>NC_136463.1:87203033-88403033 GCF_902686455.1 Sciurus vulgaris | reverse complement strand
CTAATTGGGGTGAGATGAAATATTAGGATAGTTTTGATTTGCATTTCTCTTATTACTAGAGATGTTGAACATTTTTTCATATATCTGTTGATTGCTTGTACATCTTCTTCTGTGAAGTATCTGTTCATTTCCTTAGCCCATTTGTTGATTGGATTATTTGTATTCTTGGTGTAGAGTTTTTTGAGTTCTTTATAGATTCTGGAAATTAGCGCTCTATCCGAAGTATGAGTGGCAAAGATTTTCTCCCACTCTGTAGGCTCTCTCTTCACATTACTGATAGTTTCCTTTGCTGAGAGAAAGCTTTTTAGTTTGAATCTATCCCAGTGTTTGATTCTAGCTTTTATTTCTTGTGTTATGGGAATCCTGTTAAGGAAGTCTGATCCTAATCCAACAAGTTGAAGATTTGGACCTACTTTTTCTTCTATAAGATGCAGGGTCTCTGGTCTGATTCTGAGGTCCTTGATCCATTTTGAGTTGAGTTTTGTGCATGGTTAGAGATAGGGATTTAGTTTCATTCTGTTGCATATGGTTTTCCAGTTTTCCCAGCACCATTTGTTGAAGAGGCTATCTTTTCTCCATTGCATATTTTTGGAACCTTTGTCTAGTATGATAAAATTGTAGTCTACGTTTTAAAAGTATCAATTCATAATGTGGCATATTTCACATGCATCTTTATCTTTACTTCTATCAAAAAGTAAATGAGTGGGAATCCTAACTATTTTCTTTGCAAACCCTAACTGTAATTGGTGTGTGTTCTGTGTCCACTTTGAACAGTTGTACAGAAACCACTGCAGAGATACATGTTCTCTCTTTGCCATTTAGCAGGAGGGAAGCAAGCACTGCAATTCCATTAGAGATAAAGTTTCTGCATTAATGAGTAGAGGTTGAACACATCATTAGGTGCCATGATGTTTAATTATAAACACCTTGTGGAGGGAAGGGCTTCTTTTCTGTCTCTACAATAAGCAGTGTGGCTTACTGGGCTTTGCTCAGAAATTACTGCTGGTATCAAGCTTTGTAAGTAGTAACAGAGGCAAGTTCAGGCAACCATATGTGGTGCTCAAGCACTATTGTTCCAAAATGAAGTGGTTTTATATTTAAAGATAACACATAGAGCAAAACTACTGAATAACCTGCAAGAAAATTGTCTGCTATACGTGTAATACAATTGTGTATTTGGAACCCTACTAAGCCAACTTTTTTTTTGATCAAATGATTATTTGCTTTTAGCCTTCACTAATGACAGTATTATCAATAGTAATAACTAGTGTTTACTGAAGAGTTACTACATCCATGATACTGTGTGAAATAAGCATTTTACATGCAGCATATAATTTAATTTTCCCAACCCCTCCAGGAAAGGATTATTTTTTCCATTATACAGATGAGGAAACCAGAGCACTATTAAGTCTCTTTAGTAAATTAAACAAGAATATATAGCTCAGAAGAGGTGGGAAAGACTAAAAAATCAAACATCCCCCAAAGTTCTTGGTGTCTGAGCCCTTCTCTGCCGTACTGTTTCCTTCAGATCTTGCTAGCTTGCATTCTTCTCCTAGAGTCTGCGGGGGCCCCCAAACTCCTGAAATGCCAAGTTAGCCATCTAATTGGCCAATGCCTGCAATTGGTTGTTCCAAATGGGGTCCCTGAGGCAAATTGCAGCGAGATGACTCATTACAAGAAACATGGGCAACATCATAAAACAAACCAGTGGATAACTTGTTGCTACTATAACGCAGGACCACAAATTGAGTGCCTTAAAACAATAGAAATTTATTCTGTCCCAGTTTTGGCAGCTACAAGTTATAACTCAAGGTGTTGGCAGGGCCATGGATTTCCAAGAGGCTCTGGGGAGAATCCTTCCTTGCTTCTTCCTTGCCTCTGATATTGGCAGCAGCCTTGGCTTATCCGTCCATCACTCTCCTGGTTCTGTCTCCATCATTACAAGGCCTTCTCCCCTCTGTGTTTAACTCCATGTGTCAAAATTGCCTTCTATTTGTTAAGGCACAAGTCATTGGATTCCAGCTCATGCTAATCCAATAAGACTTCATCTTAACCTGACTATATCTGCAAAGATCCTTTTTCCAAATAAGTTCAAATTTGTCTTTGCTGGGTAGACATGAATTTGGGGGAGGGGGCAACACTATGAACTATGAACTGATTATTGACTCAGCTTGGGCAGGAAGACTCCTGAAATAGGATTTTTAGTACAATCTGTACAGTCTACTCATTAAACATTATCTTGCAAAAAAATTGCAGCTGCTGTGAATCTGGGGAACAAGCATTTTTTAAACGAGAATATCTCTAAATAGTTCTATGTACATATTCATTCATAAAATACTTATTTTAAACTTCTATGTACAGTTCCATGTCAAGTCCTAGAAAAACAAGTGAGGAATTATACCCATGGTCCCTTCTCTGGAGGAGCTTGCATTCTACTGGGGAAGCCAATATCGGTCAGAATCACAGGGTGAATTTTTATTTTTAAAATGAGATGATTGCTCTGCAGACTGGAAAAACAGTTCTATTCCTGTTTATGTAAAGGAGACTCTCTCACCTAGAGACTTCATAGAAAAATATTGCCCCTAGTTTTATTGGATAATCATGTGTGTACAAATCAATGTCTAAACTAACAGTTCTGGAGGCCAGAAGTTCAAAATCAGGGTGTCTGCAGAGCTGTACTCCCTCTGGCTCTGTTCTTTCTTCCCTGCAGCTTTGGTGGCTGTCAACAATCCCTGCCTCCATGATAACATGGCTGCAGTTGCTTGTCTCTGTGTCATCCTCTCTTCTTGCTTGTCCCAAATCTGTCTCCACTTTCTCTTATGAGATTTTTATTGAATTTAGAGCCCAGTTAGATTACCCAGGATCATCTCTTCTGAGGATTCTTAACCTAATCACAACTGTGAAGACCCTTTTTCCAAAAGGTGACCTTTTTTTTTTTTTTTTTTTTTTTTGCGGAGCTGGAGTATGTGAAGGGTCATTCTCCAGTCTTTCTGATCTGGAGTGGTTGGTCCATTGTGTCAGAGCATGAGATCAAGGCACGTTGAAAGACACCATGGACAATTCAAAGCTATGGAACAGAACTGAAAGGCTAAGTATCATGAGATTTTTGGTTCTTCACAGAAACATTCCATAAAGCAATGGTCTTGAATAGGAAATCAATACCCATTAAGAATATTTTAAACACTCATTAAGGTTTTTGTTATTCCAGTAATCATGGGGATATGATTGGCTTTTTTATTTTTAAATCTACATTTTTTGTGTGGACACAATACCTTTATTTTATTTAATTATTTTTATATGATGCTGAGGATCAAACCCAGTGCCTCACATGTAGTAGGCTGGCACTCTATAACTGAGCTACAACCACAGCCCCTACAATTGACTTTTAATATATGAAAATCAGAAAATCCAGATGTCCTTCATCATGCTGTAAAGGCTTCCTAAAGAAAAATTTGTCACTGGTTCTGTTGGACATTTATGTATGTACAAATGAATGTCTGGACACTAAACCCATTTTAAACCCATTTTGTGTATAGACAAAAATATGCTTTGCATAATTATAATGTGCATGTGTTTCCCTAGAAGGCAACTGCTTTGCAAGCGAGGGTACTTTGCTTTATTTCGAGCTGAAGAGTTTTCATGGTTCTGGAAAACTCTGTTACCCACCAGAGCATCAATCATACACTCCGAGTCAGCAGAAAAACACTCCTGTTTTGCCATTTGTACATACTTGGAGTTGTCACATACAAATATGTAATTGGGGGGTTGGAGACTGATTAACACACAATCAAGTGCTATTAAATTAGTGGATACATCTGGATCTCAATAGACCTTGTTGAATCTTTTTAAAAAAACTTATTTTTAAAATATTTCTCATTTTCATCCATGATGTATGTGTATCTTTCTATATACATGCATACGTATGTGTATTTTTATGTTTGCATAAAACATTTCACTAGACCCATGGTAGGATGTTGATAATGTGGAAGTTACTTATTAAAAAATATTTGCTTTGAATTTCTTGCATTTTTCCATGTTCCTGTGATTCTATCCTCAGAAGCTACAACACAACCAGTTTTTGGATTCTTAAATTACTCTTTCAAATTTCTATTCATGTTTTATTTCCTGGGGACTACAGAAGACTGCTTCTCCCAAAGTCTTTTGAGTAATAAAGACCTCAGCAGGTGGTGGGATTTTAAAAAGAGACAAATTTTCCATGGTGTTTATCACTACCGTGTTGTATGTCATACTTAAAGGACAATTTTGACACTTATATATAAGGCTTGGGTCATTGATGAGAACATCATGCTTCCTCATGTCTCCACTTTGACAGTCTGTAATTTGTCTCTCCATGTTCTTTGTACGTTGAGATAGTTTTCCTCTATTTTTGTATTCAACTAAAACTGATCTTTTATTGTTTACCCAAATATTTGTTTTTATTTGAATGTCAGCTTCCACTTCTGTTTTTTATATTCTCATACTTCTTACATGGAGCTTACAAAAATTCCTTATCTTCTTTTAAACCTGAAGTTATTCATTATAATTGCAGGTGTAAGCATTTTATTAATTCATTCCATAGTCTAGAATAGCCTTTTACAGAATGTAGTTTTTTTATTACAAATGACTTTCCTTTTATTTCTCCTTTGTATTATATTTGGGGTATTTTATCAATTTTGTTTTCTTGAAGAAATGTTATAAGTAAATTATATTATCTATTAATTTTATTTCAGGATAACAAAGGGAACATTACATAATATTTGTTATAAAATGGAACACTGCATCTGATAGAATTAAAACCACTATCATAAATACTAACATACAATTTAAAAGGTGAGACTATACAAGTATTAAGGTAAAGGTAGAGTGCTGAGTGGTTACAGAAGGGGAGATATGGTAGGGAAGCTACCAGGAGAATTAAGAGGGGGCCAGGACAGCTTGACTAGGTGGTCACTTCTTGGTGAGAGAGATCTTGAGGTTTATTTAGAAAACAGGAACACTAGGAGTCTTGGGAAGAAAGAGCAGTTCTATGCAGTACTTAGGAGACAAATGAGACAAAGCTTGAAGTGGGAGAATGGGGACCAAATGTTGGGATCTGTAGAAAGGCTCAAAGGGCTTCTGCACAATTGTCAATGAGGTGTCTCTGTGTCCAGGTCTGTGTTCACCCTAAGCCATGGACTATAATTATCTTCATTTGAGACAGTATATTTGTAATTCTAAGGGTCAGGTACTTAATGCTTCCACAACATGGCAGTGCAAGGAATCCACAGTTAACATTTGAATTGGGAATGAAATAAAGTAGCAGGAATTTCATACAAATAAACATATATAAGTGAGCTTTCAATAGCAAGATGGGAAAGAAGAGGAGGTATGTTAAGGGAGGTTATGCCTTGGAAAATAGAGCCCTAACAATATGTATGACAATTTACAAGTGTGTATTTACTTATTTGCTAAACTATGTGGTTTCTCTTCCACTGCATGACATCTCCATGGTGAAAATGACCATACATCTTTTTTTCAAAACATGAACAAATGGCACAGTACTTAGAATGGAGTAGTTGCCCAATAATTATTTGTGGACAAAAGAAATGAAGGAATGACTTGACTAGGTACTCTTGAGCATCTCCATTAAACAACTGTGCTTTACCATTCTAGATTTTAATTATCTATTGCTGCAAGACTTATTAATATAAAAAATAATGAGATTAGTTCCAGTTATATGGTATTTTCATTATAAAGTGTTTGCAGAGCTATTAACAGCAGAGATGTGCATCAGGACCCATTGTCAAAATAAATGGCTAGCATACTCCAAGACAAACATTTAGGGGAAATGGCCAACCACATAGCAGAGTTCATATCTTGTAGAATACAGATTAGATCATTAAGAAGCAACACATTCCATCCATTTATCAGTGTTTGCATACAGGGAAGCCTATTAATTGAATGACAGTATGGAGAACACTGACATACCATCTCATTCCATCAGAGGATTACTTCTCTGTCTTTATCAATAAATTCTACCTTTAATCCTAAGGATTGATCGAAACAGAGAAACAGCAATTCTTCAGACTGTTCTTTTTTGGTCTTTGCATTACTTTGTCCCTAGATTTGTAAATCCCACTAGTAAACTTGGTTTAGATATGGAATGCTCCTGTGTGGTGGTGGTGGGGGCGGGGTCACACATCAAGCCTGAACTCATTTACAAAAGTAAATGAAAATAAATAGGTGGAAAAGTCCAGTAACCTCTCTTGGTATCAGAAGGAAGACAAACTGGAACTGTGCTTTAGATAAAATACAATTTGTCTATTAGACTTTTAATTAAACTCAGTGATTAATAGATCTCAAGATGAGGTGTTTTAACGAATTATATGACAGAGAATTCGCTTTGGTTTTCTCTCACACTCCCTGCTCTTTAAGTCACTATTTAGATATTTTTTAACCAACTCATGATGTCAACATGATGCCATCATTATCCTTTGGAAAATATGTTCCTGTATTGTAAATGGTGCATGGAAATGCAACATAATTGCATCTGGACTCTATCTCAGAGTTCCTTCTTGCCCACCAGGTGCCCTAACTTTCAAATTTGTTTTTCTTCCTTAGTAACCATCACCCAGGCTGATACACATGAGAAGTTTGTTATCATATTCTCATATCATTGTAAAACACATGTTATCTCTCCACTGATATTTTTGAGAAGAAAACTAAGAAAAACTTTATTAATAATGGTTCTCAAATAAATTATTTTAATGTGATGTTTTACTTGACTTCAGAGTGAAAATGAAATAGACATGAACGGCATATAAAAACCAATCATTTATCCAGATATTTCCTCCACAAAACCAAACATTTTTCAAGTAATGAGAGTTCATTTTGCTCAAAACTCTACGTCCAATGCATGGGGCATCACCTGTCCTGCAGTGAGACTCAGTAAGTGACAAAGAAGAGCCAGAAAGGACCTTAGTAGACATTTTAGTATCATGCCTGTAACTTGCAGATGAAGACCTTGTGCCAAAACTGTGAAGTGATTGATCCACAATCACAAAAGTAGCAATTCACTAAGAACTACTGAAGGTTCTAGTAGCTGGAATTGATCATAAAATCTTTTGGTGTGCTTCCTGGTTGGTTCATATTGGTAGGAAATCTACTTAAGGACATGTTGGGGACACTTATTACCAATAGAGTACCACTCCTGGACTCTCACTCTTCAGCATCTTCCTCTCCCCAGGGAAGTGGTGAAATCTGGTTCTATTGTCCATTTTGGGCCTATTCTTATCTTCCCTCTGCTATGCAGGAGGAGCCCTGTCCCCACAGGGGAGGCCTGTAGTTGATCAAGGAAACTATGAACCAATGATTAAGTAAAGAATGAACATACTTGCCCAAGGACTGAGACATATGCCCATAACACCCTCATCAATAACAAAGAAATTACATCCTAACTTGCAACCCCACTTTCTGTGATTTCAGTTGTTATAGTCAACCATGACCTGAAGATAATAAATGAAAAGTTTCAGGAATGGATAGTTCACAGATTTTAAATTTCAGGGGATGTGAATCATCCCTTGGTCCAGTGTATCCATGCTTTATACCCTGTCTGCTCATTAGTCACTTGGTAGCCATCTCAGTGATCATATTGACTGTGCTTGTGTTCAAGTAACCTTTATTTTGCTTATTAATTGCTCCCAAATACAAGAGTGGTCTGCCAAGGGAGAACCAGGACATAAAATACAGAAAGATTAATTCTGTTCTATGTGGCAATGCTTCAGAGCATATAGGATAAACAGAATATATAAGATTTGGTACTATCCTTATTTTCAGGCATACACTGGGAGTCTTGGAATATGTCCCCTACAGACAAGGCAGAACTACTATATTTGATTTGCATTTACCTTATGTACCTTTCATATGATTTCAAGACCAGACAAGCTTAGTTCTTTTTATACCACCCAAAACTTAACAGCAGGAAAAATATCTCAACCTTCCCTAAATCAATCTCATCACCCAGAGATAAGCACTGTTAAAAATCTCATGTTTCCTTTTTGTGTGTTCATATGTTTCCATGTGGTTAGGCATGTGTAGTCATACTGATTATAAGGTTTCTGATTTCTTTTTTCACTTAAATATTTTTTTAAAAAGACAGTGGCTTTAAAACATGGCTGCTTTTCAGCTCAGTTTAAATGCTGCATCATCTCTAAAATTTTGCTGAAAGTAGTAGTTGCCTGATACTCATTAAGACCCTCATATCCCTTTGAGGTTTCTCAACAGTGCAGTGTTTCAGCACTTCCCTCTTCTGGAGCAAGTATCACTGTGACCTCTATCAGATAGCTCTTACATTAAGATCCTAATCTAAGGATGCGTGAACTTATATAGCCTGTAGGTCAAATCTGCCCTCTCCCATATCCCCACGCTGCCTGTTTTTGTGTGACTAATTAACATAAAACAGTTTTTTTAAATTTTTAAAGAGTTACTGTTTAAGAAAATACAAGAGACTTGCATATGAGTCCCCAAAGCTTAAAATATTTAATATCTGGCCCTTTACATAAAAACTTTGTGAACCCATATAACTAGTTAAAGGGTACATTTGGATTTATTATAAATATTAAAATAAGTAGAGGGCTACTTAAGAAGACAAAGTACATCTACATGAAAAATACTTGGAAATTTGTGAGTGGGGCATATAAACCAATTCTTGAGTTTATCAGCTGAGTGTATGGGTGCTGTGTGAGTGATGCTAAGGTCATGGTGGTGGCTGTAGTTCTCTTAGGAGGTGGCTTTCAAGCGTGGAAGACTCTCTGTAATTTATTTCAGTTGAAGGGTAAGGATGAGATTTTAGAAGCAAATCTCATAGACAGACACCACTTAGGTATGTTTCGGGCTGATGTAGCAAGAATGGAATTCAAAACCTAGTGAAGATAGTGCTAACAATTCACTCATGGAACCCCATGTATTCTTGAATCTACCCCATCAATTGTGTTAGCCATGTTTTACAAATGGGGAAATTGAGATTCTGTGGGTTTCAGCAATGTTCTGTAGGTCACACAACTAGAAAATGGAAGGTGTGGGAAGAGATCTGACTCTATCCATTGGTATGTACCATGTGCATGTATTCTATATACATGGTACAAATTCCTGTGACACTGTTACAGTCAGTGGTGGCAGTAGGTTCCAAAGTAAAACTGTATGCCATTCATTCTGGTTATGTTTCATTTTCTTTCTTACATCATTCACACCGATTCCCAGGCATGTGCCTGCATTCCTCTGATGCTTTCCTGTCCCCTCACTTCCATTTTCATACCCAGTCACCCAGGATGACATGCTGGTTCCCAACTGTACTGTTTTGTTTGTTTTTCCAAGCATCCATGTGTTATTGAATGCTGCTTACTCTGCCACAGATGCCCCCTGCTGAATTTCTGTACCCAGAAACTCTAATCATTCTTCAAATATCTCAGTTGTCACATCTTCTTCAATGTTGCTTCTGACCTCCTCTAGGCAGTTTCCTAAGATCCTTTGAACTCACCAGAGTTGTTCTTTTATTTATTTATAATCTGATAGAAGAAAAAGTTCTTAAATTTTTTTTCCTCAGTTGACTTTTAATCCCTAAAAGCAAAATCAAGTACCAGTGCTAGGTCCTGAGCTCTGTGCGCAGATCCTAATACATGATAGGTTTTCCTTAGAAGATGTTGCCTCAGTGAGTGAGGGAAGAGATGAACAAAGAATGCACGGAGTATTGCTTTCTCTCACAGGTACAATATTCCTATGTAACAACCCCACAGAATTCATGGTGTCCCTTGGTCACCAGGACCTGCCATCACACTGATATCTTCCTGTCTGGTAAGGTATATGATCCATTGCTGATCCATTGCTTTCAACTTGGGTTTACAAACAATTTGAGATCATTTCTAGTTTCTGTAGCACCTAAATATGATGACCCTAACTAAGATTTTTACCATGGTATCAGATTTTTGCCAACCAGTTTTGGGAATATCATCACCATTTACTGTTGTATTGATACTTTCTCCTCAAACCCCAGCCTACTCCTGGTGATGCTAGTTCTGTTGCTATTCATGTTGCTGGACAAGCCCCTGGTTGAATCTATCCTTAATTCAGCCAAGTAGCCAATATATGGTTCCTAATCCAATGCTTTTTTCCCCACAATATCTGCAATTCTTTTACATTTGTATGATTATTTTTTGTCCTATTTAATCAGCAAGCGACTATGGAGAGAAGTCCTGGCACTTTTCTTGTAATTGAATCTCAGCAACTATCAGATAATTATTAAAAATTGTTTTTGTTTTTTTAGCAACTATCAGATAATTATTAAAACATTTTTTTTTTTTTGCTTTGTTTTGTTTTGGTTTTTTTTGCAGTACTGGGGAATCAAACTCAGGGCCTTGTGCTTGCAAGGCAGGTACTCTACCACCTGAGCTATCTCCTCAGCCCAAAACATTGTTGACTAAGTTTTCTTGATACCATTTACAGAGTGAATCATGAAGGCTCAGAGTATTCTGAACCAGAACATTGAAGATGCTCTTCCCAAGCCATGCTGTCATTGTGACATCCATTACAATTCTTCTTCATATTTGTTGACTTCTGGGGAGGAATGATGGCCCAGAGTAGGGTGCAATATTTGCATGATAACTCAGTGTAGCTTAGCCCATATAAATATTGCATCATTTTCAATTTTCATAAACTGTAATCCATAATGGCTCCCAAAGCACTGACTATTTTCTCTCCACTACATATCATGCATTTTTAACTGTCTATAATTACACAATTAAACAGTAGGCCACTGGGACTCACAGCAGTCATTAACTCAAAATGTTTCAACTTCCATAACCTCGCACGAGGGACAGTTATTGCCTGAGAGAATGACAAGTTTACCCATCCAGGTACCCCAAAGTCAGGCTACTCTTCTAAAAGGAATGGCCTTCCCACCTGGTCTTGTATATGATAGAAAGGAGTAAGAACGATGGAAACTCTAGCACCAGGCCAGATAATGGGTGTACGGTTCCTCTCTCCTGAATTCCCTTCTTCCCTACCTGTCAATGTTATTTTAGTGATAAAGTATCAGAAGTGTCCTCCTTTGGCACATTAAGAATGCTGACTCTTTTACTTGTTCCACAAAAAACCTTATTTTAGTCTAGTACATGTTATTTCTATGATTCAAAGTAAGTGCAGTTATCACTCAGTGTTAGTGGGGAATTAGTCTAGGACCCCTAATAGACTTCAAGATCTTTGGATGTCAGGTCTGTTACATTAAGTGGTATAGCGTTTGCACATAACCTACACACATTCCCTCCAGATTTTAATAATCATCTCCAGATTACTTATAATACCTAATACAATGTAAAAGCTACGTAAATAGTTGTTATACTAGATTGTTTAGGGAATAATAATACAAAAAGTCTGTAGATGTTCAATGAACTGTAATTTTTTTCCCCTGAATATTTTTGATCTATTGTTGATTGAAACTTAGGGACACAGAGAACAGGTCAATTATCTTAACACATCACAGAGGTCAGAAGTGGGTCAACACAAAGACAACGGCCTGAAACAGTGATCCAACCCTAACTGTTGAGAATTAACACAGACCACATTTACATTAGGATCCAAAATTCTGCAGTGGCATTTTTGATGCATTTATTGGCTAAGCTTTCCTTCATTTAAAACCTCTAGAAATATCTCTGCATTTGACATTTTCTGAGACATCATTTCCTTGTCCTTGTATTTGAAAATATAAGGCATTGAGAAAGAGAATGTTTAATGTGTGTTTATTTCTGCTCACCTTTAGCATGTGTTTTCCAATAGATATTATTTGAATAATAATGACCATAGCACAAATATATCTTATGTTCCATGTTTTAAGAAGCATCTTAAATTTAAAAATTTAAAGAAAGTAATTTTACCATATCATCTGCATTCACTTGGATGAAAAGGAAATATAACTTCAAGAGGTTCACCTCTGCTGCTATCCCATGAAACCAGTAACTTCAGAATGACTGACAAGGGAAGAAAGAGTGTGATTGACAACCAGACAGCACCTTAGAATATGGAGACTTTGTCTCCAAAAATAAATAAATAAAGCTGTATTTTTTAAGGTGTCATAGGACATTTTGTTGAGGCATATTTTTAGTCTTGGACAGGTGGGTGGGATGTTCATAAATTTTGTGGTAGTCTGTGTTCCTGACATTCTTACTACTATTATCTGACTGTCACCAAATGATCTGGGTTCTATAGTTATGAAGAATAGTTACTGATGGAAAAGTTTTCTCTTTTTTCAGGGATGCTGACCTTTCAATTTAAGACACAAAGCAGGCGGAGAGAGCACAAATTCCTTTCTGCTGGAGAACAATTTTAACCTGATGAGTGACTTCAAACAGAGGTGTCATCTATGGCAAAACTAGTGGGAGACTAATAACATGTTGTTTAGTGACCTCTAAAATTAGCGACTTTTAAAGTCAGCTAAAGGACTCTTTGAGTATTTTTTTTCCTCAGTTACAGACTAGAAAATAAGTAGATACTGTATTTTTGGCAGCTTTGGAAAAGTGCATTGTTAGGGAACTTTGGCAAATATTAAGTGATAGTGATGGCTTCCTGTGCTTTTGTGTTTCCAGTGTTTTTCTAGTCTGTTATTTTTCACTTTATTTTTAAATTAGCATTCAGGTGTTTGGAAAACTAAACTTCCAATTAGAGTGAGAAGGGAAGGTATAAAAGATGGTATGAGCTGTAGGGAGTGATTGTATGATCAAAATTTGCTTAGAAATTTCCTTAAGTAAAAAAATGTTTTAGTGTTCCTTTAAATGACTGTCTTTGAAATGCATGGATACATTTTAATTTTACACCCTCCCACATAACACCCTCTTCTGATGCACTGGGTTCACCCACATTCTGGGTAGAGTCTTACCTGGTGAATTCACATAGTGCAGAGTTCCACCGCTATTTCTACTGATGCTGTTGATTCTAGAACAATCTGTTCATTCTTCTTTGTCTACCCAAGCTTTTCTTTTCACTTATGGCCTAATTCAAGTTCTGGCTCTCAGTGAATTTTTTCCACTCTTCCAGTCCCACCGTTTCCTCCCTTCTTTGGAATCCTTCAGTACTTGTGAAGTTCATTGCACAATTGGCTCTTAATGCTGTAATTCCTTCTTTTACCCTGCTTCCATGTCTGTTTGCTTTGTCATCACAATTATATTTAAACTTCCTTGAGAGCAGGCATCATGCCTCCTGGTGTTCAATAAATGCTGTTGGCTGATTTATTGGTTTCATTAAAAACAACAAATACTCATCTAAAGAAGCTGATGTACATTTTTGGTCAGATAAGTATTTTAAACTTGTGGGCATGGGTCTGTTTCAGTTATTCAACTCTGTCACGATAGTACAAAAGCAACTGTAGATAATGTGTAAGCAAATGCTGTGACTCTGTTCCACTAAGACTTTATTTGCACATGGTGAGATTTTGCCAGTCTCTGATTTTAAAGTACTGGAAATACACTCTCCTCCAGGATGTTATTTAACTTTAGAGGAACTAACTTTGGGCAGAGCTGTCATCTGCAACATGGATCACATTCACCAGTTCAAGGAAAGAATATCACATCAGAGTTTCCCTGATACCTTCCTTATATATTCCCACTTACATGTTGATGGTTAAGTAATAATTTTGCTATTGTTCAGAAGTAGTATTTATTCTGGGTACTGTCTAGAATATTAATTAGTTCAATATTGTGGGAAGTATTTTAGCATCATATATCATATATACACAATCTTGTATCTCTTTTGGAAAGTATGCTGAAGAAATCAGTATTTATTTGTATATATTTGCCAACAGACTACAGTGAATAGTGCTAGGTGTTGAGTCTCTATGAAAGTGAGAAAAGACCGAAATATAGACTGTCAATTACAACATTGTTTATCACAAAGAAAAAAAATTAATAACATATCTTGTATTTAACAATAGGCAACGGTTGAACTTTGTATACCTATAGGATAGAATATTGCATAACTTTTAGTAATTATATTGTATAAGAATTTTAAGTATATGGGTAGCTATTCAAATGTAACATTAAGTGAAAAGTAGATTAAAAAATATTTGTAGAAATTCCTTAGAAAACTTTAAATGTGTAAATACATATAGATAAAAGAACATGTTGATATTGACCAAAATATTAATAATGATTTTGGAATTTCCAAGGATGGAAGTCTCAAAGATCTTTCCCATCCTTTTGTGTCTGTATCTCATATTTTTTAAAATAATCATGTGCTGTAAAAGCAAAAAAAAAAAAAAAATCCTAGAAGATATTTTTAATTATGCAAAATTACTGATAATAAAGTGCATCATCCCCATGAAAAGAAGTTTAGGATCACATTCTGCTAGGCAAAAAGAGAAACTCTTATTTACTCTAGTAAAATTGCTTCTAAGTTGGCTATAAAATGATGAATGTACTATTTTTACACACATTTAACTATTAAAGTTTTTCTGTCAACCAGAATATTGTAGAGAATTGAATCTTTTCCAGTTAATTTTGTCTTTTTAAGGGTTAACCAGAAAATCCTTTGTTTCAACCCTTCGCAATCCCCAAGTCCCTTTTGCTGCTGTGGTCCATCTGGTCTTATGAATATAATTGAATCTCCCTTTGATGATTCAGTGTGTTGCAGGACCTCGGGGCTGTGATGCTGACCATCAATTATCATTGTATAGGACAAAAGATATAGATGTGGAAGATACAGAATATTGAGCTGAATGTGAAATGATTCCAGGATAGCCTCTGGAAATTGCTTTACTGAATAAATCCCTGTTGTCAGTGAGTTTTTGTTGTGTGTCTTTTTTCTTCTAAAAACTTACTTAGTTCAGGAAAAGAAAAAAGAAATAATCCAGTGATTTCAACTTTCCAGTTAATAAGAGCCTTGAAACTGAAGGTTATGATTTCATACCTTCCATCTCTTTTTTATCCCATCTAAAATAAGTAAAGCATTCTGTGTCTATTCTGTCTTCTCCGTATCCTTCCATGAACACAGTATCTAACTAAGCTTATACGTACAAACTGAACCAGACTAAGACCAAGAGACTCAAACATCATAGTGTGCTTTGTAGGCCTCACCCAGGTGAACCAGTTTGAAGTGCAGAATAAAGCCTATTTAAGAAAAAGAGAAGTTATACTAGATAGCCAGTAGTGAGAGGCCTGTCCCCATCCCTTTGTCCCCATGTATCTGGGCTGTCAAACTTTCATACTGCATTCTGTCTCTCCAGATCTTAGCACTGCCTTCTTCACACCAGCCCCCTTCTCTGAAACTCATCACCTAATAGCAGATGTTGTGGAGGAATTACACCATTCAGAGCTGGCTATGACAAGAACCATAAAGCTGTAGGTTCTAGAATGTTCCATTAGGTAACAAAAATCTGATCTTCCATTCAGCCCCAGTTTCCTTAGGAGTGTGAAATGGCTGGATTTATAGTTCTGCTGAGGTGCTGATTTCCTCTTCCAGTTATGCCATTGTAGCATGCTAGCATCTTCCTTCCCTATGCAAAGTTGGGAAGCACTGATCACTGTTCCTAATAGGTGATTTAATAACATTTCAAACTGCAAGATAAGATACCTCACAAAGTTGAGGGCCAAATATATGTGGGATTCAGTGCTCTCTCTAGTCCAAGACCACTGTGTTAATTTTCAATTGGGAAACCTGCTTTTTTCCATCAGTTGGTGCCAGAGGTGGGATCAGCATGTTGGGTTCTCACTTCACTCTCACATAGTCTTCTTCATAGCAGCTGAAGATACACAGATGAAGAAAATGAGCTTTTTGTTTTATTTAGGTTGGCATAAAAGCATCTTATAACAGATGAGATGAAAAACACCCTGCCCTGAAAGTCAGAAATACCGGGATTCCTATTCTGTTTCTGATTTTTGGATGAGTCACTCTAGTCTTCATAGGATGCCTCTGAACGTGAGGATGAAAACATTGAGAATTCTAAAATATGCAAATGCTTGTCCAAGGTAGCAGAAATTTTAATAGCTGTTTAGCAACATAGCTGAGTCTGAGAGAGCTTTCTTCCTTCTAATTTTGCTTCTCTGTATTTTCTACACAATTGTATTTGGAAGGATGCACTTACCTTAAGAGAAAACATTTTGTCTCATCATCAGGGCTTGTTTCTGTGTTGGCAGGAAACAAAATGCTAAAAGATGTAGGTAGTGAGAAGTCTCCTTTTCTAGCTTCTACCCACAAGAGAGTCTTTGTGAAGAGTCACCATCTGGAACATGTGAAGTTGTGAAATGACCTTTCTGCTAGCATCCAAGCTTCTGGAACAGGGTCAGCAAGCAAAATCCTCATGCAGAGAGGAGAGGATCAGCCTGAAAATGCATGTCTTACTGCTTTTCTTTTCTGGTTCAGCAAGGAGAAGGAGAAGTATCGATGTTTGATTCCAGCCAAACTTAGCTCAAACACACTAATCTTGGAATCTAATATCAGTATGATTCTATAATTTTGAGCAATGGAGTACCGGTTAGGATGTATTCAAACAACTATTTGTCATAACAGTTCTATCACACTGCCATTCAGAGACATTACTGATATAGCTCTAGTTTTATAAAAATATGTTTAATTCATTGTTCTCTCTTTTTCTTTTTCTTTTTTTTTCTGTTGAATTTTCACTGACTTGAATTGCTTTTCTAAACTAAAATTTTCTGAAAAGCCAGTATCAAATTTTTGGCTAGTTTTCTAAAGAAGACTGCTATTTGTCTACTCGAGGTATTTTCTACTTTTTTTTCCTCCTAACAGAAGTTCTATATTGTTGAGAATGACAATGTGTGTAGCTTTTAAAAGCTAAATGTCCCATCGTCTTTTGTAGAAAGAAAGGATCGGTAGAATATAGGATGGCATTTGCTAATGGAGCTTCTAGGAAGACATTCAAGGTATTCAATGACATTTTGTTGGTTGATAGACACTCTTGTGCCTTTTCCACCCCCTCTACCTCCTTCACTTCGTTATTTGTGGACCTGATGGCTGGAACACTAGCCAGCTTTCTATGAGCAGGAGCAGCCATGAGGAGAGCTGCATTTACACTGTAAGGTTTACTGAACAGACCAGGGGTGTAAGTCTAAGACATCAAGGATATCCTGTGTCCACTGTCATGCCAGTAGTTCAGTAGCCCAGAACTGCCCTCTTCTAGTCCTTACTTGAATACAAACGATTCTGTAATTCATGTAAATTATTGTTACAGCTTATAGATAGCTAAGCACTGTCTAATTGAAGATAGAATTGTAGCATTAAACCTTAAAACTAAAATGTTTATTTTCCATTATGTGTGGTTGACCATGTGATTGTAAAAACTAGATTGTGAAAATTCCAGGCTTCCGTTTATACAGTATGTATCATTCAGAGAAGTAAAGGAAGGAGGAAGAACACTAAGTGGGTTTTTTAATTTATGGGCACAGAATTTACTTTTAACATAGACTTCTATAGTAATTACATAAAGTTTTGTAAACACTACAGAAACAAAGAAAAGTACTATCACTGTAAGATAAACTTTATCCATATTTCTTTTTATTAGGGCTTACATGGTATATAATTTTCCATTTGTTTACCATAACCTTTTTGTCATTATTTTTAAAATGGTTCCAGATAGACAACAACTAGGTTTTGCTTTTGCTATCTGGTTTGACAATATGTCTTTCATTGATGTGTTTAGATGATTTATTTTAGTGTGATTCTTGACATAATTGGATTGATGCCTTCTATTTTAATTTTGGTTTTCTTTATGTCTTCTCTGTTTTGTTTTTGCATTTTCCTGTCCTTTGCCTTTCTCCCTTTCTTTTGGATTACTTGAATTTTTTAAACTAATATTATTTTTTGAATATGTTTCCTTATATACATTTTATTAGTGATATCTCCAACGATTACAAGGTGCATACCTAATTTTTCATAGAGTTTTGGAGTTAATTTAATTTTGGAGTTATTTCAGTAGAACCTAGAAGTCTTCAATTGTGTAGGTTCTTTACCCCCCCATACTCTAAAACTTCATTGAATATCTCATCCAATAATGTTATGCACTTTTTACTTTCAAGAGTCAAGCATATTTTCAAGAAAATAATACATTTACCCACATGGTTTTCACTCCTGTTGCTCTTCCTTCATTTCTGAAGTTCTGCCTTTCTCTGGAGTGTCTTTTTCTGAAGCATTTCTTTAGTGTGTCTTTCACTACAAGTATGCTGTCAAAAAGTTCTCTAACATTTCTTTGAGAACATGTTTATTTTACCTTTATTTCTAACAGATATTTTCATTGAACCTAGAATTATACATTGACAGTTTTTTTCTTTCAGTTCTTTAAAAATAGTGCTGCAGTATCTTCTGACCTCTGTGGTTTCTGAACAGAAATCTGCAATTATTTAAATTGTTGAATCAATTCTTTAATTGTTGATGTGATTGTTTTCCTCTAGTTGATTGCAAGATTTGTTTTTCAGGCATTTAATTTTGATGTATCTACATGAGACTTTGTTTTACTTTGTTTTGTTGTTGCTTCTTGATATTTACTGAGCATCCTACACATGGTGAATTTATATCTTTTAACACATTTGGGAAATTATTATTATTTCTTAATTTTTTTCTGTTCCCATCATTTATTATCCTCTTTTTTTGTGTCTTCAGTGACACCAGAGTTAGACCTTTGAATATTGCCTCACAGATCTCTTAGGCTATGTTCTTGATCCCCTTGTTGTTTGAATTGGATAATTTCACATTTATTTATTCCTTCCAGTGTCTTCTCTGCTGTTGAATCCATTCATTGATTGTTTTATTTATTATATTTAAATAGGACTATTTCCACATATTTTATTTCAGATATTTCAATTTTATTTTCTAGAAAATGTGTAACATTTTTCCAACTTTTATAGTTTTTTTTCTTTTTTTTTCTTTTTTTTATTGTAAACAAATGGGATACATGTTGTTTCTCTGCTTGTACATGGAGTAAAGGCATACCATTTGTGTAATCATAAATTTACATAGGGTAATGTTGTTTGAGTCATTCTGTTATTTTTTCCCTTGCCCCCAACCCCTCCCACCCCTCTTTTCCCTCTATACAGACCTTCCTTCCTCCACTCTTGCCATCCTCCTTAACCCTAACCCTAAACCTAACCCTAACCCTAACACTAACCCCTCCCACTCCGCATTATGTGTCATCATCCGCTTATCACCAAGATCATTTGTCCTTTGGTTTTTTGAGATTTGCTTATCTCACTTAGCATGATATTCTCCAATTTCATCCATTTGCCTGCAAATGTCATAATTTTATCATTCTTTATGGTACAGTAATATTCCATTGTGTGTGTGTATATATATATATACACACACACAATGGAATATGTATATATATATACAAACACAATGGATATATGTATATCACAGTTTCTTTATCCATTCATCAATTGAAGGACATCTAGGTTGGTTCCACAATCTAGCTATTGTGAATTGACCAGCTATGAACACTGATATGGCTGTATCTCTGTAGTATGCTGCTTTTAAGTCCTTTGGGTATAGGCCAAGGAGTGGCATAGCTGGGTCAAATGGTGGTTCCATTCCAAGCTTTCTGAGGAATCTCCACACTGCTTTCCAGAGTGGCTGCACTAATTTGCAACCCCAATAGCAATGGATGAGTGTACCTTTTGCCCCACATCCTCACCAACACCTACTGTTGCTTGTGTTCTTGATAATCGCCATTCTAATTGGGGTGAGATGGAATCTTGGGTAGTTTTGATTTGCATTTCTCTTATTACTGGAGATATTGAACATTTTTTCATATATCTGTTGATTGCTTGTACATCTTCTTCTGTGAAGTGTCTGTTCATTTCCTTAGCCCATTTGTTGATTGGATTATTTGTATTCTTGGTGTAGAGTTTTTTGAGTTCTTTATAGATTTTGGAAATTAGCGTTCTATCTGAAGAATGAGTGGCAAAGATTTTCTCCCACTCTGTAGGCTCTCTCTTCACATTACTAATAGTTACCTTTGCTGAGAGAAAGCTTTTTAGTTTGAATCTATCCCAGTTTTTGATGCTGGCTTTTATTTCTTATGCTCTGGGAGTCCAGTTAAGGAACTCTGATCCTAAGCCGACATGTTGAAGATTTGGACCTAATTTTGCTTCTATAATATGCAGGATCTCTGGTCTGATTCTGTGGTACTTGATCCATTTTGTGTTGAGTTTTGTGCAGGGTGAGAGATAGGGGTTTAATTTCATTCCGTTGCATATGGATTTCCAGTTTTCCCAGCACCATTTGTTGAAGAGGCTATCTTTTCTCCATTGAATATTTTTGGCCCCTTTGTCTAGTATAAGAAAATTGTATTTATTTGAGTTTGTGTCTGTGTCCTCTATTCTGTACCATTGATCTACCTGTCTATTTTCGTACTAATACCATGCCGTTTTTGTTACTATTGCTTTGTAGTAGAGTTGAAGATCTGGTATTGTGATACCCCTGCTTTGCTCTTTCTACTGAGGATTGCTTTAGCTATTATGGGTTTCTTATTCTTCCAGATGAATTTCATAATTGCTTGCTCTATTTCTGTAAGTTACATCATTGGGATTTTAATTGGAATTGCATTGAATCTGTATAGCACTTTAGGTAGTATGGCCATTTTGACAATATTAATTCTGCCTATCCAAGAACATGGGAGATCTTTCCATCTTCCAAGGTTTTCTTTAATTTCTTTCTTTAGTGTTCTGTAGTTCTCATTGTAGAGGTCTTTCACCTCTTTTTTGAGATTGATTCCCAAGTATTTTATTTTTTTGAGGCTATTGTGAATGGGGTAGTTTTCGTACCTTCTCTTTCTAGATTCATCACTTATGTATAAAAATGCATTGGGTTTATGAACATTGATCTTATAACCTGCTATTTTACTGAATTCACTTATGAGTTCTAAAAGTTTTCTGATGGAATTTCCGGTTTCCTCTAAATATATAATCATGTCATCAGCGAACAGGGATAGTTTGAGTTCTTCTTTTCCTATTCGTATCCTTTAATTTCTTTGGTTTGTCTAATTGCTCTGGCTAGGGTTTCAAGGACGATGTTGAATAGAAGTGGCATCCCTGCCTTGTTCCAGTTTTTAGGGGGAATGCTTTCAGTTTTTCACCATTTAGAATGATATTGGCCATGGCTTAGTGTAGATGGCCTTTACAATGTTAAGGAAAGTTCTCACTATCCCTATTTTTTCTAGTGTTTTGAGCATGAAGGAATGCTATATTTCATTGAATGCTTTTTCTGCATCTATCGAAATAATCATGTGATTCTTAACTTTAAGTCTGTTGATATGGTGAATGACATTTATTGATTTCCTGATGTTGAACCAACCTTGCATCCCTGGGATAAAACCCACTTGATCGTGGTGCACTATCTTTTTAATATATTTTTGTACGTGATTTGCTAAAATTTTGCTGAGAATTTTTGCATCAATGTTCATTAAGGATATCGGACTGAAATTTTCTTTCCTCGATGTGTCTCTGTCTGGTTTAGGTATCAGGGTGATATTGGCTTCATAGAATGAGTTTGGGTGGGTTACCTCCTCTTCTATTTCATGGAATACTTTTAGGAGTATTGGAATGAGCTCTTCTTTAAGCTTTTCTAGAACTCAGCTTAGAACCCATCTGGTCCCGGACTTTTCTTTGTTGGTAGGCTTTTGATAACCTCTTCTATTTCATTGCTTGAAATTGATTTATTTACGTTGTGTATGTCCTCCTCGTTCGGTTTAGGTAATTCATATGTCTCTAGAAACTTGTGGATGTCTTCGAGGTTTTCTGTTTTGTTGGAGTACAGATTTTCAAAATAGCTTCTAATTATGTTTTGTATTTCACTCGTGTCAGTAGTGATATTTCCTTGTTCATTCCGAATTTTAGTAATTTGAATTTTCTCCCTCTTTCTCTTTATTAGTGTGGCTAAGGATTTAGCAATTTTGTTTATTTTTTCAAAGAACCAACTCTTTAGTTTATTTTTTCGATTATTTCTTTGTTTCAATTTCGTTGATTTCAGCTCTGATTTTAACTATTTCCTGACTTCTACTACTTTTGGTGTTGGTCTGCTCTTGTTTTTCTAGGGCTTTGAGCTGTAGTGTTAAGTCGTTTATTTCTTGATTTTTGCTTCTTTTGTTGAATGTGCCCCATGAAATAAATCTTCCTCTAAGTACTGCTTTCTTAGTGTCCCATAGATTTTGATATGATGTGTCTTTGTTCTTGTTTCCTTCTAAGAGTTTTTTTTTATTTCCCTCCTGATGTCTTCTGTTATCCGTTCATCATATAATAGCGTATTATTTAATCTCCAGGTATTAGAGAATTTTCTGTTTTTTATTCTGTCATTTATTTCTAATTTCAATCCATTATGATCTGATAGAATACAAGGTAGCATCTCTATCTTCTTGTATTTGCTAACATTAGCTTTGTGGCATAAAATATGGTCTATTTTAGAGAAGGATCCATGTGCTGCTGAGAAGAAAGTGCATTCGTTCTTTGTTGGATGGTATATTCTATATATGTCTGTTAAGTCTAAATTGTTGATTGTTTTATTGAGATCTATGGTTTCTTGATTCAATTTTTGTTTGGAAGATCTATCCAGCGGTGAGAGAGGTCTATTAAAATTGCCTAGTATCATTGTGTTGTTGTCTGTTTGATTTCTGGAATTAAGAAGGGTTTGTTTGATGTACATGGATGAGCCAATGTTCAGGGCATAGATATTTATGATTGTTATGTCTTGCTGATTTATGCTTCCCTTATGCAGTATGTAATGTCCTTCTTTATCCCTTCTGACTAGTTTTGGCTTGAAGTCCACATTATCTGAAATGAGGATGGATACCCCAGCTTTTTTGTTGTGTCCATGTGCATGTCCATCCTTTCACCTTTAGTCTTTGCGTATCTTTCTATGAGATGAGTCTCTTGCAGGCAGCATATTGTTGGATTTTTCTTTTTAATCCAATCTGCCAGTCTATGTCTTTTGATTGATAGAGTTCAGGCCATTAACATTCAGGGTTATTGTTGAGATATGATTCGTATTCCCAGTCATTTGACTCATTTTTGTTTTTTGACATGATTTGGTTTCTCCTTTATTTGGCTATTCCATTAGGCTTGTTCCTCCCATTGCTGATTTGCATCGCAGTTTTTCATGTCTTCCTCATGGAATATTTTGCTGAGAATGTTCTGTAATGCCGGCTTTTTTTTGTAAATTCTTTTAGCTTTTGTTTATTATGGAAGGATTTCATTTTTCGTCAAATCTGAAAGTAAGTTTTGCTGGGTACAAGATTTTTGGTTGGCATCTGTTTTCTTTCAGGGGTTGGCTACTGTTTTCTTTCAGGACTTGGTAAATGTTGTTCCAGGTCCTTCTAGATTTTAGGGTATGGATTGAAAAATCTGCTGATATTCTTATTGGTTTCCCCCTGAATGTAATTTGATTCTTTTCTCTTGCAGCCTTTAAAATTCTGTCTTTATTTCGTAGGTTAGGTATTTTCATTATAATGTGCCTTGGTGTGGGTCTGTTGCAGTTTGATATATTTGGAGTCCTATAAGCCTCTTGTACCTGGTTTTCCATTTCATTCTTCAAATCTGAGAAATTTTCCGATATTATTTCATTGATTAGATTGTTCATTTCTTTGGTTTGTTTCTCTAAGCCTTTCTCAATCCCAATACTTCTTAAATTTGGCCTTTTCATGATATCCCATAATTCTTATAGATTCTGTTCATGATTTCTTACCATCTTCTCTGTTTGGGCAACTTTATTTTCAAGATTAAATATTTTTCTTCAATGTCTGAGTTCTGTCTTCCAGGTGTTCTATCCTAGTGGTTATGCTTTCTATGGAGTTTTTAACTTGGTTTATTGTTTCTTCAATTTCAAGGATTTCTGTTTTTGTTTTTGTTTTTTTTTCAGTATCTCTAACACTTTATTGAAATGATCTTTTGCTTCCCGTATTTGCTCTTTTAACTGTTGTTTGGTGGGATCATTTAATGCCTACATTTGCTCTTTCATCTCTTCCTTCAATGCCTGCATTTGCTCTTTAATCTCCTCGTTTGCTTCCCTGATTGTTTTAATTATGTACATTCTGAACTCCCTTTCTGACATTCTTCTCCCATGCTGTCATTGGATTTTAATGATATAGTATCTAGGTTTGTTTGGGACATTTTCTTCTCTTGTTTTCTCATATTGATCAGATATCAGTGTGACTCTGAGATACTGTAGATTTCCTCTTTGGCTTATAGTGTCCCTGTAGATTTCTAGTATATCACCTCCCAGCCTTCAGTAGCCTGAAGTCTTGGAGGAACTTGATAATGCAGTGCTTCTGAAGAAAGCTGCCCCTATCCCACTACTGGGTCTAGGGCTGGGTGCTGGTTCTGCGTGGAAATCCTCTCACTTGGCGGTCCTGCTTCTAGAAGCAGCTCTATGTTGGTCTGAGTCTCTCAGTGCCTCCCCTTATTGAATCCTGGGTTCTGGAGCGATGGGAGATGCAGTCACCCTCTAGTCTGCCATCTTGGATCTCTCTCTATTTCCACTTTTATGTGATTTATTAACTCACTGAAAACTTTTGTCTTACCATTCAAGATTGTTCATCCTTACTTCATGGAGTATATTTACATGAACTGATTTAAATGTTTTGTTTGGCTAATAGTCCTAATATCTGTCTGTCATCTCCTGAAATGTTTTTGTCCATTGACTTTTCCCTTATGAGTTGTTAAAATTTTCCTCATATTTTTTGTATGCCGAGTAATCTTGGATTGTATCCTGAACCTTTTGGTGATTATGTTATAAGACTTTGGATTGTGTTAAAATGTTTTTTAGAAATGCTGATTCTCTTGTTTTAGCAGTCACCGTGGTTAGCTCTAAAACATAAATCTCATCTTCCCGGCTGTGTGAGTTTTGGTTCCAAAATTAATTTAGTTAATTTAGCTCTCAGAGTTTTTGTAGTATTCACCAGGATTTTACATATCTGAATACTTGTTGTCCCATTAGCAGTGACTCCTCTTCCCTGGACTTTCTTGACTCCGTCCATGGTGAAGAGGAGAAACACACACACACACACACACACACACACACACACACACACACACACACACACACAGAGATAAAATTTTACCTATCCATAGAGGGCCCCCTTCCTTGTTCTCTGGCTAACAAAGTAATGGTTTCTCTTAACTTTCTGCCCATGACAGCTCTGTTTAAAAAAACTGACCATCCTACAAGCCAGAAAATTTAAGAGGAACCAAAAAGTAGCAATTCACTGTCTTAGGAATCCTTCTTCAAGTTCCAGCCCTGCCCAATTCCCTGCCATATATACATGTTTTACTTTTAGAGTTTTCAAATAGTTACTATATGTATTCTGTTCAAGTTTTGTTGTTGTTATAATTAGTGGGATAGGGTGTGCTTATTCTGTCTTATTTAAAATTAGAAGCCCTAGTGGATTTTTTAAAAATTGTATTTTGAGGCTTCTTTTAATAGTCCTGTAGTCAGATTTTATGACAATTCATAAAATACCATAGACATAATTGTTCTTGAACATAATTTGATAGTTTGATTTTTAAAGTATATTTAATTTTTTTCACAAAAATATTTGCATTTGATTACCATTTCTGTACTGGGTTATTGTAACATTTTTAACTATAAGCTGCTTGTGAGCAAAGACACTGTTTATTCGGTATCATATCCTATCTGCTAGAACAGTCTTGACATACAGTTAATAAATATTAGACAGTGAATTAAAAATGTCATTAATTATACTATACTCAGGAACCCCAAAATTTAGAATGATGGGAAATATTAG
This sequence comes from Sciurus vulgaris, assembly GCF_902686455.1. NCBI lineage: Eukaryota > Metazoa > Chordata > Mammalia > Rodentia > Sciuridae > Sciurus > Sciurus vulgaris. The sequence goes on along the minus strand of NC_136463.1, from coordinate 88,377,271 downwards.
GATTCTTTTTAAAAAACTCCATTTTAAAAAGTCTCTACTCATAATAATCAATGACATCTTTTCAAGAAAAAAATTCATTTGATGCCCAATATGTTTCGTTGAACTTAAGACTTCAATAAAGGCTTGACTGAGATGTTGGCTTATGAATGGCAAATTGTAATATCAGAGCTGGCACAAACATTCCAGCTCCTCTGTTGAATGTACATCTGGGCTAGTGGCTGTTACATGTGGGGGAGCACTTGTCAATGAGCACACCTACAAGAAGGTGGCTCTCATGACAGAGCATGCATCAGAATTGCTTGGAGGACTATTGAACTATATGTTAGATTCTACACCAGAGTTTCTGATACAGTAATTCTGGGGTAGAGTCCAATATTTCCCATATCTAATGTTTCCAGATTATGCTACAGTCACTGGTCCAGGGACCACTGTTTGAGGATGCCTATTCTAAAGACATTGCTTGGTTGGCAGAACACCCCTAGTAAAACTGGGTGATTCTTTTATACCAAATACGTTTGCTTCACTTGTCACTCTAGATGCTGATATAATTTTGTAAATGTGTATCTCATCAGTTTTGTAATGTGTGATATCCATGTGGAGGGTAGACTTAGGAAAAAGCATAAACTATGGATTAAAACAGATTTGAATCCTGCTCTTACCAATTATGTTTTTGTTTATATCTTTATTTCAGAATCTTTGGTCCCTCATGTTTCTCAGGTATAAAATGGAAATAGTGTGCCCATTTTGAAGGGCTGCCGTGAGGATCCATTAAAGGAGCACATTAGTCCAGTAAGTGTGGAAGCCTTGTAAGCATCTGGGTCTGGGTAGGAATAGGTGCTCTGCCTACGGTGAGGGCCACAGTAGGGGACATAGTGAAGTGAGAGAATGGAGGGTACATGGCCCAGTCTGGAGAGGCCAGGCAGTGCTTCCTGGAAACCATGTGATTTTGGAGGTAAGAGAAAAAAACTCGGGGGCATGAGAAGAGTCTAGATAAACAGAACAGCTTGGCATCGATCTGAGAAAAGAGAGTCCTTGAGCTCTCTATAAAAAGGCCCAGTACTGACTGACAGAAACAATCACTGATTCATAAGGATCACTTTCTGTACTATTCAGTTTTAGACCCAGTGGCATAGCTGGAGAATATAGAACTGGAATGTGAATGCTAGAGCTGGACCTCTGCTTTTGTCCACTGTACTATTCTTTCTACGGTAGGCTCTCAGAAAATGCTGATTCTCCACCTTTCTCTCCTTTCCAAAGCATAAGGTATCCTGAAATACACTTGTATTTATTGCTGAACTTTAAAATTCAGCTACTGTGTCTTGACCATCATGGGCAAGAGTTCAGTTCCTTTTTCCACCTAAAATACTGAGGTTCTGAAAGAATAAGAGGCCTACTACAGTTCTTATCAGCAGCAGTATCCAGCCTCATGATTTTTCCCTGGCTTCTCTTAAGTGGAATTTGACTAGCAAGAATACTATGAAGACTGACAGTTTCTTCCATAGATTTCACCAGTTCTGGCACATTAGGGCCACTGTAATTCCATCATAGTTCTTCTTGCTCTTACTTTCCCTGTTTCTATATTACCATTATAGCACAAAATTTTTCTGCAACTGAAACAGTTTACCTTTTCTATTGCTCCCTGCCGGTCTGACTGGACTACAGTTGAAAGTTTCTGAAAATGAATCATTACATTCCTTTATTTCTTTACTGTCCTCTTCTTTCTCATGCTTAAAGCTATTTCTTTAGTTTGCCTGAAGTAATCGATGGATATATGATGGACTCTCTTGGAATTATAATTACCCAGGATGACCTTTCATGTACCACTGAACTATTAAGATTTATGAAGTAATCCTGATTGGACACTCACAGACTTTCTACAAAGCAAGATTTTTGAAAACAAGTTATATTTGTGTATATAGTAATATATACATTTAATATATATATATTTTATACATAAAACATAGATTCTATCTTCAGTATATATTTTATGGAATAAACTGCCTCTGTTTGAACAAGAGGATATGAGCATACCCCCCATAAAGTAGATCCTAATGTCTGCATGTATGTGAATTTGGATGTATTGCATGACTTCCTCTTGGGTTTATCATGCTGAAGCCTTGTGTATCAGTAATTTGAGGAAGACTAATTTATTCATTAAAGAAGTCATGTGTACTCTAGAGTTAGGGGGCAAGGGATAGGGTGGGAATCTTTATGACCCTGGAGATTCTGGTAAATGGCTGATCCTCCTTCACAAGTTAGAACTGAGAAGTTTGTCCTTAGGTATCCTGTAGAAATGATTCAAGAAAAATCTGCTTGCCACTTTCTCTTGGGTATAAACAGATTAATGTACAGGTGCCTTTCCTGGGTAGTGGGTACTAAGTTTCCCTCCTAGCAACCATGACTGTTTAAAAATAGATTAGGAGTTTAGGTGGAGAAGGATTTGATGACCTGGTGGTTAAGGCTTATCTCATTAGCCATATCATCCCACTTTAATTTATTTGCTGTCTTTAGTTTCCATTCATTATCCTTACAGGGTAATTCTCACAGCCTTGAGGGTTCTAATGCAATTTTTCATTAAGTTAAGGAGACAGTGTTCTCATACCACCTCTCTTTTTTTTTTTTTTTTTTTTTGAGAAGAGCGGTGCCCTGGGAGGACAGAGCGTGGCCAGGTTGCCCAGGAGCCCAGAGCGCACCCACTGTCCCCAGGCCTCTCTAAGTCAACTGACCTGCCCGGCACCCCATGCCGTGCCAAGTGGACTGGAGGTCTTCCGGGCACCAGCTATCAGCCAGGGAGCCCTAGGGAGGGTCATTACTGACAGAAATGGACCTATTGTTTTCTTTTTCTCCTTTTCCTTGCTTTGGTCCTGCATCTGCAGAGGCCGGTAGGGTAAGTTGGGACCGGATATTGAGGATAAAAGGACAGGAGAGGGACTGGTCACTGTGGCCTTGGTGTGTCTTTGGTTTCTCTCTGGTCGGGGACAAGGAGGCAGACTGGTCCTGTAGCTTCCCAGGTAGTGGTGCTGGCAGAGGGGAGAGGACACGGATGAAGTCACCACAGTGGAGGCCAAGATGTGGGTGAGCAGCCTCCCCTGCCTCCCTGGCCCAAGACCCTGGCACAAGAGGCCATCTCACCAAAGCACTTGTTGTCTCCTAGAGCAGTCTCACGGGACCCCAGCCGGGGACAAGAGGAAGCTGTCTCACAGTTTTGGGGCAGGGGCGTCTGAAGTCAGGGGTCAGCAGGGCCACTGCCTCCGGGGAAGGACCCTTCTTATCTCTTACTGCTTCAGAGCTTGCTGGCAATCCCGGGGTCCCCTGGTCCACTCTGCCTGCCTCTGCCTTAACCCCGTGTGTCTGGTCTCTGTCCAAATCGCCCTCTTATAAAGACACCAGAATGAATCAGGGCCCACCTTAATGTGTGACTTCATCTTAATTAATTCCATTTGCGAAGCCCCTCTTTCCAAACAAGTTCACATTCACGGATTTGGAGTGGACCCGACTTTGTGCTGTTCAACTCTGTGGAAGAGCCAAGCATGGGGACTGTGAAGTCCTGGGTTCCGATTCCAACTATGTCACACACACATGGCTGCCTTGGGGTACACTTCTTAACTCCTCTAGGCCCTGTTTCCTCATCAGAAAAGTGGGGATATCATGGATGCCCTGCAGGACCGTTGGAAGGATTCGAACTGGTGCGAGTAGAATGCATAGTAGGTCTTACCAAATGGAAGAGCCACTGCCTGTATTATTCCAAGGATCTGCCTAGGATCTGCTCACCCCTTGCAGCTGGTGCCAAGCTCTGACTCCAGGATATGTCCACCCCAGATGTGGCCCAGAGCCCCTGGCATCTCTGGGGAAGGCAAGGATGGGCACCTGCTTGTCTTCTGGAAAGCAGCCGGGAAATAATCACCTCCCCAAGAGGAAAGCGCACACATGTTCTGGAGAAGGGACAGGGACAGAGCAGGGTACTTCCAGCAGAGGGACATTCACAGGATTCCACGTGTGGTTCTCAGTGTCCTTGATCCCAGGCTGAACGAGGCCGAGTGAGGGTTTGTTTTCTGACAGGAAGTCAGTCCCCAGGATGGGGAGAGATCCAGCCAGAGCTGAATTCCAGCAGCCGCGCTTGTATCATAAATCTCGTGCCTCCAGATGAGGCACTGAGGCCTCCGCATGTCCTGCTGCTGATCGATCTGTCATTGTCCACAGCACAAGCCCTGGACTCAAAGGGCATCAAGGGGAGAACTGCCCAAGAGTTCACCTGCGGCACCTGTGCCCTCGTGCTGGTGACGTGGAGGGTGGCTCTTCCTCCGTTGAAAGATCAGGGGACTTGAAGTGCCAGAGCAGAGGAGGCTTGGACTGCTAGTCTTCTCAGGCTCCAACCTGCCCAGGTTCTGCAAGAGACGCTCTGGGCCAGGCTGCGTCCCTCTGCTGTCGGAATCTGCACGGATTTTGTTCTTTTGTCTTGTGGCCCCGTCTGAATCTTCTCTTTCTAAAAAGAAGAGTCATTAGCCTTCTTTTTGATTTAGAGGATGTGAATGGAGAAGTTCAGTTTGTCAACCTCTGAACAATGGCTTCATCTCTTTTAGTTTCCTCATCTGTAGAGAGAGGATTATAAAACCTTCCTTCTCTGCCGGCCACAAGGAAGACATGAGCTATCCTGTGGCTATCAATCAGTTTTTAATTGTAAACCACCTGTAGGAAGCTGGGATAGCGACTCTTCAAACACAAAGAGCCCTGATAGGTAGCAGGAAAACCCATGCCTCCAAAGAGGACAATGGGCTCTTCCCACCAGCAAGCCAAGAAGACAGGAAGGGCTGGGGTTGTGTGGCTCCTGCTTCCACCCACCATTAACTCTCTTTTTTATGTCCCTGGGGATTGAACTCAAGGGCATTTAACCCCTGAACCCCATTCCCAGCCCTATAAATTTTTTTTTTCTTTTGAGAAAGGGTTTTGCTAAGTTGTTCATGGCCTCACCAAGTTGCTGAGGCTGGCCTCAAAATTGCAATCCTCCTGCCTCAGCCTCCCAAGCTGCTGGGCTTACTGGCATGTGCGATCACATCTGGCCCGTCATTAACTTCCCGTTTAACCCAGGAAGGGGCATCTGGTGGGTAGATAGATCCCTGTCTGTGCCCTCGCTGCAAGGGATGCTGGGAAAGTGTGTGTATTTGTTTCCTGTGGCTGCTGTGACGAATGACCACCAGGCAGGTGATCTAGAACAACAGAAAGGGACTCTCACAGTTCTGGAAGCCAGAAGTGCGAAATGGAGATGCGGAGGGGCGTGTTCCCAAAGTCTTTTGAGAAGGTCTTCCTTCCTCTTTGGGCTCCTGGTGGCTGCCTGTGTCTGGAGCTGCAGCAAGCGGACCTCTGCTCTTATCTCCCAGCTGCCGTCTCCTCTTCCCTCTGCGTCTGTCCTCTCTGTGTCTCTTAGAAGGACGCTTGTCCTTAGGGGTCTGGGCACCCTGGAAAAATCCACGACGATTTCATCTTGAACCCCTAAACTGCAAACATCCTTTTTTCAAATAAGGCCCCACTCTCAGGTTCCAGGTACTTGGGGTTGGGGGAGACATCTTTTGGGGCCAGAGTTCAATAAAATATGTGCATATCTGCATTTCACCTTTGAGAGTGGGCAGGGAGTCCTACTTCATTAGACAGAGATTCCTCAGTTTTAAGAAAGGGGTTCACAGGCTGGGGCGGTTGGGAAGAACACCCAATGTCTTTAGTTTGGGCATGGCAAATTTCTCTATAAAGACTCAGAGGGTAAATACTTTCAACTCTGAAGGTGGAGAAAGCAGCCAAAGAAAATATGTACCCAAATGGGTGTGGCCATGTCCCAATAAAACTTTATTTACAAAAACAAATGGCTGTCCAGATTTGGCCCATGGGTTGCCGATGGCCAACCCCACTTCCAAAATATGAAGGAGCCCAGCTCGCCATCGTGCTCAATGTGGTTCGAGACTTCAGTCTTTGGTGTCTTCAAAGCAGACTGGACGTGGAGGATTGGCTTAGCCCCTTTTGTGTTGCTGTGACAGAATGCCATAGGCTAGGAAATTTATAAAAGCAGAAAAGTTATTTTTTACACTTTGGGAGTCCAATGTCAGGGGGCCCTGCACCTGTGAGAGCCTTCTTGATGCAATGTCACGGGGCAGAGGGTGGAAGGGCACATGTTGGGCACCCATGGGGAGAGGAAAGACAGAAAAAGAGAAGGAAAGAGAGAGAGGCAGGAAGCTCAGCTCACCCGCAGCCTTTTTTTTAAAATTTATTTTTATTGTAAACAAATGGGATACATGTTGTTTCTCTGTTTGTACATGGAAAAACAGTATACCATTTGCATATTCATATATTTACATAGAGTAATGATGTTTGATTCATTCTGTTATTTTTTTCCTCCCCCCCCACCCCTCCCACCTCTCTTTTCCCTCTATACAGTCCCTCCTTCCTCCATTCTTGTCCCCTTCCCACCCCCCATTAAGTATCATTATCCACTTATCAGTGAGATCATTCCTCTTTTGGATTTTTGAGATTGGCTTATCTCACTTAACATGATATTCTCCAATTTCATCCATTTGCCTGCAAATGCCATAATTTTATCATTCTTTATGGCACAGTAATATTCCATTGTATATACATACCACAGTTTCTTTATCCATTCATCAATTGAAGGACATCTAGGTTGGTTCCACAATCTGAATATTGTGAATTGAGCAGCTGTGAACATTGATGTGGCTGTATCTCTGTAGTACGCTGCTTTTAACTCCTTTGGGTATAGGCCAAGGAGTGGGATAGCTGGGTCAAATGGTGGTTCCATTCCAAGTTTTCTAAGGAATCTCCACACTGCTTTCCAGAGATGCTGCACTAATTTGCAACCCCACCAGCAATGTATGAGTGTACCTTTTTCCCCACATCCTCGCCAACACCTGTTGTGCTTGTATTCGTGATAATCGCCATTCTAATTGGAGTGAGATGGAATCTTAGGGTAGTTTTGATTTGCATTTCTCTTATTACTAGAGATGTTGAACATTTTTCCATGTGTTTGTTGATTGCTTGTACATCTTCTTCTGTGAAGTGTCTGTTCATTTCCTTAGCCCATTTGTTGATTGGATTATTTGCATTCTTGATGTAGAGTTTTTTGAGTTCTTTATAGATTCTGGAGATTAGTGCTCTATCTGAAGTATGATTGGCAAAGATTTTCTCCCACTCTGTAGGCTCTTTCTTCACATTACTAATAGTTACCTTTGCTGAGAGAAAACTTTTTAGTTTGAATCTATCCCAGTTATTGATTCTTGTGCTATGGGAGTCCTGATGAGGAAGTCTGGTCCTAAGCCAACATGCTGAAGATTTGGACCTACTTTTTCTTCTATAATCTGCAGGGTCTCTGGTCTGATTCCGAGGTCCATAATCCATTTTGAGTTTAGTTTTGTGCATGGTGAGAGATATGGGTTTAGTTTCATTCTGTTGCATATGGATTTCCAATTTCCCAGCACCATTTGTTGAAGAGGCTATCTTTTCTCCATTGCATATTTTTGGCCCCTTTGTCTAGTATGAGAAAATTGTATTTATTTAGATTTGTGTCCATGTCCTCTATTCTGTACCATTGATCTACCTGTCTATTTTGGTACAAATACCATGCCGTTTTTGTTACTATTGCTTTGTAGTAGAGTTGAAGATCTGGTATTGTCATACCCCCTGTTTCACTCTTCCTGCTAAGGATTGCTTTAGCTATTCTGGGTTTCTTATTCTTCCAGATGAATTTCATGATTGCTTGCTCTATTTCTAAATGCAAAAAAATAGAGATACTGCCTTGTGTTCTATCAGATCATAATGGACTGAGAGTAGAAATAAATGACAAAGTAAAAAAAGGAAATTACTCCAACACTTGGAGACTAAATAATATGCTATTGAATGAAACATGGATAACAAAAAACATCAGGGAGGAGATTAAAAAATTCTTAGAGGTCAATGAGAATGATGATACAACATATCAAAATCTCTGGGACACTATGAAAGCGGTACTAAGAGGAAAATTCATTGCATGGAGTGCATTCCAGAAAAGAATGAAAACTGAACAATTAAATGACCTAACATTGCAGCTCAAAGCCCTAGAAAAAGAAGAGCAGAATGAAAGCAAAAGTAGTAGAAGACAGGAAATAATTAAAATCAGAGCTGAAATCAATGAAATTGAAACAAAAGAAACTATTTAAAAAAATTAACATAACAAAAAGTTGGTTCTTTGAGAAAGTAAACAAAATAGACAAACCCTTAGCCACACTAACAAAGAGAAGGAGAGAGAAGACTCAAATTACTAAAATACATGATGCAAAAGGAAATATCACGAATACACCACTGAGATATAGAACATAATGAGAAACTACTTTGAAAATCTGTATTCCAACAAAATAGAAAGTACCGAAGACATTGACAAATTTCTAGAGACATATGCTCCTCCCAAACTGAACCAGGAGGACATACACGATTTAAACAGATCAATATCAAGCAATGAAATAGAAGAAGCCATTAAAAATCTACTATCCAAGAAAAGCCCAGGACCAGACGGATTCTCAGCTGAGTTCTGAGAACTCAGCTGAAAGAAAATTTTAGACCAATATCCTTGATGAATATAGATGCTAAGATCCTTAACAAAATATTGGCAAACCGTATCCAAAAACATATTAAGAAAATTGTGCACCACGATCATGTGGGGTTCATTCCTGGAATGCAAGGATGGTTCAACATTCGTAAATCAATAAATGTAATCCATCATATCAATAGAATTAAGGATAAGAATCATATGGTTATTTCAATTGATGCAGAAAAAGCGTTTGACAAAATATAACACCCCTTCATGCTCAAAACACTAGAAAAAATAGGGACAGTAGGAACATACCTGAACATTGTAAAGGCTATTTATGCTAAGCCCATGGCCAACATCATTCTTAATGGAGAAAAACTGAAACCATTCCCTTTAAAAAGGGGAACAAGACAGGATTGTCCTCTTTCACCACTTCTATTCAACATTGTTCGCGAAACTCTAGCCAGAGCAATTAGGCAGACTAAAGAAATTAAAGGGATACGAATAGGAAAAGAGGAACTTAAGCTGTCCCTATTTGCAGATGACATGATTCTATATTTAGAGGATCCAAAAACCTCCTCCAGAAAACTTCTAGACCTCATCAATGAATTCAGCAAAATAGCAGGCTATAAAATCAACACGCATAAATCTACAACATTTTTATACGCAAGCAATGAAACAGCTGAAAGGGAAATGAGGAAAACAACTCCATTTGCAATAGCCTCAAAAAAATAACTTGGGTATCAATCTAACCAAAGAGGTAAAAGATCTCTACAATGAAAACTACAAAACAGTGAAGAAAGAAATTAAGGAAGACCTTAGAAGATGCAAAGATCTCCCATGTTCCTGGATAGGCAGAATTAATATTGTCAAAATGGCCATGCTACCAAAAGTGCTATACCGATTCAATGCAATTCCAATTAACATCCCAATGATGTACCTCATACCACCTCTTTAAAAAGTCACACAAAGATGATATTTTATCCTTACACCAAGACAAACTCTACCCATAAATATCAGTGTCAGTATATGCCAAGTTAAGTGAACTCTAGTCTATTATCATACATACAAATTGATATTGATTATATTCCAAAGATTCCTATGTCCAAATACGCTTTCTTAGCTGTTGAAATTTTCACCATAAGTTTTGGGATGTAAAATTAAAGGTACTACTTATTGAGCAACAGATACTACATTCTGAATGTAGTACATGTCTATCGAGTGAAGCAATGAAATTTATAAATATCTGGGTAATTAATTATAAGGCACTGAGTTTTTGTTTCTGCATTACCCTGAATTGTTAATCTATCACTTTCTATAAATCATCAATGCAGTTCTTTCCTTTCCTGATTCATGCAGGAAAGGAAATGACTATCTTTCAAGCTTTCATGGTTTTATTCAACTTACCATCTAATGGGGTCAGGAGGAGATTGCCAGTTTTATTGCAACACTATCAACTTTCTACTCTTCTTTGTTATGCATTGATAGGGATTGAAAGTCTCGGGAATAAAACTTTAGTATCTGTCTGTAGCGGGGATGCGTAACTCATTAAGTGGCACAGTCATCAATGTCTTATTATTATGACTTCATCAGTTGCCTAATAAGGAGGAATTCTTTGTGAAATGAGATGAGATGTTGTTGTTGTTGTGTGTGTGTGTGTGTGTGTGTGTGTGTGTGTGTGTGTGTGTGTTGGGGATTGAACCCAGGGCCTTGTGCATGTGAGGCAAACACTCTACCAACTGAGCTACATCTCCAGCCAAGATGAGAGGTATTGATTGGTAAGTGAGAAGGAAAATTCTGGGGAAAAAAAAAAAAAATCCTTATGCTGCCTACATAATCATGTTATGCTAGTGATGATTTCTGGATACCTGGGGAGCAGATGAAGTAGATTTGGTTATTAAAAGGGACTCAAGATAACCCAAAGAAGGAAGGTATTTAGGAAGAGGACTTAGACATGTACCAAAATAGCAATAATAAATTTTATGCAGTGTTTTACATTTGTGAGTTATTGTCTACTTAGGCCAGAAAGGATTTATAGAAAGGCCCTCGGGCTTCTGATTTTCAGTTTCTCCTTGGAATGCAATCTTAATTCCCCAAATCAGTATTGCTTGGTTCTCAAGCCACAGTTTATTTTTAAAATTTTATTTATTTTTTAGCTTTTCTTTGGGGGAGTGATTAAAATTTTTATTTTAAAAGCTTGTATAGCTTCAATATTCACATCATTCAAGCCACAATTTTGTGCCATAGCATCAAAATTGACATGTTTATCCAATTTAGTAAACAAAGGAAAGCTATAATCCAGAATCATAGAATTTTGATTCCCAAACTTGGCCTATCAGTGGTTGATGATTGCCTTGTTTCACATTTAAATTCCTCCCTGACTTTTTCATTGGAATCATGATACATCATTTTGCTAGTTTTAAATCTGCTAGTTGAACCCTAAGGAGAGAGTCTTTCTTGGCTATATGGATTCTAAAATCTTTATGCATGAAGTTAGTTGCAAATATCTTGGGCATTTGATAAATTACCAAACAGCAGGTTGACCCTGAGTTATGATCAGAAGACTCATTGTGTGGCCATTCTTTGAATCCTCACCTGGAGAGCAGTGATTTAAATAGTCTCAAGTAATTCCTGAAGAGGTGATTTTATCATTTCCAAGTTTGTTCATTGTTCTTTAGACACAAAGGTTGAGTTGCACCTCTAATGGGTCCCAAAGGTATCAGGACCCTATTTACCATACTGTGTTCCCTTAGACTCCAACATCTCCTGGAACCAGGAATGCTGCCAGCTCCTCCATACACTGCACAGTTAGCTAACCCTGCAATAGCAGCTCTAAAACCTAATCAGTTGCATGTACTCCCAATTTAATATGATCCCTGATTCTCTTTTGTTCTTTCCCAGTTTTAATTACCTGTATTCCTGAAGGCAGACTAAGAAATGGTGTTTTGTAAGTAACACTAGTACATTTTACTTAGAACATCTTACAGACTATTGAAAATACACAACTGAAGCTTATGTGAGAGATCACAAAGTCACAGGATACCTTCTACAATAAAATGATGATTATGTCATACCCTGAAGATCCTATCAAATAATTCCTGCAAAAATGGCATAATTTCTTCCATTCCGTTCAAATTTTGGTTATCTCTTCCTTCAGGGTCTCAGGAAAATGTTTGAATGATGTAACTTCCAACTCAAATAGTTTAAAATTAACCAATTTTATCCCATGATCCCAGATATAAAAACTTAACATAGTTCTATGTATTATTTTATTGTACAACATATATGGTATATGTCACATGTAATATATGTAGTATTATGCTATATTTATAATATAATTATTATAATATTAACTAAAATAATTTATATATATGTTCTAGAATATTATTTCTAACCTATTTTAATGCCCCATGTGTTAATTTTGTTGAAATATTTTAAAAATGGAAAACCTTGGAGTAATGAGTTAAAACTTATCATTTTTAAACCTAGTCTGAGTTTATCTGTCTGGGGAATGTAGGTTCTATTAGAATATTCAATATACAGAAAGGGTCTTTTATGGTAGAGGTTTACTCTGATTTTAATATTTACTTTCTTTTCTTGATTCCTTTCAAATTCCCATTGACTCATTGTAAGAAATTTTGCAGACTGGATATTGTAATGTTTCTGGGAACAGAATAGATATAAAACATGGTTTTGCCTGTGAGAAAGTAGAAAAAACTTTCCTTCTTAATTGTGAACTGAAACTGTTCTTACTTGGCATAATGGAATGTATAGCATTCAGCATTCACATTTGCAGAATGTGTCTCTATAAGTGTGCAAGGAGCATGAAGAGTGAGGAGGAAGGAGAGAGAAAGAGGAATGTATGTAGGCATGGATAACTTGTAGCAAATGTTATTTCTCTACTTTGTGTAATCCTCTTTAATGAGCCATATTGACACAATGTAACTTATGGTTCTGATTCATCTGGAGAATTGGTGATGGATTTGAATTTAATTATGGAATTGTAAGAAGTATTTAAAGGGTAAAAAAAAGGTGACAGTTTTCTGGTTAGTAGGAAAGAAGAACACTTATTGAAACCAAAAAGAAAGTTGATGACGAGTATATTTCACATGTGAGTTTCCCTAACATGAATCATAATTTTTAAATAGCTTCTACGGTTTGGTAATTAAGCCTTTAATTAGTCTTTCACTGTATTGATGTACCAAAGATCTAGATTTCCCTTGTTTTATTCTCACTGAAATTTCTAGTATCAATTATGCTTCCTTCAGTTCTAATTATCTTAATGACTCATAGGAGGGGAAATTATATCTGTATGTATATGTACATATATGTCAGCATGCATACACACACATGCCTCATCTTTAAAATTTTATTCAAACACTTAACATCATGACATTAAGAGTGCCTAGAACTAGCAGTTCACAGTAGGATGAGTGGAACAGGAATTAAATTATAGTATTTTCATGAATTGTAAATTACAATCCTGTAAACAATTGTGAGTCACACATTCATTATGTTATGCATTGTATCACAGTCATTGATGCACAAGTGAAGCCCCAGGATTATGACATCTTTGGGGAGCCCAATGGCTTAGTGACTTGGCCAAGGTCAGAAGGCCACTAGTGCAGTTAAATTGTTGTGTAGCTTACTGCCCTGCTGAAAATCTTTCTGCCATACCTTCCTCCCTATGACTTACAATTTTATATCTCTCCATATGGTAAACCAACTTATAAAACAGACCACATTTTGTTAGAGAAGAAAAATACAGAAATAACTTTTTTTCACAGCTGTTTTTTGCCATTTGAGCTTTTAAAAAATTGTGTGTATGACTGTTAGATTGTAGAATTATGAGCTCTTTCCTTTCCACTTATCTGGTAGCCAGAAATGAGAGAACATTCTTCTAACAACTTTTACAAAATCAACACTTGAAACAAGAGGATGAGGCTAAATGACTCTGTTCATGGACCTGATAATTTTTATCCAGTTTGTTGCTGCTCAGAGATGGTATTGCTTCCAAAGTGTCTTAGAACACTGCGATTTTAGTCAGATGCTGAGAAGGCTGCTTATGGTTATATATCCTCAGATAGCCTGGTCCATTCATTTCAGTAAACTTTTAAATTCCAATAGAATTTCAAATGAAAGAACACATTTTATGGATGTGGTTACTAAGGACTGGGCTCAGAGAGATGGACTAGAAGGCAAACTGTCTTTTGTAAACAATACAGAGTTTGGATTGTAATAATAATCATCATTTTTTCTTCTAGCATCTAAGTATTCCTCATGTAAAGCATATTCCAACTGGAGCAATGATGGACAGTAACATTTATTTTTATGTGAGCAGTAATCTAAAACTTCCTTACTTACCAGAATTTCTTAGGGTTTTTACAACATTTGTAATAGTTCTGTGAGTTTGTCTTTTCCTTGAAATGGTTTTGCTGCAGTAAAAGAAAACTCTTTAACAGTTTTCCTTAATTTGTTTTTTTCATTTGTATAATCATGTGAAAGAGGCATTATCTGCTAGAAGCAAATTTTGGTTTCTCTTCAGCATTCTTTCTGGCATGTATGTAATTGTTATATTGTTAGAAGACCCTTTTAGAAAGATTTCTTTTCATGGTTGTAGCTGTAATGAAACAAAACACTGTGCTTAAGATATCTCTGTACTTAAAGTTTCATCTTCCAGTTGTAATCACTGTTGTTTCTGAGGGGCATAACTTTGAATAGCAACTTGATAAAGCATTGCAAATTACTTTATATCCTGTTTGGTTCCCTGATGATGTTTTATTTATAGTTATATAGCTAGTGATGAAAACCCTGGTCACACATATACTGTGTGAGGAAGGGCATTTGTTGTTGTCAGCATCTTTTATTTCCCCCTTTCCTCAGTATATCTTTGGGAAGAGAAATCAGATAGAATGCTCACCAAGGTTGGATGGAGTCCTCACCAAGGTCGAGCCGGATTTGTATGGCTCTTAGGGCCAAAAAAGGAAGTTTGCATGGTTTTCAGCACCAAGGACAGTCCCTGAAGGAGCTAGGAACTGACTGGTTTTTTTAGTTTCCTTTGCTATAGTCTAAGAGCAGACCTTAAAGGTTCCCCGCAACCCCCTTCTCATTCATATATGTCAGCAGTTTCCCTCACAAAATATATTAGACATCTTAATTTCCCCTTATTTCAGACAAATTAAAAATATATCTTAACCAGGAGAGAAAAAAAGTTAATGGTAACTCACTTTGTTCAGATAACACTGGATGTAAAATGAGTGATGACTAGGGAGAAAGTTAAGCTGCTGAGGCCTTCCTGAGCAAACGTGAATTAAAGTGCTGAAAAGAGCCTACTGATGATGGTTGTGCATTCTAGAACAAAGAGGCCAGCAATTGATGAGAGAAAAAAAAATGTGATGGGTTTTCCCTTGTGCAAGTCACAGGGTTCCTCAGCTCTTTGTCACATAAAAGCTTTAAAGGAAACTCATATTCAGTTATCAGAAATTGCTTCCCCTTGATTTATGATCTGGCCAGGCCCTCCTTGGTAAGCTCTGTGAACTCTTCCTACCAGAAAAAGAGAAACTGCAGATGGATCTGGCATATATAAATGCATGTTGGCAGTGTATATATAACTTCACACAGTTCAGAGATAATAAATTGAGTGTCCTGTCAATGCAGGCTGAATAAACACATTTGTTGTAAATGATCTGACAATAGAATTATTGATTACAAATCCAAAGTTTGACATTTGGAATCATGTCCCCATTTCATTTCTAAGGAAGGGTGTGACTCTTGATCCTTTCTATAGGGGCAACTAAGCAACATCTCTGGCACCTCAGTGTCTTCCTGCTGTGATTAATTAATCTAAAGTCACTCAGATCTCTGTCTTGTGTGGATTGCATTAACCTTGTTCTGCTTTTCTGCAGCAAAATGTGTAGCTAGTGCCCTCTATGTGAGCTGGGCTTTGCTTGCCTCTTTTAGTGCTTCCCACTTTGAAGTAGGAAGAGGAGAGCAGTCAGGAGAGACTGGACCAATTACAATGAGTCTCACACATCTAAATCCTTACTCTGTTATTTAGACATAAATACAGTAAGAATATAGCCTCATTATTTTTTCCCTGTGTGATTCAATTTATGAGTGCTTTTTAGTGAACTTCCTCTGGTTTTATAAAGATTTGTATGTAAACATTGGTAAGCAAATGAACTATAAAGATTGATTCACCAAGAAAATTATTTTCCAGAGCATTTTAGTTAATCCAACTTTATCAGGCATTCATCTCACCAGAAATAAAATTAAATGTGAACTATCTTTTAAATATATTTTTAAATCTATAACCCTGCTGTTAAAGTTATAGCAAGCCATCCACCAGCTCACATGCTCAAAGAGGATTGGAGTGATTTCATGAATTTCTACCTGCAGGATTTGCTTTGTTGTTTTCACAATTTACAAGTAGCTCAATTGGAGGACACAGAAGTGTTTACTTCTTCAAAATGATGCTGAATCTTCATATTTCAAGTTGTGCTTTTTCTATTTTTCTTTTTGGTACTTCAGCCACAGTTCTTTTCCTATTTTTTTTTAAATACCATTCAGTACATACTGCAAATCTGCATGTTCCACTTAACTCACCCACCACATGTTGCCAAAGAACACTGCTCATCCCTTGCTCAACAAAGGGTATAGTTTACTTTTCTTGTTGTCTATTCAGAACTCAGAATAACACCCAGGGTAAATAATTGGTCTTTTCATCTTCTGGAAGTGGAAACTGAACACTAAATTTAATTTTAAAGGTTTTGCCCTAGCCATGGTAACTCTTTATAGATGCATGATGTCTAGGGCTTATTGATAACACTTGTCCTGTTCTCTCTCTAGGATTACTATACCTTATCTTTAATCTTCATCAGAGGACTTTCAGGCAGGAGGAGGTGGGTCATTTGGGACATATCTTTGGGGTATATATTTCCTATTTGACCAGTGAAGTCTGTCTCTGTCTCTCTCTCTCTCTCTCTCTCTCTCTCTCTCTCTCTCTCTCTGCTTCCTGGATATGTCCTTTCCACTTTCCTCCACCACAACCTTCTTCCATGATGTCCAGCCTCATCTTGAACCCCAAGGAATGGAGCTTGTTGCCTATGGACTGAGACCTCTGAAATCATGAGCCCCAAGTAAACTTTTCCTTCTCTAAAATTCCTCTTGTTAGGTCTTTTAGTCACAATCATGATAAAGCTAACTAAAACAGCAGGCATGACTTTATTTGTATGTGTTAGTTGAATATGCTGAAGAATTGAGGAGCATGCTGCATGTCAATTTTAAATGAACCTTAATGTTTTGGATGACAGAAAAAGTGTTTTGATGGTGAGGAGAGTATGCGTGCTTGACCAGAGTGACCCAGTGTACACCAGAAACTAATGGCAAATGTACAATCCTATAGGAAGTTTCCGAACAGTTATGAACTATCTCACTGTCTTTCTCTGAGAACTTGTCTCTGTCTCCTCTCTTACTGTCATTTTCTTGAACAAATAAAAAGTTCTATGTGTTAGGGCAGGATGAAGCTCTTCTCAGTGTTTCAATTTTCTTTACAGGGAAATGGGGACAAAAATATTCCCTCTTAATAAATCTTTATGGATTAAATGAGATAATGTATATGAATGCCTCAACTCTTGTGCCTGGCAAGGAGCCCTGACACTGTGGTTAAATTGTAATCAGATCCAATGTAAAATTTAATTTGTCTACATTCTATTAGTGAAACATTTTTTAAAATAATTTTCTGTAGTACT
Organism: Sciurus vulgaris; assembly: GCF_902686455.1. Lineage (NCBI taxonomy): Eukaryota > Metazoa > Chordata > Mammalia > Rodentia > Sciuridae > Sciurus > Sciurus vulgaris. The sequence continues at coordinate 88,359,961 of NC_136463.1, read as the reverse complement.
TTGTCATTCATGGACATAGACACTGTTTCTGCTTTTTCCTTTTGCAGTAATTATTATAGATGCAGCTTCTCTATTTAGTTGAAAATCCACAGGCAAGAATGTAGACAATCCCACAGTTTGCCAAGAATGTATCATCACGGGGCTTGTGAGCAGTTTCCAAATTCAGCAAGGAGGGAGGAGAGAAGCCTGGATGGATGAGGAAGCCCACTAAAAGAAACACATGCCACAAAAAAATTGTAAGATATTCAGAAGACTTCCCATGATGCTGCCTCCTAATAAATCTTTAGATCTGTCTTCCAAGAAGAGAGATGATTCTTTATCCTAGTGCACATCATGGGCAGAGCTGATATTCTTTACCACTGTGTGCCCGTTTATCTTCATAGCACCTAAGAAAGGGAAATTGGTCCATGTTTGAAATCTCCATTCAATTTCACTACTTTAGATTCTTGATGGCTCTTAAATTAAAAAAAGGGGGAAGGATCAGAGTTGGCAGGGAAGTGGATTTCAGAGACAGCCAGAATAAGAGAGGGAAGATGGGAAGATAGCCTCTTGTATTTTGATCAAGCTAGTCCATGAAAATGTATACATGGACATGCAGCTATAAAACATATTGACACTGAACACTTTTCCTTCAGTGGTGTTTATACTTGGTAATATGTGAAATTGTGAGTAAGTTGTTTTTTGCTTTCCAGTTTCCTATCATGAGAAAGGTATGTTCTTTTAGGGCCTTTAGACAGTGATTTTCTGAAAAGGGCCTTCCATAAAAGTTTGGTATTTTCCTTTTCTAGAATACACTCATCACTTGCCGCTTTTGTGTGCATTATTTAGAGTTATGAAAGAAAGGAATTTGTTAGAAATCTTATCACCAGCTTGACTTTTTAATATTATAGGATTAAGTGTAAGTCTGTATAAACTCTTGGAATGATTTTCCAAGTCCCACTGAAGGCTTAGAAAGATGACTGTGCTTCATTATGCATTGATTTTGGGTAAACATAATCTTGGCTTCCCATTGTGTGTCCGAGGAATGTAGAGTTCTCCAGCTGTATTATCTGCCATCCACTTAGTCACCTGATTAATTTAGCTGATTTCATTGTTAAGAGAACTTTCTCTTCCTTCATTTATTTTCTTGAGAAGCTGCATACATTTGATCAAAGTCAAACAATTATTCCTGATATTCTTCACCGTTGGAGTCACAGATAACAAAGTAATGGCAAAAATTTTTAAACAAATTTGCCCAGAAGATCCTTCTTTAAAAATGCTCTTATCAAAATGTGCACATCTGCTTTATGTCTGTAAAAATATTCCAGAGAAAGATTTTCTCCTTGTCATTGATAGTATTCATTAATGCATGGACATAAAAAATAAAAGTTCATGTAGCCTTTTTGTGCCCTCATCTTCTTTAACATAATCTCTGAACCTAGATTTCTAAAATATTTAATCATTAGTAAATGTCTTCACCAAATATAGGAAGAGCAAAAACAGACACTTTAAGATGTAGTACTTAAGAAAAGCAAATCTGTTTCCTTTTATTTTTTAGCAGCCCTTTAATTTTTTTTAGAAAAGGAAATTTTTAATTGATTTGTCAATAATTTTGTTGTAAGTAATCACATTCTGGATATGATGGAGAGTTGTAGAAGAATGTGCTATTATGTTATGAGGCAATTTGAAATGAAGGAAAGATGGATTTTAACCAGCACTGAATTGTAGCAATAGGGATGATGAGTGCTGGAATTCATGGAGGAAAAATAGCCTTCAGGGAAGTTCTCATGACAAACTCAGAATTGAGCTGGCCATGAGGGGACAGAGGCTTTCTGAATAGATTTTAAAACTTAAAAACAAAATGAAGCAGAAAAACTCCAGTTGAGAGGTCATAGAGACAATGGTATAGATACAATAATCATATCAGAAGATTCAATTGTGTGATTCTCCTACATAGAATACAGGTTAATGTGGGAGATTGAAGAGTAAACTGGTTGAATAGGAGAAAAGAGAGGTGAAGAGACAGGTAGAAGCATGGTCATCACTCTCTTAAAATAGTCTTCCATTAATGGTTGCAAGTAATTTAAAGAAGAAAGCATTTATTCTCATAATTAACACTCACGAAGAAATAAACATCCTCTAACAGAGGCAAACAAACCTCAAGAGCAATCTAGCCAGATGGAAAATTCAGAGATCTGTCCAAAAAGACCAGTTGTACTTTTGAATTCCTCACTAAAAGGACAGGTGCCATTGCTGGGAGTTATGTTTTCCTGTAGCTCTGCATCTGGCTATTATAATGAGGCTTGGAGAGAATAACTGGAAGATAGACTAAATAATGCAATAAATATCACCCAGTATTCTCTTTCCATCCTCTGGTGTACATTGCAGAGCTTAAACTGACAGCAGCTATTATGTCTCTTTTATTTTGGCATCAATTTTGTTTGAATCTATATAAAATGGCATCTTCTTTAATATTTTAATAAACTGGTACCATGCAGCATACCATCCTTTGGCCTTTTTCATTGTGGTTGACTTACTCCATTCCATACTTTGAGGTAGAAACAAATTGCTTCAGGTTCTTATTTAAAACTAGACTCAGCTCTCTGTTCTTAGCTCCTACCTATTCAAGTAAAAGCAGGGTATTCAGAAACAACTTTTAGGATGCAGATCAGGAGAGACAAGCAAAAGCTCTTATGCAGAAATACTTATATTTGTTATGTTACTTGTTGCTTTGTAGCCATTTTTCACCAGGTTTTTCATTTTGTGGAAGGGATAATATTGTCTACTTGCTTACAAACCAAAAGGCTACTGAATGTCAATGCATGACTCATAACTTTCCTGAAAAATGAATCATGGTGGCCTCCAGGACATTCAATTTCTGAGAGAGTCCCAACCTGACCTGATGAGAGTAGAAGTACATCATTCTACCTCATGAAGAATGCTGTGCTTTCTAGTGGTGGCTTTCCTTGGTGCACTATTTTTATTTCTAATCTCACTAAATTGTCTTTAAATTGTCTTTACCACCAGTGGATCAATTTCCTTGGCCAGGTTATGACTTCTCCATCTGCCACCCTTAGGGCAGCAGCCAACTTGGCATGCCATAAGCACTAGGTAGCACACCATATACTCACACTGTTCCTTGGAATGCAGATCTTTCCATGGGCACCATGTTGGCATGTTCCAGTACTACCAGGGCCCAGAAGAAATATCTGTCTTTACATTTGTATTTTGATAACACCTCCACCAGCAGTCAGTCTACTTCTCTCCCATCAATCTGTCCTAGAACATTCTTCTTTACTCCTTAGGATAATTTGCCCTATTCTAAAATTATTTCTTTCTGTCCATGTTCTCTTTCTTTTGGGATGAATATATTAATGTATTCCTAATGCCTTATTGAACAAGGTAGAATCTCAATGTTTATAGAAGGAATAATTGAGTTTCTGAATAAACATTTTGGAACAAAGCATTTTAGAATTAGTGTATAAATACTACTTACAATTTTTTGCATGCTCAGCTACTTTTACCCTTAATTTTAATATCCAGCTTTTGACTTGCCTTTTCCTTCTCCCTTGACACTAAAAGCCAACATAGGATTATGATACATGAACTAGCTTTACCTATCTCATGTTGTACTTATTCACTTATATGCCTTGCATAGTCTACTTGAATTTGAATTTCTCATGACACTTAATATGAAATTTGGGAGTTTACATTGTATAATTTTTCATTTATTGATATTCATGCTATGTGTTTTATGAAATGTTTTCATAGTATTTTCTTTTGCTGTTTGAATAGATTACTGAAGAATTAGGAGAAGAATTAGAGGATTTACAGTGTAATACAGCAAAGAAGTGTTTCCTTAGTAACTAAACTAAAGTTATATAAAGATACTAGGAACTAGAGCTTACTTAGAAATTTTATCCTTCAAGCAACTTAGATTTGAAAAAATGAAATGGAAATTCGCCAAAGGGAGTCCAAGTCATAAGTGAAACAGATTAGACTGATGCTGATTTGCATGGCCATGCAGGACACAGATTCATTCAGAGAGTAAAGAAATTCAACTGTTGATTTTCTTAAAGGTCACTTAACAAGATTATTTAATTAAAAGCTTATTCCTGTAGCTAAGTTGTATTGCAGAAGGATATTTTTAATTATAAAATCAAAAGTATGAAAGTAGAATAGGAGTTAGGATAACTAGCAAGTAGATAACAAGCACCTTCCTAGAATACTACTAGTTAGTATTTGTTGCTTCAACCAAGAGTTTTTCTTGAGAATCTTGGATAAAACCAGACCAGAAATAGCAAACTATCAGGCAGGAGGAAAATATCACCTTAAGTAAATGGACACTTGCTTTCTGCCCAGTGACATGCTAGTCATGAAAACTACATTTGGGAGGAATGGATTTTTAGACTTAACCACTCTAGTGTAAACCTTTCCAAGAATTGAAGCCTAGAAAGAGCCCTGAAGAATGTTCACCAGGCAACTCAATGAAGGAAGGGGCAGCAGGCAGTTGGAGGTTGAAACTCAGGTGAATAGGAACTACATTTTTCTTTTCCTGTAGTTCTGACCTTTCCCTATCATTCCCCATCTTGGGAAATATGCCAGAACATCCCAAGTGTTCTTTTGATTTTTATAATTTTGTCCCTGACATTCTGTTTAATCACCATTTCTTTCAATTTTCTCTTATTCCATCCTTACCTACCTTAGCATGATTATTCCATTTACAGAATGAATTACCTTAACCCATTTTGTCCCATCATCCCAGAGGTAGAACATATTATGTATGTAGTAATTACACAATATGTAATATAATTTTGTAACAATAATTATAGAACTATTAACATTTAATAAAATTCTCATGATTTCCAAAGTATCAATTTTTTAATGCATCTGTGTTAAATTCATTGAAATATTCATAATTGAAAGCTTGAGACATAATGGATTAATTGTTCATCAATTTAAGGAATAAAAGAGATATTTTTCCTTTGCAGAGGTAAAAATGTAAATGATTTGTGTACAATGTACTCTCTAGTTTTCAGTCCTTTTCCACATCACCTACATTTCCTTCAATATCTTTTTTTGGGAAGGTGGAAAACCAACTGTTTGTCCCTGTACCCATTACCAACATTTATTTTGGAGTCAGAATGCTGTTACTGTGTACTGGCTCCAGACGGGCTGGGGTGAGGTTATGGTACATGATATATGTGGTTTCCTAATTTTGCTACTTGGAAGGCAAAGAAAAAGATATGATGTGACATCTTAATGATCTATTTATTTTGTCATTGATGGAAAGTGAAAACAAGAATTTCCAAGCCTATGACTTGTAAACGTAGAAATTCAACTTGAACTGCTGATGACCATCAGTGACAAATGTTTTGTCGCAAACTTTCTAAAATAGCTAACTAGTTGGACAGGAAAAGTGCAGTTTTGTTCATCATTATAGCCCCCATTTTTGTTTAATCTTTGTTCAGTTTTTTAGCTTTCAGTAAAATTTTGCTGGAAAAAGTATATGTGTGAACTTGGGTCCTCCATTTCATCTCAGGACCTCTTTTTTTCTCATGTACAAGTTAAATCAGGTCATCTCATCCTTCATTCAATCACTCACTCATTTATTTTCATGCATAAAGCATTATATACATACTGAAAGCATACCTTTTCTAGCCCTATGCTCAAAAAATTTTGATGGTAACTTAGAAGAGAGACATTTGAATATTTTTCAAAGCAATTAAATAACCTCCAGGGTAGCAGATGATTTTATTCTCTTAAATATTCATGGTGCATTATAAAATACCCAGTTAACAGTTTTGTCATAGACTTTAATCCACACATCCTCTGTTGATAATCCCAGGTGCTGGGAGTGAGGTCGGGCTCTGGACCTAGGGTGGGCATGCCCTCAGTGCTAAAAGATTATCCACTGCAAGCCCCCTCAAGGACTTGCGAGCTGACACTTCTTTTAACTTTTACCAGTTGAGACTTAGAACTGCTCCAACCCACTCTTCTTCTTTCATCTTCTCTACTACCAACCCTTTGACTGAAGGTTTATCTGGTAAAAGTAATTTAAGACCTTTTGGTCATCACTCACCCTCTGGTGTTAAATATACAAAAAGTGTTCTGATTGTAATGAAGCCAGCTTCCTTAAAGTAAGTTTGTTGGGCTGCTTAATTAAAGAAAAAGAGTTTAATTAGTTAAAGAATAAGTTTAACCCCAGATCAGCTTTCGTCTCAGAGGACCACGCAGAGGGAATAATTAGGAAGTTGGTTTTTATTTCTCTACTCAAAGTCTCAAGTCATTTTTTTTCAATAGAGTAGTAGAAAACATCTGATCTTAAGCAACCCAGACTCTTGACAAGATTAACTAAGGGAAAAAAAATCCATTAATCTGATTACTTCACCTTTAGAGTATTAAAGGATTCAAATTCCCCAGGTCCTCTAAATTTTAATGATTTCACTAGCATTTCCATTTGAGAATCTCAAAGAATTTCACGAATGTGTTCAGTCGCACATAGACTTCAAAGTGAGCACTTTTATCCCTCTTTCTTTTTGGTGATAAAATCAAGAAGAAGAAAGGTTAACAAGTATTTTCAACCATCAAAGATTGTTGGGTGATAAATGAAGAATATAGGTGACCTTTTGTTCAGTTCATCACTCAAATAGTTAGTCAACATTTTGCAAAACTGTTGTAGACCAATTCCCTTGATAAGTATGTCTAAATCTTAAGGGACATATATTGATATAAAAATGTAGAAAAATATGCCCAGACTAATGTTTCAGAAAATAAATAGCGTAGATAATGTGCTCTGAATACAATTTTGTGTATTATATTCTGGGCTGAACTGAGTGAATAGAGAAAATTTTGTCATGCCTTTCCCAGATAGATTTAGTACAAAGTGTGTTATCATCTTTGTGTGGTTTTCATTTTACAAATAGGAAAGATTATTTTCTATTAGCTGGTGGAATGCTGGTTTCAAATTGTGCAAAGGTTGCTCATTTATTTTTTCTCCTACCTAAATAAACTCCCTGACATAAAATCATCTCTTTTTCCCTTACCAAGATACTTTTCTTATTCCTTCCATTTTCAAAAATGTTGCCTTCTCCCTGGGCCTCCCTTCAGCCTTTTTCTCCTTCCTGTCCACTGGAACTTCAGCACATAATTAATTAACAGATCTCTGTGCCAGGTACTGGGGAGACTCCTCAAGAAATGGGTGGGGAATTCTTTCCCCATCAAGCCACTTACAGTCCCAGGGAATTTATAAAGAACATTGGAGAAGATATAGGAAACCCACCAGATGCTGAATGGTGACTTATAGAAAGAGCAAAAGGTGACCAGAGGAGGAAAAGGCCAGCAGTTTTGGTACTGGTCACCTCTCCCCAGTAGCTGAAGACTTACTGTGTCTTACCATATTGGACTAAATTGAAGGCATCTGCTTCCAAATATTTCCTTTGTTCCATTTCTGTTAAACATTCCATTCTCCCCATTCTGGAACCAGGTTCCTACCTGTCCGTCTTTTGTTTTTGGCACTAGCCCAGGGGATTGGGCATGGTTGTTGTTCAGGTTTCCTTGAATCAAACACTGAAAGATGACCAATGTATGCCAGAGTCTTGGAGCTACAACTACAAGGGTTGGTAGTAGAGAAAAGGGAAGAAAAAGTCCTAGATGGAGTATACCATGTGGGTTTGTTCCTACAGAAATTGAGATAAATGGGTTTCTCTACAACTTCAACCTCATGACCACTGTGTAGTTGCACTGCAAAAAAAAATCTGTGGTTAATTTCCTTTCTTTTCCTTTTTGAAGTATTGCCAATGGAATCCAGGGCCTTGCACATCCTAAGCAAGTTCTCTACCACAGAACCACATTGACAGCTCTTTTGAAATTCTATTTTGAAATAAGGTCTTGCTAAATTGCCCATAGTGATCTCAGACTTATGATCCACCTGCTTCAGTTTCCTTGAGATTAGAGTTGTGTGCCACTGCCCCTGTGTCCAAAATCTTTAGCATTCTTTTCACTGGATAGTGAGAATGTTCTCCTCATGCCAGAGAACACATGGAAACCACCCAAGTGAAAACCTCACTTTAGTGTTTCACAGTGTAATGTAGAGATTCACTTAGTTCATAGAATAATAGTTAATTTGGTGAGGATTCCTCCCTCTAAGTTGACAACATTGAGAAGTCTGGACAGAGGGAGTATCAGGGGAAGGAGCAGAATGATGAGAAATTTCAGCATGCTACTCAGAACAGCATGCAATCTAAAACTTAATTGTTTTGGGAAATTTCTCTGTAATATTTTAAAACTGTGGTTGACAGTGGTAATTTGCACTTTCACTACAGAAAGTGAAACCTCTGAACTCCTGTATTCTGTTTCAGCCAAGCATCTACAGGAAGTGCTAAAATTTCAATAGTAGAGGAAAGCAGCTTTGGTAGAATGTGACAATGAGTTTGAGATTACCAGGTGGAATTTTAATTTGCCTAATAAATCTCATATTGTGCAGAGAATTTTGACCTAGGACAATATTTTATTGTGAAAATTGTCTACATGTGGTCTTTGTATGATAGACATATGTGCTCAGATCAGTGATGACAATTTCTGAAAACTTCAGGTTTTTTCATTTAAAAATATTCATTATGGAATGAAACAAACATGTTTTTCCATACATCTATAAATGTACCAAGAATAATTTCACCTCTGTGTGTAAAGAATACCAATCAAAAATAAATAAATAAGGAATTAAAAGAAGAGCAATAGAAGGGAGGAGAGAGCACAAGAGGAGGGAGGAGTGAAGGTAAAGGGAAGGAGGGATGGGATTGAAATAAAATTCCTTGCATGTATTTTTTTGTCACAATGAACCCAAATACTATTTATAATTATAATGTGCTAAAAATTAAAACAGTAAAATACATATATACACTATATATATAGTATATGTGCTGCATATTAAATATATATATATATATACATATACTTTCATCAATCACTAGAATATTAGTAGTTATGGATTATAATTTTGGAAGATTGACCCTTTTTGTTTTAACCTTTTTAACATTACGAATTACATGCATAGCACACCTTCATTGTATTCAGCACCTTTAATTATGCCTTAGATCCTGTGAGTCTGCTATTCATGTTAGGTTTTATTAAGAAGAAAGCAGACTCAGAGAGACTAGAAGACATACCCCAAGTCTCACCAGCAGTAAATGGTATGAGGCTGATGTCCCCAAATCTAATCCAATGTACTTTTCACTGATGCTGTACAGGACAATTTCATTCTCAATACCTTGGGCAGAGGGCTTGGACTCCTATCCATATCCAGGTGAAGCCCTATGGCTGTGGACAGTGTGCAGAGCACATAATCTCATACTCTAAAGATATTCGAACCTGAATCAGGAGGCATTTACTTTGACAAGCAAACTTTTTTACCTGTAGGTATCTTGTGAAGATTTTTCTACTCATTCACCAGTGTATGGATAGGCCAAAGTTATTCTGGCTGTTTTTGAATATGGGACTGTGTTATATGTACACAGCTTTGCAGATCACTTAAAAAAAAAAAAACTGTAACAAGGCTTGCTAGTACTGCCTGCCCTAGTGAGTGTGATAACTGGTTAATCAGAATGGTGAGTGTGAGTGGATGGAGTTTGGAATGTGAATAATTGTACATGTTGACTCCCTCATCCCTTTTGAAAACAAGCTGGTTCTGCCAGCTTAATGAGGTTTTTCTGGAGTGTTTACAAATTTTAAATAATTAAAATTAAATTGAATTGACGTTCTTTGTAATTATAACTGCAATTACATCATTATCATCCAGGCAACTGGAAGAGGATAGGAGAAATGAGTTTGGCTAAAAATCACAATAATATTTTTCACAGAAAATACCAGATATCTTCAAAAATTCTCCTTTTGGTTAACCATACAAAAATACTTGAAGAATTCATAATGCAGTGGGTTTTGTTGTTGTTGTTCGTTTGTTTTATTTTTGTAACACATATAAATTGGATTAAATTCATAAGAAGATTTTTAAGGAGCATCATCAATCTTGGGCACTTTAAAGAACATTAAATGCTCATAAGAAAGCAATGGTTTGGGCTAGATTATGTACCAGGTTCTTCCAGGGTGGGGGCAGGGACTACCCAGACCTTGTCTGTGAAGAGGTTTTTGAAAAGTACCTGACACAGCATCATTTGTAATTTGGGCCTTAGTAAGGACTTAAGACTGGAAAAACACAAAGCTTTTGTTCACATAGCAGGCATGATAAGTAGCCTGCAGGATGAGGGCAGGATACAATTTGCAATCATCTTAGAAGCTGAGGTAGCCAGAAAGAAATGCAATTAAATTTACCGAGGAGATGTGTAGAACACTGCCCTTTAAGTGGATTTCTATGACCAAAGAGGGAACAAGGGCAAGTCACTCTGAAAACTTTCCTTGTCATGAATTATTTTGATAAGCCAGCCTATCAGTTTACTTGCATTGTAGAAATGGAGTGGACAGATGGACAGGAAGGTGAAAGGATGCTAGAATGCACTATTACAAGCAGAAGGAAGAACTTATTCTCCCAATCCCTTGGGTTTCTTCTCTTCTGAAAAAATCTCATGCAGATCTTTCCCTTTCTAGAAATTCCTTCTTTTTGTTACAGTACGTAAATAATCTGCAATTCTGTCTTTTGCCCCCTATGCTTTCTAAGCTGCTAGGCAGTTTCTTATATGAAATTCCCTACTTCATTGGAGAGACTTTACTTTTGAGTCATTTCTTTAAGAAATTTAAACACTTTTAAAATTTCAACTTCTAAAAATATCAAAATGTTAGATGTTTTCAGTTTTAGATATTTTGAATAATTGAATATTTCCATTGTATAGATGCAAATTTACTCTCATATGCTCAACATGTAGATGAAGAAATAGAATATTACAAATGGAATTATTGCCATCCTTGGACTTCTGTTCGATCCGATATTTTTTTCCTTCCAGGCTCAGAATTAACTTAATTTTAAATTCAGTGTCTATTAATACAATTTATATCTTTTAATTTTTTTACATATTTATGGGTCCAATGTTCTTTATAGTATTTTTTCACTTATAAAACATTATTAAAGTGGTGACATGCTAGATGTATTTTATATTCCTTCTTTAATTTTTTGTCTCAGCATTGTGTTTGAAAAGTTTATCCATGTTGATAGTACTCTTTTTCTGTGCTGTGTATCTCTTCTTTGTGGTTCTTACAAACAGGGATGTTATGAACTTTCTTTGTTATGTCTCCTTGACCACGTATACCAAGGCTTCTCCAGGGCCATATAAACAGGAAGGAAGTGACTGCATTGTTTGGTATGCTCATCTTCAACTTTTCTAGGTCTTGCCCAATTGCTCTCCAGAATTTTTTCATCAGTCTCTGTTCCCTCTGGGAATGCCACACATACTATTTTTGATTTTGACAAATTTAACTTTTTAGTCAATCTTATAGTCTTGAAATAATATTTCCTGTGGTTTTCATTTGAATCTACTCACAATTGGAGGTATGCATCCTTCTGCACATCTACCAGTCCTTTATATGAAGTACTTTTGCCATGAAGCACCTGTTCATGAACTTGCCTCATATTTCCATTAGTTGGTTGTTGTCATATTATTTGCATATGAGATACCACCCATGTTTGGTTATATGAATTGCAAATATCTTCTTTGACTTTGTGGCCTACCTTTCAATATTTTCACTTGTCTTTTGATCAACAGAATATTTTATTTTAATGCAGTTGTTATTCATCAATATTTCCTTTCATTATTTATATTTCTCAGGTTCTGTTTAAGGAATACTTCCTATCCCAGATTCACAAAAATATTATCCTATGTTCTGAATTGATCTTTATATATGGTATGAGGCAAGAGTCTAATTAACTATGGATAAACACTTTCTTAGCATCATTTGTTGAATATCCATTTTTCCCCTTGATCTGCAATGCCAATTATGTCAAATACCAAGTTTTCATATGTATTTGAATCTGTTTCCCCTATATAGTATCTGGATCTTTAATAATATTTAATATTCTATTTGGGCAGAAACTACTTTATATATTACTTCACACTTACTACTATAGATATCAATAAGTCAAAACTGTCCTCCAGCCAGAGGAACTGTCATAGAATTCCAAGCTGTGAACTCAGCATTGTGCAAGTATCAGTGCAGGTTCAACAGGAAGTATTTTATGAAGTATGAAGTAAAATCTTTGCCCTCAAGAGGTGGAGAAAAGCAAGGCACAGCCTTAATGTGCCCACGGAGTAGGAATCCTACAAAAAGCTTGAGATAGGCATTGAGGTAGGCAGTTAATCCTTTGGGGCTGGCAGTTAACTCTTATACTCAACAGAGTATACTTGACAGATTTGTTTAGCATTGAATTGTACTTTTTAGTTTTTAAATGCTAGAAGGAGTGTGATTATGGGATGGTAAACAGTTGTACAAATACTCAGTGCTGATTAAACTTGGATAGTTAATTTTAACTACTTCTGGTAGTCTATTCTGCTGCCAAAAATTATGTTAGTTTCATTGAAAAATGTTCTAACTCTTCCTCTCAAAATAATATGTGATATAAAATGTTTGACTAAAACAAGAATGTTACCTAGGTTCCCCAGGATTCTCCTTCTAATTCTGGTGGAACTCCAGTGGGGAAACCTCCCTTGGAAGGCCAGTCTTTCCATGTGTTAATGTAGAAGCAAATCCTGTAGTCCTGAGGCCCTGGCCATGACCCTAGACAACACCTCTGAAATTCTGAAGAAGTTCTCTGATCTAGGAGCATTGTGTCTGTCACTACTAGCAGTTATTGTATTTAATTACCTAAGTAAATGTGTGTGATTTTTTTTAACTTCATTTGAGGTTATTTTATTTGAAAAAAGTACATTGAAACTAACAGATGCAGTTCTTTAGAATTTTTGACATATTGATAATCCTATAAATTTATTTAAATATATATAAAATCTTGATTCTCTCCAATCCAAAAATAGTGGCACTTAGATGATAAAAGTAGACTAAACCACCCAGAAAAAAAAAAAAAAAGAATGATTTTTCACTCATTTGCTTAATTGTAGTTAAATTCAATGAGGGTAAATTAAATAATCATAGCAATAAATCATTCTAATTTTATAGAAGCAGGAAGATTCATCTAATACTTAATATTTTTTCTTTTATTTTTTTACAGACTGCATTTTGATTCATTGTATACAAATGGTGTACATCATTTCGTTTCTGTGGTTGTACGCGATGTAGATTCACAGCATTCGTGTAATCACACATGTACATGGGGAAATGATGTCTGTCTCATTCCACCATTTTTTACACCCCATTCCCATAAGCCAATCCCAAAAACCAAAGGCCAAATGTTCTCCCTGATAAGTAGAGAATTATATATAATGGGGGTGGGAAGGGTGGGGAGGGAGAGAAGAATGGGGGAACTAATTCTTAATATTTATCCTTAAATATGAGAAATCTAAAAACACGTATGTGTGTAAGTATGCATTCAAACAAATAATGTAGAATGATTTTCAGAGTAAACATATTCCTATTTAAATACAAATTTTAATATGTTAATATGAAAGCAAATTTAAAGGAGATAAAAGTTTTTCCAAAACAATGATGTATCAGGTTTATTTTAAAGAATAATATTTAATTCATTTCTTACAAATTAATTCTTTGAAATTATTTTACTGTTGGCACATCTTACTTTTGGAAAAACACTTCAAACCAATTGACCCATAGGCTAAGAAAGAAATCTGCCAGCTGGCTGACCCTGCTCCTCCCACCCTGGGTCACTTTTCATTATTCACCAAGTAACCACTTGGTTATGCACAAATAGTTTCTGAGTGCTGCCTCTTTGTTCCAAATGTTGTGCTGGTTGCTTTCTGTACCTTACCAGCTCATTGTGTTAGGGCCATTGAATGAATACACATGGAAACTTGAAAATTGGTGAAAAAGCACTTTGCTATAAATTAGGTTGTATTGTTATCTCTTTGGTAATAAAATCTAAATCACATCCTTACATAATAAAAATTATATGTAATTAACAGATGGTCTTTTGACCATATTGTCAAATATGTCAAGATGGGCAAATCAATGACATGATATTCATTATGTCATTTTCATAGCAATAATATGATATTCTTTGATGAATTTGTCATTCATAGAATTTAAATTACAAGAAGAATACTATCCAGATGGAATTTTTGTTAGGAAAAAAATTCTGGCAAAAACCAATATTTTCTCCTTTATCTTGCAAAGAATGTGCATTAGGATATTGTTTATTTCCCTCTTACTCATGCGACGAAAGGTGTTCTATTTAGAAAAGTCAATGTTTGCAGTTTGAATCAATACAGAGCACAGGACTTGTGCATGTTCACTGCTGAGTACATTGGTTAAATGTTTAATCAAGATGTCCTTTCCTGGGGTGTGTATTCCATCTAATGAAATTTTGTAGGCATTCCTTTAACAGATGAAGCAGGTAACCTTTTCTAAAATGGAACTTGTAAACCTCAGCTCAGATAAGAAAGATAATTTCAGTTCATACACCTCAGAATAATGACTATTCTGATGCTGCATGCATATGTTTCAAAATCTCTTGCATAAATATCCCATTAAAAGTATCGGTGTATTGAATCTGTGTAATAGGTGATAGGACATAGTTAAATGATATGAATGTTATTTTCTTGAAGTTCATGTCACAAATGAAAACATCTTGTGAAATTTCTGCCATTAACACTTTTTAACTGAAATCGTCATTGTTCATCCTTATTTTTCATGAAAATGAAATTTTCCCATTACAGTGTCTGGCATTGTGATGTCTTGTGATTTATTGGGGAGAGAGCTGTGATTTTTCCCAGTTAGGCCAAGTGTGTGAAACAGATGTTTTGCTGAACCCATAGCACTCTTGACACTTACAGAGTTTGCCTTTTCTTTTCTCAACTTCACTTCTAATGCAACTCAGAGAAAGATACTGTGTTTTCCTTTCAAAATTTCAGTCACCACATGTGAAATGCATATTTGTAGTCCACTGAAGATCTTGTGAAATGTGCAGAACTCCTAGTGGGTATTTTACAAAAGCATCGCTATTCTTAGAATGTTACTTTTGCATAAGCTAACATTTGTCATTGTGCTCAGGCCATTCAAACCCTCTTATCTATTCCAAATTTGAATGAACAGCCCAGAAATTATCCAGGAGAAAATTCAATAACATTTAATTAATTTTGCATGGCCCAAAGAAATTGCATGCAAATGGTAGTGTTAGTAATGTTGCTGGTGTAGTATGAGTCCAACCTAAATCAGCCCAATTCCTCCCAACCTCCCATTTCAAATGGGTCTAAATCAATTCCCTTTGGTAAAGGAACTCACCCTTACTGTTGTCTGCTTACACCTGGGAGCCTGAAATGAGATGCCCTTCCATGTTGACCTTCATATCATTTTTTTTTTCAAAAGTTGACAGTATCCTGGGTACATTATTATTTTTTCTCTTTCTTTAAAAATATTCTTTCTAGAATCACATTGGTAGATGTAATAGATTTTTAAAATATACCTGAATCCCCATCAACAAATTATGTAATTATCCCAGAATTAAAAAGAACAGTTAATTTGATTGAACAAGTTGATTTTTTTATCAGCCTCATTCATGGCAATGTGCTGAGGGTGTACACAAGGCGAGCTCATGAATCATTGTAACACAGAGTAAAATGTGAGAAATGTCACAGAAGTATGTTAGAAGTATTCAAGTTAGAGAATCAGGAAAAGTGTTAGGCTGGACCTTACTGAACAGGATTTATCAGACAATTGAAGTTTGAAGACCAGTATAGTACACTTTAATTTTCAATTTCTTTAAGGTATGCTAGATGTGCTTCTGAATGAAGAGACTTAAATATTTTTCTCTCTAATATTTGAAATGTTCTGAGTAAAGGGGATACTAGATTTAAAAGCAGTGTTTGGAAGGAGTAAAATGAAATTAAGAATCCACCAAATTAAGGCTATGTTTAAAACATTGTTGAAATCTCTGAAATGATGTTTATGATTAGCATCATTGTTTTATGCACATTAATATAAAATATTGTCCTGTGTAGAGCAGATTTTATACTCAATAATTCTTAGGTACTCATCTCTCATAAGGTAGTATTTTTCAGTGTGGCTCCAGACCACCTGTGACAGAATTGCCTGGGAGGTGCTTGTTGAATCATAATCTCTGAAGTGGACACCCTGATACTGCATTTAAGGATATCACACTTCTAATGGATTTTAAGTCCATCAACGATCAGTACTATGGTCTCAAGGTTTTTAAATTGTTCAGAAGCATAGTAAAATTCTCTCTCTCTCTCTCTCTCTGTGTGTGTGTGTGTGTGTGTGTGTGTGTGTGTGTGTTTCAAGGGATTGAACATAGTACCTTACATATGCTAGGCAAGTACTGTACCACTGAGCTACCAATGAGCTATGTCCCTAGCTCTTTTTATGTATTTTTCAATTTATTCTTTTTAGATATACATGACATATTATGCATACATGGAATACAATTTATTCTAATTTGAATCTTGGTCTTGTGGTTGTACATGATGTGGAGTTTCACTGTGGTATATTTGTACATGAACATAGGAAAGTTTTGTCCAATTCATTCCACTGTCTTTCGTATTTCCATTCCTCCTCCCTTCCCTTCATTCCACTTTGTCAAATCCACTGAACTTCTGTTCTTTCCCTCCCCTCACCCCTTATTGTGTCCACATATGAGAGAGAATATTAGATCTTTGGTTTTGGGGGACTAACATTTCAATTAGCATGATAGGCTCCAGATTCATCCATTTACTGGCAAAAGTCTTAAAGTCATTATTTCTTATTACTGAGTAATATTCCATTGTATGTGTATATCACATAGGCAGTTTTAGTGGCAGGTGGGCTTCTCTTCTTTTCTTTCATTTCCATTTAGACATATATTTTTTCTTAATACTTATTCATTAATTTTGAATAAATTATCTAGAAATAATTAGCTTACTACTTTGAAGTTATTTTGTGTTTTGTTTTTCATAAAAATGAAAATAGATGATTGCATGGAATTATTGTTTATTGAGATCACTCACTACAGGACCACACTGAACTTTGTCCTGGTCCTGTATAATTTGTGGCTGATAGCAGTGGTGTTCAGAGTCTGTTGGTGGCTGGGCATACTGGTAAAAGGAACCATGTAAATATCATCCTGTGCTTTGTGATAACTGTGACTTATTCTGGGTTCAACATTTCTTGGGACAGATCCAACCTTAGAAAGGCTGCTGATCTTTTCTCATAGCGGTATAACATCAAATAAATGTTTAGGGGGTTTTCATACAGACAGTGTTGTGTGTTCCTAATCCAATGCTGTTTGATCCCTTTCATTAGCGTTAACATTGGCTAGGCTATTAAATGTGCAGCAATTATAATACAGTTTAATTATGAAGGATCTCAAGACTGTTGGAATATTGCCAAAGTTCAAGGTCAGGGATTCTGACCTTAAAAGAAATATAAAGTCACGTGGATGTGTTGATGATCATTTATAAATAACTTAAAATGATACTTTCCTTTTAAAGTCGTAGACTAAAACTAAGCTAGGATAACCTATCTTGATTTGCTATACAAAATGTCAGCACCCACTATATTCCCTCCAGTGGAGAACTAGGTTTTTATTGGAACATTGAATGTACTGTGAGCAGTATGGTTTCAACTATATTGACCTGTTTACTACACACAAGGTAAAGTTATATAAAAACCTAGCTGAGACGCCTAAAGATCTCAATCAAGCTATATCCTACCCATTGCTTTGGGACCCACCCTGGTTCTTGTGAATAGACTGGTGGCAGGGCTTCTAGGTTGCCAACTTCTTGTACCCTCTCCTCCAGAACTGGCCTATGGGCACCCGTATTTCAGTGACCACAGCCTGTTCTTGTCCACTTGAATTCACTGGTGGAAATCTTTTAAGGATCTTCAGGTTTCCCAGAATTGTAATTGGAGGCATTTTGCAGTCTCTGCAACCTACCCAAATTCCCCACCTGTAGTGGGTCGAATTGTAGTTCCTGGAGAAGACTTTCCCATGACCTCATACCCAGAGCCTGTGACTATTACTTCATATGGCAAAAGATTTGACTAAGTTAATAATCTTAAGAATTGTTTATTCTGAATTTCCAGGTAGTACCCAAACACAATTGCAAGTATCCTTATAAGAGAAATACTGAAAGGAGAAAGCAGTGGAAAAAACCGAGCAGAGAAAGGCACAACCAAGAAGCTAGAGAAAAGCGAAGAGGTGAAGGACAGCCCTGGAGCCAAGAAATAGTGCCTGTACTCACATCTTGATTTTTGGACTTTTGGCCTTCATAACTGTGAAGGAATAAGTTTCTGGGTTTTTTTTTTTTAATGCTAGTTTGTGATCATCTGTTACAGCATCCACAGGAACCCAGTATATAGCTGGATTGGTCTCATGCCTCATGGGTGAAGATATTGACTGATACTTCCTATCATTCCCTGAGCAGTCATTCACTGGACCCTTTCTCTGATAGTGGAGAAATGCCATCTGCTTCCACATGGCATTTTCTAGAGGAGCATCTTGAAGCTGCTGTTATGATGCTGTGACATTTGAATGCCACACCAAAACGTGAAAGCATAGGTTTTATTTTGATTTTAATCATTTTAGAAAATATATGGGCAGGTGACCTCCTTGATTCTCTATCTGTGCTGTGGACTCAGCATTTGTCTTTCAATCAAATTCATATGATGAAGTCCTAATCTCCATTGTACTGGATGGCATTTGGAAATGGAGCCTTTGCAAGGTGATCAAGTTTAGATGAGGTGGCAGGGGTGAGGGGATCATGCAGGTCGAAACTTCAAAATGTGGTTAGCATCCTTACAAGATGAGTCAACTGTCTTTTTGATTAGAGACAAGCTCCATCCTAGGAGCTCAAGTGATCCATGCATCCTCTGCCCCTTTAAAACTTTGCAGATATATGTAAACTATGCGTATTTTTTTTTTATAGAATTGGATGATCTCTTGATACTAGTTTCCAGTTGCACCCAGGAGACATGATCAGGTAAAGCTCAATAGGTGCTGCTGACTTCAGATATGACTGAACCACTTCTCAGTGACTGAACACCCAAGTCATTTCCATATCAGAATCCATTCTGATTCTGTGAGTTGAAAGGAAATTTCTCAGTATCAAACTTCTTGTTTTCTTCCCTGAAGCCTCATCAATCTCAGAGAATACTTTTCTAACATGTATAGTAAATAATATGTTTCTGAAACACTACTTTTTACATAAGAAGGGGATTATGTTAACAAACACTTGCATTGACAGGTTTGTACATTGACTAAGAGGATTTTCTTGATATAGTAAATCACACCGGGGTCTGAGGAATTTTTTTCCCTAAAGGGGTTAGCTATACAACAAGGACAACAACAACAACAACAAAATCACCTCCCATATTTCTTTTTGGCAAATGGTTTTACAAAGTTGATTATAGCTTATTTAGAGCAGGAAAACGAATGGGAGTGGACAGTTAGTAAACATTCCCTGGCACATTCTGGTTCACTGAACATTTTTTTCCCCTCTTTATGTTCATGTGCACAGCTGGATGTGTCCTGGGACAATTGTTAACCTGTACCATTATGGATAGGGCAAGTACCACTCATTCTAGGATCCCGAAAAATCTGTTCTAATAGTAACTTATTGGAATTTGTGTAGTAGATAATCAGTAACTCTTGACTGATTTCAGCCTTACTAGTGTCAGAGCATAATAAATTGGGTATCATTTGTCTTTTAGTTATGGACCATGTTTGAAGACCTATAAAAGCTGGATTAGATCTTCTGTCATTATGTTATTATCCAAGGTTACTGTACTTTTTCTTCCCTGATTATACTGCTATTTTTTCTCCAAAATGTTTTTAGCTTATACTTGTATCAGACAGACCAGTGATCAAATTCTAACTGGTCTGGGCAAGTTACTTATCCTCTGGGACCTGTATATGATCATCCACAAATGGGGACAATAATGCCTATTTCAGAAAGTTGTGGCAAAAGATTTCATAATACATATGACATTCTTAGCATAGTATCTGACATAAAATATGTATCAGCATCATTACTGTAATTAATTCTAAAGCTACTGATATTGCTTCTAGGATGAGTATGAGATTCAGTTATGTGGTGACCTCAACTCCCTAAAACTCTGCTGAGAATCTAAAATTAAATCATAAACATTTTGTTGTAATTGAAATAATTGCCTCTGGATCTATATACTAAATTGCAAGCACTTCATTTTTGGAAGAATAATGTGATTTTCACTCATAATTAGTTTACTTCTACCTTGATCTATATTGTTAACCAACTTGATTACAAAATTCCTACATTCACAGCAATACAGTAGAAGAAATAGTATATAGATAAGTATAACTATTAGATTCAAGTATGGTGAAAACAGTGGCAGACAGCTGATGGGACAAGAAAATTATGATATGTGCTCAGCAATTAATAAAGTAATTATTCTAACTGATCACAGGAAATTAAATTATGTCTGGGTCATACCAAGGCAAGATGAAGAGTGTGTATTCTTTTAGGGAAAATATTAGCAAGCACATTTTTTTAGTTTGCTTGGATAGTTAATAGTTTTCCGAAAAATAAAATATATGTATTATTTTTCTGGAAGAACCAAAATGGGCTAAGGAAATGAACAGATACTTCACAGAAGAAGATGTACAAGTAATCAACAGATATATGAAAAAATGTTCAACATCTCTAGTAATAAGAGAAATGCAAATCAAAACTACCCTAAGATTCTATCTCACCCCAATTAGAATGGCGATTATCAAGAACACAAGCAACAATAGGTGTTGGCGAGGATGTGGGGAAAAAGGTACACTCATATATTGCTGGTGGGGTTGCAAATTAGTGCAGCATCTCTGGAAAGCAGTATGGAGATTCCTCAGAAAGCTTGGAATGGAACCACCATTTGACCCAGCTATGCCACTCCTTGGCCTATACCCAAAGGACTTAAAATCAGCATACTACAGAGATACAGCCACATCAATGTTCATGGCTGCTCAGTTCACCATAGCCAGATTGTGGAACCAACCTACATGTCCTTCAATTGATGAATGGATAAAGAAACTGTGGCATATATATATATACAATGGAATATCACTCCACCATGAAGAATGATAAAATTATGGCATTTGCAGGCAAATGGATGAAATTGGAGACTATCATGCTAAGTGATATAAGCCAATCTCAAAAAACCAAAGGATGAATGATCTCGCTGATAAGCGGATGAGAACATATAATGGGGGTGGGAGGGGTTAGCGTTAGGGTTAGGGTTAGGTTTAGGGTTAGGGATAAGGAGGGTGGTAAGAATGGAGGAAGGAAGGACTGTATAGAAGGAAAAGAGGGGTGGGAGGGATGGGGGGAAGGGAAAGACAGAATGCATCAAACAACATTACCCTATGTAAATTTATGATTACACAAATGGTATGCCTTGACTCCATGTACAAATAGAGAAACAACATGTATCCCATTTGTTTACAATTAAAAATAATAATAAAATAAATAAATAAGTAAAATATGTTAATAATAGAAATAATTTATTTTATTACCATTCATGGGTCCATAAGAAAATAGGTTCTGAGTGTATTAAATAATTCCCTCCAGGAATTTTTGTCTGAGATAAATAAACAACATACAACTAGAGATTCAAAGTGAAGTTATAGATAGTATTATCTTAAGAAATACAAACATGCAAAAGTTGAATACTAACCAATTGAGCAAAAATAATTTCTAAATGAATATAAATATCATATAAATTTTACTTTAACATGATGTACAATTTTGGAAAAGACTATTTGTTTAAGAAAACATTGTTTCTTCTTGGAGTCACAAAAGTTTCACACTGTAAGAAATGTAAGAATTTTAGTCCACTTGTTCTTCTAAGACAAAAATCCCTTGTACAAGTCCCCATGTATCTTTAGGACCATGAAACAGCTTTGATAGTAGAAGCTGGAACCAGATTGCCTGTGTCCATATGCCAGCTCTATGACTCAAAGTCTGCATTACCTTGAGTTAGTCACTTAGCATGTGTTTGGTGCTTCATCTAATTATTGAGGGATAGGAGAGAGAAGTAATAATAGCTCTGTATAGAACTTATTATCTTAAAATTTTCAGTTATTGTATGCAAAACACTTAGAACAGGGTATGGAATATAAGTGCTAACAAATTGTTGTTATTTAGTAACATGCAGTCTACAATCATTTAAATTAGGGATTTCGCTAAGTGAAAAGGGGAGACAAGAGTGTCTGTCATGTAGCTTGTGAGTGCTCCATTCTGGGATGATGTGTTTGAACTTCCTGTCCATGTAAAATAGTCAGTTCTCTATTGTTTTCACATCCCAGTCATTTTTTGTGCTCACCAACTGAAGGGAGAAGTGGGCATGTAGAAGTACTTTTGTTACTAGAATAGTTACTAGTTATGCTGTCCTGTTGCTAAATGTCTTGCTCTCCCAAGTGCATTTAGTGTCATTGAAGCAGGTCTCTTATTCCCCCAACAGCATAGTTCAGAGAAACCTGAAAGGATGCATTGGATTGAACTGCCCTGGTTTGTATCCCTGGTGGGTGAGGTGGGCAAGACTGAAAAGTTGGCCTGAAATTGAGTCAGATGTGATTCTAGAAATCTAGTTGCACCACGATTGAATCATAGGTAAAACACACACACACACACACACACACACACACACACATATATATACACATTGCATATATATAAATATATATACACATATAGATATGTATATATCTATTCATCAAAGGGAAATATAAATCTGCTTACACTGGACTGCAGTGATGACAACTTTGTCTATGGAAAGCTTAGCATCAAAAAAGAAAGGAATTCAAGTTCAGCACCAAGAACAGTTCCCAGGAGACTTCAGCAATGCAGGGCTTCTCAAACACAGTTCATCCTTTGAGGCAAGTTCTCCTCTGACCCAGTGTCTAAACCTAGAAGTAAGAGCTAATAAATAATAAAACAAGCTCAAATGAAAGGTGTAGAGTTTTTCTCAAGAAGTCTTCATGGTTGTTTTTTTTTTAAATTTATTTTTATTGAAACAAATGGGATACATGTTGTTTCTGTTTGTACATGGAGTAGCAGCATATCATTTGTGTAATCATACATTTACACAGGATGATGATGTTTGATTCATTCCATTATTTTTCATTCCCCCAACCACTGCCACCTCTCTTTTCCCTCTATACAGTCCCTCATTCCTCCATTCTTGCCCCCCTCCCACCCCCCATTATGTGTCATCATCTGCTTATCAGTGAGATCATTCGTCTTTTGGATTTTTGAGATTGGCTTATCTCACTTAGCATGATATTCTCCAATTTCATCCATTTGCCTGCAAATGCCATAATTTTATTATTCTTTATAGCTGAGTAATATTACATTGTATATATATACCACAGTTTCTTTATCCATTCATCAATTGAAGGACATCTAGGTTGGTTCCATAGTCTGGCTATTGTGAATTGAGCAGCCATGAACATTGATGTGGCTGTACCTCTATAGTATGCTGATTTTAAGTCCTTTGGGTATAGGCCAAGGAGTGGCATAGCTGGGTCAAATGGTGGTTCCATTCCAAGCTTTCTGAGGAATCTCCATACTGCCTTCCAGAGATGCTGCACTAATTTGCAACCCCACCAGCAATGTATGAGTGTACCTTTTTCCCCACATCCTCGCCAATACCTATTGTTGCTTGTGTTCTTGATAATCACCATTCTAATTGGGGTGAGATAGAATCTTAGGGTAGTTTTGATTTGCATTTCTCTTATTACTAGAGATGTTGAACATTTTTTCATATATCTGTTGATTGCTTGTACATCTTCTTCTGTGAACTGTCTCTTCATTTCCTTAGCCCATTTGTTGATTGGGTTATTTGTATTCTTGGTGTAGAGATTTTTGAGTTCTTTATAGATTCTGGAAATTAGTGCTCTATCTGAAGTATGATTGGCAAAGATATCCTCCCACTCTGTAGGCTCTCTCTTCACATTGCTGATAGTTTCCTTTGCTGAGAGAAAGCTTTTTAGTTTGAATCTATCCCAG
Organism: Sciurus vulgaris; assembly: GCF_902686455.1. Classification (NCBI taxonomy): domain Eukaryota; kingdom Metazoa; phylum Chordata; class Mammalia; order Rodentia; family Sciuridae; genus Sciurus; species Sciurus vulgaris. The sequence continues at coordinate 88,335,893 of NC_136463.1, read as the reverse complement.
TGGTTGATTCTTGCTTTTATTTCTTGTGCTATGGGAGTCCTGTTAAGGAACTCTGATCCTAAGCCGACATGTTGATGATTTGGACCTACTTTTTCTTCTATAAGATGCAGGGTCTCTGGTCTGATTTCAAGGTCCTTGATCCATTGTGAGTTGATTTTTGTGCAGGGTGAGAGATAAGGGTTTAATTTCATTCTGTTGCATATGGATTTCCAGTTTTCCCAGCACCATTTGTTGAAGAGGCTATCTTTTCTCCATTGCATATTTTTGGCACCTTTGTCTAGTATGAGAAAATTGTATTTATTTGGGTTTATGTCCGTGTCCTCTATTCTGTACCATTGATCTATCTCCCTATTTTGGTGCCAATACCATGCCATTTTTGTTACTATTGCTTTGTAGTAGAGTTGAAGTTCTGGTATTGCGATACCCCTGTTTCATTCTTCCTGCTAAGGATTGCTTTAGCTACTCTGGGTTTCTTATTCTTCCAGATGAATTTCATGACTGCTTGCTCTATTTCTGTAAAGTACATCATTGGGAATTTAATTGGAATTGCATTGAATCTTTATAGCACTTTTGGTAGTATGGCCATTTTGACAATATCAATTCTGCCTATCCAAGAACATGGGAGATCTTTCCATCTTCTAAGATCCTCCACAATTTCCTACTTCAATGTTTTGTAGTTTTCATTGTAGAGATCTTTTACCTCTTTAGTTGGATTGATTGCCAAGTTTTTTTTTTTTTGAGGCCATTGCAAATGGAGTTGTTTTCTTCATTTCATCACTTGCGTATAAGAATGCTTTAGATTTATGTGTGTTGATTTTATAGCCTGCTATTTTGCTGAATTCATTGATGAGGTCTAGAAGTATTCTGGAGGAGGTTTTTGGATCCTCTAAATATAGAATCATGTCATCTGCAAATAGTGACAGCTTAAGTTCCTCTTTTCCTATTCGCATCTCTTTAATTTCTTTGGTCTGCCTAATTGCTCTGGCTAGAGTTTCGAGAACAATGTTGAATAGAAGTGGTGAAAGAAGACTTCCCTGTCTTGTTCCCATTTATAAAGGGAATGGTTTCAGTTTTTCTCCATTAAGAATGATGTTGGCCATGGGCTTAGAATAAATAGCCTTTACAATGTTCAGGTATGTTCCTATTATCCCTATTTTTTCTAGTGTTTTGAGCATGAAGGGGTGTTCTATTTTGTTGAACGCTTTTTCTGCATCAATTGAAATAACCATATGATTCTTATCCTTAAGTCTATTGACATGATGGATTATGTTTATTGATTTACAGATGTTAAACCATCCTTGCATTCCAGGGATGAACCCCACTTGATTGTGGTGCACAATTTTCTTAATATGTTTTTGGATATGGTTTGCCAATATTTTGTTAAGGATCTTAGCATCTATATTCATCAAGGATATTGGTCTAAAATTTTCTTTCCTTGGTGTGTCTTTTCCTGGTTTGGGTATGAGGGTGATATTAGCTTCATAGAATGAGTTCGGTAGGGTACCCTCCTTTTCTATTTCCTGGAATACTTGGAGAAGTGTTGGAATGAGTTCTTCATTGAAGGTCTTATACAACTCCGCAGAGAATCTGTCTGGTCCTGGGCTTTTCTTGGATGGTAGGTTTTTAATGGCTTCTTCTATTTCATTGCTTGATATTGATCTGTTTAAATTGTGTATGTCCTCCTGGTTCAGTTTGGGAGTAGAATATGTCTCTAGAAATTTGTCAATGTCTTTGGTAGATTCTATTTTGTTGGAATACAGATTTTCAAAGTAGTTTCTCATTATGTTCTGTATCTCAGTGGTGTCTGTTGTGATATTTCCTTTTTCATCACGAATTTTAGTAATTTGAGTTTTCTCTCTCCTTCTCTTTGTTAGTGTGTCTAAGGGTTTATCTTTTGTTTACTTTCTCAAAGAAACCAACTTTTTGTTTTGTCAGTTTTTTGAATTGTTTCTTTTGTTTCAATTTCATTGATTTCAGCTCTGATTTTAATTATTTCCTGTCTTCTACTACTTTTGCTGTTATTCTGTTCTTCTTTTTCTAGGGCTTTGAGCTGTAAAGTTAGGTCAATTGTTGTTGACTTTTCATTCTTTTCTGGAATGCACTCCATGCAATGAATTTTCATCTTATACCACTTTCATAATGTCCCAGAGATTTTGATATGTTATATCATCATTCTCATTGACCTCTAAGAATTTTTTTATCTCTTCCCTGATGTTTTTTGTTATCCATGTTTCATTCAATAGCATATTATTTAGTCTCCAGGTGTTGGAATAATTTCTGTTTTTTTTTTATTTTGTCATTTATTTCTATTCTCAGTCCATTATGATCTGATAGAACACAAGGCAGTATCTCTATTTTTTTGCATTTCCTAAGGGCTGCCTTGTGGCATAACATATGGTTTGTTTTCGTGAAGGTTCCATGTGCTGCTGAGAAGAAAATGAATCCGCCCATTAATGGATGGAATATTCTAAATATGTCTATTATGTCTAGGTTATTGATTGTGTTATTGAGTTCTATGGTTTCATTCGTTGGATTTTGTTTGGAAGATCTATCTAGCAGTGACAGTGGTGCGTTAAAGTCACCCAGAATTATTGTGTTGTGGTCTATGTGATTTCCAAAATTGAGAAGGATTTGTTTGATGTACAGGCATGAACCATTGTTTGGGGCATAAATATTTACTATCGTTATGTCTTCCTGATTTATGGTTCCCTTAAGCAGTATGAAATGTCCTTCTTTATCCCTTCTACTAACTTTGGCTTGAAGTCCACTTTATCTGATAGAAGGATGGAAACCCCTGCATTTTTACTGAGTCCATGTGTATGGTAGGTTTTTTCCCATCATTTCACCTTTAGTCTGTGGGTGTCTTTTTCTATAAGATGAGTCTCTTGCAGGCAGCATATTGTTGGGTCTTTCTTTTTAATCCATTCTGCCAGTCTATGTCTTTTTTGATTGATGAGTTTAGGCCATTAATGTTCAGGGTTATTATTGAGATATGATTCGTATTCCCAGTCATTTGGCTTATTTTTGGTTTTAAAGTTGACTTGGTTTCTCCTTTGAGTGGTTTTTCTCTAAGGTAGTTCCTCCCTTTGCTGACCTCCATTGTTGTTTTTCATTTCCTCCTCATGGAATATTTTGTTGAGAACATTCTGTAGCACAGGCTTTCTATTTGTAAATTCTTTTAACTGTTGTTTATCATGGAAGGATTTTATTTCATCTTCAAATCTGAAGGTTAGTTTTGCTGGGTATAGGATTCTTGGTTGGCAACCATGTTCTTTCAGAGCTTGAAATATGTTGTTCAGGCCCTTCTAGCTTTTAGAGTCTGGGTTGAGAAGTTGGCTGCTATCTGTGTTGGACTCCCCCTGTATGTAATCTGATGCTTTTCTCTTGCGGCCTTCAAAATCCTATCTTTATTTTGAATGTTAGGCATTTTCATTATAATGTGTCTTGGTGTGGATCTGTTGTGATTTTGTGCATTTGGTGTTCTGTAAGCCTCTTGTATTTGATTTTCCATTTCATTCTTCAGATTTGGGAAATTTTCTGATATTATTTCATTGAATGGATTGTTCATTCCTTTGGTTTGTATCTCTGTGCCTTCCTCAATCCCAATAATTCTTAAATTTGGTCTTTTCATGATGTAAGATGTCCTATAGTTCTTGGAGATGTTGTGCATGATTTCTTACCATCTTCTCTGTTTGGGCAACTTTATTTTCAAAATTCAATATTTTGTCTTCATTGTCTGAGGTTCTGTCTTCCAAGTGGTCTAGTCTTTTGCTGATGCTTTCCACTGAGTTTTTTATTGGGTTTATTGTTTTCCTTCATTTCATCGTTTTCCATTTGGTTTTCTTTGAGAATCTCTATCTCTTTGTTGAAATGATCTTTTGCTTCCTGCAGGTGCTCTTTCAGCTTATCGGTATTATCATTCATTGCCTGCATTTGTTCTCTAATCTCATCCTTTGCTTCATGCATCATCTTAATCATGTATAATCTGAAGTCCTTTTCTGACATTTCTTCTAACATACTGTCATTGGATTCTATTAATATAGAATCTAGATTTGTTTGGATCATTTTCTTCCCTTGTTTTTTCATGTTGTTCATGTATCTTCCCCTCTAGCAGTGCAGATCTGGGGTATTGCAGATTTCCCCCTATAGGCTTATATTGGCCCTATAGGTTTCCAAAACCCTTTCTTTTAGGGGAGATCAATATTATCCATGCCCAATTCAGACACTATGCAATCCTAGACCAAATAGCCCCTATGAGGACAACAACAAAATTGTCATAATAAACAAAATGAGTTCAAATATTATCTTCGGTAAAACAAACAGATTTGCAATAAGGTCTACAGTTTCTAATGGAGGACAAAGAAGATGCAGATGGATGTAGAATGTAGCTGTTAATGGGATAAGAAAAGAATATACAGAAGTTCTAGATAATAGAAAGTGTGAGAGTGTAATCAAAAGAAATTGGATATTAGCATGCAAAATAGGGAGAGAGATACTCTGAGGGAACAGGTAAACAGAAGGAAAAGAGAGCAAGAAATGTAAAGAAATAAAAACTTAAATTTTTTCAATAAGGAGAATAAAGAAAATCTACAGTTTAACAGTCATATAGTAATGAAACCTCCCACTGTTCAGTAGCGTGATGCATGAGAGGTACCTGACAATGAGCTTCAAGCCTCCAGCAGGTGTCTCAGGATGGATTTTGCACCCCCTAATTATCGGAGCTATAGCTTCCAGAATTATCCAAGATGGCCGCTCTGGCTTAAGAAATGTGTGGGCAAATGGGGAGCTGCAGCTCAGGGTCTGGACGTGGTCAGCAGGAGGTCCTGGAGGTAGGATGCGGTTGGTCAGGCAGGGTTCCTGGAGGTCGGGTGTGTTTGCTGTGATTGTGGGATCCTGGAGGGTGGTTGCAATCAGTTGGTCTGGGGTCCCGCTGATAGGGCGCAGTCAGTTGATCTGGGGGTCCTGGCAGCGGACAGCATTCAGTGGATGTGAGGGCCCCAGAGGCAGGGAGTGATCTGTCAGTCTGAGGGCTCCTGGAGACGCGGCTCAGTCAGTCTGGCCAGGGGTCCTAAGGGGCGTGGCTGTTGTCTCAAAATGGCGGCAGCCACGTGTAATCAAACCTGCAGGTACTGTGACAGAGAACTTCCAGGCAACAGCAGGCAGCTGGCACTCCACTGGTGGTCAGCGATCAGTTTGCTGACTGTTGTCGGACGATCAGGAGGTGAACCTCGTTCGCTGGGTGATGGATAGGTGTAAGGCAGGTGATGGACCGGCCAGAGGCAGGCAAATGGCTGATGATAGGCACCCGACAGTGAACAATCTGCTCTCAAAAAAGGCGTCGATATGCTGGCATACTGCAGGTCATCACAGCAGACAAATGGGGTAAACACCAGGGAATCAATAAGCAGCAAAAACTGCCTCACCGAGAAACATATCCTCTGCTTGAAACCGGAGTTACGGAGGGACAAGGAATGCAACCTCCCTCTAGTCCGCCATCTTGGCTCGCTCTCTCTTCATGATTTTGCAGAGAAATATTTAGGTTGATAATTAACTTTATGAATTCCTGAACTTTTTCATTATGACCTTCTTGTAGAATGTCTCTTCTGTTTCTCACAACTATGGAAACCTACTGACAGTGGGGCCTCAATAACTTGAGATTATATTCTTCAGAAGTAAGCTAGAACAGAGGTATTTGACTGTTATTACATATAGTTGTGTTAAGAACATCCATTACATGTTAACTCACCCAAATTGACCATCATCCTGAACCTCAAGAATGAACTTGAGTCCTTTTTGGCTTCAGTGGAAGTATTCCTAATATAATATGCTAGAAATTCTTTGTTCCCATTAGTCCCAGACTAAAGTTACTCTGAATTCCCTCCTCTTGCTCTTGTCTTTCTCTGGATCTGCTCCTTGGTAACATTCACAGAGTGCTGATGCCATAATTAACAAAGTGTCAGGCTCCCTGCTGAAACTCACTTCCACCTGCAGCATCCAACAGTGCCTTTTTTACAATTGATCAAACCTCTCACAGACACTTACACCACTCAGAAATAAGCAGTAATGTTTTGTTCACCAGTCAGTATGCCTATTCTTTCTACTATATATGTACATTCCATCAAATGGCATGATCTTGGTTTTGTAATCCTGGAAGCATGCAATGTGAATGCTATTGCTTCCAAAGAAATGAAGAAGAAAACACAAAGAGAGAAAATTATACTTGGAAGCCCAAACCTCCCCCTGCGTAAATATCAAATAAACATGGATCATATGCTGGGTGATTAATAGCATTATGTTTTAGATATCAGACAAAATTTAATCATGTTTAGAGATAAAGGCACAGAGAATCATTCTCTTTTATATAGGACAAATTTTCAAATAGTTACTCATTTTAAAACCTTCTTGCTACATCATACTCCAATTTCAAAGTCAATGGTAGGAATAAACTGAAGAAAATTGGATGGTAATAATGATGGTTAATTGAAAAGGGGAAGCTCATTTTCTTCATCCTTTTCTCCACTGTAGTAATTGGGCTAATTCAGTAGGCATTATCATTCTTTGCAAAACACCTAAAAGCACCAATATGTTAGACAAGTATGAGACTTTGTTATCTTTTCAGAGCCATCATCAGATCTCCTGGGGCATTTAATCAAAAGCATCATCACTCCAGGATGTTGTGCACTGGATCTCTTTGTGACATGGTATGTGGGACACATCTATTAAGTAGCTGTACCAAGCAATAAGAATGAGCTCCAAAATCCAAGGAAGCATGTCTTAAGATGTTCCATAATAAATTAACAAAACTGGTTTTCATGTAAAGTTGGTAGATAAGAGGAAAAGATTGAGAAAACAGATTTCTTAATGAGTACAAGCAAAGAAGCCACTCAGTTTTGCTACTATATTTCCAAATAGCATATAATGATAGAATGATTATGTAGTAAATCATGTTAATTACTTTCTTCCACAGCTGTTGTTTTCAATATGGGGAAATTATAATTGTTTAAAATAAGTGTATAACTTTCTTCCACATTTAGTGTACTAAATACAAGTAAATGAGGTTTCTAACATCTTTAAAAAAATGTTTTGCTCATCCTTAGTGAAAGATAAGTTAACTCTAAATTTTCAGAATTAAACAAAATGCCATAGTTTATGTTTGCTTTGTAAATTCTGCTAGTTATCGCATGATAAGTCCTCTTTTATAGCACAATGTGAGCTATAAATGAAACATTCCTTTGAATCCTTCTATTTTGATGCCTTGAGAAGGGGTAAAGATTGTAGATCCTATATGTGTGCATCTGTATGAAATTTATTTTTATGTGACTTGGTTCAAATATGTACAGTGAATGACAATGTTCATTAACTTCTCTTTTTGTGAGAAAATTTTAAGTGTCCTTAGAACTTCCTGTAAAAAACTCGTAATTTATGTGTAAAGTTAACTCCAAATATATATTGAAGAGTTACAAAGTACAAGCAATTCCTTTGGGTCATTAATATCTATATCGTATGTTTAGTTAGCCTTCATGCCTTTATGTAGTTTATAGTGATTTCAATTGGGAGTTGAGACATATGTTTGCCTCAAATATAAGACTCTCTATTGAATATATCACTTATAGCCAGTCCTGAATATAAGGAATACAGGGAAAGGAACTTTCTCTTTGTTTACTTAAAGGAAAAACAGAGAATGGAACAAGATAAAGAAGTTTAAATAAATTATAATAGGATAAATATACATACATATTAAAAAAAGACATTCTCTGGTCTAGGAGACAGTATGAAAATGTGATGGCAAGAGTCAAAATCAGAACACTGTACAGTCTGAATGGAGAAGGCAAGAACTGTTTTAGCACTTGAACTGTGCTAGCTGACTCTTATTCTATAAAAAAATTACAGTGATCCCTCCTTATCTGAGGTTTTGCTTACCATGGTTTCAGCTACATGAGATGAACACAAGTCTGTAATGGAATGTTCTATAAATAATTTTATACAATGTAATATATAATAACATTATAATTACTCTGTTTTATTGCTATGGTTTTTAATACCTTATTGTGCCTAATTTATAAATTAAACTTTATCAGAGACAGTTGAGTATAGGAAATTACATAGTTGTTGAGTTTGTTATTATCCAAAGTTTCAGGTATCCACAGAATGTCTTGGAACACATCCACTAAAGAAAAGGGAGGATGAGTATACCTCAAAACTTTACCTTAAAACAAAACACAGAATTATTGTGTGTCTGTTGTCCTGGAATCCTTGTGCAGCTTAGCTGCACCTTCTTTACGATTTCTCACAGGCCTTAATGAAAGTGTGAGTCTCACCTTGAGGCTCCATTGGGGAAGGACTGTCTTCCAGGATCTATTGCTTTTGATAGGATTTACTATTTTGCTGGATGTGGGCCAGTGGAAGCTCTCAGTTACTTGCTACCTAGACCTCTCCAGCATGGCAGTTTACTTCATGAAAACCAGCCACCAGAATAGAAATACAGTTTGCTAGTAAGAAGAAAGTCACACACTCTTCTATTTTTTTAAATTTTTATTCTGGTTAGTTATGAATGACAGTAGAAATCATTTTGATATTGTTATACAAGCTTGGAATATACTTATTCTAATTAGGATCTCAGTCTTGTGGATGTACATGATGGTGGGATTCACTGTGGTGAATTCATCTATGTATATAGGAAAGTTATGTCAGATTCATTCCACTGTCTAGAGAATTAATGCAATTCCTACTTAAAGTCCAATGTCATTTCTCATAGATATAGAAAAAGCAGTCATGAAATATTCAGAAAAATAAGAGACCAAGAATAGCAAAAACAATCCTTGGTGAGAAAACAAAGCATGAGGTATCACAATACCAGACCTTAAATTATACTACAGAGCTATAGTAACAAAAACAGCATGGTATTGACACAAAAACAGGCATGAAGACCAATGGAATAGAATAGAAGACACAGAGACAAACCCCCACAAATACAGTTACCTCATATTAGAAAAAGGTGCCTGAAACATACATTGTTGAAGATAGCTTCTTCAACAAATGGTGCTAGGAAAACTGAAAATTCATATGTAATAAAATAAAATTAAACCCCTATCTCTCACCCTGCACAAAACTCAAGACCTAAGTGTTAGACCATAAACCCTATACCTACAAGAAGAAAAGGCCCAACACTCCAACATGTCAGCTTAGGAACTGAATTCCTTAACAAGACTCCTAAAGCAACAGAAGTAAAACCAAAAATCAATAAGTTGGATGGTATCAAACTAAAACACTTCTTCACAGCAATGGAAACAATCAAAAGCATGAAGAGTCACACTTTTTTTTTTCTAATGTAATCACAGAAGTGACATCCCATCAAATTTTCTGAGTTCTTTGGTTTTGAAGCAAGATACTAGACCTAGCCTCTGTTTACAGAGAATATGAATCAGTTTTACATGAATATCAGGAGGTAATGATCATTGAGGAGGTTTTGGCAGTATTCATAACATTGTTCTTTTCCTTAAATAAATACCAGAATTTTCTCCATGAGTATCATGTGTATGTATTTATGCATATATATGTATAAGCCTCTCTATGCCTGTAGGTGCAACATTCATAGAGTTGTATTGGAAACTTTTTCATCATTATTTTAGATATAAACCTTCCAACAAATACTCACCTCTAGGAGAAATCTGACATAGATAAAGGAATGTCTTCTCTTTTCAGTCCTTGCTTTAGGGAACCCTTTGTTTACTTCTGGGCCTCCCTTGCCTCCAGGCTTTCTGCATCCAAATTCCTCTTGCAGATGTACAGATTTACTCTTTGCTGGAGAACCCAGTTTTCTAGGTATTGAACAGGCTCAAGTTTCTTTCCAATAAAATCTATGCATGTAGTGACCTGTTATTCCTTTAAGGGCAGTGCTTTCTGAAATGTTAAGACAAATAATATATTGAAACCATTTTCTCCAATCATGGTTAACTAATTTGTTTTCCCTAACATAAATAACAGGACCAGTGTCTGTATTGTCCATTGTACTTGAACTTGCTAAATGGAGATTTAGTGTACCCTCCCAGGTAGGTGGGGATCTTGGCATTTCTGTTATTACTGCAGGTAGAGAGCTGTTGGACTTTCCACCCCGGTGCAGCTGAGATGCTTCTCCATCCCTTGCTTCTCCATCCCTCAGCTCCACAGGCTCCTCCATTTCCCACCCTTGCATCCTTATGTGTGCTCCTCCCTGTCCTTGAACTGGTCACCCTCTCCTTGTAAGTTTGGTAGCTGCCTTTGTCTTTCCTGAACACACTCTAACTGCACCTTCTCCTGTGAGGAGGTCCCTGACCACTTTGGGCAAAACCTCTGTAGCTACCTTCTGTACAGCCTGTACCTTGTGCATCAGGAAATGGAGCTTGCTACATGGTGTTTATTTTGAACAAATTTTATTCTCCCAAGTTTTTAGACCTCAAATTACAGAATTATTTTAATAGGATAAAACATTTCAAAACAAAAATAACATTATTCTAGGTCCCAGCCAGCAAGTCTTCTTACAGTTCCTCTTGGGCGTGACTATGAAATGCCTTTCCCCCTGCTTTTCCTTTACCTTTGCTCATTCATGCTGTTCCCTTTGAGTTCTAGTGACTCCTGAAAATGTGTCTTTTATATGCATTTCTTTATTTCTCCTGTCTCATTTCCTGCCTCAATTTCTGTCCAGTGCACCCACCATATAGATAAAATGGCCCCTTGTCTCCAGCCAATACCACAGAACTCAGCTTCCACAAGTATCCTTTTTGTTAGGTAGTTTTTTTCTCTACAACTCTGTTTCTCATCTCTCCACAGGACAGAGTCCAAACTTTGTAACTTTTCACTGAATGTTTCCCATGCTGTGTTTCTTGGCAGCCCTCCTACCTTTAGGTGAACAAAGAGGAACTCATATGGTGTCTTCTTCTGTTGTCCCAGTGTCTGGGCAGCACTTCAGTGATTATCAGCTGGAAAGTAACATTTATTGAATCTTGTTTCATGAAAGACACATTTTATAGAAGGTGACACCTTATAGGTCCACTTTGTGGCTATGTAATGCTGACCATGAGCTGGTTTCTTTTTAAGATACAATTCCCATTGAGTTCCTGTAACCATGCTCTGTTGACCCTGGATGCCCACAAAAAGCAAACTGAAAAAGAGCCTTAGGGAGACTGTCTTTCAAGCTTCTTGCTAATTATTCTGAACCTCAGAGCAAGTTATAAAGACATTTAATTGAGCACTTAAGAAACAAGAGTACTTGCTGTGCACAGGTCTAGGTGATTTTAATCCTTTAAATCATTTAAACTCATGTCATATCATACCTCCTCTAAGCTGTGGTAAGGGATGCGGTCACTGAACATAGAAATTGGAAACTGAAGTGATAGATATGAAATCTAACAGAACCATTAAAATTGTAAATCATAGTCTTGAAGACAGAACTCTGTTCTGGTAACTCCACTTCAGTCTAGGGAGATTCCTTCTGTGTTACCACTCTTGAAAGTGTGTGTGGGGAGATGGGATGTACAGAGAAAGGGTGGGCAATGGAAAGGGAAAGAACTTGCCTTACAAAAAGTTCTGAGGCATGAATTAGGATACGTCAGTCTAGTGAGTCTGTAGTCTCTTTAAATGAAGATTTAAAGTGTTAGAAAATATTTTTCTTCAGAATCTGCAGGCAAGAATACTTTTCTTTGTTCATTACTAATCAAGCACCTTCAGCTATGTTTCCATTCAAAAAATGAAGGAGAATTACAGTGGTTTGAATAATGGTAATCATGGCATATTACTTATTTTGAAGTTTGAATAATTCACCTGAACTTAATTGCAAAGTGAAATACTGTATTTGTACATTGCCCTCTGGTTCTACATTAGGAATAGAAAAGTAAGGTATATTACACTTTTAAACCCACACCCTATGTTGGTTTTAGGAATTTCCATAATGGAATCTGTATACCAAGGGGTTTCCCAAAGAATACGAAATGCCAGAAGAATACATAAGTGCCTCAGAGGTGACCAGGATTAATTTAATGAGAAATGGTTGCCTTCAGAAAACATAAGAAGGGAAAAGAAAAATAACACGAATAGGTTTTGACAGGAGACATTAGCAGATGATTTTGTAGAGGTGTGATGGTATTGTCTTTGTACTTTGTTAATAAAAATTCTGCACACACTGTTCATATTATGTTTGTCAGGAAATGATCATATAAATAAAAATAGAAGATTGGTATAGAAAGGCTATAAATATTGAACATGTTTCACAATGCATATCAATCAGTTAACAATGGGGTAGTTTCCTTGCCCTTTACCATTATTCAATGCAAATTTTGAAATGTAGAAGACATTATAAATTTGTTATGTCTTTCAATTACACATTAAAAGGTGTTTTCATTTGAGTGGCAATCCATAAATATTGCATTGCCATATCTTCTAGTTTCCTGTCAAAATACATTTTCCCAGTTAGGCAAGCAGACGTCTGCTCTGTGAAGTTGATCACCTTTGCTGGAGCCATTAGCTCTCTTCTCTCAGTCATCCTCAGATATCCTTTGCTGAACCTTTTTGATACACTTTTTAAAAAGTAATAATAAAATCCTTCCTTACATGTAATGTCATTAGCAATATGTCCAGACTTGGAAAACCTCCTTTTCTGTCATTCCATTCATCTTGGAGAGCACTTAGACCACATTTTGTTCTATAGTATTGATATTATTTAATTAAGGATTCCAAAAAAAAACCAGTTTATTTGCATTATTTTATACTTAGAGAACATACCTAATCTCTTGGGGAGACTGCAAAATTCTATTTTACTACAGAAGATTCATAAAGATTTGTTTCCATCAAATTTTGGTGAAATGTGTCGTCTGTTAAGCTAACAATCTTTTGCTACCAAAACAGGTAGGATAGTTATTTTCATCAACCTTTTGTGCCCATGTATATTTACAACTTTCCAAAGTCTACTATGAATCAGCAGACTTGGCATGATGGAAACTTCTTACCTCTTACACACTGAGATCCTGGGCCTTGGGGTCTGCAGCATTGACCCGGCCTTTGGACAATAGCCCTCAATCTATTTGGTTTTGCTGGTCGATTTTAAGTCCCTCCGCTTTTACTTCCGTCTGCATATTCCTACATTCAAGTGAAAATTTTGCTTCCTTCCCTTTTCATTTCTTTCTCCTTCCTATTTTCTCTCTCTTTTCTCCCTTAATGTCCTTGCACAATATCAAATACTCATAGGGAACCTTCCAGGCTTTTGTGTTCCTGCTGCTGGTTGTCCTCTTCTCAAGGCTTTCCACTGGCTAATCTTCACTTACCTTGCTAGGCTTCACCCCAAACTTTCTGATTAGGAAAAATCTCTGAAAAGTACATTTCTTCCCCACTTCCAGGGTTCACCTTTCTTCCTTAAACACATTCCCATTCTCTTCTCTCATGTGACTTCTGGTGGGCTGTTTGTGCTGACACACTTATTCATGCATCACTAAGCAGTAGCAAGTTCCTTATGTGTAGCGACTGAGCCTTTTGTCTCAGTGTTCTTGGCATCCAGCAATGTTAGAACCCAGTAACTATGGATGGTTAGATGGATATTTGGATGGAAACAAAATGCCTGCTCCCTGCCCTGGGCAGGAAGCATGCTGGGCAACTGAGTGCCCTGGTGGAGCTTTATAGTTGAATTGGGAAATTTCAGCATGTGTACAGAGCTAAGAGAAACCAATATATTCTAAGTGCTCCTCAAAGGAGAAGAAAGATTAAAGGACTGTGCCATAGTACAACAAAGAAAGCCAAGTACTATGATCAAGGAACACTTTGTGGAAGAGATGACATTTGAGATATTCCTTCAGTTCTGCTGCTTCTTCATCCTTCTTCCTACCTGTATCAGGATGGTCCAAGAAATAAAGTATCCAAAAGTCCTCTGGAGCCAGACATGGTGCACACACCTGTAATCCCAGTGACTCAGGAGGCTGAGGCAGGAGGATCCCAAGTTCAAAGCCAGCCTCAACAACTTAGCAAGACCCTATCTCAAAATGAAAATAAAATCAAAGGGGCTGGGGATGTGGCTTAGTGATTATGTGCCCCTGGGTCCAATCCCCATTACCACCCCCCAGCTTCCCCAAAACAGGACCTCTGATGAGAAAAGAATGCTGTTTTTTAAATGTGATCAAAAGTGGCCACACTTGGATAATTTTTCCTTAAGTTGAAGTAGCTTTGTGTGACCTTAGGTAAGTTATTTGGCTACCTCAAGTTGTAGTTTCTTCATCTATCAAATGGTGATTACAATTGAGTTGTTATATGAAAAAGAGAGGGGCTTAAGGTGTAGTACTGTGATAGAGCACTTTCCTAGCACATGCAAGGCATGGGGTTTAATACACAGCATTGCAAAAAATCCAACCAATCAATGAACAAAGGGATAATCTATACAGTATTTGTACTATGTACTATATACTAAGTGCTCAATAATTATTAGCCATTAGTACTGCTGTTGTTTTCAAAATTCTTTACTGTAAAGCTTATGCATTCTTATGTATATTCATTTTATACATAAAACAAACTGCTATAAAATCACTATGCAACAAAAATCTATTTCAATATATTTATCAAGTTGACTATCACTTTTGTAAATCAGTGTGATCAAATATCACCAATCTCATGTGATTCAACTTAAAACAGGTTGAGTATCTCTTATTTGAAATGCTTAGGACCCAAAGTGTTTTAGACCTCAGGGTTTTCTGATGTGGGAGTATTTACATAGACTTTACTGTTTGGACATCCCTATGTCAAACACGTGAAATTTGAAATGCTCCCAAGTCCACACTTGGAACATCTGCTTTCAGCACATTTTGGATTTCAGATTTTATAATTAGAGATGCTCAATCCATATGTATTTATCCATCTAGAATTTTAGATCTTTCCTATAAATCAGAAAGTCTTGAAGTAGAAAAATTATACATGAGAAAGTTTATGATCTCATGAACCAGTAATTTCAAGTACTAGTCTCTATAAAACTGCCATTTGGCAAAGAAATTTGGACACTCTGCTGAAGTACATCATTGAATATTGAATACATAAGGTTTAAATTGTGTTAAGACCATAGCACACAAATCTCAGTAAGGTTAGCTCCAATTTGAATCACAAACATAATAAGTGAACTCAATCCACTCTTTCCTTTTTTTGTTTTCACAGCTTACTTAACCAAGAATTTAAGACAGTGTAGAGAATATAACTCAACTAAAATAAGGTGGCATGTATGTTGTGCCACTGGGTCTACCCACCTGTTTAAATGCAAAATCTGAGCGTGCAGTGAGCCATGTAGGTGAGGTTCAAAATGCTGTAGGAATCTGGATATGGGTATTTCTGACAATATTTGAACTGACTCAAGAATTGGAAGAATCAGTCAGGAAAAAGAAGAATCACATTTTAGGTTGAAAAACATTGAGTTCATCTGGAGCAAGAGACCAAGGGGCATATAGCAAAAATGAATTCCATGTAGCCATGGTTTACGGCAGATGGTATGTGAAGAGTAAAAGGGAAAATAAGGCCATAGGAATAAGAAAAGACAGAGTAGTGCCTTCTTATCTGCAGGGGATATGTTCTAAGAACCCCAGTGAAGACATGAAACTACAGATTGTTCAAACCCTATTTATGCTATGTCTTCTCCTATACATGCATGCCTACTGTAAGGCATACTTTATAAATTAGGCACAGGAAGAGATTTACAACAGTAGCTAGTAATAAAATAGAGCAATTTTTACATAAAAAATAAGAGTTACTTGAACACAAGAACTCTGATACTATGACAGTTGCTGACTGATAACCAAGACAACAGCTGTGGGTGGGTAGTGAACACAGTATAGATGTGCTAGATAAAGCGATGAGTCTTGTTATAGATAGCACAGCTTGAGTTTTGCATTTTAATATTTTTGTATTGCAGGTGACTGAACCATGGAAAGAAAAGCCATAGATAAGGGGTAAATACTGTATTTCAAATGCCTTGATACATGATTCAGTCTTATTCTGTGAGCAGGGAGGATGGGTGCATCCCCCTGCATTGTAAGGTTTCCTACAAAATGATTGAAATGATAATAATAATTGTTAAAGATAACTGACCTGCTGTTAGGTAAAGATGATGAAGTGGCTAACTACTTAGAACTAGTTAGAGAACTTATAGATGATAGGAAATAGAAAGAATGTTCAAAGAAAGAGAAGACTTGAAGTAGAAGCATTGGCAATTCTTGGGAACTGTGGGATTTTTGGAGGGGAAGGGGAAATAGTTGAAATGATATTCAGGTGCTTTATCTTGAGAGATTGGGGATGGTGCTATCAAACATGAAAATAGAGACCTGTCAATATACTTCCAATATATAGGGATTTCACTCAGGGACATTGGTGCCTGTGAAACAAAATGAGGAAGCCACCTCTGACTGTCAGGTTCAGGTTGAGCTGTGCTTACCAAAGTCAGAGAAACTGCAGGAATTGCTCTACCAGAGTCACAGCAGTCCTGAGATGGATGACTGGCAGAAGGGTGCAGAGTCTAACCAATGGTGTCCAAAACTGATATTGCCCACGTGCATGTGTTCCCTCCCATGGTTGCTATGGGAACATAGCATATGCCTCTTATGGGCCTCTAAAATGTTACATGTGCATCTCATTAGAGGACCTGAAAGTTGGTAATGCAGTCTGAGCAAATGCAATGCTCAGGCTTCCTGCTTCTGAACCACCATAGAGTGCCTAAGAGAGGATGGGAGTGATGTCCAGGGTCAGTAGACACTACTAGGCCCAATAGGGAAGACAAGGGAAGACAGAGCAGAGTCCAGGCAAGATGTGCTACCTGTTGACTTCAGATAAGCAGAGTGTGAGACTCTGGGAGGGCTCAAGTTGAGTATGTCCAGGAGGTGATTGGAATGATAGATGTGGGTTTGGAGATTTAGGTTCAGAAATCCGGAACAAAGGAGGTAGTAACTGAGGTTGAAGATGAAGACAGACAGCGTGAGCAGAGGGAGTATAGAAGGCAGAGGTCTTGGATATGAAGTATGGCTGTCTTTAAATGAAGGAAAAGGGAGATAGTAGTAGGGAACAGAGGGACATTGGAAAGGAAGTGGGGAAAACTGGAGAAGGAAATCATGAAAAGAAACAAACCTTTGGGGAAGGAGGGCCAGTCAGTGTAGGCAAATGCTATAGAAAGGATATTTAGATATGGTGACTTCAGGTCTGTGGTGATAAGAAACCACAGTAAGCATGATGATGAGGGTTAAAGTCAGATTGGAGTTAGTTTTTATTTTTTGTGTGGGAGAAAATGTGAAATACAAACACAAACTATTCTTTAGAACAAATAGTGGGGAAGAGAGAATAAAGAAAGAAATTTCTATGGGAGAGTAAAGACATAGGAAGACTAGGATAAAGTTGATATTAATTTGCTTATTATCTGATAAATGTTGCCAGTGGAGACAGAAATAAGCACGGAAAATTTAAATAGATAAATAAATAAATAAATAAATAAATAAATAAATAAATAAATAAATAAATAAATAAATAAAGTAGTATAAGAACAAAGTCCAGAAGAGACAGAAAGGATGGAACTAAGGGGGTCCAGCAGTAGCCATGAAGAAGTGGGCCCAGGGGCCTCCACATCTATATATTTTCTCAGTGACATTGCCACTGAGGTGATCATGAACATACTGAGTTTCCCTGGAGCATTTGGCATTGAGCAAGGATGACAATGTGTTTCATAGAGTGATAATCATGCATTCTATTCAAATTGAAAATCTGGAAATAAGCACCATCAGACACACTGCCAGTCATTGTGGATACCAATTCCCACTCTGTATTGAAGTCCTTCCTGCCTCCAGTAGCCATGCTTATTAGCTGCTGTGCAATAATGACAGCTTCTATTGCAGGCTATGGCTGCTGTCCATGTTCACCCTTAAGAACACTGACATTTGATTTATTCAACTTCACTAATCAATTTCTTGCTTTTAAAAAGCTGCAATATCATTTCAGAGTCCCTATTATAGCCTAACAAGATATAGATAATTAAGTCCTGTGGGACCCATGTTCTGACCAGTTAGTGAAGAATGAGCACTCTCCCTCAGCTTCACAGTCTAAGAAAAGTCTTTGCACTTTACTGTTAAAGCTGCTCTTCTTCCAACACAGTCCTTTGTTTGACAAAGCCAAGAGCAACAGGAAACAAGTGAAATATGCTAGTTATTGTTTGGTTTTAACTTTCATGTAGTATAGGTACCATTGCCTTTACCCATATTACAATATAAAGTCCCTTGGGTGGAAAGAAAGCAGAGGTCTGCCCAGTTTCTCAAGTTCATCTAGAGAGAGGGGAGAAAGGACTTATGATTCTTGGTCTGGAAATCCCAAGGTAGCACAGCTCTGGGATAGAAAGTAGTTAATGTTACATATATCTTTGTGTGGTGTCATGATTTCTAGCAGTATGATCAACATACTACATGATCACTCACCATTTCCATTTAAAAATCCTATCACTTGGTAACTTACTGTTTATCTGCACTCTCCCTTATTTTTTTCTTTTATACTATATCTGAGAATTCTTCTACTGCTTTTAAATATCAAAGAGAATTTTATTTTCAAAGTTAGTTTGAGTGTATAGATTTTTTTCTGCCCTTCCCCCCAAGTATCCTTGCTGCTTTCTTTATTGTGCCATTGACAATTTAAGAGTAAGTGGGCACTCTATTGGCCTAAAGTCACTGTATTTCCAACATATATTTCATCGGGAAGGAATGTACAATAAAAGTGCTGTATAAAAGCTTGTGCTCCACGGTAAAAAATACTTGAAGACAATTGACTTTTATTTAATGTCAACCTTGTGGTTGGGGAGTTCTGCAGTTATTGGTGCTAATTTTATCCTCACATTTCTTTTTTAGTAACAGATATTCTGATGTGGTTATTCTTTATTTCCTCATAGACACCCAAGGTCAAGAAGGACATATTCCAAAGACTATGGGGAAATCTGAGCATCTCAAAGTGTCAGCATCTCAAATATACAAGTTCATGAACCATAATGAGGTAGTTATGCATGTGTACTCATCTGGGGAGCATTACCTTAAGACCCCAGTTGACACTGTTTGAGATATAGTTAATAAACTCACATGAAACAGTGGGAATAGCTTCAATGTGTGCTCCCTGGTGGAAAGAGCCTTAAGTAGTTTAGCTAACAATGATCTATAAAGTTCTGCAATTGATTAAGTTTCCAATACATGTCTCAAACTAAAATGGACGGCTCTTACTTTCAATAGCATACAGATGACTTTGCACTCACTTAAAGAACATTTCTCATTAAGAAAACCCATAATAAGCAATTACAAATTTACAAACAAGGTTATTAATTATGATTGAAAAGTCCCTTTTTCGTCAAGTTAAATCCTACTCAGTTATCAAAACTTTGCCATATGCCTGTCCCTCCAGAATGCCTCTCATGACTTCCAGGCATATTTACCTCATGGCATCCTCTTTTTGGTGCTAATAACACTGTGGAGTAATGGTTTGCATCTTACAATTACCAGTTTTTCCTTATTCATGTTACTAGTTGTAGCCCTAAGCACATACTAGATGGTCAACAGATGATCACCAAATAACAAAATGAATAGAACATGAGTAAACAAACAAACAAGGGAATAATTATTTGTATTCTAGAAGGTATTATTTATAAGCTTCCCACCATTGGGATTAAAATTAGATTCATCTCAATGGACTCTTCTCTGCTTTTCAGTGTCAACTATACCTTAAATGAGGTAAACTGATACAAACCTTAGGGAAGTTCCATCCACTCAGGATAAACCAATACTCTACTGTGTAATGTGAATAATAAAAGAAGACCTAAGAGATACATAGGAGTCTAAGGAACATACAGAATAGTCATAAAACTAAGAGATCTATACAGGAAATTGTTCTTTTAATATTGAAGAGTGTTCAATAGTACATGGATTTAGGAGGACATGAGAATGGTTAGAAATTCTCATAGGTAATGTGCAAGACCATGCTTATTGAAAACGCAGATTCCTGACTTCTGCACCCAGAGATTGATCAGTAGGCATCAGGAGGACCTGGGAATCTGGACTCTTAATGGGAGACTTCAGTCATTTCCTGCAGAGGCCCAGAGAAGATATTGTTCAGTAGATGAAGGAGAAACTTGAGTGGGCCAGAGTTACCAGGAAAACATGAGTCTGAGGATGCTCAGTATTTGGATAGATAAGGAGGGAAGGCAAGGAATCTCATTTTTCTCATAGTTGCTGGCAGAATAATCTCTAACCAAATATCAGATGATTATGATGATTGGTAAAAAACATTCCTAGTGATAGTCTAGTATGATGCATCTTACTCTGATGACTCCTTTTTATGTTTTTCACCTAACATAGAGGCAGATTTTTAAATTGACTTCTTTTTCCCTAGCTTTCATTTTTTTTGTTACCATTTTTTTAATGTTCCTAAGTAAATACATTAGATAGAACAATATTTTCATTTCTTTTACAATCCTTTCATTTCAGTGAGTTAGGATTTGCAAAACATTTAATATTTTTAAAATTATTTTTTATTTTTTACAGACTACATTTTGATTCATTGTACACAAATGGGGTACATCATTTCATTTCTATGGTTGTACATGATGTAGATTCATACCATTCATGTAACCATACGTTTACATAGGGTAATGATGTCTTTCTCATTCCATGATATTTTTATACCCCCTCCCTCTCATTTTCTTCTACATAATCTAAAGTTCCTTCATTCTCTCACTCCCCACCCATCCACCCCCATTATATATCATCCTCCACTTATCAGGGAAAACATTCAGCCTTTAATTTTTTTGAGGATTGGCTTATTTCACTTAGCATGATATTCTCCAATTCCATTCATTTATTTGCTAATGCCATAATATTATTATTATTTATGGTTGAATAATATTCCATTGTGTGTATATATATATATCACAGTATCTTTATCCATTCATCTGTTGAAGGGCATCTAGGTTGTTTCCACAATCTAGCTATTGTGAACTGAGTGCTATAAACATTGATGTGGCTGTGCTACTGTAGTATGCAAATTTTAAGTCCTTTGGGTATAAACCAAGGAGTGGGATAACTGGGTCCAAAGGTAGGTCCATTCCAAGTTGTCTGAGAATTCTCCACACTGCTTTCCAGAGTGGTTGCTCTAATTTACAACTCTACCAGCAATGTAAAGGTGTACCTTTTCCCCCACATCCACGCCAACATCTATTATTGTTTGTGTTCTTGATAATAGCCATTCTAATTGGAGTAAGATGAAATCTTAGAGTTGTTTTAATTTGCATTTCTCTAATTACTAGAGATGTTGAACACTTTTTCATATATTTATTAATTGCCTGCATATCTTCTGTAAAAAGTGTCTGTCCAGTTCCTTGGCCCATTTATTGATTGGGTTCTTTGTATTTTTGGTGTAAAGTTTTGTAAGTTCTTTATAAATTTTGGAGATAAATACTTTATGTGAAATGCGTATGGAAAAGATTTTCTCCCACTCTTTAGGCTCTTTCTTCATGTTCTTGATTGTAATCCTTTGCTGAGAAAAAGCTTTTTAGTTTGAGTCCATCCCATTTATTGATTCTTGCTTTGATTTCTTGTGCTTTGGGTGACTTGTGGAGGAAGTCTGATCCTAAGCCAACATGATGAAGATTCGGGCCTACTTTGTCTTCTATTATGTCCAGGGTCTCTAGTCTAATTCCTAAGTCCTTGATCCATTTTGAGTTGAGTTTTGCGCAGGGTCAGAGATAGGGGTTTAATTTCATTTTACTGCATATGGATTTCCAGTTTTGTCAGCACCATTTGTTGAACAGGTTATCTTTTCTCCATTGTATGTTATTGGTTCCTTTGTCTAATATGAGGTGACTGTATTTATGTGGTTTTGTCTCTGTGTCTTCTATTCTGTATCATTGGTCTGCCTGTCTATTTTGATGCCAATACCATGCTGTTTTTATTACTATTGCTTTGTAGTATAGTTTAAGGTCTGGTATTATGATACCTCCTGCTTCATTCTTTATGCTCAGGATTGTTTGTCTATTTGAGGTAGGTCTCTTATTCTTCCAAATGAAGTCCATGATTGTTTTCTCTATGAGGAATGTCATTGGGATTTTATTTGGAATTGCATTGAATCTGTATAGTGCCTTTAGTAGAATGGCCATTTTGACAATGTTAATTCTGCCTATCCAAGAACATTGGAGATCTTTCCATCTTTTAAGATTTTCTTCAATTTCTTTCTTTAGTGTTCTGCAGTTTTCATTGTAGAGGTCTTTCACCCCTTTTGATAGTTTGATTCCCAAGTATTTCTTTTCTTTTTTTTTTTTTTTTTTTTTTTTTTTTTTTGAGGCTATTGTGAATGGAGTGGTTTTCCTAATTTCTCTTTCAGAGGATTCATAACTTATGAATAACCGTGGTTTGAATCCCCGGCCGCACAAATGAGAAGACAAAAAAACCCATAACTTATGAATCGAAATGCATTAGATTTAGGCATATTGATTTTATATCCTGCTACTTTGCTGAATTCATTTATTACTTCTAGAAGTTTTCTAGTATAGTTTTTTGGATCCTCTAAATATAGAATCAGGTCATCAGCAAATAGTGACAGCTTGAGTTCTTCTTTTCCTATTTGTATCTCTTTAATTTCTTTGGTCTGTCTAATTGCTCTGGCTAGTGTTTCAAGGAAAGTGTTGAATGGAAGTGATGAAAGAGGGCATCCCTGTCTTGTTCCAGTTTTTAGAGGGAATGCTTTCAGTTTTTCTCCATTAAGAATGATGTTGGCAGGCTAGGGAGATAGCTCAGGGCAGGAGATAGCTCAGTCGGTAGAATGCTTGCCTTGCATGCACAAGGCCCTGGGTTCGATCCTCAGCACCGCAAACAAAACAAAACAAAACAAAACAAAAAGAATGCTGTTGGCTGTGGGCTTAGCATTGATAGCCTTTACATGTTGAGGTATGTTCCTACTATTCCTATTTTTTCTAGTGTTTTAAGCATGAAGTGGTGCTGTATTTTATCAAAAGCTTTCTTCGCATCTATTAAAATAGTCACATGATTCTTAACTTTAAGTCTGTTGATGTGATCAATTGCATTCATTTATTTCCGGATGTTGAACCAACTTTGCATCCCTGGGATAAACCCCACTTGATCATGGTGCACTATCTTTTTAATATATTTTTGTATGCAATTTGCCAGTATTTTGTTAAGGATTTTTGCATCTATGTTCATCAGGGATATTGGTCTAAAGTTTTCTTTCTTTGATGAATCTTCATCTGGTTTCAGTATCAGAGTGATTCTAACTTCATAGACTGAATTTGGAAGGGTTCCCTCCTTTTGTATTCCCTGGAACACCTTGAGGAGTAATGGTATTAGTTCTTTAAAGGTCTCATAGATTTCGACTGAGACTCCATCCGGTTCTGAGCTTTTCTTGGTTGGTAGGCTTTTGATGTCTTCTTTTACCCTGTTAAATTTTGACAAGTTTTTATACTCCACAGTTTCTAAGTATCAGGCATGCCAATTAGTGCCAAATCTTGTGCTTGTGATATTTTAAACAATGAATAGTGGGTAAAGGATAGTGAAATGGTTAGGATTCCAATATCAACACCATCTAGCAACTACCTCTTCCATTGCTGAAAAAATTTGGAAAATTATTAGGTTTGTTTGCAAGTTTAGGCTGTTTTTCTATGTTTATAGATATTTGCTACGAAATAGGTTGCAACCATAACATGTCTATCAATCATCATACTGAAGAATTGATAGCCTATTCTACACAGATCAGACTTTGAAGGTGTGTTTGAAAATTCCCCAATGAGAGGTAACATATCTGTGGACAGTTCAGAGAGCTTAGAGAGATTGTGTAGGTTGGCAGTCAATTTGGCATGAATGAAAGAAGGATGACAATAAGTATTAAACAGGGCAGTAAGAAAAGAACCTGCACAGGAACAGATGAACTTCAACCAGGGGGAGCAAATAACACACAATGGAGAAAGGCCAGAGAGAGTGGCACTTCCTCGTCTCACTTGCACTTTGGCCCTGTGTCACCTAGAGGTAACTGTAGAGTCAAGGCTGAGTAGCCAATCACCATCACCGATTGCTAGTTTCTTGGATGCCTTAAATTCTGACCATGCAGACATGGAAGGCATTATATTAGCACAAGCGTCTGGTTTTTGTTTTTTGTTTTTTTCTCCTTGTAGGTTATTCAGGGAATTCAGTGTACCAGTTACGTTAACTGTTAGTTGAACCAAGTGATCAGTTCAAGCCAAAGGCTCTTAAACCAAAGTGTCAACTTTGACATGAGGCAGATAATATCTTAACAACATTCTCCAGTTTCTCTTTCTCTTCCATGATGTTGGTCTTATGCTGAGAAGATGGGGCAAGAGAAATACTTGAGTTATTTCCTTGACAAGAATATCTTAATATTTGTTATCCAACTGAGACAAGTTTGTAATGAAAGACTGCCATTAATAATTGTGCCACAAAAATAGACATGAACTGGACAGTCCTAGGAATTCAGGACACAGAATCACCCTACCTGTTGAAGAGAACTGACTGCTAAGGTGTGTTGACTTTGTGTCTGTAAGAAATTCAGTTGTTATTTTAAGTTACCAAGATGTTGGGGTTGTTGGCTACTCCAGCACAACCTAGCCTATTCTGACTAACATAATAGATTAGCAACCACACCAGTGATTGTCTGAAACTTGGAGATGGGTGCATTCCCCTTGTGCTTTCAAAAAAGGCAAAGAAGTTAGGTGCCTGCATAAAGGATTAACTTATTTGATTGCTGCTCCCAAGGAGCCAATTTTCTGCCTTTATTACCTAAGGACTAAAGGATAATTCTAAAGGCTTTAGACTCCTAAAGAGACTATTTTTAAAACCATAATAAAGCCAAGTAGAAGTTTTTACTGCATTTTACATTTTGTTACATTGCATCTTCATAACATTTTTCCAAGTTAAGTGGGACAAGCATGAGATAACCATTTTACAGATAATGAAACTGAGACTCATGAAATTTAAGTGATTTTTCCTGAGATACATAGCTGGTAAAAACATCTCCATTTGAACCCTATACCTATACCACTTTAGGGAGTCCAGAGGATTGAGATTACAGTAACTGACAAGAGTTGAGGCTGGGGGAGGATTTTGTAACACAACTTTTCTATGTTTGCTTTGGATTACCATATCTGCTTTCTTAATAGAAACCATTCTGAAATATTTCAGAGCAAACACACATCACCAAAACATGTGAATTAAATAGTGAGACCAGTGAAAATTGTATTATTGGCATCCATGATGCTACAGGGGCCACTTCTGAGAATTTTTAAAGCACTTCTTTCCCATGATTGTACCTTCTTGTCCAGAAAATTTAACAGTATAATTTGATCCCAAATATAACCAGTTAGATTTTCTTGCCCTTCTTCTGCACTTTCATCAAGTACATTAACAACAGAATAACACAAGCTATTAGAGTGTACATTTGAATATTATTCAGATCCAAGGTGACTGTTGGTTTGACCTCTATGAGCTTTAATGACTAAACACCTTGAAACTGTGCAAGAACAAAAAGCAAAAGAAAAAAGTTTTTAAGATATGTAAAATAAGAATTCAAAAATGAATTGTAGATAAGAATGCAGTCCAATTCTGTCATTCAATTCTTAGTTTTATCTGGGTCAAAATTCCAAACAGGGGTTGAAGCCAGATGGAAGAGAGGGTGGTCTGTTGGAGTATTCGAAGGAACGTGGCCCATCCAATGAGGAGCCAGTTACAACTGAGGAGAAAGACAAAACTCCTAGGAACAAAGTGAACCTCATTTTTAGTGCCTAAATTGCATTTCTAAATTCAAACTTTCAAAAGCGTGGCACATATTAAGAGAAGGAATCTTTGGTCGTCTAGTTCTCGTTCTGTTTTTCCTTGGGCAAGGTAAAATTATTAACTTTTCATTTTAAAATTAAAGAAAATAAGGCTCCAAGTGGTTATGTTAGTTTTCTAGAGCAGAACAAGCTCTAATTAAAATTTAATGCATATCTTCATGATATATTAAAATATTTTTATTTCTATGAAAAGTTGCCAATAAAATGTATGGAGGACCAGTAACAAATTGATTTCCTGTTACCTGCCTAGTTCTCCAACTTTTTAATAGGGAGTTATAAATATCCATCTTCAAATAATATATTCATATTAAAAGTATTCATTTTTGCAATTCAGTTTTCTTTTTGAGCAGTATCAGGCTCAGCATCAGAGTACTCAAGAAAATAAAATGCACAGAACTCAAGCTGGGTCTCTTTGTGGAATGTCACTATTTTTAAGAATTGTATGAGACACATTACAAGGGTAGGTTTGGAGTTGAGTGGATAAGTTTCTAAGACTGGCTTGAGAGACAATATTAGATTTATTAACGGTTTTGCATTAATAAAAGTTTATTAATAATTAGTAAATTAATTTAAAATCTAGCTGCATTTAGGGAAATAATTCATTTTTTAGACCTCTGGTGGTTTCTTGGGGTGTTCACACTGTTTGACCAGGATAGTTGAATCTTGGGAGGTGTGCTTCTCTTCTGTGACATTTACTTGCACACATGGGGTCCTCTCTGTTCTCCCTCTCTCGCTACCCAAAGAAGAATGCAACGCTACAAATACATGCATCCATAAATGTAATTTTGTATTCTGCACTCTTGAGCAGAACACTTGGGATTCACATGTTAACATTCAGGGGATTCCCTTCCACACTCCATGTAGAAAATGGGACGTGTTCTCTGAATGCATATCTTACTTCTTTGCCCTCTCTCCATCGATGCCTCTTCATGCAGTGAGCTCCCCTTGCAGGATCAGCACAAGTCTGCCTTGGAGGAAATTTATGACACTTTCTGCTCACATACAGATGGCCCTGGAGTGAATATGATGCAGTAATTCAAATTGGACTAGCACCTTTCGATCTGTTTATGAATGGTGTTGCATCCCCACGAGTGAATTAGAGCACTGTGGTTTCTGGGCAGTGGTATTATTCTTGCAAAATTTGTGCTGAATTAAAAATATATATCATCTAGGAAAGAAATAAGAAACCCTGGCCCTCCAATATTTATCCAGACTGAGTTTCAGTTCCACAGCAGTTTTCAGTTATCCTCACTATAGATTTACTGTTCCTAACTATTGCAGCGGGGATAAGCAGAGATTGTGTTAAGAATATCCGAGTCACAACTGACCTGAGGATTGCTCTTGCTTACGTGCTTAGAAGTGCTAGCTTCTAAAGGAGGAAACTCATTTTCGAAGGAGGAAAGTTGGTGCAGTTGGGCAGAACCCAGTTCAAAACCAGCAAAGTTTCCACATGGACAGTTTCCTCTTGGAATTGAAAAATAGTCAGCTTTTCTTTTTAGTCTCTCTTTTTCTCAAGGAAAGCTGTGCACTGTAATTCAGATGGGAAGTAGGATGGGTTGTTGAAGAAAACAATGGAATTAGAACATGAAAAATGACACTGAAAAGCAAGTGACATCAGAGGCAATGCAAATTATGTTCTTCATTGAGGTAATTTTCCTTTCCTCTCCCCAGGCAGAAGAGCAATAGGCTGTCTGGGCAGAGTTTAGTCTTCAAGGAGTCTAACAGTGGTGAAGGGTGTCCAAGTTAGGCACTGAATTAAGAACCCTGGCCTTATTGAAGTAATGTGCTAACTATCAAAGATAATTAGTTTTGTTGAAGCATATGAGCAATCAATGTGACAAAAAGAACAAAGTAAAAAATTTGGTTTGTTTTAGCAAGGACCAGGGGCCCGGCATCTCAGCCCCATGTGTCACAGCTAAAGATTACCCCCACCCCCTGTCCTGATAGCATTTCTTACTGGCCACCACTTTTTTCTCACTATTTATATCTTTGTTTGGTATAAGTGTGTGGGAAGTGAAAAGTGCAAGGAGTCGGAGTATGAATGAATGAAATAAAAAACTATTGCATCTATTCATTTACACAAAATAGAACTGATCAAGTACCTACTCAGTAGGGGCAGGTGTACTTAGTTGCTAGGGATAAAATAAAAATACAAGGCACAGGCACTGACTTTAAGACACTCAAAAATCTTTAATAAGGTGCTATTGCACCATGACAGAGGAAAGTCAGTATAAAGAAAGCACAAGGTGAGAGGTTTCCTTAGCAAAGAAAAGGTCAAGGCTTGGTGAAGTATTTTCTGTGGCATTTGAGTGGACTTGAGAGTGCCCTGTGGGGAGAACATATGTTTCCATGGATAGCTGGTATTATATATTTGACAAGTATTTATTTGGTTTCCAGGTTATAAAAAATATTTTAAAATGCTAGATCTATCACTGTGCATTATCTGGATCTAGAAGGATTTTAATCTAATTGAGAGAAAAGATTGACCAATGCCATTGCAGTTTTTTCAAGTCATAAGAACCCATCGAACCAGATGTCACCATATGATAACAATGTGGCAGAGATGTTAGAACCTAGTCAAGTAAGCACCAAACACCAGAGGGTTTTAAGTGTTCATTTGAAGGCTGTTGTGGTACAGAAGGAAAAGATTATAAGGGTCAAACACATTGGTACCATTAGTGGGAGTATGACTTCAAATGAGTTCCCTATTCTCATTAAACTTCAATTTATGCAATTATTACTGAATGAATGGATATGCAGGAAAATATATAAAAACAAACATGCAGTTAGTATGCCTGCCCTTGTCTAAGTATCCTAAGGTATACCAAGGATTAGATTATACTGTGCCTGCCATACAGTGGCTATCACATAGTAATATATATAGTTTAAAGATCTGTGTGATGTTCTACTTTTTCATTATAAATACTTGTGCTTTTCTTTAGTTGTCTTTATGAATTCAAAGAAAATGAAGGAAGGAATACTCAACTTCCTTAAAATAGAAATATGATATAAGAAAAAGTGTTGTGAGTATTCAGGTATATAAAATAAGAATCACCAAAATTCCTTCATTCTCCTACCTTTAACCTGCAAAGGGTCAAGATTTGATAACTAATATCATGAAGCTTTCCCAGGATGTAGTTGAAATACTTCAATCCTATTGTCCAAAGCCTTAGCCAAAAGATTGGAGTTGGAAAGGAGGGAGACATGATATTTGAGAGGTCAGGAGATGGCACCCCTCTACCAGTGCTAAAGAGAGCTGCAAGAAGTGGAAGGGGGCAACTGGTGCTTTAGGTGTGAATCATGTGAAAGAAAGAGCAATTATCTCATTGCTTCCCATAGATGATTCTGGAAAAGGATCACTCCCTTCCTGTGTCTTGGCCCTCATGAACTGGGGCACAGCCATATCCATTATGTTCCAATATGCTCATGCAGAAAAAAGGCCCTTCCCAGGCTGCCCTAGTTCCATGCTGTTAGAAGCAGAATGGAGAGCAAGTGAGCCTACTTTGGAGTATCTGGTGGTAGGGCAAGTGTTATCATAGACTGAGCAGAGGTGATGATAAGATTCAGGGCACTATACCCTGCAGCAGTCAACCAAATATTTAGTCGTAAGTGGATGCCAGGACATCAGGCTCTGAACAAGCAGAAGAAAAAAAGACCAGGTGCCTTCTCAGCCTCAGAACCTTCAGAGACCAGGTCAACAACAAAGCTGTTAATAAAGGGATTCCCTCCAAATATGAGATGACACCACACTTAAGTCCCCACTCTACAAAAAAAATGGTTCACCCAACTAGACTTGAATATACTAGGAACCAGCTGTGGGAAATGCAGTGCGCTTCTCTCCTAATGACAGATTAAACATTTTTATCAAAGAAAGAAATGGGGATCCAAGATGGCGGAGTAGAGGGTGACTGCATCTCCAGTCACTCCAGAACTCAGGATTCAAGAAGGGGAGGCATTGAGAGACTCGGACTAAAATAGAGTCTCAGGGTGAGTCTCCCCCACCTGGTGAAGCTCTGCCCGGGCGGCAGGCCTAGATAAGGGCAGCTTATTAGAGTAGGGCAGGGTAGCTAGAGTCTTCCCCAGGCAGCCCTGCGCACTCCGGCGGTGGGCTCCTCCCACAAGGCCAGATTCTCTAGCTTCTCGGAGCAGGCCCCCCAGTGAGAGCCTTTCTGCACAGAAACAAGCTCCAAGTCCCTGAGCCAGTGCAGCGAGTTCCTGCCCTCAGATTGCTTCAGGGACCAGGACAGGGCAGCCAGGGACTTCCCCAAGCAGTCCGGACCCCTCTGGTGGGAAGCGCCTTTCCAGGCTAGCTTCTCAGAGCAGCCCCCCCGCCTCCCCCGTTAGAGCCTTTCCACACAGAGCCATTCCAGTAGCGGGCTAGGGGCAGCTTTCCTTGGAAGCACTGCATTATCAAGTTACTCCAAGACTTCAGGCTACTGAAGGCAGGAAGGTGATACACTGGAAATCTACAGGAACATTATAAGACAATAGAAGAATTCTGCAATATCACAAAGTCCCACTGACATCTGACCAATATGAGAAAACAAAGGAAGAAAATGTCCCAAACAAACCTAGACATTATATCAATAAAACCCAATGACAGCACAGCAGAAGAAATGTCAGAAAGGGAGTTCAGAATGTATATAATTAAAACAATCAGGGAAGCAAACGAGGAGATGAAAGAGCAAATGCACGCACTGAATGATGAGATGAAAGAGCAACTGCAGGCATTAAATGATTGCACCAAACAACAGTTAAAGGAGCAAATTCAGGAAGCAAGAGATCATTTCAATAAAGAGTTAGAGATATTGAAAAAAACCAAACAGAAATCCTTGAAATGAAGGAAACAATAAATCAAGTTAAAAACTCCATAGAAAGCATAACCAATAGGATAGAACACCTGGAAGACAGAACCTCAGATATTGAAGAGAAAATATTTAATCTTGAAAACAAAGATTTTTCAATCCACACCCTAAAAGCTAGAAGGGCCTGGAACAACATTTACCAAGCCCTGAAAGAAAATGGATGCCAACCAAGAATCTTATACCCAGCAAAACATACTTTCAGATTTGACGATGAAATAAGATCCTTCCATGAGAAACAAAAGCTAAAGGAATTTACAAAAAGAAAGCTGGCATTACAGAACATTCTCAGCAAAATATTCCATGAGGAAGAGATGAAAAACAACAATGTAAATCAGCAAAGGGAGGAACTAGCCTAAAGGAATAGCCAAATAAAGGAGAAACCAAATCATGTCAAAAAACAAAAATGAGTCAAATGACAAGGAATACAAATCATATCACAATAATAACCGTGAATGTTAATGGCCGGAACTCATCAATCAAGAGACATAGACTGGCAGAATGGATTAAAAAGAAAAATCCAACAATTTACTGCCTGCAAGAGACTCATCTCATAGAAAGAGATACCCATAGACTAAAGGTGAAAGGATGGGAAAAAACATACCATGCACAGGGACACAGCAAAAAAGCTGGAGTATCCATCCTCATTTGGACTTCAAGCCAAAACTAGTCAGAAGGGATAAAGAAGGACATTACATACTGCTTGAGGGAAGCATAAATAAGCAAGACATAACAATCATAAATATCTATGCCCCGAACATTGGCTCATCCATGTACATCAAACAAATCCTTCTCAATTCCAGAAAGCAAATAGACCACAACACAATAATACTAGGCGATTTTAACACACCTCTCTCACCGCTGGATAGATCATCCAAACAAAAATCGAATAAAGAAAACATAGATCTCAATAACACAATCAACAATTTAGATTTAACCAACTTATATAGAATATATCACCCAAGAAAGAACAAATACACTTTCTTCTCAGTAGCACATGGATCCTTCTCTACAATAGACCATGTCTTATGCCACAAAGCTACTGTTAGCAAATACAAGAATATAGAGATACTACCTTGTACTCTATCAGATCATAATGGATTGAAATTAGAAATAAATGACAGAATAAAAAACAGAAACTTCTCCAATACTTGGAGATTAAATAATACACTATTATATGATGAATGGATAACAGAAGACATCAGGAGGGAAATAAAAAAATTCTTAGAAGTAAACGAGAACAATTGGAAGTGCATTGAATCTGTATAGCACTTTTGGAAGTATGGCCATTTTGACAATATTAATACTGCTTATCCAAGAGCATGGAAGATCTTTCCATCTTCTAAGGTCTTCCTCAATTTCTTTCTTCAATGTTTTGTAGTTTTCATTGTAGAGATTTTTTACCTCTTTGGTTAGACTGATACCCAAGTATTTTTTTTTTTGACGCTATTGCAAATGGAGTTGTTTTCCTCATTTCCCTTTCAGCTGTTTCATCGCTTGCGTATAAAAATGCTGTAGATTCATGCATGTTGATTTTATAGCCTGCTATTTTGCTGAATTCATTGATGAGGTCTAGAAGTATTCTGGAGGAGGTTTTTGGATCCTCTAAATATAGAATCATGTCATCTGGAAATAGTGACAGCTTAAGTTCCTCTTTTCCTATTCGTATCTCTTTAATTTCTTTGGTCTGCCTAATTGCTCTGGCTAGAGTTTCGAGAACAATGTTGAATAGAAGTGGTGAAAGAGGACTTCCCTGTCTTGTTCCCGTTTTTAAAGGGAATGGTTTCAGTTTTTCTCCATTAAGAATGATGTTGGCCATGGGCTTAAAATAAATAGCCTTTACAATGTTTAGGTATGTTCCTACTATCCCTGTTTTTTCTAGTGTTTTGAGCATGAAGGGGTGTTCTATTTTGTTGAACGCTTTTTCTGCATCAATTGAAATAACCATATGATTCTTATCCTTAAGTCTATTGACATGATGGATTATGTTTATTGATTTACGGATGTTAAACCATCCTTGCATTCCAGGAATGAACCCCACTTGATCGTGGTGCACAATTTTCTTAATATGTTTTTGGATATGGTTTGCCAATATTTTGTTAAGGATCTTAGCATCTATATTCATCAAGGATGTTTGTCTAAAATTTTCTTTTCTTGATGTGTCTTTTCCTGATTTGGGTATGAGGGTGACATTAGCTTCATACAATGAGTTCAGTAGGGTACCCTCCTTTTCTATTTCCTGGAATACTTGGAGAAGTATTGGAATGAGTTCTTCTTTGAAGGTCTTGTAGAACTCGGCTGAGAATCCGTCTGGTCCTGGGCTTTTCTTGGATGGTAGATTTTTTTTTTTTATAATGTATTTTTTTTTTATTGTAAACAATTGGTAGATTTTTAATGGCTTCTTCTATTTCATTGCTTGATATTGATCTGTTTAAATCGTGTATGTCCTCCTGGTTCAGTTTGGGAGGAGCATATGTCTCTAGAAATTTGTCAATGTCTTTGGTACTTTCTATTTTGTTGGAATACAGATTTTCAAAGTAGCTTCTCATTATGTTCTGTATCTCAGTGGTGTCTGTTTTGATATTTCCTTTTGCATCATGTATTTTAGTAATTTGAGTCTTCTCTCTCCTTCTCTTTGTTAGTGTGGCTAAGGGTTTGTCTATTTTGTTTACTTTCTCAAAGAACCAACTTTTTGTTTTGTCAATTTTTTGAATAGTGTCTTTTGTTTCAATTTCATTGATTTCAGCTCTGATTTTAATTATTTCCTGTCTTCTACTACTTTTGCTGTCATTCTGTTCTTTTTCTAGGGCTTTGAGCTGTAATGTTAGGTCATTTAGTTGTTGACTTTTCATTCTTTTCTGGAATGCGCTCCATGCAATGAATTTTCCTGTTAGTACCGCTTTCATAGTGTCCCAGAGATTTTGATATGTTGTATCATCATTCTCATTGACCTCTAAGAATTTTTTAATCTCCTCCCTGATATTTTTTGTTATCCATGTTTCATTCAATAGCCTATTATTTAGTCTCCAAGTGTTGGAGTAATTTCCTTTTTTTACTTTGTCATTGATTTCTACTCTCAGTCCATTATGATCTGATAGAACACAAGGCAGTATCTCTATTTTTTTGCATTTCCTAAGGGCTGCCTTGTGGCATAACATATGGTCTGTTTTCGAGAAGGTTCCATGTGAACTGAGAAGAAAGTTTATCCGCTCATTGATGGATGGAATATTCTATATATGTCTATTAAGTCTAGGTTATTGATTGTGTTATTGAGTTCTATGGTTTCTTTGGTTGGATTTTGTTTGGAAGATCTATCTAGTGGTGACAACAGTGCGTTAAAGTCGCCCAGAATTATTGTGTTGTGGTCTATGTGATTCTTGAAATTGAGAAGGATTTGTTTGATGTACAGGGATGCACCATTGTTTGGGGCATAAATATTTGCTATCCGTTATGTCTTCCTGATTTATGGTTCCCTTAAGCAGTATGAAATGTCCTTCTTTATCCCTTCTACTAACTTTGGCTGGAAGTCCACTTTATCTGATATAAGGATGGAAACCCCCGCTTTTTTACTGGGTCCATGTGCGTGGTAGGTTTTTCCCATCCTTTCACCTTTATTCTTGAATGTCTTTTTCTATGAGATGAGTCTCTTGCAGGCAGCATATTGTTGGGTCTTTCTTTTTAATCCATTCTGCCAGTCTATGTCTTTTGATTGAGGAGTTTAGGCCATTAACGTTCAGGGTTATTATTGAGAAATGATTTGTATTCCCAGTCATTTGGCTTAGTTTTGGTTTTTAAGTTGGCTTGGTTTCTCCTTTGAGTGGTTTTTCTCTAAGGTAGTTCCTCCCTTTGCTGACCTCCATTGTTGTTTTTCATTTCCTCCTCATGGAATATTTTGTTGAGAACATTCTGTAGCACAGACTTTCTATTTGTAAATTCTTTTAACTGTTGTTTATCATGGAAGGATTTTATTGCATCTTCAAATCTGAAGGTTAGTTTTGCTGGGTATAGGATTCTTGGTTGGCAACCATGTTCTTTCAGAGAACAAAGACACATCATATCAAAATCTCTGGGACACTATGAAAGCAGGACTTAGAGGAAAATTTATTTCAGGGGCGCATTCAACAAAAGAAATAGAAATCAACAAATAAACGACTTAACACTACAGCTCAAAACCCTAGGAAAAGAAGAGCACACAAACACCAAGTGTAGTAGTAGAAGACAGGAAAGAGTTAAAATCAGAGCTGAAATCAATGAAATTGAAACAAATGAAAAAAATCAGAAAAATTAACAAAATAAAGAGTTGGTTCTTTGAAAAAATAAACAAAATTGATAAACCCTTAGCCACACTAACAAAAAGAAAGAGGGAGAAAACTCAAATTACTATAATTCAGAATGAACAAGGAAATATCACAAGAGACATTAGTGAAATACAAAACATAAGTAGAAGCTATTTTGAAAATCTATACTCCAACAAAACAGAAAACCTCGAAGACATCAACAAGTTTCTAGAGACATATGAATTACCTAAACTGAATGAGGAGGACATACACAACTTACATAAATCAATTTCAAGCAATAAAATAGAAGAGGTCATGAAAAACCTACCAACAAAGAAAAGTCCGGGACCAGATTGGTTCTCAGCCGAGTTCTGCAAAACCTTTAAAGAAGAGCTCATTCCAATACTTCTCAAAGTATTCCATAAAATAGAAGAGGAGGGAACCCTTCCAAACTCATTCTATGAAGCAAATATCACCCTGATACCTAAACCAGACAGAGACACATGAAGGAAAGAAAATTTCAGACCAATATCCTTAATGAACATCGACACAAAAATTCTCAACAAAATTTTAGCACATCGCATACAAAAATATATTAAAAAGATAGTGCACCACGATCAAGTGGGTTTTATCCCAGGGATGCAAGGTTGGTTCAACATCCGGAAATCAATAAATGTCATTCACCATATCAACAAACTAAAAGTCAAGAATCACATGATTATTTTAACAGATGCAGAAAAAGCATTCGATAAAATACAGCATCCCTTCATGCTCAAAACACTGGAAAAAATCGGGGTAGTGGGAACATTCCTTAACATTGTAAAGGCCATCTACACTAAGCCCATGGCCAATATCATTCTAAATGGTGAAAAACTGAAAGCATTCCCCCTAAAAACTGGAACAAGGCAGGGATGCCTTCTTTCACCACTTCTATTCAACATCATTCTTGAGACTCTAGTCAGAGCAATTAGACAAACCAAAGAAATTAAATGGTTACGAATTGGAAAAGAGGAACTCAAACGATCCCTGTTCGCTGATGACATGGTTCTATATTTAGAGGAACCTGGAAATTCCACGAGAAAACTTTTAGAACTCATAAGTGAATTCGGTAAAGTAGCAGGTTACAAGATCAATGTTCATAAATCCAATACATATTTATACATAAGTGATGAATCTTCAGAAAGAGAAGTTAGGAAAACTACGCCATTCACAATAGCATCGAAAAAAATAAAATACTTGGGAATCAATCTCACAAAAGAGGTGAAAGACCTTTACAATGAGAACTACAGAACACTAAAGAAAGAAATTAAAGAAAACCTTAGAAGATGGAAAGATCTCCCATGTTCTTGGATAGGAAGAATTAATATTGTCAAAATGGCCATACTACCAAAAGTGCTATATAGATTCGATGCAATTCCAATTAAAATCCCAATGACGTAACTTACAGAAATAGAGCAAGCAATTATGAAAGTCATCTGGAGGAATCAGAAACCCAGAATAGCTAAAGCAATCCTCAGTAGAAAGAGCAAAGCAGGGGGTATCGCAATACCAGATCTTCAACTCTATTACAAAGCAATAGTAACAAAAACGGCATGGTATTGGTACTAAAATAGACAGGTAGATCAATGGTACAGAATAGAGGACATGGACACAAACCCAAATAAATACAATTTTCTCATACTAGACAAAGGTGCCAAAAATATGCAATGGAGAAAAGATAGCCTCTTCAACAAATGGTGCTTGTAAAACTGGAAAACCATATGCAACAGAATGAAACTAAATCCCTATCTCTCACCATGCACAAAACTCAACTCAAAATGGATCAAGGACCTTGGAATCAAACCAGAGACCCTGCATCTTATAGAAGAGAAAGTAGGTCCAAACCTTCAAGTTGTTGGCTTAGGATCAGACTTCCTTAACAGGACTCCCATAGCACAAGAAATAAAAGCTAGAATCAACCACTGGGATAGATTCAATCTAAAAAGCTTTCTCTCAGCAAAGGAAACTATCAGTAATGTGAATAGAGAGCCCACAGAGTGGGAAAAAATTTTTGCCACTCATACTTCAGATAGAGCGCTAATTTCCAGAATCTATAAAGAACTCAAAAAACTCTACACCAAGAATACAAATAATCCAATCAACAAATGGGCTAAGGAAATGAACAGATGCTTCACAGAAGAAGATGTACAAGCAATCAAAAGATATATGAAAAAATGTTCAACATCTCTAGTAATAAGAGAAATGCAAATCAAAACCACCCTAAGATTTCATCTCACCCCAATTAGAATGGCGATTATCAAGAACACAAGCAACAATAGGTGTTGGCGAGGATGTGGGGAAAAAGGTACACTCATACATTGCTGGTGGGGTTGCAAGTTAGTGCAGCATCTCTGGAAAGCAGTATGGAGATTCCTCAGAAAGCTTGGAATGGAACCACCATTTGACCCAGCTATCCCACTCCTTGGACTATATCCAAAGGACTTAAAATCAGCATACTACAGAGATACAGCCACATCAATGTTCATAGCTGCTTGATTCACTATAGCCAGATTGTGGAACCAACGTAGATGCCCTTCAGTTGATGAATGGATAAAGAAACTGTGGCATATATATACAGTGGAATATTACTCCACCATGAAGAATGATAAAATTATGGCATTTGCAGGCAAATGGATGAAATTGGAGAATATCATGCTAAGTGAGATAAGCCAATCTCAAAAAACTAAAGGACGAATGATCTCGCTGATAAGCAGATGAGGACATATAATGGGGGTCGGAGGGATTAGCGTTAGGGTTAGGGTTAGGTTTAGGATTAGGGATAAGGAGTGTGGTAAGAATGGAGATAGGACAGACTGTATAGAGGGAAATGAGGAGTGGGAGGGGTGTGGGGGAAGGGAAAAAGTAACAGAATGAATCAAACAGTATTGCCCTATGTAAATTTATGATTTTTAATTAAAAAAATAAATAAAATAAATTTAAATAAATAAAGAAATGGTCTTAAGTGAACTTTGTCAATAATTCCTTATAAAAAATATAAAAGTACACAAGAAATTTGAAATAATTTTACAACCAATTCCCTGTACACACTATATTCTGCAACTCACATTTTAATAAACTTGTTTGACTGCCTGTCTAGTCATGTGTCCATCCTTTTTTCTTTCCATCAGGACATATTTCTAATACATTTCATAATGAGTTTTAGTTGTCTTCCCACCAAATATTTGAGCATGTGTATCATTAACTAGAATTCCGTATTTGTTTATAGTTCATTTTTTCTCCTAAGTCAAAATTTGCATATAAGGATTACATAAATCTTAAATGTAACACTGAATGGTTTCTGACAAATGCATACATGTGTGCAGTCCAAATCTCTAGGGAGGTACATGACATTTACTGTCTTTATGTCTCTCCCCAGTCATCCCTGCCCCATCCTAGGAAATCATGCTTAAATTTACCATCATAGATTAATTTCACCTGTGTCTGATTAGGACAAGTGCAGTTGTACTACATGTAGTGTTTCATTTGTGCATTTTTTCACTTAGTATAATATTATTGAGATTCTTCCATGTTTCATGCATGGAAGAACAATTGTTCTTTTTGATTATTGACTAATATTCCAATATAGGAAATACATACCATCGTTACATGTTGATGGATACCTATATCTGAGTGTTTTTTTTAAAAAAAATATATCATATTACACTAGCATTATAATTTAATCTAGTACTTGGGACAAAAGTTAATGCTAATTAGCATGTGAAGGATTAAGAAAAGACCAGTTTGATTGCATATAAAAATAAATGTCATTTCTTTTTGAACATCTAAGCTATAGTGTTCTTAAGTCTTTTAACTCTACTGCAGAGGCATCCAGTGAGAAAGAGCTCATATTTCATTATAACAATCTCTTTTTTCCCAACATATCTCAGAAGTGTGCTTGTCTTCATTATGGCCATTAACCTTAGAGGATGAGTACCGTTCTCCACATGGGGTCACATCATTGTCATGATTTCATAGGGAGGAGGCTCAGGGTAAAGCAGAAGTACTGTGGTGACATTAGCCCTTGTCACTCTTTCTAATGTAACCTCAGCCCCTTTCTTTCTGTCATTAAAATGAGATTCAATCATGAAACTCATTGCTTAAATTGGCACACTTTTCTCAAAGTGAGAAGATGGAGAGTCAAATACAGTGAAGCAGGAGGCAAAGCAATTTTCAAATTGCAGCAGCTCTTGACAAACTTCAAGGTAAGGGAGAATAAAAGAATGTAGTATGTACTTTTAGCAAAAGTGGATGGGCTGTCGTCTTGCAGCTTCTTACCTGACTAAAAGAACATGAGTGGGTCCATTGTTAATTTCATTATTAAATTGGTATTTTCTTAATCAGCAAGTACACATTAGAGTAGTTCTTTAAACAATGAATTGGTTTGATTCAGCCTTCGGTTGAAACAGCGCAATCAGCTACCAGTCTGAACTAAGAAGAGTGGTTTTTTATTCTCTGTTTTGTTCTGTTTCTGTCAAAAAAATGAAATTATGCTCAACTGAGGATGTGATGATAGGAGTCACAAATGAATACATCAGTCTAATGTTGTGATCAATTCCTTCAAGTGTCATTAGGGAGATAGAGGGCTAGATCTTGAGAGGAAGTGATGTGGGTAAGTTTACAGTTTTTCCTATTAAAATGAACAGCTCCTTGGGTGTCTGGGGGTCATGTTTTCTAATACAACTATCATTACTGAGTCAAGATCTTCAGGGTCCAAGTCATAATCTATGTTTATGAATAGTGCCCCTGATGTTGTCAGACCCTGTATGACTAGGTGCTTTCTTGGGGTCCAGGGAATTATTATGTAAAAATCCCTGCATTTTTAGCTTTGTGACCTGAAGCATGCTGTTTGCCTAGGCATTTGACTTATTTTCTCTGCCTTGCCTGAAAATTGACTTTAAAAAAGGAAGTTCAATTCATGTACATTAAGACTTACTGCATCTCACTAGGTATAACTTTGTTCTGCATGTTTTAATTATAACAGTGACTTGACCAATATTTAGGGAAAAGAGGTCTTAGTCTCTGTTGGGGAGAGCCAGAACTCATTGGTTAATAAGGTTAGTGTTTAAGGATAATTCACATCAGCAGCCACTTAGAAACGAATCCTCTAAAGTCAGAAAGGGTGGCTGTAGGTGTCCTATGTTCTACTAATTCCAACCCTCATATCGGTTATCAAAATAGTGAAATGAAGCAACATGTCATTGGGCATCAAATGCCAATAAAAAATTCTTCATGATCTCTGATTTTTAAGCAAATAGAGTTTTGCTAATTAAAAATGAAAAGATGATGTTACCAGGGAATAAATAATAGTATGTTCTCTTTAGATTTGAAATATTGTTTCTGTGATCAGATTAATAAAGGTTATAAAAAGGGACTACAAGCTTGATTTTTTTCACCAAAGGTTGGGGCAGATCCCTGTTTCTCTGTTCTAAGCTGTAGGTCAGAGATGAAACTGGTTTTATTTCATATAGGGCACAGCCAGAAAAGTTAGGATTAACAATTTCCTATCCATCCCTAATTTTTCCTTTTTTTTTTTTTTAAGTATAAAGCCTAGAAGAATGGGGAAAGATGAATAGGTACTTTTCTTTTTGATCTAGCATCTTATGCATAGAGCTTCTAATTCCAGAGATAATTCAGCAAGATATGCACTGATACAAAATTGTATTTTAGTAAAAAAGGTGGCATAGTTTTATTTTAACTGAATTCTAACTCCTGGGCCAGTTTAGTCCAAATATTTATAAATAAACAAACTCAGGATTAAAATAGAGCATTCAACTTCTGTGTTAAAGTGAGAAGAAATTAGGCTGCAGTCCTGTGTCACTCGATGGGGACACATTCTGAGGAAGGCTTCCTTAGGTGATTTCATCATGGTGCAAATATAGTGTGTGCCACACAAACTAAAACAACTGTGGTGTCAGTAGCTGATAAGATCTTAGTAGCCCACCATCATATATGCAATCTGTTGTTCACCAAAACATCACTGACACCATCAATGCAGCACCTGACTAATACACACTGGAAAGCCAGAGGACTAGTCTCTGACCGTGAGCTAGCAGGTCAGGCTAGTTTAAGAACCGTTATCATTACTGTCTTTATTTATGGTACATTTGGCAAATGTCATGGAAAATCTACTACCACTCAAGAGTTCGTGTACATAAAATGAAATCTCTCATCATTTATAATAATTTACCACATGTCAGTGAGGTCGAATAGAAAGAGACTGCTGTATTTAGATCAGTATAAACAGTTTAATCCTAACTCCCTATCCAACTAACCATGATTCCTTAATTTAGCTACCTAACATTCCTGTGCCTCAGCTTTCTCCTCTACCAAATACATATAATAATATTTTCAAAGTATATATACTTAAATAATGTGTACCTTAATAAATGTAATTCATTTTTACAAAATTAAATGAATTAATTCATTTCATAAAAATAAATTTAAAAGGGTGTATACTTGTAAAATATCATTTTATAATTTATATAAATTATACACATATGTATATAGTACATACATATTTATATTTATATATGTTCAAATATATATTAATTTATTTATGTTTATACATATTTATATATTCATATTTATATTTATACATATTTATATACACACATATTTTTATATGTAGATGATTAATAGGTGAGAAAGTTCTTTGGCAAGTTAAAAGTATTATTCAGTTTTGAGTTATTATTAATAATGTAAGACTTGTGGAAATATAGGGAATAGCCTCTGCTTACCCAGCTGGCTGTGGGAAGAAGTGTATAAATGTGAAGTCACAAATTGTTTTTTGAACTCTCATAACCAATTCCGCTGTCATCTGCCTGAATGGGCCCTGGTGCCATTCCCTGTGAAGGCAAAATTGCCTCAGTAACTAATCCAGGTTTGGATGTCCTAGTTTTTTCAGTTTCTTTACTCTGTTGTTAAGTACTTAAAAGCCAAATGCTAGAAAGACTAGCATTTGGAACTCGGCTTCCCTGGTCGCTGTAATGACCTGTCCTCCTCAGGGGATTTATAGATCTTCTACAGCCCTTTGTTTGTCACACTAGAAGTCCTTAGTAAGAGGGAGAAGCTGTGTCATCCTGCTTTTCTCCACAACTCTCTTACGCTAGGATCATATTGAATCACTAAAATACAAATTTCAGGTTGAGACTGGAAACGAATCCAACCCAGGTCCAGGGCAAGTGTGCACTGTGTTCAGCATGTCAAGTTCTGGCATTTGAATCCTCATGGAGGGGCCCTAAGGACAAGGTCATTCTAGCAGTCTTTATTCACTTGGTGAATGCCTGGAACAGAGTAAGTGCTTCATCTTTTTAAAATGAATCAATGAATGTGAACTCTTCAGGAAGTACTTTATCCATAATGGGGAGAGTCATATAGAAATATGACAGTCTTATACTGAATGTTGTCATTTACTCCAGAAGATGAAGCATGAATATAGGAAATACTTGACCATTAAAATGAGGTGTTTTTAGTGATTGAATGAATGATTTAAAGTATAGGGCAAAAGAATTCAGATCAATTAGGAGGTCTCTTAGGAAGTGGAACTTGGGGATTTGGAAAGAATGTATGGGATATGGGAAGATGAAAGAAAGTCAGCATTCCAATAATTGTAATAACATGAGCAATTGTCTAGAAATGGAAACAGGTATCACTTTGGGACAATGGGGGACCCTGGGAGGTGAGTATTTAAAACAAAACAGGATGTGACACATTGTGACATAACCAATGGAAATATTCATAAATGTTTACCAAATTATATATGCAAAGATGTTGATTG
Organism: Sciurus vulgaris; assembly: GCF_902686455.1. Lineage (NCBI taxonomy): Eukaryota > Metazoa > Chordata > Mammalia > Rodentia > Sciuridae > Sciurus > Sciurus vulgaris. Next base: position 88,293,089 of record NC_136463.1, on the reverse strand, counting down.
TCTAAATTTGCAAAAATTGTGAAGCAATTTAAATTCCACCAGTAGGGGAATGGTTAAATAACCTCTGGTTCATTGACACCATCAAATATGCTAGGAAATAGTTGAGAAAAATGAAGCTAGTCTCTGTGTGCTGACATACAAAGGCCACCGAGGAAAGACCTGACAACGTATTAATGGAGAGAATGCTTTTATGTAATATCTGTTAACTTTGAAAATTGATTTTAAAAAATCAAAGTGGTGCTTCAGGAAGATCTATGTGATGGCATTGTACTGAATTAAAAGGGAGTGATTGGAAGTGATAGGAATATTAGGAGACATGTGCAGGAGCAGAGATGCCCAAGGCCAAGGGTGGGGACCTAGCTGGAAAGGAGGAAGAGAACCTAGAGGCATACATTCTGATGAATGATTGTGAAGGACTTTGTGACAGATTTTAAAATAAAGAAGAGAGAACAGATATTTCCTAGCCTAAGTGTGGGAAGTACACCCTGAAAAGTGATTTTTACCAAGTGGAACAGACCAGTGCCTTTAGGAAACCTTTAAGAAATGTTTCATGTTTTCTTTTTTCTCAGGATGGAAGAAACAGTACGAAATCTATTGCAGAGTCAAGGACCTCCAGAGCAGAAGAAAGAAGAACCTGTTAATATAATGCCCTATCAGGTACACCATGTTTCTGACTCTTGGCTATGTACCAGTCTGCATGCTTTTCTTGCTGATAGCCATCCAGTTACCTCTGGTTTGAGGAATTAAATGCATGTTTATTTGTCATTTTTTTCTTGAATTCTTACTTTGAAACAAATCATAGGTTTCATTGTAGCAAGATACAAAAAAATGGTGAAACAGGAGACTTCTAAAGGCAGTGCATTGCCCTGTGGTCAGGGCTGTGTGAGAGGTGTCTGCAGCATTCTCTGGGAACACAGGGGAAGCAGTGGCTCATCCTGTCTGAGGAACTGAGGAATGCTTACCAGAGGCATGACATTCAAGATGACTGTGAGGAGGAGAGAATGAGGGGAAGGGCATTCCTGATTGTGTGAAGGCTAGAAAAGGTGCGCTAGCCTCTTGACAGCAAGCCCATGAGATTAAGTCCAGAGTAACTGAATAATGGCTTGGTGAGATATAGAATTTGATAATGAGACCAAGGGTACAGAGGGTGAGTTCTGGATCTGTATGTGTGCTCAGGAATCTGGCCCTTCACCTGACTATGTGGCATCTAAAGAGATCCAGAGAGTAAGGGGTCAATTAAGTACCAAATCAATATCTTCTCTTGATGGTGCTCATTCCATAGTCCTTTGAAACTAGCAAGGTGGCCAGGTTAGCAAGCAGGACATATAATTTGAGTGTGGCACCCATTGGTCACCTGGATGAGCCGGCTTGTGCAGGGTGGGAAAGGGAAGTACAACAGAAATAGCACAGGGACTCTATGTGGATAGCTTTAGGAATTTTATTGAAGATAATTAAAATCACAAATAGAGGCCTGATATTCACTATACAACTATGTATGGTAAGCTAAAAAAACTAATGAAGGCAAAGAAATTTGAGATGACCACTGGAAAACCCTAGAGTTTTGCTCAGTAAAAACCAAGTGGGTTTGGGGAGACAAGCATAGAAAGTCATCTTTTTAGGACAATTTTGCTTCTATTACCTGAATTCATGAGTTCAGAGTTCTGTAACCCAATGTATTATGAAGAGGACAGGGAATGGAATCTGATAATAAAAGTCAAGGTAGCAGACAGAGTTGTGAGATCATGGCATAGTTAGCCCTAAGCAGGCTGTGCTTAAATAGTTGACTCCTGAAACATACATGGGACTATTCTACAAAGAGGAGGACAACTCCTCTCCATCTCCAGTGAACACAGTCCCAGGAGTTGATTTGAAATACCTCAGAGGAAATTAAAGTTAGCTTCATAAAGACAACAGAAGATTGACTAGATACCATTCCTAGCGGGAAATACTTTTGAGTGGTGGTCTTCACATAAGCTTTTCCTTTAAGGTGGTCATCTAAATTTAGGACGTTTAAGTCCTACCAACCCAAATTATTCCTAGGTGTTATATTTGCTTGGATATAAAATTGAGATACAGGTAAAAAATGGGACTTGACTCAACACTGAGTCATAGGCTGTGCAGCCTAAAGGATTCATGAATCTGAAACAGGTTATTTTCTCCCCTCACAGGTAACACCAGACTCCATTAAAACTAAACAATACTGCATCACACTAAGCCTTCTTAAAAAAATTGCTCACTGTGCATTTCTTAACCAGATTCTTATTTCCTTTAGGTCACTTCACCCCCAATCTTTTCACCCATAATTAAGCAAGTGTGTATTGGAGACTCTTATCATTATCAGAATTCGCTTTGTGAAACTGGAAGCTAGTTTGAAAAACAGATACACTGATAAAACTGTGTTTTGAAAATATTCCCTCTCCATAATTCAGTCTGTTAGTTTTGGAAAATAAACTCTTCCCTCTAAAGAGAAGACAGTTATTTAATGCTACACAAAGGGAATGTTATAGTCATTGTTCTAATTGATGGTAGGTTCCTTATCTAAAAAGTGGGAGAGGGACTTGGGTTACATGACCTGTAGAGGTCATTTATATATTCAACAAATATTTTTTGAATTTATAAGACATGTGAGGGACAAACTTGTACTCTTACAATTCAAGAAAAAAGCACAAAGTAAAGGGAAAGATGGCTGGGCAGCACTGAGTCCTAGGGAGGTCCCCTTCACCTCTCAAATTCTGGCATTCAAAATATGCCTCATTGCCTATCATGTGCATGTCCTTGAGTTAGATCCCAGCACTGCTACTACTTTGCTCATAGTGACAAAATAGGTTATGTAAGGTGAACATGGCAATACTAGTGAATCTCATTGTTTTATCTTCTTGAAGCCAAATGTTGTTTGGGGCAAGAACTATGCAGTTTACTACTTCATAATATGAAGTGTTCTTGATGAATCTGACTCAAGTTTTCCAATTTGCAGGATTTTTGTGAAAAGAGCTTTCCTATGTAAAGTTTAGGCCCCCAGAAAAACCTGTAGTTGGTTCCATTTTTCAACATGGTGGAAGTATTTGTTCTGAGGCTTTTATCATTGAACTATTATTATAATAGCAGATTCATAGTATTTGTGTTCTGGGCCCATGCTTTGCATGCACTTAAAGGTGGCTGTGTTTTGTTCAAGGAGTGTATTCATGAAGATCTCATATGTTCTTTGATGATTTATATCTTGCGTCATTCAACATGAATTCTCTTAAAGGATAGCGGGTGTTTCTGTTCAGCAGTCAAAGCATTTCCATCGTGTTGTGATCAGTGGTTAATAGTTTACCAACCTTGCCATTGTGCAGTTCTTAAATTTTTTTTAATTTCAAGAATTTGCATGATTTCAGGTTTTATGCATGAAGTGATAGTAAATATTTTGTGGTCATGATTTCCAGATTGCCTCATTCAGAGCCCCATCAAATGTCACTCCACTTTAGTTCAACTTTGTGTGGGAGGGCCTGACCCTATTCTCATTTTATGGTATGGGCATATGGCTCAGGAAGCAGTAAGCACTTGCCTGAGGATGCACAGCTAGGAAGTAGTTTAGAAAACATGTGAACCTTGTTCAGTCTAACTCTACAACCTCATCTCCTATACTGAGAAATTCTAGAGAAATTAAATGATAGGGCCCAAGTTACCCTATGGTGGTTATCCAAACTGGGACCTCAGCTGGGCCTGTCTGCCTTCTATTTATCACTACTTCATCCCTCTGTCATTATTCATTCAGTCATTCATCCAAACGATAGTTATTCATTTACTTATTAGTAAGTTAGTTTCCTCTTACTGCTGTAACAAACTTAGTGTCTTAACACAACACAGATTTATTCACTTTTAATTCTAGAAATCAAAGTCTGAAAGCACGGTGTTTGTTGGCAGGGCTACATTCTTTCTAGAGGCTCCAGAGGAGAATCGTTTTGTGCCTTTCTTGAAATCTACCATTCCTTGACTTGTGTCCTTTTTCACCATCTTCACAGCATATCACTTGTCTCTGCTTTGCCATTACATTTTATTGTTTGGTCTTGCTTCCCTTTTCTAAGGATCCTGTAACTACAGTGGGTTCAATTGGGTAATCCAAGTTCTTTTTCTCAAGATTCTGCAGACATTATTACCTCATGTACATATATGATTGCATGACCGTTGTGATCCTACAATATGTATAATCAGGAAAATGAGATTACCCTTCATTTACGTTTGAGCTATCAAAATATATAATGTATTTTACTGTCATGTACAACTAATTAGAACAAACAAATAAAAAAATTAAATTAAAAAAAAAAAGATTATTGATTTAAGCCCTGTGTGGTGATATCCTCTTATAATCCCACCTACTCAGGAGTTTGAGGCAGAAGAATCTAAAATTCAAGGTCAACCTCTACAAAATCAACTAAAATGAAGGGCTGGGTGTGCAGCTCAGTGGTAGAGGATCTGCTCAGCATGTGTGAGGCCCTGGGTTCAATCCCTAGTACTGGGAAACAAATCTGCAGAGTCCCTTTTGCCATGTAAGGTCACATTTTATCAGGTTTGGGGCACTGAGATGAACATCTTTAGGAGGAGGACATTCTTCCCTCTGTCACACTTGGTAATGCTCACTGGCCTGACAATGCCCAGTAGACATGGAGCCAAATTCTGGAGATTCAAAGATGCCTGACATAGGATCGATATATACATTACTACAAGTTGGGGAAGGGAGAAAATAATTACATACCTTCAACGGTGTGATAAAGTCAGAATAGAAGCTTGCACAGGTTCTGGAACACAAAGGAGCTTGCACTATTGGGCCTCCTATACTGTTGTTCTCCCTGATGAATCTACTGCCTACCTTAGTCTCATTTTTAATAATCTGTTTTCCTTTCTGTTGTCTCTTAAAATGGACATGAGAGTCATGAGCTTCTTCATGAGTCCCATGGCCTTCATTTCTCAGAATATTTTATGTCCCTAGTGTATTAGGACCAAGTCTGACTGTCAAGTCACCTGTATTTGCTGCTTTAGTTTGCAAAGCACTGATATAAAATAGATATCCTTTGTTTGCTCTAATAGCCTCTAAAATAGATATTGTCATGTTCATCTTAGGCTGAAGCTTATAGAAGTCTATTTGAACTCTGGCAGATGCTAAGTGCTAGAACTAGAAATAAGTCACAAATTCTCCTAGATGATATATACAGGATCAAATTGAGCAATATCTGTGGAATATCTTTATAGCAGAAGGATAAAAAGTGGGCATAGTTTAAAATCCCAGGTCATGAAGTCACTATTTCAAAATTTGAAAAAAATAGAAAAACAAAGCAAAACAGAGAAAAAAAAAAAAAAAACAAGTTAAAGTAAACTGAGATAAGTTAATAATCCATTAAATGTTCAAGTCTCATTTCCCCTGTGGGAGAGACAGCTGTCTGAGTAATAGAGACATTATCATTATATTCAGAGCAGGTGCCATGTGCACCTAGGACACACTTGCCTCATTAGGGGAAAATATAAGACCTGCAAAGATTGTCTTTAGAGGAGTCCAAGTTAAAATTCTGAAATATCTGCTTTGTTTGATTTTCTAGCTGATTCTCTCTAGGTGTTTTAGGATTTCTTTTGTATTATATCATATAGTCTTACCACTCATATCACCATTTCATTGAATTAAGGAAATTTATGTTAGGAAAAAAAAATCACAATTAGACATGAGACAGAGTAGTTAAGGATCAATGAAATAGAGCAACTGGTCCGAAAGGGATGTCATTCTTTCAGTTTCATCTGTCCACATATGTACAAACAGTCAGTCTGAGTGAGATTTGAATAACCATAACATTAACAGTGGATACCCCCAGTATGGGCCCCTTGTGTCTCTATGTAGCTACCTTGTGTGGCTCTTCATCATAGCTGATGTACTTACACTTCTTTCTACTTTTGTTTGTGGAACACAAATTGAATCACATTAGCTAATTCATTCAGGAAAAAAAATGTGTATGAGCAAGTAGAAATAGAAGTGGAGGAAAAAGTCCCAAGTATACAAACAGCTTTTGCCATTAATAAGACGTGAGTTCATACAGTCACTTAAGTTCTCTGGGTTCCTTGTTTTTCATATTTTTAAAAGGAGAGAGTTTAAACCAAATTGTGGAGCACAAATCTAAATGCTTATTGTCATCAGTAATACAGGGAGTTAAAGTAAGCAAGGTATGAGAAAAGTCAAGTGCTCTCTAGGGTTTACATTATATATTTGTACAATTTTGATAAGGAAATCAATACAGGGAAGGGTTTTTCCTTATTTTTTTCTTTTACAGAAACGGAAACTGAGGTACACACAGAGGCTAAATAGCTTGTCCAAACTTGCACATTAGCAGTGTTAGGTCACTTGAGCTCTTTTGTACCCTTTTAATTGGCAGAATAGGGTGCCATAAAAACTGGAGTGCAGAAATTTTGTCAAGAGACTTGGAGAGTGATTTTCACAGTGAAATGCAGAGAAATAGACATACTGATCAACAGAATTACACTGTTGTCCAAGTTTGTCTTCACCTTTCCACCTTCTTGGAGAGCCCTGAACTCTGTTTTCTGAGTCCAGTTTCAGTGTTTCCAAAGATGATCTAGGCTCAGTCATTGATCCCTCTGTGTCTAAAGCAGTATAGTATTTTACCAAGTTACTTCTATTTGAAATGACCTAAATGAACATCAAAATTACTCTTTTCTTAAATAGTTCTTCAAAAGAATCATCAGATATGATTAAGGATGCAGAAACAGACCTTTTCTACTTATCCTAAAACCTGTCAGTCATCAAATATGTATATATCCATTTCTTTTTATGGAACCCATCACACAACATGGTCTGGGACCTTCCTCACTAATGCCCAAAACCATCCTAGGAAATATGTTAATTTTTCACGAATTGTTACTCTTCTCTGAGGCAGTGGGGAATTTTTTTACTTTACACTTCACCTCCTTCTTTCCCTGTAATGATTTAAGTATACATCAAGCAAATTCAAAAATTTGAGTGCAACAGAAAGAGAAGATAAGGTTGACAAATTACATTATTAAATAGTCAATTCCAAAGGATAACTTTTCTAAGAAAGCCCTAACTTCTGGCTGGTCGTAGTGGCACACCCTGTAATCCCAGAGGCTCAGGCAGCTGAGGCAAGAGGATCGCATGTTCAAAGCCAACCTTAGCAAAATGGAGGCTACTAAGCAATTCAATGAGACCCTGTCTCTAAACAAAATACAAAATAGGGTTGTGGATGTGGCTTAGTGGTCAAGTGCCCCTGAATTCAATCCCTGGTACCCTCCCCTCCAAAAAAGTCCTAACTTCCAACATAATTGTGTTTTTTTCTTTTTCATAAATACAAGATGAAACTGAGGTGTTTTGTAATTTTCAGTAGCCAGAAAGTTCCTGTCTTATTTCTAGTTCTTCCCAGGCCTGGCTGAATCTCAGAATCACCTGAGGGACTTGTAACAGAATTAGCTAATTGGGGCCTTCCTTAAATCTGCTGAGTTGAAATGAGAAGGGTTAGAATTCTGCTTGGTTTTGTTGTGTACAACTTTGCGGATCATTTTGACTCCTCTGCTCCATAGATCTGTTCTGAGAATTACTGAGGCACTTCAACACTCATTCTTTCCACTATTGCCTTCCCCTTCATCTTGTGAGGGAGGAAATGAAATTGAAGTGAAGTTCAGAGCCCAAGTGCACTGGCAGTTAATTAGCCAAGAAAAGTGAACTGCTTAAAGAAGTTGATGTAATTCATATAAGTTATTTAGAAAGTGTTTGCTCTCCTTTCTTTCTTCCTTTTTTTTTTAACCTAAACAAAATATAGCAGATAAATGCAAAGACACAGATCAACAGTAAATACAGAGAATATGTGCACACCAGATGGAAAAATGATCTGAAGTTTTATTTGTTGACTGTGTGGCTAAGTGTTGGCACAGTTATTTGTAAAATTGCATTACACAATGGGGATATGGAATATTTTTATTGAGTACTTTTGTTTATTTTTGTGGCCTGTAATCTCAGGAATTCTCAAGTGTTTTTGATTCTGCCTGAAGAAATTTGGTCTTCTTTTCTTTGAATTGCTCTGAACTTTGAATAGCTGCTGAAGTGGATTATGGTGGCAATGGGAGTATTTTTATTGTTTGTTGGTTTTTTTTTTTTTTCTTTAAAGGGCTGAAACCATTCCATAAGAAAGCAGTTTTCTTTATTCCTGTGTGTTTTACTTTAAGTAATATCTTCTGTTCGTATAATGCATTCAGATAAACAAGGTAGGATTTTGCCAAGCCAAATATATGCTTAGATTCAGGGCATCCAAAAGTATTGCTTTTCATGACAGATAAGCATTCCTTTTCTTTTTGTAATTATTCTATGACTTTTATGATTTCACATCCTAGAGAAATGCTTCCCAGAATTTTTAAACTTTTCAAAAACAGTCTTATTTGGGAGAACCTACTTGTTGGCATACTAACCAAAGAGAGTGTTTGCCTTATAATTCCAAAGCCATACTAAATACTTTCAAAGGAATAGAGAAGTTTTAAATAATATCATTGAGAGTTTGAATAATTACCAACAAACTTCTCATGAGCTTAGCATCCTAGTTTAATAGATTCTGACTCTACTTTCTAGTTTGCAATTTTCTGCCTGAATTCTGCATTCAGCTAAGAATACATACCTTTTAGGTAGTTTGATCCTGAACTGAATTTTTCCCAAATAAAAGTAGATTATAGTCTCTCTGATAAAAGTGTTATAACCTATGAATAAAATGGTATGGAGAAGCAGCTTCTCCTCTTACAAGTCATTGCTCCATGGACACTCTACTTTCCAGTTTGTCGCTGCAGAAGGCCAAGCCTGATTTTGAATACACAGTATGCATTTCTAGTTAGGAGGTTCTGCAGGCAAGATTCAAAAGATATTGACCTTCAGTAAGCATGTGACTTAGGTAAAACCTTGGACACTTCTGATTATTAAACAGTCATATCAGTTATTTCTTCCTTTCAGGAAACAAATGAATTTGAACAGATAAAAATCACGATATCAACCTTGAACTTTGACTTTACTTTCTTAACTCAGCAGAGGCTAAAGTGTTTTGGTTCTGAAAAAAAATTTTGGGGGACTTGGTTTATTAATGCTTTAGGAAATGGTGATTAAATAGTCTGGGAGAATGTATAGTTTTTTAAAAAAGATGAGGAAATAGTTCAAAATGAAATAGAAAGTGCCTTCTGGAGGAAAAACAACAACAACTACAACAACAAGGATTGCATTACTGAGATCTCCCCTATACAGTAGCCTTTCAGCTATATTGTCCTTATTGATTTTGTCTGCACAGTGAGCACAAGGTGGCAATGAAGAGGAATGGCTAGGTTTAGGGGGAGAGGAAGGTGGTCTGGCCAAGGGTTTACTATCTGCATTGAAGCCATTGCAAGATTTGGGTGTTAATTGGTCCCACCAGACCCAGAGGAGGCAGCATCACAGGTTTTGCAGAACTTGAGGCTTGTGCTGGATCTGCACAGAAGTTTCTGGGCTTATAGAAGATGGTCATTTGCCCAGAAAATGTCTTCCCAGGGCCCAACTATAACAGAAGGGTTTGAGATGGGATAGGTTTCTTCAACTACCTGTTATCCAACACAGAGCAAATCCACAGTGTCTCCAGCACCTGAACTTGACTCGACATGTTTGAAAGATTCCCTAGGTTATTTGAATATATGTCTATGATTGTACATGGACCAACTTCATGACCTTGAAGATATTTTCTGCCTAGATCATCTATATAAGGAGGGACCAGAGAAAGAATTTGTAAGGAAGTGTGACATACAGGGTATAGGGAAATTTAGGTGATCAATGGAAATTCAATGATTGTTTCTTCTTCCACTAATAATTTTACTGTTTATGTAATCCTAAACTACTTAAGATCTTTGCCAGTTGGGCCACCACCCCAAAGTGGAGGATTTGGTCATAACCCATGCATTGGGCTTTGTTATTTTCTCAGACCCTGAGAGTATGGAGATACAGAGAAGCTATGGAACTTACATCCCTCCCCCCATCAGTTAATCAACCATTTGTTCAAATATAGGTACAAACAGTGCTATTTCTTCTTTTCCCTAGGTAAGAACTAATGTAGATTTATACAGGGGAAAAAAACAATCTGATCAAAGAGAAGTGGGAGAAGATTTAAAAAGAATGCATGTTCCTCTTCTCTGTAATGAGTATATTGAAGCAAAAGGAAAAGGTGGTCATTTTCCAAGGGCTTCCTCAGACATGAGTTCATGTCATAATGAGAGAGAATGCATGAAAGCATGCACAGCACATTTAAAGTCTTCAATAAGCTGTAGCTCTTATCATTATTCAACTAACCCTATTTGATTATCTGTTGTTTCCTTTCACACTGACAAATTCTTCCCTTTCCTCTTTCCTCTGGGTACAACCACACTGGAGATTTTTAAATTCACATGTTCAGAATTGGAGGAAGTAATGAAACTATGAGAAATATAGACCCCTCGAAAGTATCTAAACTGGGGTCAGATTCCTAGGCAGGACTGGTGTGTTTGGTGCTGTCTTCTGTTGCAGTTTGTCTTCCCCATAACCCATTTGCCTGCATTTTCCCACTTGGACACATTTCTCTGAAATTCCATTTATTAAGGCACCCTTCCAAGAAAAAAAATGTAACAAATATTTTAGAAAGGGTAATTCATGCATTAGTGTGGACAAGTTTAACCTTAGGGTTTTTCTCTATCAATTCATCTCAGAAATTTAGGACATGATATTCTGAGGGGAGGGAGGTAGGAAAATAATTTAGGAGCTTGAAATCTCCCATATTGATTAACTATGGCTGAGACTTCACCGCGTGGTGGCCAGGAGAAGAGCTACTAGGAGTTAGCATAGGTTTTCATAAGTAAGAACAAAACCAGAAAATACAAATTGTAATCATCATTTGAATGGTTTACCAAGGGCCATGTGCATACAAAATTGCTGTTCTTTGTTCTGTTTCCCTCATACTCTCAGGATCCAGACCTGAAGCTTGTACTATCTAAACAAAGGTGGGAGACCTGATCTGCTATCTCAGTGCTATTTACTACATTCCTTCTGTGGGGTACACTGAGTGTCAAACCAAGTTCAAGGGGACTTTTGGAATTGGGGACTCTTGAATTGAGTCTTATAATAACTTGTATTCTTACCTCATCTGTTTAAATGGTCAAGGATCTCATTCAGGTTGATTCCATTGTTTTCTAAATAGATCCAAATGTATGGTTTTCCAAATATGTTCTGTTTGTTCCTTTCCCCCTAATAAATTTTTTTTCTATACTAAATTCATAAATTAGCCTAACAAACCCATTTCTCCTCATTAAGGCCAAGCTTATCCCTTAGTCTGAATTGGTAAGCTTCTGCTTTAATTAAAAGAGATGATCTGAAAACAATTCCATTGCAAGTAATCTACAGTCATTTTATTGCATTTACAAAATAATTTGTAAACATATCCTTGAGATATAAATTTGGTTATATTTCTCTGGAGTCACTATATTTAATTTTTCTAACTCTACTGTTATTGTATTTTTCTTCTTTATTCATTTTTATCATTTCTTTTCTTCTAAGCATTTGAATATTACCTCAGGGGGATCAGTAGTGAAAACTGGCACAAAAATAATTAATGTGTATTTTACAGTTTACAAGGACTTTCACAGCATCATCTCATTTGATCCTCACATTAATCTTTTAAAACGGCAAAGGCAGAAAGTTTAAGTTCACCTCACAGGTGAAATGAGTCAGGCTGTAATAGACTTAACCTTTTTTTTTTTTTCTTTCCTTTTTTTTTTTTTTTTTTTGGGGCTGGGAATATTAAACCCGGAGCATCACATATTCTAGGCATTCCTGTTACCACTGAGCTAAGTCATACCCTTTTTATTTTATTTTGGGGCAGGGTCTCATTAAATTGCCCAGGCTGGCCTCTAACTTGTGATCCTCCTTCTCAGCCTCCCAAGTAACTGGGATTACAGACATTTGTCAAATGCCTGGCTAGGAATTAATCTTTTGATTCCAAGTCCATGGTCTTGCAGGATTAGAATAAAGTATGTCCTATACTAGTGGAGCTCAAATATGGGAAACATTTGAGGAATTTTAAATATTGCCAGTGTTCTGTCACATCCCAGGTATTCTGATTTAATTGGTACAGGGTGTGGCCTAGGTGGGAAAATTTTTAGAACCTTCACAGGTCAATTCTGATAGACAGCCTGGGATGAGAACCGCTGCACTTCAAAGCATTCAATTCAGCATTATATTTTTGTTGCTCACCAGGCTAAAGCATGGTAGAGTACTATGGGTACTTTAGGAGGAGACAGAAGAGGATTATGGATACTCTCATGAGAGGAAACAGAGAATTATGGGTAAATTTAAAGCCTTCAAAGATCAACATCCTGGGTTCATATCCTGCTAAACCACTGATGTTTGGGTTAGTTAATTAAACTCTCAAGACCTGGGATTTCACTCTCAGCTGTGTTTAGCTATTGCTAAGAATGTGGTGAACATGGGGCAAATAGCTCAGGAGTCCCTCAGAAAAATGACTTGAACATGGATTGGACCCAGTTTAGACATCCCAGATGGATTAGGTGAGAACCAGAGGAGATACCTGAGGAAATAGAAGCATCAAGCATCGAGGAAAACCTTATTGTTAGGAAGTCCTACTAGAAATGGAAAGTCATTTCATTTGCATTAGTGGGAAAAAAAATCATGGACTTATTTTTTTAAAAAGGGGATGAGAAAAGATTTTAAATTTGCCTTGGAGTTAATTGGACTCCAAGGCTATTATCTTTTTCAGAATTCAAATGATTAGCAAGTATTAGTTACCAAACTAAGACTTTTCCTTGACATTCTGAGAGGCTCTGGAAATACAATGTAAACTTGGCAGAGAAGATGGGCAGCCAGGTCCCAGGGCTGATGCTCACAGCCAACCCTTCTCACACCAACAAGTTCAAAGCCTTCTACATAGAGCTTAGTTTCCAGAGCAGCCTGAGCTGTTATTGCTTCTGATTCCTCTATCCATGCCTGGACTAGTCTTTGGCACATAAAGCCTTTTGAGTTTGATATGGGGGAAGAAAGACTATGAAAGTAGAACAGTACTTCTCTTGTATCACAGAAATTAGAGCCAGAATGCTTCAGGTTTATTGTTGGTAGGACAATATAAAGTAATCATTCTTTTATCTTAGAGAGCAAGACTGGAAGGGCTTGAATATTCTCATATTTTTCTGTGGTAGCCAAGACACAAGTCATGTTTACCAGCTGTTATTGTCACATTGATGTACACAAGGCGGCCAGCCTCTGCCTGTGGTTTTCTAAGGAAAAAGCTGAAGTAATGAACAGGATGATCAGCAAGTCTTAGGTGCTCAGAGGGAGTAGACTGCAAGACAGGTGATTTAAAGTGATTGATTGTCAAGTGCTGAAAGTTATCTCCAATCTCTAACCAACTGATTTCACCTGTGAATAAATGATGTCACAGATTACTAAATAACTTTACCAGAGTCACACTTTCCATGAATGGTAGTCCTGGATCTAGGACCTAGTTCAGTAGATAGTTTTATACACTCCTCCTCCCTCTTGCAACAGAAGGTGTACCTGGTTGCTTAGCACTCAAATGGCCATTGGTAAAATCTAGAAGGCTATTTTAGTCAAGTTTTTCACTGCTGTGACTAAAAGACCTGAAGATAACAATTTTAGAGGAAGAAAAGCTTATTTGGGGGCTTATGGTTTCAAATGTCTCAGTCCATAGATAGTGACTCCATTCCTCTGGACTCAAGGTGAGGCAGAACATCATAGTGGAAGAGTGTGGCAAAGGAAAGGGGCTCAGGACCTCACATCAGGCAGCAGAGAGAGAGTCTAAGCTCATCTCATAAAACACATTTTCCGAAGGCAATCCCCAAGCGTTGCACTTCCTCCAACCACATTCTGCCATGGTTACAACTCAGTTAATCCCTATTAGAGGATTAACACACTGATTAGGTTAAGGCCCTCCTAACCCAATCCTTTGGCTTCTAAACTTTTCTTACATTGTCTCATACATGAGCTTTTGGAGGACACCTAATATTGAAACTATAACAAAGGCTATTTAATAGTCAAAGTAAGCTGGAAGAACTCTTCTGAGAGAACCATTTGTCTTGGGAACCACAACTTACTTCGTTAACTATTTTTTAAATGCACAGAGATTTTGCATGAAGAAGAAATCAGTTATAGAAGTATCAGATGCACTTTTATATTAATTTTTCATGTGCACATTCCAACTTTTATAATTTTTTTAGGATCAAACTTATTTTTGTCTAATTTGTCTAAATTTCCTTCTTTCTCTTACTAGGATGAATCATCTGGCAGGTTTATTGCTGTCTTCACCAAGCAGCTCTCTGCTTCTGTACTCCCACTGGGACTTTGAGTGGCTTGTCAGGATGTACATTCCCACTCTATGACAAAGAAATACTTCACATGATAGTTTCCTGTAATTTCCAGGGGTTAGGGATAGAAATAATAGTTTTACCCTCGAATAGCACACCAGGACAATATTACTAGCAAAATTTTCTTCAGTAAAATTCCTCTAACGGCAAGTCCTACTCTCTGCCCAGAGTTTTGCCTGACTACAGAGTAGGTGTTATGTAAATTGTACTAGAAGAAATGTAATATTCTTGCTGCAAGTGCCATTTAGGAGCAAATGGACAAGGTTTCTTTCCTTTCTGACATAAGCCCCAAGATAATTAACTAGATAATTCATCTCTGACTTTCAAAAGTACAACTGATGTACCTCATTAGAACTGTTCTTTTCAGCAACCCCTGGAAGGAGGTTGGGAGGAACAGAGTACCTTGATAGGGAGTGTGCCTCTGAGTCCCCAGAAATTTCCAGGGCATCTTAGGATACATAACTTCATGGCTTAAAAGTTGTTACACTTCTTTGTGAGATGATTGTGGTAGGGAATGTCATTTAAAGGATAAGCATGTAAAATCTCATGCTAAGAGAGGAAATCAGTTTAATGCTGTTTTTATCTTTTGTGAAAATGTTCAGTTAGTCTTTTGCTTTATGTTTGTGATGGCAAACTGTTTACAAAAAAAAGGTTTCTGGTGAAAGCATTTAGGAATATTTAAGTAGTTAAGTATTATACTTAGTGTTATCAGAGGTAAAGGTGGCATTATTGCTCAATAACATCAGTACATTAATCAACATTGGACTTTTATTGAAGACCTTCTATGTTGTACAAGGTGTGGTGATAAGGATGTGATATACAAAACATTATTCCCACCCCTGAGGTTCTCAGATTATTACCATGACTGGTGAATTGCCTATAGTATCTGTTTACTCAGCATGGTCTGACTGATTTTTTTCTCCTTATCAACTATTTGTTATTAATGATATTCCTTAATTTATGATATTATGTCCCTATAAATCCATTGTGGATTGAAAATAGTTTAAGTTCAAAATGTATTTAATACCTCTAGTCTACTGAACACCACAACTCCCTTAAATGTTCTCTGATCCCACCTACAGTTAGGCAAGAACATTTAACACAAAACATGTTTTGTAACAAAATAAATTACTGACTACATTATGTAATTCATTGAATAACTGTATCCAAAAATGCTAATGACACAGTACACTGTAGCATATCAGCTGTTTTCTCTTGTCACCATACTGTGGCTGACTGGGAGCTGCAGCTGGCTGCTGCTGCCCAACACCACAAGAGAGGGTCCTGCCACATATCGCTAGCTCAGGAAAATGAAAGTATGGTTCCTATCAAATGCTTACCACTTTTTTTCCATTGAAAAATCAAAAAAATTGCTCATTAACTCTTAACCATCATAAGTTGAGGACCATCTTTCTATAGTATCTTCACTATTGTATTCAAATTCTTAAATAATTATTTCCCAATAAAATCAGTTTAACAACCTCAGAAGATATTCCTTTGCCAGCAATTGCTGCACACACAAAAAGTATATTGTATTGACTATGTTTTCTGAAACAAAAATTTGGACACATTTGTTATCTGACAATGTGTATTTATGGGGGCAATGAGATAGAATCTTATTTAATTTTTAAAATGTTTGATTGATAGAATTTTTTTATACTTATGGTATCTACCCTGACATTTTGGTATATGTATAGATTGCAGAATAGATAAATAAAGCTAATTAACATGTATTTCCTCACATATTTATCTTTGTTTTTCCTGTGGTGAAAATACTTAAGATTTGCACCTGATCCATCTTCAAGAACAGGATACAATGTCATTAATTACAGATCTCTTGAACTCATTCTTTCTAATTTCACTGAAATGTGTTTTTTGACCAGTGTCTTCCCAACCCCCATTCCTTGCTCCCCACCAGCTCAGGGAACTACCATTCTACCTTTTGATTCTGATCCAATGATTTCATCTTTTTTAGAGTCCACACATAAGTGAGATCATGCAGTGTTTGTCCTTCTATGGCTGGCTTGTTTGATTTAATGTCCTCCAGGCTAATCCATTTGCAACAAAATGAATAGAAAATTTTAATGTTTAAATTTCTTTTAAATTAAATTCTGCCCATCATTCTCAGACATATGTCTGCTGTTGGTGTGTACAAAAGGCAGCAATCATATGGCCAGCCCACCTCCCATCAACAACTAAATGACTGAATTGTCAGTTCATTTTGGGATGGCTACTGCTCCCCCACTGAGCTCCACTTCCATCTGGAAGCTCTGTGTTTTCCTTACCCTATGAATTTTCTCAGATAACCAGGTTGGGGGAGAGATTGAATTTGAATTGCAAAATTTGACATTGAGTTATGAGTTTTTATTTTGTCTTGCTTTGTTTTTTACTGACCCCCAAGCATTTAAGTGTAGCCATTAACTATCTATGTGCAATTCCCCATCTGCATGACATTCTTACCTTTTCTGGTTTCTTTCTGCCAGGTTATACTCAGATAGCCATCTCTAGATTACAAGGTCCTAATATCTTTTGCTAATCTTAGAATCCAGACACCGGAGTACCTTTAATGAAAATAATGGCTGATTTTCCATACCATTCTATTCCATAAAAGAGTTTCCATTTATGTAAAGTGCCTTTAGAATTGAACTTTTTTAACTAAATAAATGTTACTGATAGATAGAACAGGCAATAAAAGCATCATCTGAAAATTTATTAATGCAACTGCATGGATCTATTCAATATGGAAGACAGTTGGCAATATTGAGGAGTGTTTTGAGTGAAGAGTAATGTGGAGTAGATGTGAATTGATATGCCAGTGGTTGTGGGTTCATATCAGAGACATAAAGAAAACACTTTGTTCTCTTATCCATCATACACATTTAATCTCGAAGATTTTACTGTGTGCTTAGTTCACTTTGTAAGTCAAATCCAGGGATGAAAAAGAAGAGTTTTATATGTTTTGCTGACAGTAGTAATGTTAAACTGTGAACAAATTGGGATGTTCTTTTGAAATCCTGTGATTTATCTGACGCTATTATTCCCCCTTTAAAATTTAGTATGCTAGTGCTGAACAAAAGCTGCTAGCGATCCCTAGGAACAGGAACATTGTTATGGTATTTGCTGAAGTGCTATCTAAAGTGACAGTATATTCTGTGCACCCTCCCCACCACCAGAAAACAAATAAGTAAATAAATCACAGAGGCTGAAGGCACCAGGGCACACTGGAGTAGCTGTCAGCCATCGGCTGGCTTCTACATCTCCATTTAGCTGGCACTCTGGTGTGTATGTTTTGAACTAATTGGATCATCATTTACTATGGAAATGGTAGTGTTTTTTTTAAAACCTATTCTGCTGATAGTCATCTAAGACCGGACATGATATTTCTGATAAAAATCACCAACTCTAGAGGAATGGCCTGGGAGCCTTGGGAGAGATGCTGCCTGGCAGTATCCTGGTTCATGGTTGGATAAGGATTTTAGAATCTTAGGTGGAATTACCATTAAGGATAGATCTGCACATGCACAGGAAAGTCCATGAGAGGTTACCAAGACTATGGAAAGATCATGACATTTGAAATCAGAGCTGTAATTAAATTCTGGTTCTGACACTTATTATTAAACAGGTCACTTAATATCCAATCAAGCCTGTTTCCTTGTATATAAAGGGGATCCAGAATTTTGCCCTACATCCTGCAGTTGAGAATCTATAAAATTGTACAGTTAAGTTTACTTGGCTTAACTCTGACTTGTTATACAAACATTAGATGTTATTTATTATATTTTGTGTTCCAACGGGAACATTTCATGCTAATACCACCCCACTCTCTGCCTTATGTGATTCATCCTAAATTGTAACTTCATATTTTTAGTATGAATTAGTAAGTAGATTTAACACATGATTGAATATTCAAAATGAAAAAAATTCTGTTCTGATTCTTACAACTGACTAACATCCTAAAGTTGGGCGGTTCTTTGTAATGTTATTTTTTAATTTTTAATTTATTTTTCCATATTTTTGTTGGTACATTGCAATTATACATAATAGTGGATGGTTCTTCATATCCCCATAATTTCGTTTTTCAAATTTCAAGTTAAAAAATTACAAGTACTTGAGAGTATTTTATTTTGCCATAGTGCTAAGAGGTAAGGATGGTCACTATTAGAAAAATAATGAGTGAGTTGGAACACAGGATAACTATTATTGCTGTCAGCATATGTGCATAGGTTTTGTATCCACCATCTACATTTGAAGAAATAATAAAAACAGATAGCTGAGTTGAATTTGCTTTATTTTTCTAAAACCTTGCTATCAAGATATACTTGGAATTATTCCTCTCATAAGCAAATTGCCCCAGAGAGGGCTCATATTGAGCATGATTTCCTGAGAGCATTAGTTTTATCTTCCACTGAACTCTCACTGAATGTTGCTCCTCAGACTGTTCATTTGTACAGTCAGGAGATGGAGTCTGCTAAATGCAAAGGTTGGGCTAAGTGATTTTAATCTTAGGGTCCAAGAAAAGTGCACAGGAAAAAAAATGTTCCTTTGAAGAGAGAGAAGTTCACTTTTGGGGGGAAAAAAAAGTACAAAATTTTATTAGGCAGGGACTCTTCTAGGCATATCTAACATTAATGATATTTTATATTTAAATCCCAAAATAAAAGCAGCATTTTTTAACTCACTTCACTTTTTTATTTAGGAAGACTAATTATGATTGTTTTCTCCATTTTTCTGTAAAGATGAGTAAATTAGTCCATCATGGAACAGATTGTCTTAGCTTTGGTGTTTGCCTACAGAAAAATACAAAGATCTGAGCTCTTCAAGCTGATTCTTGCCCTGTTGCTCAGAAACAGGGGCCCTGTCACAAGAAGGGTCTCAGCATCCATGAGGGGCCACGAGCCTTGACCAGGATCATAGGATTTGGACTTGGAGGCAGTTAACATGGATATGGGGAAAACAAGATGCTGCCTTCAGCAGCATTTTAAGTATCTAATCTCCCAAGTTGAGAGTTTTTACAGATGACTGAAATCAGAGACGTTTTAATCCAGACAAGACCTTTGAGTTATCCTATGTTACTGTAATTTATAGGTGGAGAAATTGAAGACCAAAAAAGTTATGTGATAACTAAAAGTCATACAGCTGGTTAGTAGAAAAGCTAAGAAGGAATGTAGATTTCTTATTCTACTTGTTTTAAGATTTACTAAAAATGTAAATGTGTCCCAACCCTGGAGGAGAACATACTTTCAGATGAAAGTGAGATGGCACTTGGTGGACTTCTAAGATTTCTTATTCTCTTTCTTTTTTCTGTCAAATGAAATACCAATGTTGGTCTAAATGTGCCCCACCACTTTTACCTTTGCCTTAATTTGATCTTCTTCAATTATCCTCACAGTCCTAGGCTCACACAGACCTAGTATCACAGAAGGATCGCCTGCCATGTTGAAAGTAATCCTTTCACACACAGACTGGGCAACCACACACACTTGGTAGACCTGAGCATGGAGTGGTGAGGGTGAGAGAAACCCTCACCCTCTTTTCCTGGGAGAGAAACCATGAGCCCACTGTGGCAACCAGTTGGTACTTTGCTACTTCATTCGGGACATCGATGGGTATATTGCTCCTTATTTTTTTATGAAAACACATAAGAGAGCAAGAAAGCAAGTTTGGTATATTAGGAAGGCTTTTCAAGGAAGGGAGTTGTAGACATATGTTTCCCTCCTGATTTAGTCAGCTTCTTTGTCACTGTGACCAAAAGACCTAACTAGAACAATTAGAGGAAGAAAAGCTTATTTGGAGCTCATGGTTTCAGAGGTCTCAGTTTATTGATGTCCAACTCCATTGCTCTGTGCACAAGGTGAGGAAAAACATCATGGCAGAAGAGTGTGGCAGAGGAAAGCAGCTCAGGACATGGCAACAAGGAAGCAGAGAGAGTTCTGCTCACCAGGGATAAGATATAAAACTCAAAGGGACAACCTGTGACCTACGTACTCTGTCCACACCCTACCTGCCTGCAATCACCACCCAATTAATTAATGTGAGTGAATTAATGTACAGTTTAGGTCATAACTCTCATAATATAATCATTTCACCTCAAGAAGTTCTTGCATTGTTTCACATAAGAGCTTTAGGTGGACACCTTATATCTAAACCATAACATCTCCCACATTGGTAATGTAGAACCTCTCTCTCAGAATCAGCATTACTTACTCTCAAAGCCACTGAAAGTAGTTACAGTCTATTAATGTCATCTGCTTCCATGAAAGGAAATAATCATAACATAGTGGGCCCCAGAGTCTCAGAACTCAAATAGAAATTCTCCTGGGGTCTTTCATCACACTAGCATAGAGTAGTTTTTCTATTACACAGGCCAACATCTGACATCTATAAAAAAAAGTATAATTTAGCAAGTAGCAAGCTGTTGGAAAATATGTCTGTCTGTTTGGATTACACCTCTGTCCCAGTGTATTATTAATAACCACCCCTTTTTTTTACTTTCCAGTGGGACTTGATTTGTATGATTAATTATCTGTTCATTTTACAGATTAATAATAGAAATTAAATCAAATGTGTAACTTCAAAAGCTTATCTAAGTGAAAGTGATTTATGTTCTATTCTGGGGCATCTTTGTTCAGAGACTCTTAAACTTCAGTATGGTGAAGTATTACCTGGGGTATTTTCTAAAATTAAAAACTCCTGGCCCCACTCCCAGATATTGTGACTCACTTGGGCCAGAGTGTGCCAAGGAACGTGCATTTTAACAAACTACACTTTTCTTCTCCTCCCCTCACTCTGCTGACTCTTATGCCAGTGTCTGTCAGCCCACTCTGAGAAACAGCGAGCTGAGGAAATGTTATTTGTCATTGTTAGACGAGCTGCCTACTAAAGAATCAGAATTATAGGATGAATTACAAACTATGACGTCTCACCTTGTGAGACTGTCATTTTGATCATAGTTCTGGTGACTCCTGCTTAGACTTTTGCAGTAGCATCTGGTTTTCCCCATACCCATGTTAACTGTCTTCAAGTCCATCTTACCCACTGTACCAGGGAGCTCTTTCAAACACAAATCTGACCATTCCATCCCCATTACTACCTTCCTTACAGCACATGAAAATGGTGACTTCCTGATTAATAGCTTCCCATTGACTTAAAGACAAAACTCCTTGGCATATGGCCTGGTCCCACCTGCCCATGAAGCCTCATCTTCCTCCCCAACCACACTGACCTTTCTGACTTCCTCAGATGCCTCAGTTGTATTGCCCTCTTTCCACTCCTTGACTTCCCCTCTTCCCATCCCAAGGTTATTCCCTGATTTGATTAACTCCCCCTGTGCCATTAGAAAACCTTTCCTGACCTCCTTTCTACATCCCTCTACAACTGTTTCTTTAAGCCCCTGGAAACTACTCACAGCACATATCACATTGTTATTTTACATGTGCTTGTGGCATTTTTCTCAATAGCTCTCTCCTTCCACGAGACTATGAGCTCCATGAGACCAGGGATCATGTGAGATTTTACACCCCTGTGTCCCTACCATCCTCTCTTGGCCCTGGAACATAGGAGCTGCTCAGAAAATATTTATTGAGTGGAAAATTAATTGAAGTAAGGTGACCTCATGAAAGATTTATTGAGTCCTACTCTGTGTTGGATCACAGGAAGCTTGTGACCTCAAGGTAAGACACATTTATGCATCTTAAAGAAGGGTGTTATGATCACTTTCCCTCATGATTTTTTAAAGCCTCCTGACTTATGGAAAAGACAGCCTCTGGCTGTCAGCAAAGGGTTGTGCTCCTTGGACCAACTGAGCTCCTAGACTATCATCTGAGTTGAACTGAAATAACCCAGAGCTTTGTGTTGATTGATATTATTTTACATAGGCCTGATGATCTGAATGCTTGGGAACAAAAGACAAGTACTCCCCCAAAGTTGAACACATTACCTTGGTTACCACTTAGAGAAACTTATAGCCCTAAGGATTGCTTTATGTACCGACAAGGCAAAATTTGATTTAAATCCTTCAGTGCTAACTGAGCTCCTAAATCTTTAGCTTCCTGAGTACTGACTGGAATTTGTTGAGGCAAACAAGCTTATGGTTTCAACCAAGTATGAAATATGTGGGGAATGAAAGTTGTCTGTGTGGTAGCCACACTTTTATAGAATTCACTGCTGATTAAACTCCATAAAAGTGAAAACAGGTCACCTCTGGAATCAACTTATTCTCTTCACAGTTTGGCATCCTCAGGAGTAGACTTGGCTTATTTTTCCTCTTCCTCTCTTGAAGGTTCATAAGAGAATGTGTTTTACTTAGAACCATATGTTCTCACCTCTGTTTTCTGCTTGTGACCTCTCTCTTCTCTCTCTCCCTACCCCTGCCATCTCTCAGGTATTTAATTGGCAAAGGAATTAAAAGTCTTGGTATTGTGTCTGATTGGAATAGGTTGTTTATATTCAGATAATAAGATTCTTTATTTTACAAATCTCATCATGCTTTTATGTGTAAAATAAATTGAACAGCTATCTGAAATTGGCCAGTTGTGGCCTACCAATGGGGCAAAGCCATACTTCTCTCAGATCTTTCTCTTCTGCCTCTTTCTATCTACTTGTTTTTCTCTTTTGCTTATCCACTTCCTTTTTCACTCTTGCTCACCATATTACACTCTAACCCTCTCACTGGTAAAGGATTAAGGAGATAAGTAGAGAAAAGAACTTTCAAAGAGGAAATAGACTTTTAGGTCAATGACTAGTCTGAGTAGCACATGGATAGGATATGGCTTTCTGCCCTGGTGTAGTGACATACCAGAGCAGGCATGAAGCCTCTTTTTCTGTCATTAACTTATGCATAGTTCCTAGGCTATACCCTGTAACAACTCTGATTCCTCCTTGGGCTTCCAGCTGCCAGTATCTGTTGGAAGGCATGATTATGGGAGAGATACACAAGACTTTCTGCCTATAGCAACCTAGAAATGTTGGTGGTGAGACCCAAGAGCTGGCCTCAATCCCTGGATTTCAAGGGGTTTGGTGCACAAGTACCCACCTTCCTCCTGCCTGGAATGGGACAATTCCAAAATCTGTGGTTTGCCCCTTCTTTAAGTTTCCCACAGGTTTTTACTTCAGTCACTTAATAACATGCCCTCTTACCTTCATGGAATCTCTTAACTTCCCTACTAGCATTTATTGCATTTCTTAAATAAACTACTTGCAGGTAAGTCCTTGTTTTCTCTAGAACCATACTAGATACTAACTAATAATTTAGAAATGCTAATGGAGAAGTTGAGTTGTACAGGGATATTTTGTAGGAACTGCATTTTTAAAACCTTGATTCTGTCACCAGTTTTCCTGCCTTGTCTGTGGTTGTGGCTTTGGTGATCTCACCCTGTGGTCTTGCCTTTGCTGCCATCTCTGGTGCTCACCATGCTGTTTAGTTCTTCATAAAGTTCCATTTGTCTTGTAGAAGGTTCCTGCTTGCCTCTGAAATACCCTTCAGCTGCAGGTCTTTATATTATCTTCTCTGCCAAACTTTCAAATAAGGCTCTAAGAAAATTGCCACAATTTTCTTCTCCCTTTTCACTTTTTGCTTAATCATGGACAATTTGGACACCATTGTCACCCTTCAGTAAAACACAGCTCAAGTTCCCCCAACCACCTTCTTATTTCAGAATATAGAGATCGTCTTTTTCTTCTCTTGTTCTTTCTGTTACCATTGAGCATATTGATAACATTTTCTTCTTAAAAATTGTCTGGAGTGAGTGAATTCTTAGAATTTAACAAAAGAGAGATTAGTCCTCACTGGCACTTTACTATGGGGGAACCTGAGACCTAAAAAGTTCAAATGATTTTCCCAGCAAGTTCCAAAACTCTAAAAGCTACACATGGATCCCAGGCTCCTGACATATCATCCGTAGTAGATTCAGCTCTACCATGTAAATTGTTTTTGATTAGTCCTGATCCCAAACCTTCAAAATATTCCTATTTTTTAGTCCTTCCAACATAAAGTCCTCCCAGGGAATTTCCAGTTCCTTCTCCCCACAGCTATTCTCCATTGCAACAGTTAGGAAGATATTTCTAAAGTATAAATCAAAACCTGCCTCTCCCCTAAAAACTGCTTAGCCTCCAGTTCTTTTCTGCACTGAGGATAAAAGTCAGACTCCATTCCATGCTTTGTAAGACCCTCCTTGGTCAATCTGTCTTACCAATCTTACGCACTGCTCATCTTCCTCTTGTTGTCACTCTGCTGCAAAACAGAGACCCTTCCCGGACTTGCCAGCTAGGTGAGCCTAGCCCTCCCTGGGACACTTGCTTTGCTACTCCTGCAGTTCGGAATGCTCTTCTCTCAGGCCACTGCACCACTGCTTCCTTCTCTTCCTGCAGTTCTCATTCAGCTCCTAAGATCTCCTTCTCAGACAGACTTAATCCGATGTCACCATACCTAGCTAGCATTGTCCATAACCATCAGTCTGCCCATCACGGGATGCTGTTTTATTTTTTCATAGCATTTACTACTAGTCACAGTTATGTTATTTATGTATGGTTTGGAGTTTGTCATGCTTCCCAACATTAGAATATACTTTTCTGGAAGAGAGGAACTTTGTTTTGTCTTTCATATCTCTCACACCTAGATCAGCGAATGACCAATGATCAGTGCTCAATAAACCTTTGTTGGATGACTGAATAAATGAATGAATGGTATCTAATTCTCTTGTCTCATTTCCAAGAGTCTTTGCCTTCCTTTACTCTCTAATTCTGCTAGTCAGCTACTCTCTCAAATTTTTTTCTCCACTGTAATCAGAACAATTGTCTCATGAAACAATAAGGAAAGCACTCCTGACTAGGTGTTACTTTTTCAATTTTCTCATTAGCCAAATTCCCACCTTATGCTTCACTACTCAAGTCTTATCTCTGTTGAAGTATAATGCACATTTCATTGCTATGAAACCATATCTCATAGCCCTCATTGCTTATCCCTTCTTAAAATGATGTACAATGACCTTTGCATTTTATGTATTCTGAATACTTATGTATAATTTATATTAACTTGAATTGTATTCTACTAGTTTCATATAATATGGAAGTTGTGTCTAGTTATGTTAAATATGTGTTTGTTACTTGTAGTAGATTCTCATTACGTGTGGGTCCTATGATAGCAAATTTATCTATTCACTAAAATATATTTGCAACCCCCAAATTAATATTTGTGGTGCTTTCATGGTTGTTCATAGACATGTACTGAACAGTAAAAAATTGAAATAACCTGAAAAGTGCTTTCCTGTTAGAGTAGAACATACTGCCCTCTACCTTTTTGCTTTGGTTCTCATACAATTGGAAAGTGTGCTAATTGCAGTCTAGTTAGTACCATGGTTTTTGCACTGTAAACATTTTGTTGGCGATGTCACTGTTTAAAATGGCCCCCAAGCATGGTGGTGAATGTTGCCAAGTGCTCCTAAGCACAAGAAGGCTGTGAAGTGGAAACAGGTGTAAGGTATTCAGGCATATGTCATAGTCCTGTTGGCTGTTTCAATGGTAAGGAGACAACAATATCAAACAAGATGTCTTTAAACCAGAATGCATAGGCAGTGAGGTTATATATCGGTTGGCTGGTGGAAGTGTTTTGACCAGAGGCTTATAGGAACCAAATGCTAGGATTCCCCTAGGAGGAATATTTGCTAATTTGGTGATCATGGCAACTTCACAGAACTTAACTACAGTAATAATGAGAATCAACTATATATGTATATATATGTTGACATTATTCTTAGGAGACAATATATAAAGGTTTATTGAAAGTAAGTAGTTTGCCCAAGATAATTTGCCAATCTGCTAAATAGTAGATCTGGAATCTGGATGTGAGATTCTTAAGTCTATTGGGTTTCCTTTTACCATACCACTGTTGAGTTGTTAATAACATGTACAGCTTCATATTTTTATCATGTGAATGAAAGTCCCACTAGTAGCCAAATCTTAAAGAATCAAAGCTATAAGACTACTATGACCTAGATTTGTTTCCTGCTCTGTGTGTGCACACCATAAATCTTCCTGGCACTTACCTGAGTAGATTCACACATGCTATGAAGGTAAACATGACTGCACATCATGTGTTTGTGGATAGACACAGAGGCCAGATTTTATAAAATACTTTCACCTCCTTAACTGTGTATTTACTTATATACAGAGATGACAGGAGAAATTATATTATAAAATCTACCCAAAACACATGCACATGAATCAACTTATTCGTTTTGTGGTCTGCATTGTTTTGTGTGTGTATGTGTGTGTGTATACATACATTCACAAATGCATACATGTATGTATGCACAGACATGAATTATATACACATGCAACCACATACATATGCACATATACACATATACAAAATTCATAATTTATTTTAAAAAATAATTTAAAATATTTTTGGAACCTCCAAAGTACCTCCATGAACACAGTTTGAAAACCTGTTTCTTCCCCTGTTAGCTGTTTCTTTCTAAGTAGATGGCATGTAGATCTTACTGGTAAGAATCATATCTTTCTTTACTTAGTATTACAAATGATCTTAGTTTGATACTAAATATAAACAAGTCTCTCACTACTGATAATCCAATGCAATCTAGATGGTTGGCAACCAGCTATATTACAGCATAGATTTCTGCAGTATGTGTTTAGAAATAAATAATGTGATGAAATGATTTCACTTATTTGTGTGGAGCAAGGGCCTTGATATATGCACACAGTGGATCAGATTTTGTTCCTATGATGTTCTCTTGACATTTCTTTTTTCCTTGAAAACAAGAGCCACTCATGAGTCTTAAATTAACACTTCTGAACTTTGAAAAAGCTATCAGAGACCAGGTTGGGTGAGGAGCTTCCCACAGGGAGGCACGACCAGTTAACAACATTTTATGTCTTCCTCAAGGCTATGCTACAAATCCCAAAGTGTTAGAAAAGGGACTAAGGGGTCCTTCTAAGCTGTATCATTAGTAGGCTGAAGGGACTAATGGGCTTTATCTTAGAATCCTGAACTCACTGTTTCAATATTTTATGATAGTTTCCTTTTCCCTTAATAAGATGGCTGCAAGTCCAGTGACTTTAAATACCCTATTTTTAAGGAGCTAAGCTTTTCACATATCAAGGCATCAAGGTCGATGTATTTTTCCTGGTTTAAAGAACAGCTGAATTCCATTGTGCAGATAAAAATGGATTAACTGCATTACACTACCTCAGGCTTTGCTGGCTCTGTCACTTCTCCAACTGGGCAGAGACTTCTGCCTCCAGAGGTGATGACCCAGTGGTTTTGTCTTGACAGAGTTAGTAGAAACATCCACTCCTGTTTATAAGCACCACTCAAGAGTTTGTTTAGCAACATCCCTACCCAGACTCCAGAAAGAATACCAAAGCAATTGAGGGATTCCAAACTTTTCAGCTTTGTTTTCCACTGCTTATTTTCCAAGTGGAGATTATTGAAAATAATAATTCTTTCTTGCTGCAGGAAAAACCATCAGAGGAAGAGAGAAAACACAAGGAAACCTTGGATGATCTTCACATGGTGGTAGATGAGGATTCAAGGAGCGAAAGCAGCAGTACAGATGAGGGAAAAGAAAAGACCAAATTGCTGTTAGAAAGATTGAAAGCCTTAGAGGTAAGAAATGAAAACATTCCTACATGTTTAAAGAAGAATAAGTGTTCTGCTTTTATTGGCACTGATTTTAACTGAGTATAAATCTTCTTTCCTCAGTTCTCCCAGACTAATATAACTGAGTGTCTACCACTGAGATTCTTTTGTCAATGATGAAAAAAAATTAAGATGTGCAGCACTGAAAGGGTCTTCACACAGGGGTTATGATTATATTGCCTTAGGAAGAGTAGGTAGAACAATAATTCATGTTAAATTCATTTCAGACCTCAAACTAGATCAATTCCTAAACTTACCAGCTCTTTAATACATGAGGCTGGGAGAAGATTCACATCATTTTCCTTATACCCAATGAAATGAAGGAGTGAGTGAATAAACAAGCAAGATAGAGTATGTAAAGATGATTGTAAAAAAAGTATACATATGTATGTGTGTATATATGCATACATTTGTAAATGTATTATATATACAATGTGTATATAAACATATTATATAAATTTTAAAAAGTTAAAAGTATTTTTCCAAATAAATCATGTGAAGAAGTTTAATTTGTGCAGCATATAAAAAGTAGAGTTGAAGGTAGGTTAAAGGGTCTTTAAGGAGATTTTTGGAGCACTGCAGTCCTCTAAAATACTGTTTGAAAAATGCTGGTTTATTACTTAGTAGCATTTGATATCACTTCAAGAGTTAATTCCTGAATTTTCAGTCATCAAAGAACATTCCAGTTATAAGTTCTTGATTGAGATTACATGTGCTGAAAAACTCAATGAAGTTGCCTTTTTTCTAATGAGTTTAATTACCTCTCTTCCATATATTCTGAGGGGCTTTCACCCATCATCATCTAAAATTGATTTTATCATAAGGTCTACAGAATACTGGAAACTTCCATAATAATGTGAAGAAACAGAACAAGAAGAGAGGGCTAGTTTTTCTACACTTGGTTTCTGAGATCTGGCCCTCTAACCCACCACATTGTTACTAGTGAGCATGTCCTTTTTATTCTAATTGCTTTAGCAAATGTACAGCAAAGGTTAAGATAATGAACTTTGATGCAAGATGAACATGGTTTTGTTTGAATACTTGTTCTACTACTTTTTTGCTTTTAAAACCTTCAAACTGGGGATATAGCTCAGTTGGTACAGTGCTTGCCTTGCAATCACGAGGCCCTGGGTTCAATCCCCACCAAAAAAAAAAAAAAAAAAAAAAAAAAAACCAACAAAAACAAAAAACCTTCAAGTTTACATACTCTCTCTGTGTTATCTCAATTGCAAAAATGGGGATAATAATAGCAATTCAAACTTGCAGAGAAGTAACAAGGATTAAATAACTTAGTTATACAATGATTTTTCTTAGCTTGGTCTCTTGATTGATCTATGTCAGGGCTGCTACCTCTCCTAAGTCATTTTTTTCCTATCTATCTATACATAATGTTTAATACAAGAACTATGAATGAAAAAAAAATAGCTACTGCACACCAGCATGAGTGAAAGCAGATAGGTGAGCAACTGATATCAGACACAGGGCAGAAGAGAAATCAACTGAGGGAAACTCCATCAGCTCCCAGGCACGAAGGACCAGGAATCACCTGTCTCCCCACAGGGTCTCATACTTCTGTCATTTTTCAAGGTAGTGTTAAAGGTAGGAAGGCCCTCTCATGGGAACTGAAGTTTCTGTTTGAGAGTTGTAAGAAAACGTACAACTATCTTCAGTCTGAAAAAACTGGATTCCTAACAACAGCAGTGAGTTGATATGACATGTGCTTAAATTGTTAGTTTTGTAAGAAAACTTACAGCTATCTTCAGTCTGAATTAACTGGATTTAACAACAGCAGTGAGTTAATATGATGTGTTCCATTTGTTAGTTTTTATTTGTGATTACAGTGAACATTGTTCTCAGTTCTTCTCTTTGTCAGAGACAACTTTGTGAAGGACATTTTGTTTAATCAAGCTAAGAGGTACTTAAAAAATATCTTTGGCAACAAATGTTTCATAAACTTGAGAGGGAAAAAGAAACCATATTTTTTTTCTTCATCAGAGATCTTTACACTTTTAGCAACAACGCCTTCGTTCAGCATTAGTTGGGTACGATATGTGATATATTTAAGTGCCATTCAGACCCTTATTTTAGTTTATGAATTATTTTATTTCCTAAATTAATTTTCTCTAGTCAACTACCAATACTTGTTTCCTAAGATTCTTTGTTCAATATTAACTGTTTTTGCCCTCGTATCTCACTATATTATACTTGAGGAATCTCTCATCTTTTATTGCATAAAATCTTTTCATTTATGTGATCCAATATTCATAGGAATTTCATATGCTATTTAATTATACTTTTAAAGAATTTGCTACATATGCTCAGAGTATAAGATAGTCTGCATAGGTTAAAAATTGTTGTGGGAAAATAGAGAGCTCATTTTGACAGACTGTGATTAGAGCTGGTCACAGACCCCCATGTGGATTCACACACTTCAACAAAATGTTCCTCCGAAAGATTGCAGGGAAATTAACCATAATGCATCAAAATTGCTTTGGCAAGATTTGATATTGTAAAGCAAGATTTTAGAAAAACAAGGAATATTTTGTACCCATGTATCTTTGAAAAAAAATACATATATCCTAATCTCTTGGCTGCTGCTATTGTAGGAAGCAGGAAAGAATGATTTTTCAGGGTGATGGGAACCAGTCTTCTTTCATTCTTGCTCCCCAAACAGGTCCCAAGAGATGTGGAAAAGGATGGTACAGAATCTGCTTTCTAATATTGTGCTCTTGAGTTATATGATAATAATACCAAAATATTAAACATGATCTTTAAACATTTTAAAGAATAGTTAACAATATCCTAGATTGTATCTGAGAATGTCCTGACTTTGAAAATTAAGTAAATATTGCCCAGGTACCTCAATACCCCCACTGCAGGATTGGTCTTTCTTGTGGTTATTTCCTACTCACATTCTATCATAATCGCTCGTCTTCTCCTGTCAGCACCAACACCCTGTGAAACAACATAGCCTTTGGTGGAGTTTTCCAAAATCCAGCCCCAGAGAGGATATGGGCTGTGGCAGCACATTGTTAGGTAGCTCCATTTCCACTCTATCCTCTGGCTGCAGGACATTCCTCAGTGGCCCCTTTCTCCTCAGTTCCCAGACCTTGGCCATAGGACTTGGCCAGGGCTTTCCCACTAGCTCCCTGCCCCGCAGCCAACCTACCCATTGTTTGCTATGCAGATCTCTTTAGGTCTCACTCAGCATTTCACTTCCTGAGTCCATTCCATGCCATTCCAAGACTCATCAAGGTATTTTAGTAAATCAGGTGTTTACCTTCCTAAAGAGAACTCCAGGTTCTGAAGTCAAAATAATACACACACACACACAACACACACACACACACCACACACACACACACACACTTTATTTCTTCTTTTAGCAATTGTCTCACTTTTAGCTGTATTTATTTGTCATGGGGAAGAAGAGTGGACCCATTTTTCCTCAGAGTCCCAGACGCTGCTTCCCTTGGACCTAAATTCTGTTTTTGTTTAGGTTCCTGATGTCTGATGGAAAAATCATTTGTCGAATTTTATATCTGCCGCAGAGCCATGTTGGTGATCCAAAAGTCACTCACTCCTTCCCTTTACCTTTTCAATGCCCAGATGTCATATCTTCTATCTTTCATGAAAGTTCAGGTTTTCATGGCTTCCATTAGAGGACTGCTTCTTGACTTATCAAAAGGCTCATCATTTTCTACAGCACTATAGTCATAGTTCTCTTCTGGAAAGAATTGTTCCCCTCTCACACCCTACTCTATTCCATTGATTCGAGAGATCCTTCCAGAAGTGCCCTCCAGGATCATCTGGCCTCATCTGGAGATTTCCCTGTTCTCTCCTTCTGAGCATTCACCTCAGGCCCTGTATTTGCTCCTGGCATGTTCCTGGATAAACATGATTTGCTTGTCTCCAGAGCCTTCTCCCAAAGACCCCAACAGCCCTTTCTCCCCGCTTAGAGACCAACTTTACACCTGACCCAAAATCAAGCAAGGCCTTCCCTTTGCTTACTTGCAACTTCTGTAGATCTCTGATTCCCAGGTGCCAGCAAGGGAAGAACAGACCTGAGGTCACCTGAAATTTCTGAGTCTCCCTGTAAGTACTTCAACCCTCAAGGTCAGAAGAACTTTGCCCTCTTACGGAATGATTATTTTTTGCAGAAAAATATGCTAATTATTATGTTAAGGTAAATAAACAGCTTTTTATGCTCAAGAAACCTTTTGATGAAAGAATGACAATGAAAGTGCTAGGCATAAGCATTTTTAATCAGTATTTCCTATTTAAATTTAGATAATTTTAAAATAATTGAACTTCAGTGCACTTCAAAATTATATACAGAACTCAGAGTCAATAGATATATACCTCTCTATGGGCCAAACACTGTCTAGACACATTTGTCATGTCAGTTTTCATGGTCCCCACCCCAAAGACAGGAAGCACATATTTAAAAAAATGGTGAATAAGTAAATTAAGAGATAAATGCTTCTAAATGAGAAAAATTAGGTGATATAGTGGCAGAAAGAGTACAAGATGGAAGCGAGAGGGCATTTGCCTACCTAAGAAGCCTTTTGTACATCAGGCCACTTGAGATAATATAAATAATAAAAAGGAGACAGCTAAGTGAAGATCTTGAAGACCAGCATCCTAGGAAGATGCAGTGGCTGGTGTGAGAAGTCAATTCAGAGATGGTAGAAAGCCTGGCAAGTTAGGAACATAAATAAGAACTGTGTCCTGGGATGTCAGGATGGAAGATTAGAGCTTGGGAAGAACATGAGTTTAGAGAGGTAGATCAAGGGTCATGATCATGTAGGACTCCATAGGCCATGGCCACAAAAAGGGACTGAAAATAGTCATGAGTTCAAAGGGAAGCCATAGAGATGTTTGACCTGGAAAGTCACATGGGGTGGCTTATACTTTATAAAGAACATACATGCTGCTTTGTGGGGCAATCCTAGGACAGGAGTAGAGTTGGAGCCCAGGCAGGAGGGAATTTATTTTTAAGGCTTCATATGGAAGCTTTTATTACACTGGGTCAGAGTGGGTGCCTGGAGCCATGGAGAATAATAATAATATGTTCATAATGTCATTAGACAAGAGAACTAGTGGAGAATAATAATGACCATGTTGACAGACCCTTATATGGGCTTACTATGTCCCAAGCACTGTTCTAGTTAGTATACTAGTTGTCGTACTATATATATTGTTTCAATCTTAATAGCAATCCTGTGAAGTGGGGAAGTTGTAAGATACTATTGTCCTCATTTTACAAATGAGGGAATTGAGCCCCAGAAATGTTGGCTATCTCCCCATGGTAACATAGTATGTGAGAGAATAAAAATCTAATCTTCAATTGTATGACTCCACCATGCTAAGCTGGCAATAAATGGTTAAATAAGAATGTATTTTAGAAGGAAAACCTATAGGAATTACTGATAGATTGGTTGGTAGAATATAAGGGAAAGTGAAAAATCAAAAGTGACTTTTAGTTTTTGGCCTTAGCAACTAAGAATGAGGTTGTAACAAATTCACTGAGAAGAGTCAAGTCTTGAAGGACAGGTGACTTACAGAACTGCATTTATAATCATCAGTTTATTTTATCCATGAGATGCCTATTAAACATTTAAGCATTGGTGCTCAATAGGCTGGTAGACATACAAGGTGGAGGTCAGGGGCTAGAGATATGGATTTGAGAGTCATCAGCATATAGATGACATTCCACATGGTGGGACCAAATAAGGTCACACCAGAAGTAAGTGTAAACTGTGGACAAGAAGAGGGCAGAGGGCAGAGCCCTGGGGTACATCCACTAATAGAGGTCTTGCCGAACTAACGAGTCAGAAAATGAGCCTGGGAAGGATGTAGCTGGTGAGGGAGGAGGAAAAGAGAAAGTGAGCTGTCAGGAAAGCCTAAAAAGAAAAAAATTTCAAGGACAACCTTAAGAGAATAAGTCAGATGAAGCACAGAATTCACCTTAGCTTTGGGTCTTAATAAAAATCTGTGATCTTCACAATTGTAGTTTTTATTAAAGTGCCTAGGAAGGAAAAAAATGTGGAGACAAGCAGGTATGGATGGTTCTCTTGAGAGATTTTCCTCTGAAGTGTGGTGGATGTGGAGAGTCAAAACCTGAAAGAGAAGGGGGTACAAGGTGAGCTCTTTAGAAAATTGATATCAGGACATGTTAGCATTGCTGATGGGAGTGATGCCAGTGGAAAGGACCAGAGGGATGATACAAAGAAGTATAAGAGTAGGGTTGAGATCTTCAAGCAGGCCAGAAAAACAGAGCTTTTAAAAATTCAGACACCTAAAATACAACTCAGAAAATTCCAGCATTTTAAGCCAATGATGGGAAACTAAACATACATATTCAGTTAAAACCCTGGCAGTGATTCAGATATACAGCCAGGAGTGAGAAGCACAATACAGCTTTGTTTTACTTCCTTTTGTGTTGCAATAACATACTTGTGGCTTCTTTAAAATAAAGAAGCTTATTTAGCTCAGAATCTCAGGGCTGGTAGGTTGAAACAGTATGATGCCAGCATTCTGGTGAGGGTCCCCCCTGGCTGTGTCACAACATGGTGGAGAAACCAAAAGGAAATTAGCCAAGGGCAGAAAGGATCACACCAAAACAGGAGGCAGGAGATCAGAAAGGGGCCAGGCTCCTGGGAGTCTAGCATTAATCAGTCCATGAGGGTGCAGCCCCAATGAGCTAATGCCTTTCCCCTAGACATCACCTCTTAAAGATTCTACTACATCAGAATCACTAGAGTGGAACCAGTCTTCCAGCACATGAACTTCTGGGGGACAAACCATAGCTAACCATTGCAAGCTTATAGAGTGATGTTTCAAGGCATTGAAACACCTTAGGTCCATTTGGTTCCAAACCCAACAAGCTTTCATGGGTCTTAACCACCTTTTAATCTACCTTTCTCTGTCCCTGGGCTTCAGTATGACCCTCCCTTAATGTTTTAACTTAGATTCACAAGCCCTTCCCCCATGTGCACAATACCAGGATACTTTTAAGCCTGGTAAAACTGGTAATCAGAAATGCTTTGAAATGTTTTCTTATCTACCCTTTGATGGCTTCTGGACATGTCCATGGACATACTGAAGTGTAGCTTTGGCTTCTTGCTAGTGAGAAGAAAAATCTAATTTCTTAGCATTCTTGATTGGCTTTAAGTTCTTACCTGTTCTTCCTCTCACTTTTATCTTCTGCTTTCCTAAGACAATGTAAAAAGCAATTACAAAGTTATAAAGCAGCCTGCCAGTGGTAGTCTCAATAGAAATCTATGATTGTTTGCTTCTAATCTTTAGGTTCTATGACAGTTTGCTGACAGGTAACTCCAGACATCCCTTCTTAAGGTATCTGGCACATATCTTTCTCCTGATTAATTTGCTTCCTACGGTGGGTCACCTAGCAACAACATTAAGATAGGATTAGAGATAAAAACTTCTTCTTGGCAAAGGGCTTGAAAGTGGGGAGTGGGGCATAAATCCATAGTGTATGTCAATATATGACTTTACTAACAATTTTATGATTTGTAAAACTACTAAATAGTCTTTTATGCCAAATTGGAAAATATAGGAAATAAATTTTAAAATTATATTCAGCTATCCATATCCAATGGTTATACATCATGGATTTACCAACTGAGAACTGAATACTGAAAAAAATATTCCACCCATTCTGAACCATGTAAAGACTTTTTTTTCTTGTTGTTATCCCAGAAAAATATTTATAATAACAATTACATAGCACTTACATTGTTTTAGGTATTATAAGTAATCTAGTGATGATTTAAAGTATACAGGACAATACACATAGGTTCTATACAAATACTGTACCATTTTATATGAGGACCTTGAGCACCCCTGGACTTTGGTATTTCCAGGTAGTCCTGGAATCAACCCCCATTGAATATTAAGGGATAAATATGCACTGATTAGAAATGGTCAGCTATTGACATTTCAGCATGTCTCCAGTTTTTGTTTTACTTAAGCAAATTAAGAAGTCATAAAATATCATCACATGCAGTTTCATAGCTTTGTCTTTTCATGTAATATACAAATCATTTCCCATGTTATTCAGTATTCCTCAAAAGCATGATGTAATGGCTATGTAGAAATGTATCCATCAATGCTGGGTACCACTTATTTAATCCCCTTCTGTTGCTGCATGGGTTATTGACAAATTTTCAACCATTATAGTGTCATTACAATACCATATAAGAACATTGTATTACTATATGGTCACAACATTATATCATTATATTATTATATTATTATTATTATGAGGTAAGCATCCTTGGGGAATAGGTCTGTATACACATATATTTTATAAAAATATTTTAAATATTTTAAAACATTCTTTTTTCAAACAGTCATGCAGTAGTCGATTATCTACTGAGGAATCAATGTTCTCCAAAATCAAGAATTCCAGAAATGATGCTGATGAGAGGCATCAGGTTAGGGAAAAGCACCCAACCCACACCTTTAAGGAGCTGCCTAATCCACTCAGCACGGGATGAAACACAGAAAGGTCCATGGGCTGCTGAAACCATTCAAGATTACATTCTTGGAAAACTTGTCAGTGCAGCAATTCTGCTCTTGTCTCAAGGTACTCTATTTGTAATCACTTTACAATTGCAAGTCATAAAGTGCTGCTCAAACTGATGAGCAAAGGAAAAGCAGTTATGTAATTAGAAACTCCAGTGATCAATGATGAAAGTACGATAACACATGTATGGAGGCTTTGCATCACTCAGCTGTGTGCTTCTGAGCCCAAGTCATTCCTCAGGCAAGTTTCTCCATGTGATGTCTAAGTTGGCAATGAATCAGCAGCCCCAGGGAAAAGGTCATTTCACTTTCCTCCTAGTTTCATCAAAGCTCCTACAAGTCAGAGAGGCATCTCATGGCCTGATTTTAGTCATCTGCCATTCTTGACCTCAGAGGCTGAAACATCTCAATCCATCAATGATTTGGTGAAGCTCATATGTTTTAGTAATTTAAATGCCAGAATTCCCTTAATAGTACCCTGAAACATATGTTCCTGCCTAGATATTGTCTCCTTTGTCCTGTAGTATATATTCTTTCATTTTTTTCTACATTCCTCTCTTGCTGTACCCAGTCTTCAACATTCCTTGCTCCCTTCTTGGCATTTGTAGGCCTGGGCTCCTGCTGGCTGCTGCAATTATAGTGGTCCACAGAGCATATTATCTGCCCTTAAAACACATGGTTTGAAGGAAAACAAAATGTACCAATTAAAATAATAAAAGTAATGCACATTAAAATTAAAGAATAGAAAATGTATTTGCAAAGTTCAGTGTTTGCACGGGGGTAGAAGTACTAAACTGAATTATTTTGGAGAAAGCAAGGAGATAAGAAGGTGACATTTGAACTGTGAGTCTTCAAGATATCATGCCAGTTTCTTAGGAAATCAGTAAGGGGAAGGGTAGAGGGAATTTCCTCTGCAATAAAAGCAAACAAAAAAGAAAACTTCCTGAAGCAGCTCCAGGTAAGCAGCAGGATGGTTATGGACCAATGGGATTACCTATGGCCAGAGGTAAGACTGAGATGTCACTTGTCCTGCATGTTCATCTGCATGGAGGTATCCATCTATCCATTACATACTTATCAGAGCTAAGAGTGCTTATTTTTAAAATCATGGAGTTGTCTAATCAACCTCTAATCTGTTTAACTAACAGTCCCTGGAATCTCCATAGTACCCTCAAGCTGCAGCTCTTCATGGTGCATAAGCTCTTCTTTAGAGCATGAAAGAACATGCCCAAAGAAACATACCAAGTGGTGGTGCAAATAGAGAATCATGGAGAAAATGTTTATGGATTTAAAGCTCCTGCACCACCAACTTTGGGAGGAATGACTTTGGCATATAAAAAGATAGATGCATCCTATAAATTGAAGTTTTACCAATCACCAAAAGCCTTTGATTGGTGCTCATTTCTTTTGCTTTTTTCTGGCTATTGATGTGAGGGAGCTGACTTGTCTGCTATTTAGGTTTCCTAATGACAAGCAGGTGAAAAGTCCTCCTACCTTGGGTTTTGTTAGCATTGACATTGCTGTTTTATAGCAGCCCTCTTGGCCTTCCAACTCCTGGAAGCTTGTTCAATCAAGACATGACCTTTTATCAGTTACGACCAACTGCTGAGAGAAAGAAAAAAAATTCTCAGTGTGAGGCAGGCTAAGGTGTTAGGGGATCTATGGCCACATTGCCTTCCTGGGGCCAGGTTTGGAGAAAGCTTGTTAGAAATACTTCAGATATTAGGAAAAGCCAATATGTCAAGAACTAATCTGCATAAATATGTTTCTGTGCCAGGCTCAGATTTGTGTGGGAACTTGTAAGAAAACCGCAGATCTTAAAGAAGGCCAATGCATCTAGGACTAATCTCCATAAATATTCTAAGAGCTATCAAAGAAGAAAAATGAACCGTGGGGCCAACATTAATTGTGCCCAGAGATAATTAGAACAAAGTGTTGTTAATTGTGTGTTGGTTTAATGTGATGTAGCCGTGGCCTTGTTTTGTTCATGGAGGGTATAAATTTTGATGTCAGAAACTGAAAGCTGGCTGCATGATTAATCAAAAGGCCTCAGTTTGCTTAGTTACAGCCAATTAGGCATTTTAATTCTTACTCTACAAGTCTGATGAAGCCCAGTGTGTCATGAGTTTAATTGGAAAACGATCCCCCCAAATCTTGGTTCCTCCTGTCCAGTGGATGTCTGGATTGTTCCAGACACGATGCTTCTAAGTAACTTACCTAAGTACAATGAAGAAATATTACAGGAGCTATGATTCAAAAAACAGTATGATTAATGAGTAGTCCCAGGTACAGAACTGCAGCATCCTATTAATGCCTTATAGTTTACGAAGGAAATGTTACCCATCCTTGCAGGGGAAAAGTACAGTATATGGAGAATGAGGACCAGAAAAATGCCTTGTTATAAAGTTCCAGCTTTACGTGTAGGCTCTGTGACAGTTGCTTTAAAACTATGCAACACTATAGAAATCCAGTGAGTCTGATTGTAATAGCAGCTTTCTGAGGGCCAGGTGACTGATTAGCATTCAAATCAGCTCCAACCCTGGGGTCTCACTGCTTAGGGAGTGGGGAAATATACAGTCCTACTTTATAACCAAGGCAGGTGACCAAAGTACTATAATGGACCAGGGATTTTAAGATTTGGATGTAGGAGGACAGATTATAAACACGAAGTGTTGTGATGTTGGATCTCTACAGTATTAGTTTTGGTAATTAGTTCTGTTTCAGAACTATCTAAAATACATCTTTGTTTTTATTTGGTGAATTTAACTTATTAAATGTAGGTATCCTCAGCTTGCTCAGTGCATTCTCCTTTTCTAATTGGAACCTGTTAGTCACAGTCCATAGTGACCTCTCTTTTGGAGTTCAGTGATCACCCAGCTCATACAGTGGAGGGGGCTCTTCTAGAAAGCATGCTCCATTGTGCTTTGAATGAGGACACAGCTGGTAATATGTACCTGTGTTTATTTTGAAAGAACAGCACCTCAACCTAACAACGTGAGGAAGAAATACTTTGCAGACTGTTAGAAAGAACATGAGCAGTTTGGAAAATTTGAATCTCTTCTCTTAAGGCAGTCTTTTCTTCTTATTTGTAATCATGTCCATAATACCCTTCCTAGAAACGTGAAAACTGCCTTTTTTCTTTTTCCTATGAGGTTGGTTTTTGCTTTTTTAGGTGCCGAAGGCCAAAGTCAAATTGGTTTTGGTAATCTCATAAAATATTCACATGATCATGAATTCATTTAGAGGAGACTGTTCCCATACAGTGCAGTAACTCATGGGAGGTAACTCTGTAGGCAGTTCCAGATTAAAATGAGAAGCAACTGCAGGCATAGAGAATATGATGGGTTCCTCAGAAATCCAAATAACCAAAGATGTCTCTGCAGCCTTAGTTTATGAGAGATACATGTAAGAAAACAAATAGGTTTCCTCCTTTTCCCCAAAAAAGTATCTAGATATTTCCTGAAATGAGTGTAAATTTTTGAGAGCAGACCCTATTTATGATCTTACTTCATCCTCATTATCTAAAAACTGATGCCAAGGGGCTCATTACCAGGGCATGAGAACTTCATGGATCACCACAGAGAATCTAAACCATGTTCATTATCACTGAGTTATTATAATAGATTTAATAATGATATATGGCATATCATAGTGATATGAATTAAATATATTAAAACCTTTTGATGCTGGACAGATATAAATTTGGGAAATTCACAGGTATACATTTTTGGAAAAAAATATTAAAAGATGCTATCTATAATCTTATATGAATCTTAAACTTGCAAAGTAGCTTACAATTACAAGAAAGGAGTTTTTCAGAAAATATTTTTTATAAGGGTAATCTAGAGTAAATGTGTAATTAACAGATTAAAGTTTGGTGTACTTAAAAAGATTAATTCCTTTATCTTTTC
The DNA here is from genome assembly GCF_902686455.1 of Sciurus vulgaris. Lineage (NCBI taxonomy): Eukaryota > Metazoa > Chordata > Mammalia > Rodentia > Sciuridae > Sciurus > Sciurus vulgaris. Next base: position 88,252,556 of record NC_136463.1, on the reverse strand, counting down.
CTGGTACAAAATGACCATTTTCTGAGAACTAAATAAATTGTTATTTTTGTTCTTATTCTCTCTCCTCATCCCTGTACCTTTATATTCTCCTTCATTATTTACACACACACACAAACATAAAAACATATGAACGCATGAATGCACGTATACACCCACAGAGTGTTTGGAAGTATAAGAATACAGAGCTCCTTAGTGAGTTTTTAGATGGCTTGGAGACTATATTTTAAAATACAGGTTTCATTATTATCTGCATATGTAAGACCAACAGATCAGGAGATGACTTCTGTTGAATGTTGCACTCATGGATTCTAAGGGGCAGTGCACATGGTGAAGCTCCAGAATCAGTTCAGTTGCAGAAGGACGGGGAAATGGTAGGCAAGAGCCTTCAATGTAGTCTATATGGAGAGGAGCAGAGGCAGAGTTAGAGGTTTTAGGATTGGCAGTTGGAAAAATCTCAGCAGTCTCTGGGGCATAGGAGGCAGTGTCTCTGTGGTCCCAGTTATGTGATACCTGGCCTTGGGATGATTGGAGCAGGCAGATCTTGGTCCCTCTTTTGAGAGCCCCACAGGGAGGTGGTTAGGGACATGGGTTCTTGATTCATTGGCTTTCATTTGAAAGGGGCCCTCAGGAGTGGATTGATCACTATCTCTAGGAGCTGGTGACCCTGGAAAGGGCAGCTCCTTCCAACAAGGCCCCAGTTGGCAAAGCATCAGTATATCAAAAATAAATGGCCAGGTGAATGCAGACTGTGAGAATTGAGTGACATTTTGTTTGTAGATTTCTGGACTCTTTTTCTTCCCTGGCCCAGGGATTTCACTTGCTCACTGGCTTCTTTGCTTCTTCATGTCAGGGTGTGTGTTCATGGGGGAAGGGAGTTGGGTCTCTTCTCCCTTGCTGTTTCTTTTTACTGATTTTCCATCTCTTGTTACTTCTGAGCTGGGGTAGCAGAACTTCAGTGTGGCATGGGCCTTTTGATCCATTTGAGTTTTTCTTTCTTTCCATGTCATGACTTGAACACAATGAATGAATGAAGTGATTACTGCATGTTAATCTTTTGGAGTTTCAGGCCCCAGACCTGATTTATTTGTCCTCAGGGACTGCTACCCCTACCCCTACCACCATCCTACTAAAGTGAAGTTGTAGGAAGAAGGCAGAAAAAGGGACCTGTGTTGTAGCTGGGTCTGCTGTTATTTCAGAAGCTGGGGTTTCCAGGAGGCCAGGTTTTAGTTGACCAAAATACTGCTGTATCTATATTAGGGCCTTTCATCTTTGACATTGCTTGAAGGTCCTGGAGAGTGGTTCTCTGCCCTTCACACAGCATCTCCCTTGAGGCTGTCCAAAGAGCTTGTTGCTGTTTGCCACTGTACCTCCTCTACTCAGATTTGGTCCCCAAACCTTTACTCCAAGTAGCTGATTTGTTTTCTCTAACTGTTTCTCAGGCTGTCAGTGCTGCTGTTCCTCTGCCCCTGTCAATATCTCTTTGCTTACTGGGGGCTGAGCTTCAGGGAGTCCTTAAAGCAATGCTATGCTCTTTCAGCAGTCAGTGGTCTCTCTTAACATCTCTGCAGCTATTTGTGTCCCTGCTGCCAACTGCTCTCTGCGTTTAACTAGCTGAGATGAATCAATTACAAACCTAGGTATTGTCATACTTGTCCCCAAACCAACCACTTACTAAGGGGCCCACTTTTTCTTTTGAAGCATTACTTGTACCTGTATTAGGAACCATACAGAGAATGGATACCTAGATAGAAGTGGTATCAGTATCAATGATATGAAAATAACCATGTCATCATTACAGTCTAACTGAATCTACATCTGTTTACAAAAACTTCTCAGAGTCCCCTCCCTCTCCTGTATTCTGTGAACGTTCACTCAGGCAACATCATGGAATCTCTGAGAATGCTAAGAAATTGAATCAGAGAAGGACTTGGGAAGCCCTTACCTATCTCAGGTCAGGGTGATGTAAATTTTGCCAGTGAGTGTGTGTATCTCAGCACTGGTACTAAATTTATATTAGAAATATATATTAATCTTTCTTGAGGAATATGAAGCAATTTTGCAGGAGTGTATGAGCGTCTTGGGGCAGGCAACAACTGAGACCAGGGAAGGAACACTGTATAACTGTATAGTAAAATCTCCCAAAATGGGATTTTGTGAATTCACTATTTCCTTTATCTCTGGGAGTTATGTTCTAAAAGAAAGCAAGTGCCCTGTTATCCCTGACAATAATGTAGGCTCCTGAAGGGCAAAGACAGGGAGTTACAATTTCACCTTCAATTTCTATTGTACAGAGCTCACGGAATTGAAATCTAGCATTTGTTTAAACTTCCCAGGCAGTGAGTGCTGCATAAGAATACCAAGGTTTAAAACAAGAAGAGGGGGCCTGCTGACGTGATGATAAGCCGAGATATAGTTGTAGAACTAATCCATTTTCCATTCTTCAGTTGCAGGGAATTCTGTACTATCTGCTGAAGGAATCACTTATTTTAAAATTATACTTTATTATTAACACTGATAAACCAAAAATTGCAAAGCCCAGGACAGACTCACCTCTTTTGCACCATTTCCAGTTTTCATTTACTCTACTATCAGTACATAAATTAGCATATCTTATTTTAAAATCAGCATTGCTGTGCAATGCCATTAATGACTTTTTGGTAGAGTTAACTATAGGATGCCTTTTAAATTCTTTTTTGGTACCCGAGATAAGAACTTAAAAAAAAAAAAAAAAAAAAAAAAAAGCCTAATATTAACAGCCTTCGTTTTTTAACTAAGTTTTAATCCTTAGTTTTTTAAATTTGATTTGTAGTACATCATATTTGGTTTTATTTAAGGATTGACAACTGTGTTTTGGTTGATCCTAAGAATATGATAAATAAGAAACCATTCAAACTCGTCTGAATAGAAGTACCATATCCCTGTGAGGATGAATTTTTTATTATATGTGTACCAAACACCACTTAATATACTTCATCCATTTTGATTACATATTTTATAACTCTCACTTTTCAAAAATAAGTCCTGTGATAATTTGGCTGCATATATGAACTTCTGAAAGTGATAAAACTTTCATGAAGTAGGGCTACCACCTCACTTTTTTGTTAAGTTTTCATTTACTTATTAGCTTGTCAATAGGAGAATTTGGAGACTTTTTTGGGAAATGACAGGCAGTGAGAGTACAGGCAATGCCCTAGGAGAGAGAGATGGTATTTTTGGGCAGGTTGTTCCTCTGTAGGGTCATTATAAATTCCAGAGACCAGTAAAACCTTGTCATTACACATGACCACTGAATGAAATCCAGGAGTTCACCCTTGAGATGGCTCTGGATGCACTGCCTATTGCCTATTTTCCCCTGGGTACCTTAGAAGTTCACCTGTGTTGACCTTTCTGGAGAATAACATGTTTCCTAAAGAAGATCTTACTGAAGACTTCATCCCCAGCTCTTCCTGCAATTCCCTGCCTGCCTACATTGGGACAACCCCTGGTGACTAGAAACTGCTTACTTCCCAAAGTAGCCCATAGCACATGTAGTGAAGAGGTGGAGAGGTTAGCAGATAGCCTGAGTTGGAATCCAGGCCACTTCACTAAGCAGCTAATATGTCCTTGGAAAAGTTGCTCAAGCTCTCCAAGGTGTAGTTGCTGTATTTAAATGCAAATAGTAATATACCTAACACAGGATTGTTAGCAGGCTGTAATGAGGTAATGATTTTAAAAATCCTCAGTGTAGAAGTTGGCACAAGATGAGGTCTCAATAAAATGTTAGCTAAAATTTTATTTAGCTGTCATCCATCTTTGAAGGGCTCTCATCTTTTAGAATTGCTTCTCTCAAGTGTGTCTCCCAGGAGTTCCACTCACTAGTGCTGGCTCTGTCCCCTGAAGCTGCATAGAACAATTTAGTGCCTTATTCCCTGATGACCTGTCTCATCTGGGCACAATTTTCCCATTCTCTCTAAAACTTGTCTCTACTGGGCTAAATCACCAGTTTCTTCTGTTGCTTTGTATGATGTGGTTCAAATCCCTTAACCCTCCTGATTGATTGTGTTTCTCCATAGCCTTGTGACTGTGGCATCTGGTCAATTTCCGACCTGAACAGTGAACAGCAGAGCAAAATCACATCCCTCTGCACATGTACAGCACTTAAAGGGGGTCAAGTGTGTGGTCATCAAGTGTGTGGTCACACTTCACTTGTGCTGAGGCTGCCTACTTATATCCACAACCCTAGCACTCTCATTAGCATGTGCAAATGCCACCTTTCCCCACCTTGTTCTTACACAGTTCTGCACACTCCCCTCTAGTGCAGAAGGGTGTGTAGACTTCAGCTGAGTTGTATCTGGTCAGATGGATTCCACTTTAATCCCTTACTCCATGCTCTTGGGGTCTTTCTGGATCCTTGCCCAACAACTCATGTGCTTTCTACCCTACTCTGTGTCATCTACAGATGTGCTGCAAAGGTTTCCATTGGGAAAATGAGGAATTTCATGACTAGCAACTGTTTTCATAGCCAAATAAACTCCTCCAGCAGGAAACTGTCCTTTCCTGAGCTCATTTCCCTCTATTTGTATAAGGAGAGATTTGGACAGATGGTCTGTAAAATTTCTCTAGCTGTATACATATGTTATCACACTCCTCACTGTATAGAAATAAATATCTCTATTGCAAATGTGATTTACCAGCATCAAAGCTAACATTGGCACATTTGTACCTTTAAAGTATACATTTTTCTTTTGATGTAGTGTGCTGAAATGGATTATATTAAAATTGATATCTAAAGAGGACATTTTGCATGTGTCTTATAATAAGGTTTCTCTCATAATCTAATTTTAATTGTTAGAATATAGAAGGTTCTTCATCAGTGGTTAAATGTTAAATGGGAAGATAAGGGGCACTGCAGCAGTTTGTTAATAGACAAAACCAATTTCAGCAAGTCTAGGAAGGATAGAGGTCTATCAACATTTGGCATTGTAGATCTCAGTTCATACCCTAATTGGTCTTATAGTCCAAGATTATCTTAATCAAAGAAGATTGATAATTATGACAAATTATCGAGGCACATTGGCACACACATATAATCCTAAATACTCAGGAGGCTGAGGCACAAAATTGCAAGTTTGAGACTAACCTGAGCAACTTAGCAAAACCCTGTCTTTGAAAAAAATGGTGATGTGGGGGTTAGGGGTGTAGATCAGTGGTATAGCACCTGTGAGTTAATCTTTAGCACTGCAAAAAAAAAAAAAATATATATATATATATGAAATATATATATGACAAAGTAATAAGATGTGATACCCAGAGATCACTAGATTCTTTGAATTATACTCAATTTAATGACTTCTTGCTAATTAATGATGTGTACCCAAACTGTTCATTGCTTTTTGAGAGGTCTGTTTCCCGTTGGCAGACATAGAAATCATTGCCTTTGCATTAGGCACAGGTAACAAGGCACTGGGCATTTGTGGTATGTTTGGTTAGTTTGGCCTGGTGAACTTTGCAGCAGGGCAACGTTGATGTCTGACTTTTGCTTGATGTAGCAGAATGCCTGACTGGTTGTCATGTACTCAAAATTAAGGTTGATTTGTTTCCATAATGAATTATTTAATCAATGTTTACCCAGATTACTTTAACTCATTATTTCCCATCACCTTGAAGCGCCTCATTATGTTTATGTCCAGAATTTTCAGATCTAAATTATGCCTGTATCTCAGAAAACATGGACCTATGCTTTAAATCAGATCACCAGATGAATATAAAATTACACCAAAATGCATAACATTCTTTTAAATTGAAGTGGCTCTTAAACTGTCATCATGGGACAAATCAGCATCATCTGGGAATTTATTAGAAATGCAAAGTCTAAGGCTCCACTAAGACTCCCTGAACCTAAACAGGACTGTGACCAGCAATGGGTCTTTTAACAAGCATTCCAGGTGATTCTACTGCATATAAAAGTTTGAGAATCACTGATCTAAATTATTATATGTAATTACCACTAATGATTTTTTTCATGTTTAATGTTCATTGAAAATTCTGAATCCAAAGTGAATACGATGGCTAATTAAGCAACTTCCTTTTCTTCTTTATTGATTATGATATTTTTATCAAAATCTATTTTTAAACACCTTAGATAATCAAGAGTGTGAAATGTGGTTAAGCACATATAAAGTCACTTGTTGATTTGCCAAAATAATATTTACTTGAGAAAATCAAGTAGTTATAACTGTTTAATTCAGAGTTTGCTCTGATTTTGGACAACAGGGGATGGCATAGATCACAGCAGTGATAAAATCACAGATGATATTTATTACATGATAAAAGTATATTTTCATACTTCTGAAACTATATATGAAGTTATATTTGAGAATCCTTGCTGGGCAGTTGCAGAAATATCAGTGATCTTTTGGTTGGAAGAAACTGAAAATTGGCTCAAAATAGCTAAAAGGAGATAACAGAATCCTTTGGCATAAATGAAAATTGGTGGTGTAGGTATCAAGTCTCAGGAATTGCTGGACCCAGCTTTGAGGCAATATGACTAGGAATCATGTCACTATATCTCAGCTATGCTTCTTCCTGGCTTATTTCATTCTCAGGATCTCTCCAAATGGTAGTGAGAAGGTTCATGGGGAGCATCAGATTTCTGCGGTACTTGCTTAGCAACTCAGTGGAGGAATGTCTTTCTACCTAACAATCCTGGTCCTGCTCATATTGGTTAAGCTTGGAGTCTTTGGAATCATGCTGCTTGGCCAGCATGAGCCATTGCACAATACTGCACTTGGGAGTCAGCATCAAAATGGTATGGATCATGAGTGAGGGAAGAGTGGTCCGCGAGCATAAAGTCAGGATGAGATGTGGATTATGAAATGAATATGACAGATTAAAAACAATAGGAGTTACAGTACTTTTAAAGCAATAACAGGAGTTTTTTCTGTGAATAAATTCTCTAGCAGATATAATTATTTTTGTACCAGAAATAGCCATTTGATTTAGAGGGGAAGAGTTTTGTTGTATATTAGCCACCTGTCGGAGAATTTGCTCTGCTCCTGACCATGGTGTGGACTTTGCCAAACTTAACTGTTTCTAATTTATAGTTATGACAACTTGATTTTCAGTATTTTTTCAGTACCCTCATATAGCTATTAAACAATAAAATGGGTCAATCTATGAGGAAAATATCTAAAACTTTTAATTAATATGTAAATGTGATACTAATTTTTATATAGATGTATTGATCAATGTAAAAGTAATACAAATACAATTATGATATAATTATAAAAAATGAAAATAAAGAGGAAAATTTCACTCATAATCTAACCCTGCCTAGGCACAACATTAGCATGTTGGTTTTGTTTCTTATTGTATTTTTTCCTATATGCTCTTTTTCTTTTCTTTATTTTTTATTTTTTTTTTGGTCAGGGGTATTCCAGGGATTGAACTACTCAGGGGCACTCAAACACTCAAACACTGAGCCACATCCCAGCCCTATATTGTATTTTTTATTTAGAGACAGGGACTCACGAGCTGCTTAGCACCTCGCCATGGCTGAGCCTGGCTTTGAACCCATGACCTTCCTGCCTCAGCCTCCTGAGCTGATAGTATTACAGGCATGCGCCACCACACTCGGCTTCTTTTTCTTAATTATAGATAGATATCATGATTATAGACTCAGATCTTGTAAAAGAATGAGTAAAAATTACTACTTTTAAAAATTACATTTCATTAAGAATCTACTGCAATAATATGTACAGTGATCCATAGCTTTTGAAAGACTAGGTATTATCTTGTCAATGATATTCCATCCTATTACTCTATTTTTGGACATTTAGCTTGTTGATAAATTTATCATTGTTACTCATTTTCTGTTACTTCCTGTTCCTAGAAGAGGTTTAACCAATGACAAGCATTACAAGTCCTAAGCCCACATCTTTCTGTTTGATGTATATGAAATGAGGTGTACAGCAGTGTTGACCATGTTTGTTGACCATAGCAATGGTCCAAAGTTTCCTGAGCACTACACCAGAACATGACTCTATCTCTGGGACTGTTCTAGTCTCAACGCCATTTTGTTCTCTCCCATCATTAATTCTGTAGAATTATGCCTGATACATTAGTTACATACAAGAAAAATTGCCTTTATGTGAACTTTCACCAGTGGAACCCCTTGCATGGTGATGCTCAGTGTCAGTGAGGAGGGGTACCAAGTCAAGAGCCAAGAATCCAGAAAGGGACCAGAAAGATTTTCTCTCTCCCTGCTACCCTGCCCACGATACTATCATCTCCACTATTGAAAGGAGCTTGTTTATGAATTAAAGAAGGCTGATTTCAGTCTACAGAAAAGCTGAAATTGCTGCAGTTTTGACTTTGCTAATTCAGTCTTGATTCATGCGTTTGATTCTATTATTTGTGCATGAATGAGACTCAATAAAATTTTCAATAAACTGCATTACAATAGTTGTAGTTATCTATTCTGTGGAATGCTCAACCTAGGCTTCTAATTATAGTGTACTACCCTCTCATCTTTCCTAATTTATAATGTCAAGATATGTTTAGTTTTAACAAATTAAACTGTGGGGAGAAGACTTGGGATCAAAAGTTAAATGTTTAAGTGTTTTTAAAAGGTCATTTTTCCACATCATCACTGTTAAGCAAATGAGGGAGCTGGTAACAATTCTTCCCTTATATGTTACCATTCATTAAAGGACATGATGACTTCATAACTGAAAATGCAAAAATTAAAACAGAAGGCACACAAGTATGTAATTCCCCTGCTTTCTGCCCTAGATTAAGTAAAAACTTCTAAAAAAAAATAATTTTCAAGACTGTGGATATTGCAGCCAATCTGGGAGGAAGTGAGAAGGAGGAGGGGAGGACCACGGTCTGATCCTGAGAGCTATTCGTTCTGTCCACCGCGGCCTCATCACAAACCTTCACTGTGCATGCTTCTCTCTCCACCTCCTTCTCACTTTCCTCCTCCCCTTCCTTTGCCTTTACCTCCATGTCTCTTTATTCCTTTACCTCTCACTCTCCAGTCGTGTTTTTTCTAGTCTGTCATCCCTGACCTGTAGGAAGCAGGTGAAAAGAGAAGCATTTGAGCACTTTCCTCAGCACTCTGAAGAAGGCCATTTGCCTTTCACATGCTGGAGAGCTGAGACTTTAACTAGGCAGCATCCTCGGAGGCGGAAGAATCTGAACCTGGGAGGGAAAGTCTTAGTATGAGATCGTATGGCCAGAGAGGCAGCGAGCGTAGGTCTCCCCACTCTCACTCTTGAGGTCCTTCAGTTTTCATGGGTCATAAATTTTTTAACTTTTCTTTTTATCAGCACCCATAATTGGATTTATTGATGGGGTTAAGTGTGATATTTTCAATCACTCATGCGAAGAGTGGCACTGATTAAATTCGACTTCCCTTTATCTACACCCGCCATTCCTTCCCAACCTCTGTTAATCAGTGTTCTGCAAGTTGACTTTTTTTTTCTTTAGCTTTATGCAGTACTTGTCTTTCTATGCCTGTCTTGTTAAAGCAGGACTGTACCATGAAGTCCTCTAGTTGTATCCATTTTGCTGCAAATGACAGATTTCATTCTTTGTGGTTGGATAATATTCCCTTAGTGTATGTGTACCAAATTTTCTTTATCTATTCACCAATTCATGGACACCTAGGCTGATTCTTTATCTTAGCTATTGTGAATAGTGCTGTGAAATAAACCTAAGAATACAGTTATCTGATTTTATTTCCCCTGGATATCTACTCAGAAGCAGGGATTTGCTGAATCATATGTTGGATGCTTACATTTATTAGGAACTTCCATACTTTTTTCCATAATGCCTGTACTTATTTACATTCCCATCAATGGTATACAAATGCTTCTCTTTGCATTCTTGCCAGGATTTATTTATGTACATTACACACACACATCTCTAACTGGGGTGAGATGATTCTTTGTAATGACTACTATGAAATTAAGTACTTTTTCCTAAGTTTTTGGCTATTCATATGTCTTCTTTTGAGAAATGGTTATTCTGATTACTTACCCATTTTAAAACTAGATTACTTGTTTTTAAGTTTCTGGAGTTCTTTATGTATTCTAGCTATCAACCCTTGTTCAGGTAAATAGTTAGCAAACATTTCCTCCCATTCTGTAGGTTGTTTTCTTGACTCTGTTGATTGTTTTCTTTGCCGTGCAGTAACTTTGAATTTGATGTAATTATATTTGTCAACTTTTGCTTTTGTTTTTTGTGCTTTTGGGGTTCTATCTGGGAAATCATTGTCTGTACCAATGTCATGAGGTGTTTTCCCTGTATTTTCTTCAAGTGTTTTCACAGTTGCAGGTCTTACTTACATTTAGGTTTTTGATTCATTTTGAGTAAATATTTGCACAGAATAAGAAATAAGGGTTTCAACCTTCTGCAGGTGGGCATCCAGTTTTACAAGCACCGTTTGTTGAAGAGACTTTGCTTTCTCCAATTTATGTTTTTGGTTGCCTTTGTCAAGAATGAGCTATTTATAGGCCTGTTAGCCCTCTATTTTTGGAATCACTGCTCTGTCCCATTGCGCATTGAGTCTGTTTTTATGACATGTTCTTTTGGTTCTGCAAGGTCTTGGAAAAGGGTGCCTGCTGATGCCTGCAGCGTTTTTCTTTTTGTTTATGGTTGCTTTGGCTATTCAGGGTCTTTTCACTCCCATATGAACTTACTATTTGTTTCTACTAGTAGTATGAAGAAAGTCATTGCCTATTTTGATTGATTTTCATTGAATCGTGTAAATTACTATGGGTAGTGTCTACATTTTCACAGTATTGATCCCCCCAATCCATGAATATGGGAAGTCTTTGTTTTTTTATGTAATTTTCTATTTGTTTTCCTTAGTGATTTTAATGTTCATTGTAGACATCTTTCACTTTTGTGATTAAATTTATTCCAAGGGTTTTTGGTGGTGTGTGTGTGTGGTTGAGTGATGTGTGTTGTGTGTGTGTTTGTAGCTATGTGTGAATGGGAGATGGTTTTCATGATTTCTTTTTCAGTAATTTATTGGTATATTGAAAAATTATGAATTTATTATATTGATTTCTGTACTCTGCTACTTTTCTGAATTTGTTAATTCATTCTCTAACTAATTCTTGCGTGGAATCTTCAGGTTCTTTAAGATTAAAAAATATTTCTGCAAACAAGGATAATGTGATTCTCTCCCTTCCTATTGGTATGCATTTCATTTTCTTTCCCCTTGCCCTAATAGCTCTGGCTAAAACTTTTACTGCTATGTTGAATAATAACTATGACAAGTGAACACCCCTCTCTTTGTTCTGTTCTTGAAGAAAATACTCTTCTTTTCCCCATTCAGTATTAAGTTGCGCTGTGTTATATATAGCGTTTTTTTGTCTTTGGGTCTGATCCCTTTTATATTTAATTTCTTCAGGGCTTTTATAATGAACAAATGTCGAATTTTATCAAATGCTTTTTTCTGCATTTATTGAGATTAATATATGCTTTTTGCCTTTGTTCTGTTGGTATGTGATGTCTTACCCTTTATTTATTTTCATATGCTGAACTATCCTTGCATTTCCAGGATTGAAAGCATACTTGATTATGATAAATGTACTTTTTGATGGTATCAATTGATTTGCCTAGACTTTTGTTGGGAATTTTTGCATTTGTGTTCATCAGGGATATTGGTCTTTAGTCTTCTTTCATTGTTGAATCATTATCTGGTTTTGGTGTAATTTAGTAATGCTGATATCATAGAATGAGTTTGGAAGCAATCCCTCCCTTAGAAGAGTTTTGAGAAGAACAGGCATTCTTTTAAAATTAGGTAAAACTCAGAAGTTATGGGTTTTCATTATTGGGGGATTTTTTTTTTTTTTAGTGATTCAATATCATACTTTTTATTGGTCTTCAGTTTTTGTACTCATGTTCACTTTTGGGAAGTCATGTATATGCAGAATTTGTAAATTTCTTCTAGGTTTTCCAATTTGTTAACATATAGCTATTTTAGAACAACTCCTGATGATCCTATTTTATTTCTTTGATAACACTTGTGATGTCTTCCTTTTTCATTTTCTGATTTTATTTATTTGGATATACTCTCTTTTTCTTTCTTAGTCTTGCTAAAGATTTGTTGATTTTGCGTTTCTTTTTAGAACAACTCTTCTATTTCATTGATATTTTATACTGATTTTTAGTCTCTATGTTTTTATGTCTGCTATGATCTTTGTTATTTCTTCTACTAATTTGAATTGATTCATTCTTTACTTTCTCTGTCCTGAGATACATCATCATTAGATTGTACATTTAAAATATTTTTATGTAGGCACATATTGCTATAAACTTCCCACTTAGTACTGCTTTTTATTATGTACCTTGAGTTTCAACTTTTCATTTGTTTTGAGAAAAATTTTAATTTCCCTTTTGATTTCCATGATTATACATTGTTCTTTTAAAAGTTTGCTGTTCAGTCTCCATCTTTTTGTTTAGTTTCTAAAATCCTTTTGTTGTTGACTTCTAGTTTTATTCCACTGTGATCAGAAAAAGCACGGGTATGGTTTCAATTTTTTAAAAAATTTCTTTAAGACTTCTTTGTGTTCTAATATGTGGTCCTATTCTAGATAAAGTTCTATGAATTGATGAAAAGTGTGTATTTGCAGCTGTTGGATGGAATTTTGTTAATATTAAGTCCATTTTAATCTATATTATAGTTGAACTCTGATGTTCCTTTATTTATTGTTTTGACTGTATAGGTAGGGTATTGAAGACTCTCACTATTTCTGTATTGAAACTCTACCTCTTAGTTTAGGACTAATAGTGTTCATTTTATAAATTTGTATACCTATGTTAGGTGTATATAGATATACAATTATCATTTCTTGTTGAATTGATCCCTTGATCATTTATATAATGACCTTTCTTGTCTATTTCACATTTTTTGTTATATAGTCCATTTCATCAGACATAACCACAACTGTTCCTAATTGCTTTATGTTTCTATTGGTTAGGAATATCATTTTCCTTTTCCTTTTTAGGTCCAATCAGCCAGTCCATGTCTTTTATTTTGAGAATATAATCTGCTCATATTCAAGGTCATTACTGATATAAGGACTTGCTCTTGTCATTTTGTTGACAAACTAATTATCCTAATTGTTTTGAGTTTTCTTTATTCTATTTATATATACTTATTCATTTTTGGAGCTTGATGGATTATTGTATTGTTAATGTTTGATTCTTTTCTATTCCTATTTTTGCATATCTATTCCCATTTACTGGAATTAGACAAAGAGATAACTGGAACTATATAATTTTTTTTTGTGTGTGTGTGTGTACCACATTTTTTTTTTTTAAATTATTTTTTCTTTTTTTTATATTTTACAGACTGCATTTTGATTCATTGTTCACAATGGGGGGTACATCATTTCATTTCTATGATTGTACGCAATGTAGATTTGTACCATTCATGTAATCACACGTGTACATAGGGTAATGATGTTTATCTCATTCCACGATTTTTCATACTTTCTCCCTCTCGTTTCCTTCTATACAATCTAAAGTTCCTACATTCTTCTCTTACTCCCCCCACCCACCCCTATATATCATCCTCCACTTATTATGGAAAACATTCAACCTTTGTTTTTTTGGGGGGATTGGCTTATTTTACTTAGCATGATATTCTCCAATTCCATCCATTTATTTGCAAATGCCATAATATTATTCTTCTTTATGGCTGAATAATATTCCATTGTGTATGTATACACGGTTTCTTTATCCACTATATAATTATTAAAATCTTCCTCAGCATTTCCTCATGGGTGAGGCAACAGGTGTCCAGGTACTTTGTTTTTCATTCCATGCTGTCATTCCAAATCTCTGAATCTTATAAAGTTCCAGTCTCTCTCTTATTGATTTCCAGTGTTCTTTCAGGGTCACTCACCTTAAAATACAGCCATATAGCTATTACTTGAGTTGTTTTTCGTGGAGCAGTATGTGAATACTTGGCCATCTCCCTTCAGCCTTCTTGACTCATGAATTTTGTACTTCAAATATATAATAAAAGCCTTAGATCATCTCTTGCCTAAAAATTCACTTGTGTAATACGTACAATATTTCTTTAAATAATTTTATGGGATGCCAGACCTCTCTGAGTCTGTCCATAAATCCATTTAGAGTCAGAGCCCTGAGTACGCCTCCTGTGTCTGTTCTCTACAGGTTGTTCCTGGTTCCTGAAATGTCTTGTCTTGGTGAATTATCCATGATTGAGCGGGCAATGGAGGGACGTTATCGGGAAGCAAACAGGACTTTCTACTGCAACACTTCAATTTATACCATGTTGTCAATCAACCTGCATAGACCTATAAGGATGGAGGAGGAGGTAGCTTTCAAAATATTTAGTATATAATACTTACTGAAAATAGAAGAGAGACTAAAAGCTCGGAGAATGTAATATATTAAGTCTAGCGCAATAATGAGACATAGCAAGAAACCCTGGATCTTACCAACATATGATGGTTTATGCAGTTTATATGATAGTATACATAGTTTACATGGGCTAGTCTAATCTAAGTCATGGTATATCAGTTGAATAATTCAGACCACTCTTGATTTTGCAGAGATTCTTAGTGATCTCACATGCTTTTGTCAGGAAGCAAGAATTCTCTCTCCAAACTTCAGTCCTCTTGCTCTGTAACAACAAGCAGCAATTAACATTTGGTGTTCCTAAGTGTCATCAAACATTATATCCATGGTCCTAAATCTTAGCATACACATTTTAGACTGTGAATTCTGAGAGCATGAAGTAATATAACGGGTTACACTCAAGGGGAAGGTGGTGCTTTGGGTAAGGCTTACAAAAGTAAGACTTTTCAAATTTCCCTTCCCAGTAAGAAGTGCCAAATCAATAGCATGACTATTCAGTTCTCTCTCTCTCTCTCTTTCTCTCTCCCTCTCTCATTCAACTAAAAGTTGATTTTTTTCCTTCTCAAAGGAGAAAAGTTACCAAGATGGAACCTTATTTGAAATTTTAGTATTAAAATCTAACATTTATATACAATTGTATAAAATGTATTAAGAGAAATAAAGTATACTTGAACTGTATAAAAATTAAAATTGTACACTGACCAAGTCTCTCAGTCACGTATTTGAAAGTATTCTACTCTCATCAGCACACCATGATTCCTTGGTAACACTGTTATTTTTTTCAAAAAAAAATGTGAACATAATACAATTCCATCCTTTACTCTAAATATATTTTAGTAATACTGTGTAGTCATCCAGGTGGGGCTCCCCTCTTCTAAAACTCTGGAAGTCATAATTATTTAGAAGTATTCTGATAAGTCAAAATCAAGACAGAGTTGTCTACTGTCATGCTACTAGTTCCCAGATGTAGTATTGAAAAAAAAAAAAAAACGAAAAAGACAGTGAAATCACTTCCTAGAACATCCAACAGACTAAATTGACAGTATTTAAACTAATAAGAGTTTAGCAAAGTGGCCAAATATGAGGTCAACATCCTAAAATCAATAGCATTTTACTTAAGATGTGCTGTGCCTTATGGCTAGATAATGAGTTAATTTCTAAAGAAATAGATCCAGCTGAGGCACTGCATTCAGTTTTGCAAACAGTTTATATCTTGTAAGTGAATATACTTAATAAGAAAAGCATGCACTTTCAGTTACCTACTTCATTCAGAGAGGTGAGAAGATGAATTGTTTTACTTCACATGGTCTCTTAATATATGTCTCACAATTTCGAAGAAAATTATAGAGAGAAAGATATTAGGATGAGTTATTGCTAACCAGTAAGTCCTCTCCTACTGTTAGTCAACTTTTTACCACTGTGACCAAAATACATGACAAGAATAACTTATAGGAGGAAAAGTTTATTTTGGATCATGGTTTCAGAGTATTCATCCATGGTCAGCCAGCTCCATTGCTCTGGGCCTAAGGCAAAGCAGAGCATCATGGCTGAAGGGCATGTGGATGAACATTGCTCTGCTCATGGCAGGTGTTAGTCAAAGAGATAGGTAAGAAGGGAGTCAGGGACAACATAAACCCTTGCAGGGCATGCCCCAGTGACCTACTTCCTGTAACTAGGTACCAGGTGTCATTTAGCCATCTATGGATTAATCCATGTGATGGATTAATGATCAATTAATTAATCATTAATCAAATGGATTAACCCACTGATAAGGTCAGAGCCCTCATGATCCAATCATTGCCTAGAACTTCACCTCTGAATCTTGCTGCCCTGGGATCATGCTTTCAACATATGAATTTTGGTGAACATTCCAGATCCAAACTGTAATACATATCCATGGGACATTTGTTCCCAGACTCTAAAATCTATGGATGCTCAAGTACCTTATATAAAATGGCAATGTATTTGCACATAACCTACTATACCCTTTAAGGTCAAATTTTAATATGAATGAACAGTTATGAAATAAAAGTTTTCATATTTTTTAAATGAAATAGTGAAGATTTCATATTATAAGTGTTACTACCACATGCAATTTAGTGTTCCATGTGTACCTTCAAATCTATTTACCATTTTCAAAGTCTTGCAACAACTGGCACCCTTGCCTCTCGGTAGGCCAACTATACTCACATTTTTGTGCCTGAAAGAAGAACTGTAAGTGCCATTTCCATTTCTTCAGGGGTAGCCCTCAACCAGTGACTAACAGGAGGGAGTGCCAGCTCCTTTGATTTAAAGAATCGATCTCAAGTTATCCCCAATGGGATTTTGCTTAATATTACACACTGGGCCTCCTCCCTTAACTATTCCCAATTCTCTACTCACCAGATATTTTTTTTTTCCTGAGAACACCTCCTGATAAATCACTTTCACACAAATCTTCATCCCATTATCTGCTTCTGAGAAACCAAATATAGCCAATATTCTTTTGATACTTATGTATTTTAAAAGGAAAAGTTGAAGCTATAAAGAGATAAAAGGAAGAAAAATATCCCAGATCATACCACTCAGAGATAATGACTATAAACATATCGGCATATATCATTTTTCCATATGTAGTTTTTCCAATTTTTCAAAACTGGAATAATACTAGAACATTGGTTTTCTCCATTTCTGAAGAACATTTCTTGACATTCTATAAAATGATTCTCGGCCATGGAGTGCCAGGTGATCTGTTAGTCATGAAGAAAGAACTGGTGTTGAAATGGACATGTAACCCACCACCTTAGTACATCCACAGAGAATGAATGACCTTTATTATAGACTGACACAGAAATATTATCATTCAAAAGTTACCAATAAAAAATCCACTGCATAGTGTTACTGATTCAGTAAATGTACCATAATTTATCTAACCACTCATTCCCCTGGTATTTTGAATTTAGGTTTTCCATTACTGCCTTTTAAACAAATGATATAGAATATGTTCCAAAAATTATTTAAGGTAGTTTACCTCACTCTTCTGCCTGAATTCTCATTCATTAATGGAATCAGCTTTTACCAGATGTCCCAAGACTGAAACCTCTTGTCTGATTCTTATTCTCTTACCACCTCATAATTGTGTAGCCTGTCAGTTGATTGACTCTGTGGACTTGTTTTCATCTTCACTGCCAAGCAAGGGCTGTCATCCCCTCCTGCCCAGGACAATACAGCCACCTCTACCTAGCTCCTCCTCCTCTGCTGCAGCTGCCATTCTGCCACCACAGTTAACATCAAAAAGCCCCTGTGCTCACCTGCCACCTGCTGTATGTCACCCTCACCTCCCACCTCTCCTTCCATGACAGACTTGACCCTGAACACACGTGTTTTCACATCTCTTTGCTTTGACTCCTGCAATTTTCTGTCCCTGGAAAAGACTCGCTGCCATTCACTCATCAAAAACATATTACTTCTTCAGAAGTCAGCTCTGATTCCTCACTTCTCCTATGGAGGAAACTTATTGTAAGTTATAATAATTAGGATGTACTGACTGGAAGCAACAGAAAACTTAAACTGTCATACATCTTAAAAGAGTCTGGAAATAGATTGGGCTTCTGTCATTTGAGTGAAGGCTGTCGTCTTTCTGTGCAGTGTTATTGGCTTCACTCTTTCCATGTATTAGGATCATTCTTAAAATAGCTTCCCTCCAGGTAGGTATGTAGTTGTACAAGCTGCACATTCACTTAATGTATCACTTAAGTAATTCTCACAAGAATCACTGAAAAATATGGCGAGTCATATTTTACAAAAGTTCCCAGAGAGCCTCTGCTTCCTGGCTGTCAGGGACATAAAGTCAATTATATACATTTTATGAACCAACCCTTATGGCCAGAGAAAACCCATGTACTGATCGGCTTATCCGTGGGAAAATTACCAATACTGTGATAAAGGGATGGAATAATCTTAATTGGATACAAATTAGGGCAGCCCATGAAGAGGGATCAGTATGGACCAACTCATGACTTCTGTATACTCACATCTATGTGATGAAATGGGTGTTGTGTGGATGACCTCAGGGTTCTCCACACTTGCGTGGATCAAGGGCTTTAGAGATGGACTATCACATCAGGTGTATTCCTTGCTCACAGGTCTTAGAGACAATCACCCTTGTTTGGCACCAAGTAAATGTGCAATAAATACACATGCTTTAATAAATTGAGGTAAAATCACTTGATTTTTAATACTATGCTTTCCTTTAACTTTGAGTTTCAAAGCTCAGTTTGGCATCATTATTTAACTCTTTAAAGAGCATCTTTTTTTTTAGTGATTGCTGCCTCATCAAGTTCTCCCATGGCTTCTGGTAGTTTCTGCTGACCATTACCATAGGGACATAATTCTTGGCCGTATATGTATCTAGTTTCTGTTTTGATATAGATGTTGGTCTCAGGGGCAAATAGTCCAACAGTTTATGCTTAAAGTTTTAATGACTTTTCTAATTTCATAGTTAAAATTACAGCAAATCTCAATGTACTATATTGAAATACTTGTTTCAAAGATCTAGAAAGCAAGATCATAAAGAAGAGGCCAGCCTCCAGGGAAAAAGCCCCTCTCATGCTAATATGTCAAATGAATAGACAGTCTGCTGGTGCTCTTGACAATTTATCCTACTCTTTGGAATTGTGCAATGAATGTCTCCAGTAAAATTAGAGCTATTGTTGTAGCTCTTATTTTTTTTCTTCTGAAAATACAATTCTTTTCTGAAAATACATTTATGATTCAAAATTCCCTGGCTTCTAGGTGCAATCATCATAATGAGGTTGAACTCCACATGTATATGTAAATCTTAAATACCTTTTTTCTCTCTTTAAATTATGGTAACCAAAAAAGCAACTCATACATTTTGATCAGATCAAAGTTATTCTTTTGGGTTGAAGAATTTTAATTGGGATCACAGCCATATTGAAGGCACTTTGCCATTGCCTTTTGTGGTTTTTCAAAAGAATAAATATTACCTTTCTTTAGATACAATTAAAGACAGTTTATTAATCCCAGAGCAATACAATGTTTGATAATTTTTACCTATACTTGGAAAATGATTCACTTGGGTTCTACCTCATATTTGATCTCCAGGGTAAATTAACAGGTTTTTTACTCCATTCCCCTTACTGAACCTTCCCCAGATGTCAGACACAGTGCTATACCAATGATGACCTCAGTCCTGCCTTCTATCACAGTCTAAGGAAGGGATGTGTATAGTAATGTATAGTACAGAACAGGTCATGTATGATAGCTGAAATTGGCAAAATTTAGATGAAATGATTCATTTTAGGTTCAGAGGTAGAACTAGAAGGTAATAAGTAATGCCTCAAGTAATGATCTTGAACCTTAAGTGTCTACCATTCACCTTGTCAGATCCCTTTTAATAATATCACAAAATTGCCCCTAAAGTTTACCTAAGAGTGAGTTATAGTAACTTCCTAGAATGGTTGCATGACTTTCTTTTCTGCTATGTCCTTTGTTGTTTGTTTTTTTTCTTTCTTTTTTTTTTTTTTTTTGTTTAGTTTAATTGAGGATTGAACTCTGAGGTGCTTTACCACTGAGAGATAACCCCAATTTTTTTTATTTTTATTTTTATTTATTTTGAGACAGAGCCTTGCTAAGCTGCTGAGGCTAGCATCAAACTTCAATACTTCACCTTAGCATCCTGAGTCACTGAGATTACTGTGTGTGCCACCTGCCTAGCTACCATGTGTCCTTTAAGCAGTGTATACCCAGGAGTATATAATATGCAGCATAGCATACACCTCCCCTTCTTAGTAAATTATACCCCTTCCTGGCACAAGCTCAGAAAAACAACTAGTGCAACTATTGATTTTATGATGTCCACCTTCCTGCAATTTCTACCTTTGCAAGGAAAGTCACCTTATCCCTGCTAGTGATGTCATAGGACCAGTTTACTTTACATCCATTTTCTCAGTTTAGATTTGACCAAATTCTGAAGGTCATTGGTTTGAACTGTGGTCTATAAATATGGTGAGATTCTATTCTTAATGGACTGATTCAGTTTTTTAAATTGCTTTCATTCTGCCATGTTTCCCTGTCTTGAATCTGATGCCTACCTCTTGGTTCTTTAACTCATGAGGCAACTTTTGCTAAAAGATAGTGAAGAGAGATAAACAGATGAGGATCCCTCCATATCAGAAGCTTGTAGAACACTTACCAAAGATCTATAGATTTAAAAAATCAGGGCAAAAAACAATAGCAAAGACTGTCACACATGAACTGGTTCTTTTGAGTTTTAGATGTATTGCATGGAATTAGTTATAGTTACAAAATAAGTTAAAAAATGATTACTATTAAGGAACTCGTCAAAAGTTACCTATCCAGTGCATGCCAGAGAACCTGAGAGAAAGCAAGAAGTGACTGCAGGGATCCCATGTCAGTAATCATAAAGTCTTTCCCATAGACTAAATACTTTTTGTTTTAAAAATATCTCCAGTGTTTTATGTTAATGTAATTTAACTTTACTTAAAAACATTATCAAAGGCAGCATAGCTTTCTATCACATGTTTTCTCAACCAACTTATAGTAAAAGTGAAAGTATATATTTCTTTGTGGATATTTCCAATCTCTTTCCCTCCTCCCTCCCTCCTCCTCCCTCTCCTCCTTCTCTCTCTTCTCCTCTCTTCCTCTTCTCTTCTTCTTTCTTTCTCTCTCTTCTTCTTCTTCTTCTTCTTCTTCTTCTTCTTCTTCTTCTTCTTCTTCTTCTTCTCTCTCTCTCTCTAAGAAAAAAAGAGAGAAAGAAAAGGAGAAGAGAAGAGATATTAATGGAGTCTTCAAACTTGGAAAGCAGTGATTTTTGAGGTGACAAGTCATTGACAAGTAAATGTAAGGAAGTCAAATACACAGTTGCAGATCTTATTCCCTGACTTTGTTGTATGTAGCAACTTTCCTCCAAAGACCTTATAACAGCATTCTTAGAACTGTATAACACTATGGAATTATGAAGTTTTATAGCTAGAAAGAAACATTGAGATTACTTTACAAATGAAGACGTTAGCATGACCTGTCTAGAACTATGCCACCAGTTATTGGCAAAATCAGGGCCAGAATGGAATCTTCTCAGTTGTGTTATCACAGGTGAGCTCTCTGTTTTTCTGTTGTGAATGTTTAGCAAAGGCAAAGTAGACCAGGTATGGAAACTACATGATATAGTTTGTTTGGAACCATGAGGTAAGGTATAAGAGCATGGATTCTGGAGCTGGGGTGCTTGAGTTTAATTCTTGACTTTTTTTTACTTACTAGCAAGTTATTTAGTCTGTCTGTAAATAGGAGCACAGAGGGAGATGAAACAAGAGTGCCTATGTCTTTGGGTTGTTGGTAGGATGAACCTTTAGCATTGGAATCCTACAATTAATATGTGCTGTATACCTGCTGACTTTCTGCTATTGTTCTCATAATCATCTTTATCTGTCACTTCTAAATTCCTAAGTCATTTGTATTGGTCAGGAGTCTAAACAGAAACAGCACTAATGGGATATAGAAGAGAAGATTTATAAGGGGAATTTCCTTACAAGAGTATGGAGGGTAAGCTTCCCATGATCTGCCATGTGTAAGCAGGATAACCAGGAAAACTGGTAATGTGCTTAAATTCAAATCTAAAGACCCGAGGACTGGGTCAGTGGGTTAAGTCCTAGAATCTGAAGGTTTGAGAACCAGGAACACTGATACCTCAGGGCAGGAGAAGATGGCTCTCCCAGTACATGGAGAGAGAGAACTTGCCCTTCCTCTGCCTTTATTTATATTCATTGACCTCTCAGGGAATTTGAATGCTCATATCCTCCTGAAATGCTTTCACAAATGCCCCAGAAGTAATAGATTTCCAACTCTCTTGATGTCCCTCAACTCAGTTGAGTTGGCACAAGAAATTAACTATCACACATTTGCCAAAGCCTCTTGGGGGTCCTTTGATCTTTCCCCATAGATCTGGAGAATCTACCAGTCATGAGATTGGAGATAGGCTTGCCAGTGTCATCCTGGTAATACAATGTCCATAGCAGTCAAAGTTCAACTAGAGAAGCAGATTCAGTATTGGCTTATGCAATTGTGGAAGATGGTTAAATAGTCTTTCCAAAGCTATTTCATGCTGGGGCTTGAATTCTGCAGGGCAGAATATCAGACAGGAAAGATTACATGTAGACTGTCACCCTCAGGTATGAGCAGGAAGCCCATGAGGATAAACTGGATCTCGCATCCTTGTCTCTGCCCTTGGTAATGAGGACATCCTGCAGAACATGATGCACTTTGTCACAGAACAAAGCACATGTACCTGTCTCAGGAGTCAGAAAAGATAAAGGAGGATAGGGGAAGGTATTACAGTTCTAAGTCCAGAGGCTGCTTCATACCAAGGTGAATGTGAATCAGCAGATCCACAGCAGCATTCATGAACTACAAAAGAGCTGTTGCAGGGCTCTGCCTCTTCCAGATCTCTCAAGTATTCTCATTGTGGCTCACTCTGATCTGAAACATATCACAAAGGGAATTGCTTAGTGGACATACCACAAATCCTAACAGTCGGAGAAGGAAGGGGAGCCAGAGAGGACAAAACTGAGAGCAATCAGGAGCAGATGAGGCAGAGACACTGAGCTTTACAGACACCTACACCACAGAGGGCATGTTTTGAGAACCACATAACAACATTCCACAGAACCTCACCATACCTGCTCCCAGACCTTAGAGACCCTAGACAACTGTGCTCCACTAAACAAAGATGGCAGCCTTGGGTTTTTTCCTCAGTAAATGCCTTCCCTTGGCTCTGTATTTAAAATGGTTCACCTAAGCATCATAATTTTGGCATTTCATTTTTTTTTTCAAAATGTGCTTCCAGAATACTTTTCAGAGTTTTAAATATGAACAATTAAAACATACATTATAGTTTTATTTTTATTTATTCTTACCTTTTGTGATAGCTGAAGTACATACCAGTAAAACAAAATGGATAACATCTGTGTAGAGATCCAGGGATTTACCTGTAAACTCTGATAATATTTCTTATCAAACTGCCATAGGTTAGATAGAACAAGAGGAATTTTTTATGTGTTTTTCCTCCTTTGCCTGCGTCTTAGTTTGAGCCTCTATAAGAGACTCCTGTCATCTGGGTGGCTTAAACAACCACCCATAAATTACTCTTCTAGGGGCTTGGAAGTTCACAATCAAGGTGCTCTCAGGTTCATTGTCAGGTGAGGGCCTACAGCCTGTCTGCCTTCTTGTGGCATCCTCACATGGCAGAAGAAGAGACCTTGTTCTCTTTCTCTTCTTACAAGAACAATAATCCCATCACAGACTCCACTCTCATGACTTCATCTAGACCACATTATTTCCCAGTGCCCCTGCCTCCAAATACCACTGCTAGGGATTAGGACTTTGATGTATGAAATTATGCAGAAGACATAGACATTGAGTCTGCAGCAGTCTCATTTTGATCTCTATTTTTCCCCTAAGTTTGACTTCCTTTTGAGAGCTTTAGAACCATCTGTTATCAGTTCCAAATTGTTGTGGTAATGGCTTACAACAGCAGCTATTTTATTTGCTGTTAATTCTGAGGTGAACAGCTTTGCCTGGCTGATTCTGCTCTTGCTAAGGCTCATCATGTGACTGCAGTCAGCCGGCAGCTTGGTCAGGATGGCCTGAGTCACATGTGTAAAGGCTGGGATTAGAAATTGGCTTTTGGGGAGACAGAAGGTGTCCTCTGCGATGGACCACTCCTGCTGCAAATGTCCTTTCATTCTCCAGTAGACCTGGTCAACTTCTTCACGTGGTGTTCTGAGAGGGTGGGAGAGAAAGCTGCAAGACCTTTTGAGTCCTAGGCTTGGAACTCCCATAGTGTCTCCTCTGCTCCATTAAGTTAGTTTAAGATGGTCACAAGGCCAGGCTACATACATCCAGAGAGTTGGGAAAGTTAATTCTACATCTGGACGAGAAGAATGGTAAAGCCACATTCCAAAGGAATCTATATAGATGGGAAAACACTTGTAGTATTTTAATTTATCATACCTTCCAAGTCAGGAAATCACTGATGTATTATTTAAGAGGAATGGTGTTTGTTGAGGGATAATTTGTCTCAACTTGTATTGTCATTTGCTCATTTTCCTTTTTAATAGATAATCACGTTTATTTTTGCTATGCATGCGTCAAAAATAGCTTATTTTTTCCCCAAATAAAATGCCCCAGTAAGATAAGGATTAACTGGAGCATATCCATTTGGTCTTAGACATTGAAATCCATACCCAAACCAGATGATTTGGTTTTATCTGCCATCCTGTCCTTTACCCTAACTGTGACATGTGACCATTTAGAAAATCCCATTTAATTTTAGTACTGTGTGCAAATACCTGTATGAACCCTATAAGGGAAAGGAGATTCCTCTGGTAACTCATTTGTCTTCCTGAACTGTAAAAGGAGATGAAACTTTAATGAGGTTTAGATGTTAACATGACTGCCTTGTTCCTCCCTTTGCTCACTTGAGTTTCCCAGCCAGTAATAAATAATTACAAAGCACCTTACAAGATAGGTGTATACGTCATAATTATTATTTATCTTTTGGCTTATCTCAAATAATAAAAAAATAGAAATTTTCAAAGTTTAGTAAGTTCTCAAACCATGTCTTGATTAGAGAAACCCCATCAATTAAGGAGTAATGTTAATTAGTAAAGGTATAAAGAATTATTCAGTAGGTATTTTATTTTTATTTAGTTATGCACTTAAATAATACTTGCCTCGTGCCAGGCATTGATCCAAATGCTTCATGAATAATTCACCAAGTCTTCACAATGACCCTATGAGAGAGTATTACTATACCCATTGTACAGATGGACATATTGAGGCACAGAGAGATCAAGTCACTTAACTCAAGGTCAGTTTGTGAATATGTGGTAAAGCTGAAATTGGACTCCCAGGCAGGCTGAACTCTCAATCAGCATCATGCTGCTTCCCATTGTGTTCACAATTCATATGCAAAGCATTATTCATGGCATTTGGAGAAGTGTAGGGAAGGATAAGAAACTGCTTCCACTTGAAGAGGCAGATACATTTTAACACGTGCTAGAATTTTGATAATCAATTTTCCCCAAGGGCTCATATATTAGAGGTTTGGTCACTAGGAAGGTACTGTTGGAAGTTGATGAAACCTTTAAGAGGTAGGACCTAGTAAGGGTGTGCGGGTCATTGGAAGTGTGCCCTCAAAGGGGACAGTGGAACCCTGGCCACTTCACTTCTCTCCTTTGCTTCCTGGCCATGAGGTGAACAGTTTTGTTCTGCTACAAGCTTTCGTCCCAATGTGCAGGCCCCTGGACTAGAGGCCTGCAAGCAATGGTTTCATCAGATCGTGGACCAGAACCTCCAAAGCCATGGGATAAAATAAAACTTTGACCTTTGTAAGGTGATGATTTCAGGGATTGGTTATCACAATGGAAAGCTGATAGTACGTGTGAAACTGGAAAACAATTATAACTTAATGTTTAGGAAACTTTGTGGAAATATGGCTTTGCCTTTTATCCATGAGAAAGAGCAGAAGTAATTTGGAAGATGAACTTATCTTGGTGAACCCCTGTGGCTAACTTCTTTGTAATAAAGTCCAGTTCTTTAAAGATTAGCAATTACTATGGTTTAAAAAAAAAAAAAAAAGCATAACATCTGGTAGTCAGAAGTCTTGATTTTAGAACTTTTTATCCCCTACTTGACGGTGTCACTATTGGCAAAGTCACTTTCTCACCTGTAAAAGATGACCTTCAGACTGAAATTAAATATCCCTTAAAAGTAGCCAACAGCTATCATGTATAGACATAGCCAGTCTCTTCTGGGCATATGAGATGCAAAACACACAATTCTGAATCAAAAGTTGCCTTCTTCCTCCTGCCTTGTTTTTGTTGAATCTTTATTTTCTCCCTCACTTAAAAAGGTCTGTCCTGATCTCCTTCACATTATTAAATCTCTAATGGAAATATTTTTAAGTATTTTTTAATGTTAATTCTTCTGTTCAAGGTAGACCTCTCCAGCTCCTGTGCCATTTGATGTGATTTAGTCTGGGTTTTACAGTCTCTTCAGTCACTCTGGTTAATACTCAAATAATCACCAAGATTAGTCAAAATGAAATCCCTGATGTATATGTAAGGCTTTGAGATTAGTTATCATTTAAACCTTTATAATCTAATCCATGCCAAGGGATTAACCTGGACTAGCTGTTAAGAATCGTACCAATTATGTCTGTTTGTATTTTATTGATTTATGTTGGTAAGAGAAAATTTCATAGAATTTTTAAAGAATTAATAATATTTCTGAATTTGCCATGCTGCTTTTAAAAGAAGCTCATTGAATAAACATGATTCCAAATACAATACAAATGGAGACCTCTCAGTAACATTTTATATTTTCTTAATCTTTAGATTGTGAGTCTTTTTTTAAAAAAAAAATTCAATTTTTTAAAGTTATCCTCCCTCTGGTTGGCTTATTGCAATAAAACCTCCATCTAGTTCAGAGTCTTTTTGAAATACTGGAACTATTTTACGGGCCCAGGGTACAGCATAAGAAAAATGAGTCCATTTTTGGTGGCCGCTCCAGTTATGGAAAAAAGAGTCTTTTTCTTGGGTGGTATAATGACTGTTCTGGTCATGCAAACTGTCTCCTGCATAGTGTGGCATTTTCAGTGCTGTGAAAAACCCTACCTAGAAGAAACAGTTGAAGTGTGGGTGGGTTGCCTGCTGAAAGGGACATCCCTGGGCACCATGATCACTAACCTCTGCAGACCCCACTGGGCAGATAGCATATTTCAGTAACCAGTTTGGGAAACGGCCACTCATTTTCTGTTCTGTGGCTCCTTAATCGCTTCTCACTCAGCCTACCTGGGCTAATATCCAGTTTTTAATCTTCTAGACCCTAGCTAAATCTAGTCAGGGGAGGACAAACATATATATTTTATGTTCACAAAAGGTGCTTTTTTGGCAGTGAAAATTATTCCTTTAATTTTTCATTTCTCGACAATCCTTTGTCATTTTTATCATCACTTTGGCTGTAACTCTGTTATCTTTTCTGCCAAATAAGAATTGTAAAACTATTAGATTTTCTAATAAAGATTTGATGTTAAAACTATTTTTTTTTTCATTGAATCCTTAGCATCCAAGTGGTGGTGTCCATTCTTTCTGTCCTTTTTAGATCTTTTTATCTTTTCAATTCCTATGTAGAACCTATTAGATGATGATCAGTTTTGTTTCAATTAGAAGAAAAGAAAACATTCCCAGTTGGTGATCCTGCAGAAATAGTACCATTAAGAGATGGTGTATACTTTAGCGAGAAATAGGGTATAAATAAGGCAATGAAAATTCTGTATGATGTTAAGCCAGCAATTTGCCCTGTTCATGACCCCTTGCAAGCAGGCTGCTTTGCAGTCTGAAGCCTCGCTGAGTGAGCTGTAGCGCAATTGATCCCAGGTATATAAGACACAGCACACTAGTTCCTTCATTGATTTATTCCTGGCCTATTCTCCACATTACCCCATTTAGCTGATCAATTAATCTCTGATATAACTCATGGGCAGCTGTTGAAAATAAAGCAGCAGATGATATTTCCTCAGCAGCGTCCGTGATGGAGTTCCTTGTACATATCAAAGCAAAGAGACATTCATTCTCTTATGCGGCCAGGGAGCCTTCTCAATGAGAATCAGTTGTGAGAAGTGGATTGCTGAGAGCACTGTGAAGTCAAGGACTGTGCCATCACCTATCCCCCACCCCCACCGGCCACAGTGCCTGGCACGAGAGAAATGCTCCCAAAACGTTTGTGGAGTGAATGAAGAAAATGCAATTTTGTTTGCTCTCATAGCAATGTAGCTTAAATTGATTGATTAACATCACTCCAGTTTCTGTTCCTGAAATTTTGAAATTTTACTTATATTGCATTTAAAGACATTGAAATGCAATAGAAAAAGTTCATGGACCAGAAATCAGAAAGAACTGGAATGAGTGATGACAGATTAGAAAACAGGAGAGCTTTGGTATCAAACAGATATGTGTTCAAATCCCAGCTCTCTGTCTTGTGGAGTGTATGACTTTCGATGTTCCTCAACTTCTTTTTATTTCTGTTTCTACATTTGGAAAATCAGATAATGATGCCCAGTTCATTGTAGCTCTTGTGAGGATTAAATGATATAATGCATACAATATGAAGGCACAGAGGCATGAAACAGCCTGCTATGTTTGGAAATCTACAAGTAGTTCAATTTAGCTGAAGCACAGGGTACCCGTGGGAGACATGTAGGAGATGAAACCAGAGAGACAAGGAACAGCTAGGTCATCAAGAGCCTTGGGTGCCAAGCTAATGGGTTTGAACTTCATACCAAAACCTTCAGGGTATCATTAAAGTATTTTAAGCAGGGGAGAGGAATTGCATGGTCAAATTTGCATTTTATGACCTTGACTCTGGCAGAACAACACTGGATTAGAAAAGGCCTACTCTTAACCTTTCCAGGAACTTCCCCAAGTCACTCCTTACACCAACTCTGTGGTCTCCCAAAACTTTACAGATAGAATGGATTATGGTTCCTTGGCCTCTGGGCTTTTGCATGTATCGCTTCTTCTTCCTAGAAGATACTCTTCCCTTCAAGTATGTTAGTAAGAACTTTCTTAGTTTGCAATGGCAGAAAAACCACCCTGAAATGGCCACATCTCCAGATCAACATCTTGGGTTTTCAGTCATGTCAGTGGAAAATGAGTCCTGTATTAGATTTAGTAGAGTCATAGGCTCTGAAACAAGCCCTGAGGCCATGGGATTGGAATGCTCTGAATGACCTGGCCTGTGTCAGTCTCACCTGGAAAGTATAGAGAGAATGGAGGTCATACTGCATCAGCTCCAACCAAACTACAAGGAGGAGACTGGTGGAGTAGGGGTAGAGGTTCATAGAAAGTCAGGGCACTTTTCCCAGAAGTCAAGGAAGGGATGTGGCCCAGGAACTATAAATCTCTGCTGTACTTGGCTCATACCTGCTTTTGGCCTTCAAAGGCATCTTGGAATGATACTTCCTCTAGGGGATCTCCTGTGACTAACCAACTAGGTTACACATGGCTCTTGTGTGTGTCTATCACACCACATTGTCCTCATCATCATGGGAGTCCTGCAAGAGCTGTTGACCCAAAAGCATCCCATGGACACACTATAAGAGTAGGGACTGACTGGCTTCTTCACCTGCATATCTCAAATAGCTATTTGGGAACTTGTGTAATGTCTGCTGTAGGGATGCCATGATAACCTAATTTGGAATTTGAGAAACCAGATTATAATAAAGAAAAAAATGCAAAAAGTGAGACACATGTTTGAGAAATGTTAGAAGTGGGGAATCTATAAGATTTGGGCTCTTGAGTGAGAAGATGTCTCCATCCTTGAAATGGAGGATTGTACCTGGTTTCTGGCTCCTGCACTAGAAAAAGAGGTTAGGGAACCAGATAAAGAGCATTAAGTTTCATACATGAGTTTCCTCTGTGATTTGCTTTGGGGATTCATTAGTCTAGAAATGCCAGATAAAGCCTTGTGTGGGGATAAGAGAGCCAGAGGGGTGTTTAAGGGGGAGAAAGTGCTTTTCTGTGAGTCTGTGTATTTCAGTAAATGTCTTCCTACCTAAGGCTGGACTTTGTACCTTGGGATCCACACAAGTGGACTGGAAGAGAAAGATATGTGATAATAGTGCTATATATCAAGGCCTAAATGCCACAAGGAAGATCAGGAACTCAATCAGTTGGTATCACCAATGTGATACAATTTTAAATAAATAGAGGAGTGCCCCCCCATGCTAATGAGGGGTAGAAGGATCCAGCCCTCAATGAAGAGGCTAGTTCTTCCTTTCCAAATAATAGTCATCAATCAGCTCTCAGAGGAACATATTGTATGAACCTTAGAACCATGATTTGTGCTATAGAAAGTCAATATACTGCACCTACAGGCAAGCATTGATTTTTTTTTTTAAGAAATTCCCTTTCACCCCACCCCATATTTTTCTTAGAAAATCCATAAACAAAAGAAGGTCTTTTGTTTTAAGTGCCTTTTTGTATTGTGCTATTTAACTCATTGGTAGTACTTAATGACCAGTAAAGGAAGGAGAATAATTGAGAATGTTTCTGGTACATGAGAGCAAAAGGGGAAGACGGCAACTCCTCTGAGGTGTGTATTGTTATTCCTGCCACTGGTAGCTAAGGGCTACACCACAACAAGACTTGGCCCCTCTCCGTAACTTTGTTTCACCCTGTCAGTGGAGCTGCATGGAAATAAATTAGACTCAGCATCTTCCTGTTGGAGATGAATTTCCATATTTCTCTGAACCCCTTAATTTCCTTAGAGTTCATACATGATAGAATGTACACTATCATCTGTTAGATATCATGTTTTCTTTCTTCCCTCCCTTTATTTCTTCTCTTCCCTCCCTTTATTTCTTCTCTTCCCTCCCTTTATTTCTTCTCTTCCCATTTTCCAATATGTTTTTCTTTGTTTCTCCTTCTTTTCTTCTCAGGTCTGGTCAGATTTCCTTAAAGTCTAGTGTGTGTTTTCAGAAGCTGTTCCATCCTCCTCCTGTTGATTTGCATCTAATGTTGTGGACTTAACCTGATGATTAGTGTTTACATTAAGTTCCTGGCTGAATGGCATTCAGTGATGTGTGTTCAGAGATTCCCTGCCAGTGGCAGTTCCTGCCCACCCTCTCTCTGGGTGGCCAGACTCCAGTGGGCCCTTATTGCTACTGTGCAGAGCACATATTCAAAGCAGAATGAACAGACACATTTCAACCAGGAACTTGTGCCTCTGTGTCCTTCAGTATGTACTGTGTACTGCATTATAACCTGCAGTCTCTCAGTGACATGGTAGTAACTGATAAATCTAGATGAAATAAACTGTGTCCTGGAGGGCTCTCCCTGTTAAGTTCATTTCTCTCTCTCTTCTCACTCCCCCAGACCAAGAAGCTGTATCAAAGGTACAACCACGCACATAAATGGCCTTCCTCTTTTGCCATTGCAAATCCACTTTGCCAGTGAATTGTCACATTCACTAAATTGATATGAAAGAAGCTGGACAATTTCTATTACCCCCTCTTACTTTGGGGTATAAGCCCATTACATTAAATTATTAAAGAAGATGTTAATCAAGACTGTTCATGACTCAGCATGGTTCTAACTCTCTGGAATAAAACATCCTTGTTTTATTTGATACCATATGCTTGCAAGCATGAGAACATCTCTGAGTTGCCATCCTGATATTTGGTGATATGTAAACCTTTCACTAGTGGAAATCTTTCAGCACAGTGTTGTGATTAACAGTCTAAAATTCAAGGAGCAATTTCTTTTCATAGTTACTTCTAAACTTTGAATCTTCAGAAGGTGTTATTTATATTATACTGGCCTTTGAATCAACTTGTATTTTATTGTCCTTTTCTTTCTTGTGTTAGAACTTTGGAGAAATGCAAAGTTTTAGGGAGGGATCAAAAATGAGTCAATGTTGTTCTTTTATAATAGCATTGTCATTATCATTATGGATGTTATAATGCCACCATCATTATCATTATTAGCATTACATTTTAATTGGAGGAGAAATGATCCAATAAATGTATTCTATTAATATACAACTACTGGCTGTGAGAAAAACAATATTATATTACAAAATATATACTGACTATACCATGACAGACATAAAACCTATTTTTTTTAAAGAATTCTTTTATGGCAAGAAAGAAACCAATGAAATTTCCAAGAAACAGGTCATTCTGAAATACCTAAGGGTAGATATTTTATGGGAGTTCTTAAATATCTGATATCTTCTGTGGAGGGAAATAAAATGAAATTGCTTTGAGTACTACCTTTCAGAAATAAACCAGCCTTGTGACTGAACCATCAGGAGGAAAACGGTACCAGTTCCTTCTGAGATCATTGCAATGTTGGTGTATAGTATATTAAAGGAATCTGATTTATAGTGATGAGTTATTAAGGAGAAATTGAAAGTTTCCCAACCCAGGGGTTTTTACATGCAAAATTTAGGGGGCCAATTATAGTCCATTAGTTTAAAAGGTAAACTTATTAAATCCTTCATGATAAAATAGCTATTTCTGATTTATGATAAATTTAAAAGGCACGGATGGCATTTTAAGACTTGGTATAATACACTTCTTGGCTCCCCTTGCAGCCAGCAGTAGCTAGTGTTTAATGTGATGATTTAAGGATGATTTAAATTGGTCCTCCTGCAGAGGATCCCCAGAGAAAGTGAATTTGTGAAATGATGTCAGTGGGATTTAGGGTTAAGTGACAGAGCGATTGGAGCTTATGGTTTGGAGCCTAAAGACACTTTAAAAGGAGAAAGAGCTACAGGTCTGTGTCTCTGATGGCCTCAATGTGGTGTGGGTAGGTGAGCTCTGTGTCTGCCAGTGACCAGGGTTCTCCTTCAGCCCTGCCTGATCTGCTCTAAAGACAATCAGGTCAAAGAATGTGAGTTAATATTCTGTTCTGCATGTGTCTAGTTTATGTTCATTCTTCAGTTTGGTCAACAATAAAAAATAGTCATGGAATTATGAATTTTAAAGCAGAAATATGTCTTTACAAAAACACTTTCACATTTTTATAACAAATGAAATCTTAAGGAAGCACAGAAGAAGATCATTGTTAATCCGTTTACTGCCAGAGTCAAGAGCAGCTTACTAGTCTTATGGAGTCTATGGCAGATTGAAGATAGACTATGCATTTTTAATTCTACTCAGCTTCCTCATTCGATAACCAGGAATGATGAGAGTGTTCTACCTGTATCCCCACCATACCTCGCAGGGTTGCTGTTAGGATTAGTCAAAGCACCAGAAGAGTCAGAAGAGTGCCCTGCATCCAGGTGCAGGGAAACTGTTTCCAAGTCTGCTCTACTATCGTGGTCCCATAAATCTTACCTTAGGGAATCAAGATCTAAAATGAAATATTTCAGTTTGATTTATCTAGGAAGGAGGCCATATCCTGAGCCATAACCAGGCTACAAATTGGTGTTACCTCAACCCCTCCAAAGAAAAGAAAAGATGAAATAAGTTTACAGATCATGCCTTTGAGAAAATTCCATTTTCAGTCTCCTGAAAAGCAACAATTATGATTTCAAATGGGGCCTAGAAATTAAGTAGAAAAATTTAGAAGCCTGTGTCACATATAAAACTGTATTTTTGGTCCTAAATCAACCTACTGACTTTCACATTTTTACATATTACTTTATAATAATAAAAGCTGTCAATAGAAAAATGGAAGACTACAGAATTTAAATATCCTTTTACCCAATTACCCAGAAATAGTACTCTTACCAACATCTAGACTTCCAGTAATTTTTTTTTCCTATGCATATTCTATTTAATGGGATCCTATAGTACTTGCTATGTTATAACAAGATTTTTAATAATGTCACAGTGGAGCCTGTCCCCATTATGATGTGTGTTTTACCTTACCACTTTAATAGTAGTGCAGCAATCTGCAACAATGGCAGTGTCTCTACCAGCCCCTTACAAAAGTCAAGTCTCTAAGTCTCTGTTACTCAACCAGTTTATACCCTATGTCACTCTCCATGTAAACCAAGAGATCTGTGGTAAGCTTATAAAGTTTACCCCCAAACTTCACTCACCCATCTGCCTCAGGGTTCAAATTATGCCTCATTAAGAATTCCAATGTCATTGTCTCTTTTTCCTCTTCTGCCCCAAGCATCTGACACAGAAGCTCAGTTCATTTCTCCCCACAACAGAGTGCTCCTCAGTTAATTCACAGTCAATTCATATATATGTTCATGAAAATGTCTTTTCCCGTTCTGTGGTTGGTATCGCCCCCAACACACATGCACCCTGATTGAAATCAACTTAGGGAAGCACCTCTCTGGTGTTGCTGCTCCAGGTACCCATACAGGGATCCTAATGCCCTGCCAATAGACTGTATTCAGGTGAGAATTTTAAAACTTCTCATCCTGAGAGTTCCCCTTGCTTTATTCTAAATATTTAGCTCCTATTGCATTGCCATCACTCTGTTTCTCTTAAGAAGAAAAATGGTGACATTTCCAACTTGGATCCCAAAGTGGAATTCTGAAGACTAGACCAGTAGTCTCCAGTCCTGTTTGAAGGCAGCCCCATCCACTTCAGCCTGCTGTCCCTTCTCCACAGGAATCACATGGGTCTGAACTGTGCAGCACACACTCCGCCTCTCCTTTTCTCTGTTGATACAACTCTACAGTGTTTTACTTCTCACCTTTTGGGGTTTCTTTCCCTTGAATATAAACTCAAGCAAGGAATGCCGAGGCAACTCTGGCCACAAGTCCCGAGGATCCATCAGATTCTGATCACATGTACCATGCAAGAGTGAGCACCCTTCTGCCTACACCTTTTGACCACATCTCTAATCATCATTTAAATTCCATCCTTATGTGTCTCTTAGAAGCCGAATTACTTCAGTGGAAACAATGCAATAGACCTTTCTCTCATTCCTCTCTCTCTTTTTAACCATAGCTTTACTTCATCCCAGGTTGAGTTCTGGAAGTGCCTCATATCACCATTGTGGACGCTCAGGGTAGAAACTAATGAGCTTTCTGGGGCATCTTAACACCAGTGTTGCTGTGACGGTGAACTGGGATGTGTGCTTCCTCCTGGAATTGATATTTTTATCCAGCAGCCAAGGGCAACATTTACTTTTCTTTCATTGGCCCACCAGAATCACAGAACTATTAATTTTTTATTGGAATAACATTTATGAATGGAGAAATGCACAGCTCTTAAGAGTTCTAAGTCATTTCAGTGGTCTTAGAATTTCAAGGTTCCCTTAATTTAGATGTGCAGCACAACCATATTGCATTCTCTTGTAAACTCTGGTTTCCTGGCCTGCTCTCAGCATTTAGGTTGTGGAAGGTCTGTGGAAAGCAGTTATGCATGCATTTGGTGGAGAGAGGGGTTTTGTTAAACTTTCAGTTGATTCTGAGTCTGTTCTCTTTGATTTATGGTGACAGGGGAGTATAGAGGTTTCCCAGATTACACCTTCCAGTAGGATCAACCATGCAGCTCAGTTCTCACCAGCACTGGTGCAAGGCATATTGGGAGCTCGCCTAGGAACCAGTTGGGAAAGAGAACCAACCTGAATTTTCAATGAGTTCATTCTGGCATAAAACATGGGGACTCTATATGGAAAGAACTTTCACATGCACAGTGATACTTTATGACTTCATTTAGTCTTGTAAAAATGAAAACAAATTATTAGACCTCTGAAATTTACCTTAGATGACAGATGGTGCTATGAGTTTATATTTTAAAAATGGTTATTAGTTCATGAGAATATTTTCAAGTGGGTCAAAGAGAAAACAACTATTTCAAGAATTCTAAGTTACCAAAAAAAAATTAAAAAGCCAGTTGTAATTCCCAAAATTTCTTCTCCCATCTGACTTATATTTTACACTTCATTATTTTTCCAAAATTTTCCTCATAAAAGACTATATAATGAATTACATTAACATAAAATTATTACTGTTTTGAAGCACACAGGAAGGTTTTGTATTAATGAAAAAAAAAAAAAAAAGAAAGAAAGAGACATTTCTATGCTTTTATTCCTTGCATGAGAAACAGGCTTTTTACATTTTATTAAAAAGTTTCTTTTCACAAATATGCTTCAGCCTCCTAGATTTTGAAGAACATAATGGACAGCTAGTATTCACACAGATGTGCTATTTGAAAGGAATTTGGCTTACTGCTGTTATTTGGTGCTGCATTTTCATGTGTAAGAATTGATGTATGCCAAGAAAAAGGCAATTAAGGCTCTTATGCTTATTTTTCAAGGTGTATTAAACTGGTGTGAGTTTTAACTATATGTTTACTTTTAAGAATCTTAAAAAGACCTCTTGGGAAATATTACCAACTGAGCCCATTGGGCTGAAAGAGGAAGCAGATTCATTTTCATAAATAAATCTGAATTCCATTATTTTTCAAATTTACTTGTAGATTGAAGAAGAGGATAAGTATGCTAATAGAGAATAGAGAGAATGAAAAATTATGAGAACGTTCTCTTTGCAGTCAGTACCAGTCCTGTTCTTTGTGGATATTTCCAAACACAGATATATTAAGAATTGAAGCCTCGTTTATTCAAATAGTCATTCAACAAATGTTTGTTGTATAAGGCACTATCTTAGTATTTTGGTGGGAAGCGAGTCCACAAGACCCAGTTGAAAACCTTCATAAGCTTATAATCCTTCCCCGGAAATTTCTTTCATGTCTACAGGGTAAAACATGATTGTTTTTTGGTAGTCAAGAAAATTAAAATGGCTGCTCAGGTTTATTAAGTTAAATATGTAGCAGATTATTCACTCTTCATAAAACCATATTGTTTCCAGTTAACACATAAGGTATGAAGACACAGAGAGGTTAAAAATCTTACCCAGTGTAACACAGTTAATAAATAACATAATGACCCACATTCCATCTGGCTCTAGAATGTGCTTTCTTAGCCACTTTGTGGCCAAATATAGTTATATCTGTATTTATTTTAAGTTTATTAAAATTTTAGACCCTATTTACAGACAAGTTTGCATGATTCCCTGTACTGACTGTGTTATGCAGGCACCTGGTACATAGTGGGTGATCGGCAAGGAAATCTATCTCCATTAATGACTCAGCTACCATCAACAGGGCATTGCCCAGCTCCAGTCTTAAGTCTAGGTGAGAATCAACAACAGTTGCCTATTTCATTATTAGGTTATTAAAAACTGAGTATTTTTTGTTCTCTAGGGAGAAAAGGCAAGTTTGAAAGTGAACTGGAAATTTGTGAAGTAGCATTAAAAAGTTACTTCTCTACAGTTTCGGTACACATAACAAGAGGGATGAGCTCTAATCTAAAGCCACAGAGTCTGGGTAAGGAATGCTTAATCTCAGCTAACTTAAAAGGAACCATCCTCAGAGGCAGCAAGATGGAATTTCAGCTATGGGGCACCAGCTGAGAGTTTAAGGCTCCTGAAAGCAGAGCAGCTGATAAATTCTTGACTTGTCCTGAAAGTATTTTCCCATCTCTGAAAGCAGAGGGAACAGTGCTGTGCACTTAATTCTGAGCACCTAGACAAACCTGATTTGTGGTTTGGAGGGGAAAGAAAACTTAAAGAGGCAAATCAGCTTAAAAGGAACTCTAGGAAGCAGAGTAGTCATTAGATATATGCATCCTACCTATTCTTGAAGTGGATATTTTCAGATATCAAAATATTCAGTGAGAAAGCAACTGAAGTCCTGCACAGATTCTCTGAAAGATGAAAAGGTTATTTGGATTTATTGTTTTGGAGTTTATATCTATGATCAGGCAAACTCATTCTTTTAAGCTGCTGGAGGTGCCCAATGGAAATGGTAGGGAGGTATGGTAGAGAAAAACCACTTGCATTATGACCTGGAAGTGGAAGAGAGAGGAAGGACCAGGGAATCCCTCATCCCCTTGGGCAGCATGAGGGATGAACTATAACACTAGAGCCACCTGAAGTCCTCCTCTTGACAGTCCATAGCTTCTCCCAAGAGCACCATTCTGGAGACCAGGCTTTAACACAGGGAACTCTGGGAGATATTCAACATCCCATTATGGTACTCTCCTACTTGCATGTTTGATTGAGATGGGCTTATGTGTAAGGTCTAGAATATGTTGCATTTCTTTCTCTCTGGATCCTTTGATGCTTTTCCTATAGGCCACTGTACCCAAAACAGAGAGCTTGGCTGAGTGCAGGCTGATCAGGCCCTATTGCAGGGTCCCAGCCCTGCCTGTTTCTGTTACTACTGCATAGTTACTGCAGGCCAGCATCTGACTTTAGACAGAGCTTTTGAGAACTAGACCTCTGATGACTAGGTAACTGTGCATACCATTTCCCATCCGGGCTCTTTCTACAATTGCCTGAAACAGCTCTGTTCAAAAATTTTTGCAGACATCCACAGTTCATCCAGACAGATGTTAAGGTCATGCCTTGACTCCAACAAGGAGCAGTGACTGGCCAGCATTCAGGCAGCCTGGGAGGCCTGAGAGGGCCTACTAATTAGCAGTTCTACATTTTGCAAGCATGGGGAGGTGGGGGAGTTCTGCAACTGTATATCTTAAGATCACAAAAACCAATAAAACTTTTTACCTTTTTGCTACAGAGACAATTCTCCATTAGTTCTTTGATTAAAATGAGACCTTTCTGTACTTATTGAATCCATTTAGCAGAGCAAAGGACAGTATGTCCATGCATGTGGGAGATGCCAACACAAGCCTCTTGAAACACCATAGTACAAATGGAATGTCCTAATGAGCTATTTAAGCAAAATATTACACCAACACACTCCGATATTTAAGTGACATGGAATTTAGCTAGAAGGAAGGATTATTAACTAAGAGAGAAGAGGCATAAACTTAAAAGAATAGCATCATAAAATATAAACATCAATAATGAACCAAAATGTACCAAAAATTAGTAGGTCAATCAAACTTACGTTTTTTTTAATGAATTTTAATCTACCAAAATGGTTGTTACCAGGGTTACTAGTATCACAATCACCTGAGTGTGAATACTGACTCGTTGACTCACTAACCAAGCCTCAGGCAAGTTCATTAATTCCTCTGTGAGCTTTCTTACCCATAAAGTGGGAATGATGGTAGTGCTTCCATCAGAGGGAGATTGTGAATATTAACTGAACTGCTCTGTGTTAAGCATGTAACAAGGCTGAACACATAGAGAAAGTGCTTTTAGGTTGCTGCTATTACTACCCTTCTATGAAGAAAAAGCATATATGATTTCTCAACCACACGGTGATTTCTGTAACATAATGAAGTGGCAGCATTGGTGGCAGCAGGAACAGTAGGTGGCAAAGTTCATCACCACCTGCTTGCTACCTACAGTTCCTATATATTGTTCCTCACACTGGGAAGGAAAGGGTAATTATTCCCAGAGGTGGATTGATGCCCCAGGCTGGTGAGGAGACAGAATACAAGCAGTTAACTGCTCCAGATGAGTCCTCCCCCAATCCAGGTAACTTGCATTCTAAGTGCTGGATATTATTCCAGAGCCATTTTTGATAGTCCCCAAGGAAATGGAATGAAGACGTGAGCTGTAAGACCACAGGTGGAAAGATACAACCCTCATTTTATAAAGGAAAAAAAAATTCCAAAAAGCATAGCACAGGAAAGTTGAGGTTGTTGCCTGGGAAATTTCTAGAAAGGAGCAAATGAGAAAGGAAGTTATGATCATTAACATATAGCACAGGCTCACTTAAAAATAGATATTTTGTTTTAAAATAGATTTATTAGTCATGAAATTGCCTTAACTTGATCATATCAGTATTTCAATAAAACATCTGATTACTTAATTTGTGAAACGTCTTAAGATGAAAAACCATGTTGGCTGATCTTCTAGTTAGTAGATTTCTGACCACCTGCACCATTGTGCACAGATAAAAGACCAAAATAAAGACTAACTTGAGAGATCTTTCCAGAATTTTGCCACATGACTCCATCTTTACAAACCATATTGTTCACCATAAATCAGTGACATGAAAATAAGAAATCTAGCTTTTACCATAGAGATAATTCAAACAGGAAAGGGAGACTAACTGGGATTTTGTCAGTCAGAATTCTAAATATCCTGTCATCTCTTAATATCCTTGAACAGCGATAAAATTGAACAGGAATAAATGTCAGTTCCAACATTTGGGCTTAAATGTCAATTTATTAAATTAGGAGACTTAAGAGCAATTAGCATTAAAAGAAAAACTTGGGAGAGTAGTTGAGCCTAAGTGCAGCATGAGTTAAGAATGTGCTAAGTGCTGAGACAGAGGATATTCAATAGAAGGATAACTTCCTTTCCAAAGAACATGATTAGCCCTGTCACACTTGGTCTGCTCAGAGCACATCTTAAAGGATTTGGTTCTGGGTACTTCCATTTCAAGAGGGAAATAGAGGAACTGGAGTGCCTATTTTTAAAACAAAAAAGGGCAAAAAGATAGTGAGAGATCCAAAAAAGCATCTTAAGAAGATGGGGCAAACTTGGTCATAGAACTTAATCTGGGAAAAGAAAAATCAAGAAGATACAATTTAAGTCTATGAATATTTAGAAAAATTGATAAAGGAACCACATACAGATAAAATTAATATATCTCTGAAAGGCAAAAAGAAGTTAATGGCCAAAGGTTATAGGGATGGAAAGCTAACCCAAGGGAAGACTTTATCACTGATAGCAGTTTCCAAAAGTAGGAAGAGCTGTTTATTGAAGCTTTGAAGCTTTTTTTACATAAAACCATTGATCAAATAAGTCTCCATTGAGTATAAGATGATAAAGAATGATTACATTAGATGAGGTGTTTATCTAGATGTCTCTATAGTGTGTTTTCCAGTGGTAATATCCTCAAATAAGAAGTAGTGGTACAGCCTCTTACTCAAGCACACATGAGAGTGATGGTTTCAAGCATGTGTCATAGGACATGACTTTTGCTTCCAACCCGAGGAGAATGTGAACCTGAGTCTCCTACAGAGAGTTGGTCATCTTGAGGTGGCAGGTAGTCACCTGCCAAGTGAAGAATAAAGTTAGGTTATTGTATTAGTCAGGGTTCTCTAGAGGAACAGAATTAATAGGAGGTATGATTATAAAAGGGGATTTATTAGATTAGCTTACAGGACCAGAAGCTGGACAGTCCACAATGACTGTCTGTAGCTGGAGTGCTGGAAGAACCAGCAGCTGCGCAGTCCAAGACACAGAAGCCTCAGAACAAGAAAGATCAACAGTGCTACCCTAGTTCAAGACCAAGTCTTCTGGAAACTACCTGGAGAATCACTGGCAGAGTCCACTTTGGAAGAGTGAAGAAGCCAGAGTCCAATATCCTCAGAGGATGGAAGCAGCACTCAAGAACCCATTTGAGAAGAGCCGAGCTTGCTTCTGCATCTGCTTCCTTGTTCTCCAACTTTTATTCCATCCTATTGGGCGGTGCTGCCCACACTTAGGGAGGGGCTCCACTCCAGTTCAGTATCCCACATTCCAGTCATTCCCAGACACACCCTCATTGACACACCCAGAAGCCTCTTCATCATCAGCATCTCTTAATCCAATCAAGTTGACAATTAAATTAACCATTACAGTTGTAATAGTCTATATTCAACTTCGGAGATGCCTGATTTTGATTAGGTGGTAATTGCCCAGAATCGAGCAAACACTAAGAAAACACCAAAGGTTTTCTTAGATATTTGTATTTCGTGTTGTTTGAAATATTTTGTCACTATTCCTAAGTTAAAAAATAATATTTATATCTACTGCCTTGTTAATAGATAGTGCTAACCTAGATTGAGCCCAGCATGTGTGCTATGCAATATACAAATTCTTAAAAAGCATTTAATCCTCTTGAAAACTGCAGGAAGTACATTCCATTATCTCAGTTTTACTGATAAGGAAACTAAGTTGCAGAAGTTTGAAAACTTGTTCAAGTTGTTAGTAAATGGTAGTTGAGATTGGAATGACCTTAGATCCTCACACATGAACCATAGCATTCTATGAATATACATCTTAGTGTATTTAGTATAGCTGTGGTTGTAGGCAATTAATGCTTTGAAGAAAAAGAGATCTGTGTTACTAACTTAGCCCCTCATTTACTAACTCTCTGATCACAAGTAAATTCCTTAACCTCACTGAACATCACTTCCCTCTTCCATAAAGTAGAGCCCAGGTTATAACAGTATCCTGTGTCACTGTGACCAAAATGCCTGCCAAAAACAACTTAGAAGAGGAAAAGCTTATTTTGACTTATGGTTTCAGAGGTTGAGTCCATGATGAGCAAATACCACTGCTCTGGGTCAAGGGGAGAAAGCATAGCATGGTGGAAGTGCATGGTGGAAGAGCCCTGCTCTGCTCCTGATGGCCAGGAAGCAAGGCGAGGTGCAGGGGGCACAGGGAAGATACAGCCTTCCAGGGCACACCTGCAGTCACCCACCTTCTCCAGCCATACCTCCTTGCCAACAGTTATATCTCAGTCCATTCAAACTAGGATGGACTGATTAGGTTGCAACTCTCTTAACATTTTACTTCTGAACATCCCTGCATTAATTAATTAAGGATTTTTCATATGTAAACCATAACACATAGGATTGCCTAGAAGATTAAATGAAATAATGCATGTAAGTCATTTAGTATAATCTTCTGGCACTTGGTAAATTCCCAATGAGATTATTAATAGAGTTATTAATAGTGTCTAT
The DNA here is from genome assembly GCF_902686455.1 of Sciurus vulgaris. Lineage (NCBI taxonomy): Eukaryota > Metazoa > Chordata > Mammalia > Rodentia > Sciuridae > Sciurus > Sciurus vulgaris. The sequence continues at coordinate 88,209,957 of NC_136463.1, read as the reverse complement.
TAATTAGAGTCAAATAATGGTATATTAACTAACAAGTATCTATTAATAAGTGTCAATAAGGTTATTAATAGTGTTAATAATGTGTATTATGTGCCATTTGATTCAGTTACTTGTGATTGTGAAAAAACCTACCTCTGGATTTTATAGTTCTAATCTAGATAATTCTGTGTCAAAATGTGAGACAGCATGCTAGGATATGGCTAAGTTCCCTGTGTTTCTGCTCTTGTGTGTTTTAAATATTCTTTTGTAATTTCAATAACAATGATTTTGATTTTAGTTTAACAGTCACAATTGTAGTTAGTACATGGTAAAAATTCAGGAAACACTCTTCAAAACAGGAAATCGTTCAAGTCAAGAAAGAAATTTCTTTTGTACCCTGAATACCTTTTCTATACAATTTTGAACACTGAGTGGAAGGCCAATAATATACTGCCCCCAAACTCCTGTGGTCCACTGCCATCAGGTTCCATGCCTTCCCTCTCCATCATCAGATCAGCATCCTTCTGCTCCTTCTTTAGCTTCTGCTAAAATATTAAATTTGATTTTGTTTCTGATGTTTGCTGACCTCTTTCAGCTCCCTTCCCTTTGCACTCTATGTCTGGGAAAGTTGATAAGAAAGCTCAGTTTCTCCTTCCTTTGGTTTTTGGAGAAGTTTAAACCCTATGAATTTTGACTCTCTTGAACTATTTCAAACAGGCCTGGGAATGAGATCCTTGATCTTTGTTGTATCAGCAATAAACTCTTCACACCTTCTTCATACATATGCAGTATCAAAAGTCTCAGCATCCAGCCCACATTTTCTGTGGAAGTACAAGGTCCATGTTATCTTTGCATGATGGTAACAACCCCCAACCCTTCCCTCTTTACAGAATAATCCTTCATCTGGAAAAGAGCCATCTGCTTCTACAGTTTCATTGACTCTTCCATTAACAGCTAATTTGTCCTTCATCTAGTTAAATTGGAATTCAGTCTCTCTAGTCAGATGGTCTATGGGCAAATAAGTATTCACCGATTCTCTTGCTCCCCTAGCTATTCCAGACATGAGAAAAGATGGGCAGATACCTGAATCTGATGGAGAAATCCAAACTCCACTCTGGAAAAATGATAGACCAGAAGTGTTTTTTTGTTTTGTTTTGGTTTTTTTTTAAACTTTTTGTAATTGTAGATGGACAGAATGCCTTTATTTCATTTGTTTATTTTATGCAGTACCAAGGATTGAACCCAGTGCCTCATACACATTAGGCAACTGCTCTGCCACTGAGCTACAGCCCCAGACCGATGGGAAGTTTTTCAGTCAATTCTAAATTAATACCTGTTTTGAACTCTTGGAAAATCAGAACCAAAAGTGTACTTCCTTTGTACTACAAAAGAAGAAATCTTCACTTGGTCACTGTCACCAGTATCACTCTCAATAGTCCTGGCAGTATCAGCTGCTGCTGTCAAGAGTTCTGGCATCTGCAATCAGCATACTTAGTTCTAATGTTGTTTTAGGAATTTTGCCACATTCCTTCACATTAGAATCAGAAATAAAACCATGTCTACTGAAAAACAAAACTATTTGCAAGTAACTTATACAGTACAAACCTGAGAAAATCAATAGGAAAAAAACATTAGAATTAATAAAAGAATATAGGGAAGCAGTCAGTTATGAGTACACAAAAATCAGTAGTTTCCTACATATGAGGAATAATGCTTCAAAATAATTGGGGAAAATCCAGTATATAATTGTAATGAAGATCATAAAATACTGTTTAAAGAAAAGTACAAAGCTCATTTAAGCAAAACTGTAAAATTTACTGAGAGAAGTAAAACAGAATTTAATAAAGAGACATACCATGTTCCTGGATGAGAAAGGCAAATATTGCAAAACTGCTACTTCTTCCCAAAATAATTTAAAGGTTAAATTAAATTTTTACAAGAAAAAAAAATAAATTGGATTAAGGGAGGGCTATGGGAAGTACTTAAGATGCTTTTATAGCTCATATAGAAAAGACAAGCCATGCTAAGCAATGTTTGGGGGGGAAAAAAAAAGAGTAACCAATACCAGCTTGTCTTATCGTAATTAAAATAGCGTGAATTTAAAGTAATTAAATTAGTGCAGTTACGATTCTAGATGAGATAGATAAATAGAATAGAGTAAGTATTCCTGCAGTAAATCTTCCTATATTTGAATGTAATACTTATCACTGAGATATTGTATACTAACCAGAAGGCAGAGCTGCTACCATAAATGTTCTAAGACAGTCATAATGTTATTTGGAAAGGAAATACGATAGGGTATATACCTGACAACATAACATAATATAAACCCCAGGTGGATTAGAGTGGTAAGTGTAAAAAAAAAAAAAAAAAAAAAAAAAAAAAAAAGTTGAAACATTATTAAACTTGAAGAAAACAAAAGTGACTATTTAATTGCTCTCTGGTGGGAACAGGATTTTCTGATTATAAAACCAATGAAGGAAAACACAAAGGAAAAGGAAGATTGATTTGACTTTATAAACATTTGAAAGTTATAAATATAAAAATATCACAGATAAAATTAAAGGAAAACAGAAAACATACCAGAACTAAAACCTTTATTCTGTCCTTAATATATGAAGATTTAATATAAATTCATATCAGAAAATTTTGACAGGAGGCTAGGCAAAGGACATGAAGAGACAATTCATAGGATAGAAATTACCTTCACTAATAAGCACAATGGGGGGGAATATAGCCTCTTGTACAATCAAAGAAATAAAAAGTGAGATAACAAAGGAGGATATTGGCTATTTTGTGTGCAAAATCGGGTGTATAGAGGGAAAAGAGGGGGGGGGGGGGGTGGGGGGAGGAAATAATAACAATGAATCAAACACCATTACCCTATGTAAATGTATGATTATACAAATGGTATGCCACTACTTCATGTACAAATAGAGAAACAAGTTGTACCCCATTTGTTTACAATAAAAAAATAAAAAATAAATTTTTAAAAAATCGGCAAAATGTTTAGATGGTAGTAATTGGTGCTTGAGAAGGCCAATGACACATATACACTCCTTGGAAATGAAAATCGATGTAGCCTTTCCCAAAGGCAAAATGCTAGTGTGAATCCACAGTGCCTTAGGAAGTCTACAGGTTTCAATGAGAAGGATCTAATTCTAGTTGTAGGACTCCATCCTCAAAAATACTCCCTGACCTATTAAAATTACATACAAGTACAGTATTCACAACATTAGTTTTAATAGCAAAAATGAGAAATGGTTGAGTAATGGATAGGAGAGCCCCCAAATACAATTTTATGCATTTTTGTTATCAAATATTTTTAAGGGTGTGGAAAAATAATCTGCTCTATGGTAAATGAAAAAGAATCATCTAATAAATGAATAAAATATACATATTTTATTCCCCTAGCATGTGATTTAATGATGGTTATCTACAGATTGTGTTATTTCCAGCAATTTTGACTTTCTTCATCCTTTTGTTTATTTTTCAAGTTTCTCCTGATAAACTCTTGTTAATTTTAAAACAGTTAAAATACAAACATCATCTTTCCTGAGTAGCCTTCTTTACCTAATTTGTTTGTTATTCTCAGAACCTTCCAAAGGCTAAACATTGCTCACATAAATATAGATGTTGTAAACATCTATTTCTCCTCTCTATGAGAGGAAAATGATAGATATCTAATGTTTATACCTCAAAAAATATGGTGATAATGAATGGAAATAAAGTCAAAACATGATTTGGAAAAAATGTAATAAAAATATAATGAGTCGAAGCCTGCCAAAATACTTCTCAAGTGAACACATTTAATAATTATCAGTATCTATCAGACATGGACTTGTGCCTCAGATTAAGTGACAATGCCTATAAAGAATTAGTTAATAAAATTTAAAAGTACACATGCACCTGTGGAATGGCACTATCCAGTAAGTAGAATTTTTCACATTGTTGAAATGTCTCAATCTGTGCTGTCCTGTATGGCAGTCATTTAGTCCAACATGACTGTTGAGCATTCGAAATGTGGCTGGTGTAACTGAAGAACTGAATTTTGAGGACTAATTTTAGTTTTTAAATAGCCACATGTGGCCAGTGGCTATAGCTCTGCAATGCATCGTGGCCTTGATCTAGGCTGTTCTTCAGTGCTCTCCGAAACTTACCATCTGAGCCTCACAATATCCTATGGTCATGACATTGTTTATATCCCCATTTTAAAGGTTATGAAACCAAGTGGTAAAGAGAGCTCTAGTGAGCTCCCCAGAGCAAGAGTGCTGATAAGGGGTGGAATCAGAATTCAAAACCCATGTAGGCCGAACCACCTCTCCTCCCATTCTTATGCTACACTAACTGCTATTTATAGCACAGGGCAGGAACCTGGCTCTCAAATGTGAGAGGAGGTGACAAACTTCATGGAAAGTCAGGGGATTTTAGGGGTGAACACTAAAATCATCTAACTAAAGTTAGATGTAGACTGTGTGTTGTCCCCACTTTGCAAAACCCCCTCTGCATTTGTTGTATGTCCCCTTCACATGATCAGAGCCATGTCCCCACCGAGCCCATCAACCAGGAGAGCAACTTCTCAGTGAGAACTCGGGAAGAGCCCAGAAGGCTCCACCTTTTGTAAAGTTGGTGACTTGCTCTTAAATCAAGTCTTTCACACTGAAAATTCTCCTGTAGTCAGGAACCCAGGCGGCACACAGGTGAGAAGGCAAATTTGTTGAGTATATTTGAAATAACTTGGGCAGCTTTTAATGTACTCTACAAGATGTGACAAATGAGTGTCTGTGTAAATCAATAACCCTTTTTTTGAAGGGACTAATGGTTTTATGTGAATAGCTAGCAATGCTATGCAAACCTGTACTTGTGTTTCTTGTCAGTGTTCTTAAAGTTCACTGTCATAACTCTGTTCCCCTTGACCTTTATCAGTGATTCTTACCCGAGTTTTGTGTTGTTCATTGAGTTCTAACTGTACATCCCGCCTATCAGCCTTTTTCCCCTTTTCTCCATGACTCATAAATGCCTCCTCTATGCCTTCTGTTCTGTTGGATTGCTCAGTTTTTAAGCTATGTTGTGATTGCTCTTTCAATGATGATTGACTATCTCAGACTTAAGAGTGCGTTATTCTACAACTCACAAATACAGATTAAATACAGGTTTATTTTTATTGTTATGCTTTAAAACCAGGTTTATTATAATCCTGACTCCCATTAATAGTTGTTTATGTATATGGATGTTGATAAATGGAAAATCCAATGTGAACAAAAGTTCAGAGATCCTTAAATGCTCTGAAACTCATAGCCCCAAAAGCTCATGGAGGCAGAACCTTTGGCTTTTAGAAGCAAAATGCATGCCAACTAGAAGTTTAACCAAGTCTTATCTGGGCTCTCAAACATTCAAAGATGATGTAATATTACAGCTAAAAATCTGGGACTAGCATTTGGAAGCTCTGATGTATATTTATATGCAATTAAAGTACAGAGCAACTCTACTCTTTGAAAGAAATTCTGTATATAGTCCTGTCCCAGTTGCCCCCAAATCTTCATTTTTAAAAGACAGCAATTCTAAGACAGCTTTAAAAAATATGGAAAGACTAGTATTTTAATAGGTATTTTAAATATATTTTCCATAGCAAATATATTCTATTGACAGAGTTCTATTTCACATAACATGTTGTTTACTTAATGCGTTTCCACCCAGAGGTGAAGCATTTAAGCAGGATTGCATTGTGGGTATTATTTTTCTAATTAGCATCCAAACGTGGGACTCTGTAAATAGAGTTCAGCCTTAATGTGAACAGTGTTTCCCCGGGTGAAAGAGCCAGTTCAGGTCTGTGAGGCGTTAGCCACCATCACACTGAAGCAGTTGTCGGATTAATTACAATGGTTTGAACTTGGTCATGTTTTCAAGATGATGTCCCCTCCAGAGCAATTGACTAGATAATTGTGCTGCCATGGGACCTAAGTGGAAGGAACTCAGTAGGTGTGAGACCTGAGCCCGGAGCTGTCTCAACCTGTCACCACTTGCTTTATCAAAGGGACCATGCTCTAGAAAGATTGTCTCTTCCAGTAATTGGACACAAATTCTACCACCCTGTAGGAGAAAATTAAGATCTACTTTATACTTGGTCTGCCAGAGGAAGAGATCCCAATGATCAGTGTAATGGGTAGAAGAGAAGAAAAAACAAAAAGTACAGATCTAGTTTTGTTGATTATAAAATTGAGATGGGCTATGATGAAATTGAGATCTCTTCCAGCTGTTATTTTTATGTCTAATAAGAAAAAAAAAAAAAATTGAGTGGCCAGAGGGATAGTCATTGATTTTCTCCAGGCTGCAGTTTCCTTCATCTATAAAATTCTGTGATTGGACTTGATATCCCAATCACTTCTAACTCTAAAAATTTAGAAAATGTGTTCATGAAGTTGAAAGTACCATGCAAGTATCTGATATCATTAATGTGCATGTGGATATATGAATATGTACATGTGTATGTATGTGTGTGTATGTATGTATATCCTTCCCAGAGGACATTGTAGCAATGTCTAGAGACATCATTGGTATCAAAACTAGGCGAGGATGATGCTATTGTTAGATGGTGGTTAGAGGCCAGGGATGCTGCTGAACGTTCCTCAATGCACAGAGCAGCCTCTCAAACTAATCATGTGACAGAGAATGTCACTAGTGCTGAGGTTGAGAAACCCTGGTTTATATGTATGTACAGGTCTGTTAAGCACAGACAGTTATTGCACATACACACTCTCATTATAAAGAAGGGCTCTTTGTATTTAATTTGTTCTAACCAGATCAACAAGACATTGTTTTCTCAGCCATCTGTTGAGACATGGAAATAAGCTTTGCTGTTCACAGCCTGACATTTTATCCATGTTTGTCTTAATGAGACTTCATTCTGGTTTGGTTACACTCCTCTCTGCTCAACAGATTGCATCAAAGTCTGGTTTAGAGAAAGGAGGCCAAGCTAAATGAGGGTTCTAAAGGAAGCTGACTGACCCTCTCATGGACTCAAGAAGGAAATAAGTGTGTACCATATATGTTTAGAGTTTTTCAAAAGAGATCATTGAACCCTGAAGTAAGATAAAGTTTAAATGACTCTAGGATTAATTATCTTTGCATACTTATTATAAAAATTCATACAAACCTGGGATTTATACTTCAAAGGATTTTGGCAATGATGTGGTCTAGTAAGATTATGAGGGAAAAAAATAAAGCTAAGAGATGTTAAGTGACTTGATCAATGTCACACAGTAAGTAAACGCCAGAGCTTGGACCACATGTTACTGCTGAAAAATGTTTTATAAACTGCCAAACTATAATAAAAACCCATGTCTCTTGCAATCACACTCTCCTTAAATATAAAATATCTCTGAGATGTCATCTGGGTATAAAATACCTCCCTCTTTGCATCACTGGATAAGTACTCAGTATGCATCGTGATTCAATATTATCCTGGTAGAATGATGTGTAATTCAAACAGAAAAATCTTTTTAATAAAATTGATGGCTGCCAGCTTCCCAACCCACGTGTCAGTTATCACACCTGAACTGAGCTTAAGCTGAGGTATTTACTGTTCTTTGATTCAGCTGTCAATAACGGATCTCATTGTAGCTCCCCTCAACCTGATCATTTCAGGGTCCCAACTGCTTGAAAATACCTGCCAACTCCCTCCCACTCACCCACACAAAGCAACCTGGTAAATGTTAGAAGCTACAATGAGAGGAATTAGGGGTGGTATATAAATGTGTTAGCTCTCCTCTTTCCCTAGTGCTTCCAAAGCAAATCATGCCATTTCTTGCCAATTCTCTGCAGAAAAGCAAGGCATCGCCCATCCTCTTTTAGCTCTTGGGCATGCAAACAGGGAATTTGGTTTCTGGTAGGGGATTCATTTGATGAATGATGATGTTAGGTTTACTTGGACTACATCTGATTCAGTTAGGTCTGTGTGGGCTGATGAAAGCCAGTGAAGCTCTCTGAGCCTCAGATTGCTCATCTGTAAAGTGGGGATACCAACAGTTACCTTCTGTGTGGTTCACTGAAAGAATTACGTGGGATAAAGTCCATCAGTTTCTGAGCACAGTGTGCAGCATGTAGTAATCATAGTAATCACAACTCTTGTCAGGTGCCATTGTCATCTCATTGCCCTAGCCCCCATGCTCCTTTGTCACAGCTACAGCCATGCTTTAGCCCTGGCTTCTGTCTCACACTCGACCTGCACTTCCAGCCCCTGGCTAGATGTCTCTCAGAGGCCACATCATGCTTCATATACACATAACTGACCTAATTACTTTTCAAAGACATTACTTTGAAGACTGCTACCAGTGAGGGGTCAAATCTCTCCTGGCTGGATTCTGTTTAGGTTTATTTATTAGTAATGAGGGAATCTGGGGATGCCAAAAGACAGAAACAAGTCAAAGGATTTCCCACATCCTTACAGTTTCAGCTCAAGGCAGTGAGGAAGTGAAATCATACTTCCTCTTAACCTTACAGGATCTGTGTTTCATTGGTGTGGGAGGCAGGGCAGAGCAGTTTGCATTGGCACCTGCCCCTGAGATGCTGTGGCTCCGTGAGTCTGGAGGCTGAGGAGAGAGGGAGCTGGGCAGAAGTCAGCCTCCATCTGAGGCCCACACTGCCCACCTGCTGCACCACCTTCCAGGACACTTGCCTGATGAGAGAGGCCAGAGATTAAGCTGATATTAAATTAAATTGCAAACTCTTTAAAGCTTAATCCTACTTTCCTCATGAATTCTGAAACAAAGACACAATATTCTCTGCTAAAAATAATAGGGAGTTTAGAGTGAGCCATCAACTTCCCTAAACAAAACAATTTTATGAAACCAGCAAACAATGGAAAGACAGGGAGGAGGTGTCATTGTGACTTTGCGCAAACTTCACTTAAGAACTAAAATCCTACATTCCTTGTGATTTTCTCTTCTCTGTTGGAATGGAGGGGCTAATCATTACATAGCAAAGTAATAAGATTTTTTTCTAAAAATCCACTGTAGCACTTTATCTCACTTTGCTCCTTATTTCTATTAAAGAGCTTCTCACCTTCTCAGAGACTCAAAATGTAAACCTCCATGTCCTCTTGGTTCTCACTTTCCTCATCTAGGTACTGACTTAGAGCTGAAGGATCTGTTCCAAGTTCTCCCTCAAATGAACACAAGGATCTGTTCCAAGTTCTCAAATTACACACGCAGTGCAGTTGTTTATGTCAGGACAGGTTGTTCGCTGACCAGCATGCTGAAAACACATTTTTGATCCCCCCACCTTCTCTTTCAGTCCCTTTTTGTCTCCTTATGTTGGTTTCTTAAAATACCTATTTGGCCATGTCCCTTTGCCTCAGCATCTGGCTTCTTTAGCCTGACTAACTTCATCCTTAATGGTTTCATCTGTTCTCTACCCACACATCCTATTTATAGTACCTCTGGTACACAGAGTACACAAGAGGCCCTTCCAGAACTTTCCCTGTCTAACCTAGGGCTCTATTACTTTTTATCAGTGTGAAAATATATGAGAAAGAAACATGCTATAGAAAATTATGAAAATATATGTTTATAATTTAAAATGATAAAGCAAAAATCATTGGCTGCTACCAGATCAGCAAATGAAACATTGCCTATAGCCTAGAAAAATCCCTTCGACTCTCCTCCTGTTCCAGCTTCCTTTTCCCTACTAGAGATAATCATTATTATGACTTTTATAATAATGATTTCCTTGCTTTATGAACAAATACGATTTTATTTCATATCCATTTATGGCTTTATATGTGAATATGTGTATATGCTTGTGTACATGTTTGCATATGTGTATGTTCATTTTAAAAATATGTGTCCTGTTCCTTTCATTCGATGTTGTCATTGCAAGGTTCATTAATTTACACATGTTGCTGTCTTTCACTATTTTTTTCTATATAATATTCCATCACAAAAATAGACTACAAACTATTGATTGTACCATTAATCTTACTGGGTTTTTTTCCATCTGGTAGGTGGCAAGAACAAAGTTACAATGAATATTCCTGGTATATGTGTCCTTAGGGTCTGCAGGCTATACCCAGAAGTGGCACTGCTGTATCAGAAGCTGTGAGAATCTTCTCCATCATAGGTTGAGCCAAACTGCCCTAAATGGTATGAACTTACTTACACTCCCACCAAGGGCATTTGAGGGTTCCTGAGTTCCATATGCTCACCATCACTTGCCATCTAAGGTTGTATCATTTATTCTAACCCAGAGGTTGCACAGTACTTTATCTTTGTAGTTCTAATTTGCATATTAAGTGACTTCCTTTTGGGGATGAAATGATTTTCTACAGCATAAAGTCTTAGCTTTTTCTTTACTCGTTTCTCCTTTAGTCCCTATAGTTCAGAGATCAAGGAGCCCTGCCTACTCCTGAAGGGTATCCCAACCTCTCCTCAGTCTGAATTCTGTTCTTCCTGGTAGAGTGGGACACTTTCCCTGGTTTCTTGGAAATGTCTTAAGCCATTATTTACATTTTGTTCTTCAAAATATTTCATTAAGTCTTTATTAATAAAGCTGTGTATAGGAAGGAAAAAACCCTGTAACATAAAGGATGTTTATTGACAGAGTCTCTTTCAGTTTCTTTATGTATAAAATGAATGGAACATTGCCCCATATTGTCTAATGATACAAATGCGCTACACTCAAAAATAGATCGGATCTTTACATATTTTTCAGTTCAGTGAAATTCCTCTGAGGCTTCCAAAACCATACAATTCACTCTAGTCCATTCTAGTTTGAAAGGTATAGATTTGGTATCTCTGAAATATGTTTATATGTTGTTGTTTGGAAAGAATTGGTGGCTTCTGTCATAATTGGAAACCACTTGTTACATATTGAACTCAAATGTGTAATTTTTAAAGTTCAGAAGTTTTGGATTTTAGTAAGAATTGTTTGGCATTGTCATTAAATGCTTGGTCAAAGAAACATAAGGAAATATTTGTACCAGTCTTTAAAAACACACTCTGTCAAGCATGTACAGCCTCTTTTCCCTGAATCAGCACAAGTCTGACTTGAAAAGCACAATGGGTTGAAGGCTAAATTGATCAAATTCTTCGTCCAGCAGAGTGAGGGTAAAGAGGTGGTCAGTGTTGTTCACCTTAGCATGTGTAGAGACAGGAAGCAACCTCTCAAAGGAAAGAGGGTGACTGTACTGACAACTTCATGGAGCTTCATCCTTAATTTTCCAAATTCAATTGTATCAACTGGCTCCATCTGGAGCTCTTACAGACAGGGAGAGGACAGTAAAGGACTGGTGTCCTTGCTGAGGTCTAGTGTTCACCTATGGGATAAGTAGGTTCCTGGAAGAAATCCCAAGCAGAATTCAGTCAGCAAACCTTTTGCATTGGCGGACACAAATGTGCCCTTTTGCTGTTTGAGAGCTATTCTCAACTCTGTGATGGAGAGGAGCCATGGTGTGCTGAAGCCAGTGCAGATCAGCTAATTGTTGCCGTTTAAGAATGTCATGAGCCAGTTGTTAAACACAGCAATTTTATTAAGATATATAAACTTGCATTTGTACAAATTATCACTAAAGACAAAGATAATACATACTCAAGGCTGCATCACTGCCTAGTTATTTTTACATTTTATGCTTATCTAAGTTCCACATCCTAATACAGGAGGAACACATACATACATGAGAGTGTGCTGGTGTGTCTCTTCCCAGCACTGCATTTGGTGGCCTGAAATCTGTCATGGTAGCAGTATTTATATCATGGAAATTGAAAAAGGTTACAGAGCATGGCTTTTCTCTCCCAAAGATGTTTGTTAAACATTTGCCAGCATGCTATTGGATAGGAGTTTGTCATCTAGCTAAGTTGGGAATGTGAGGAACCCTGACTACTGGGAGGCACCACTGGGAGGTTGTTGCAGGCAAGCTATTCTCTTCAGGACCATGTGCCTGGCTTCCCTACGCGTGCCTCTCAGCAAGCCTTTGTTCTCTCCACCCATATCAGTCTCTGGGATTTCCCTGGATTCTTTGATTATGCTTATAGCACAGAGGCAGGGATGGGGGAAGGGAATGTATCAGCAACTGTGGTGATCCACCAAGACAGGTGGTAAGGACTTGCAGTGTACATTTGAGTACAAATACGAAGTGGAAACTTGGAAGCATAAGACAGAAGTGGTCATGTCCCTTAACCAATTACCCTTCTTTTCATAAATCACAGGTGCAGTGTGCATCCCTGTATATAAGAAATGTATGTGGAAATGTTCAGAGTTACAATAGATTGGGTCCCTTCCATATTCCAAGCACTGTGCAGATAGGGAAAATGTGAGCCATTGTGCAATGTGGTGGGCACTGGGACTAAGGGTATACAGCATGCTGTGGGAGCACAGGGCAGGCACCTAGCTCAGACATGCACCATTCCGATAGGTGGATGTTTGATCTGTTACAGTTTGGGAAAAACTCTGAATGATACAAAGCTCTTTTCAGCTATATTAAGGTATGGAAAAAATTGTCATGAACAAGTTCTAGGCTTTATAAGAAAGTGATATGATATGATTTCAAGGTAAAATTAAGTGCTGTGTATCCCAGACCACCCCTTACAAAACTGCCTACTTTCTAACACCTAAAATGCTGTAATTAAAGATTTACTCCTAATCATCTCTTTACATGCAAATCCTCTTAGTGCCTTATCACTCCTTTGAATCTGAATGTGAATGAAAGTGTGATACTCTGTCTGAGAGAAGGTTTCTCTATGGGAATTGTTGATAAATAGGCCCCTAGAGTGGGAGTGAGGAAGGGAGGGAGAAATGAAGGGAAAAGGATAGGAAAGGGAGACTGGAGATTAAAGGAGCCAGTGCCTGAAGCTGATCTCTATGTGAGGCTATTTAAAAGTGCCCAATGGAGTAGAGGAAGATTAGGGGGAGGGAGTAGGGAAGGGAAAGGGTGGGTGATCTACCAGGGACTTAAATGGAATAAATCAACTTAGATGCATGCATGATTTTTTCAAAATGAACCCAACTGTTATGTGTAACTGTAATTCACTAATACAAGAAAAAAATGCAGTATTCATGTTGAAAAAATAAATATTTTCTATTTATTAAAAAAGTGCCCATTTCAAGGGTCCTGGCTACCCTTCTCCTGAATGACATCTTCCCCAATCAATAGACACACTTCTCTCCTAGCTGAGGCCACCACCTCACCTGCTGCACCCTGTGAAGGGAGTGGGTTTGTGTGTGTGTGTGTGTGTGTGTGTGTGTGTGTGTGTGGTTTTTTTTTTTTTTTTTTTTTTTTTTTTTTTGCAAAGGATGGGAAAAGCTTTATGTTCACTAAACCCATCCACAGCAGGCCAGGCTTTCTGTCAGATGCATTTTCTATTCAATATCTCAATCGACCCCAAACGGTGATGGATATTATTATCACTCCCATTTCCCGGAGAGGAATCAACACGATGAGTCCAAGAGATTTGCCTGAGGTCATGGGAGGAGAAGCTGTGCTAAGATTCAGATCAACACATACTTAACTTCAAAGGCCAGCCCTCTTTCTATTATTTAAAAAAAAAAAAAATAAGGAAATTTACAAAACATACTGTTGCCTCCCATCAGATGCTCACACATTCCTCCCAGGAAGGTAGATCCTTCTCACCAAACCTCAGACCATCAGCACCATAGGAGGATTCCTTTCCTGTATATCCGCACAGGCAAGATAATTCTCAAGCTTACTTTTTCATTGTATTATTACCTTTTTCATTTTCCAGATATAATGCAATATCAAATAATATATTTTCAGATCACATTCATTTTTCCTCTTCTACACCCATGTACATGAATGTGCATGTTCATGGTAATATATCTTCTTGTACCATTTTCCCCCAGTAAAGGAAAATTACTTAGGGAGAGAAACAGACTGTACACAAAATAATAGAAAGAAAAGTATAAAATTGCTCAAAGAAACAGCAAGAGACTTCTGGCTAGTTGACAGGTGATGGCAGCAAGGGGGATGAAGAAGGTGATGACTGCTTTCATTCTGAGTTTGGTTCCTCCTGAATACTGGTTCTCAAAGTGTGGTCCCCAGACTACCACCACCACTAGCAGCAGCAATAGCAGTATCTCGTGAGAGTTCATAGAGATGTCAATTCTTTCTTGCAAACTGCCTTTAAGTTCACTAAATCTAAACACTAGCTGGGAGTGGTGCCCAACAACCTGTCATCCTACAACCTGCCAAGTGACTCAGATGAACACTCAAGTTTGCTAACCATTGATATAAAGCTCCATCCAAGAATTTAAATTCCAGAAGTTCACAGAGGTTGCCTTATGAAGTGCTATCTATTCAACTCTTCGAAATACAACAGACAACAGGGTCCTCAGGGATATTTGGGGAATCTCTATTTTACTCAGAAGGCTAAATCTAAAGCTCCCTGGCCACAGAGTGTTTGTTGGTGTGGCACCATCATGGCTGACTGATCTGAGGAGGGTGCCACAGGACGCTGATCCATAATTCCCATGATTTTAGAGACATACCTTTTTCCTGATCTTGTGCTGACCTGTCTGCCTTTGCTGATTTGAGGGACTTTCAGCAAGCTTGGAGAAAGCCATTCTGAAAAGAAGCAACTCTTGCAGCAGAGAAAACCACAGGATGCAAGCCTTTTTAACTACTGTGAACTGGACTTATTTTTCTCTTTCTCTTCAGAGGATGTCCTTTCCCTCCTTCATTCAACTCTATCCCTGCTTAATTTCTGCCAATTTCATTAGTACATTATTATTTTGTTCTTTTTCATTCATTGAACCCAAAGTTTCCTCTCCCATGGGTGAAGACTGGAGTCTAACATAATCTACTTTCACAATAATTTGATAATATTGACAGCCAAGTTTCTATCTTGGTTGTAAAATGTACTTCTGATAGCTAAGTCAAAAGTCATTTCCTTGATATTTTATTCAAAGCTATACTGTTCATCTATTTCAATGAGGTCTGTTGTTTTGAAAGCCTGGTGAGTAGGCTGAATCACCTTTCCAAGGAACACCTTTCCTGCTTTATCCAAAGTCAGGTGGATTTTTGAGGCGGGCAGGGAGGGCTTTGAAGATGATCTCAGATCCTATTGCATTGTAACTTTCATTATGAAAAATTAATTTGTTTTCTTTCCTAGACTATTTCTTTATGTTAGCCCCTGGGTTTTGTACTTCTTCATGACCACCCCAGCATAGCTCCTGAAGTACACTAGGAGATCAATAACTGAATGAATGCATAAAAACATTCATGTTGAAGTGCATGTCCTAAATATGGTTGTTCCAGCCATCTATTGTTATGTAACCAACTACCCCAAACTTTGAGGTCTAAAACAACCATTTTATTTTTCTCACAATGTTATGGGTTTAAAATATGGAAAGCTCATAGATGGACAGTTCATCTCCAATCCATGTGACTCTGCTGAACTGGAGGATTTATTTCCTAGAAGGTTCCTTCACTCCCATGTCTGGCATCCCAGTGTCCCCAGCCTGTTTCTCTCCACAAGGCAACTCATGCTGACAGGCCTCTCCGTATAGCTTCAGCTTTATACCACCTTAGAACATTCAGACTTCCTTACATGGCATCTCAGGATGCCAAGAGCTAGATTTATGTTATAACCTTGAAGGTCTACAAACTGATAGTGTAACCACATTCTATTGTTTAAGCAAGCCAATAAAGCCTGCCAAGATTCAAGGAGCAAAATCACATCTGTGATCTATGGCAATATCAGTAATAATAAGTGCAAGGAACATTTATAAGTGAGCATCAGAACTCAGCCATCTATACTGCTGAATAAAGCAAAGTGTAAGTTTTAAATATTCTGCCACTTTTCACACATACTGTGTTGTTGCTGTTGTTATTGTGTTCATTTGGAAACCATAGATACTATAGTAGATAATACAACAAATAATAAAGCAAGTGTGGCTAAAAGGTAACTCTCAAGGAATCTGATTGGATGATATAGGGAAATTCTTTGTAATGTTTTCATATTTTGGTTTATCAGAATTTTTAAATTTTGGTATTTGTGCTCCCAAGTAAGTTTTGTGGGTGCAGGTGTGAGCCAAGTCACAAAATTGAATAGGGTTTAGAAAGGCCAAAGGGAAAGAGAAGCATATTCCATGTTAGAGTGAGCATCCAAACCAAAGGCACAGCCACAGGAATGAGAAGGAGACCTTCCTGAAATAGGAAAGAACTGGACTTGGCTCAGGAGATGGCATGTGCTATGGGCGGCAGCTGCTCTGGGGAATGAGTGGGGACAGACTGTAAAAGTTGGAAGGCCTACTGCAGAGCTGCTATTTTATGTAGCGGGAAGTTTTTTGTTTTATTTATTTTTATTTTAATTATTAGTCTATATTAGCTGTACAGATTAGTGGGTTTCAGTGTGTCATTTCCATACATTCATATGCTATGATTGATCATACCCACCCTCTCTACCTTGTGCAGGAGGTTTTACAAAGACGTATTCTACCTTTGGTCAAATACCTGTAGAAAAGGAGATGTTATGAAAGGTATAGTGTAAAAGGATTCTAAACATAATAAACTTTGGGGGAATTAATGTAGAACAGTGGTTTAAAAGCATTAGTTCATTGGATCATTTGTAAACTTGGGTCAGTATATTTATTTACAGAGCAGAACCTCTAAGAACCACAGTTGCTTTTAAATATTAATTCAGACTCCTATACCACAGTCAAACAAAACAGTTTGGATTTACACTCTGAGACTTTTTGATTTTATAAGGACCCGCAAGGATTTTATAGGTGAAACCAGAAATATATTAGATCACCATAATTTGGAGTCATGGGGAAGCCACAGTGAGCAGGAAATCTCTAAGCCAGGGATGAAGTCTAGCAAAGGTTTTTGATTGTTGTGGAAGACAAGGCTGAACACAAAGATCCACTGCTGCATGTACTTGAATGCCCTAATTGTATCCTTTGGGTATAGTGATTTAATAACATACTTATTTAAAATGTAAAAAGACTTGTGTTGTAATTTTTGTAATTCTCGGTAGTGATACTTACATGTCTTCCTTTTCTTTCCCTTTCTGCCTTATTCTTTCTCATCTCTTCTATACAAATATTCACTGTTCCTTTAAATCTCATTTAATTAAGAGGTTTTTCTGTTTTTTTCCCCTGTTGTCTCATGTTGGAAGTAGGATAATCCTGAATCTCTAATAAATGCAAATGGATTAAAGAAAATCATGAGTTCAAGATTATTTTAACTTCACTGGCATAATTGTTAATATCTCCACTGTCCCCTGGGATGTATAGGGTTACATCAATTAAATTGGTCTGTGTAACTGAACACAGTAACCATAAATGTGACTATTGTGTGTTCACCAGCACACTTTTAGGTATTTAATTTGCTTGGCTATAATAGATTGTCAGAGCAGTAAACGTGTGGCAAGTAATGTAAACGGTGTAATGATGGTAATTATCTGAATGGATCGATTGTTGTGTTATTGCAATGTGATATGAGTAGAAGAAAGATATAGACATCCCATATAAATTCCCATTTTCAGTTTTATTTCCATGCACATTTTTTCCAAGACATTTAAAGTGAAAACAACATAAATTGGCATTGCTGTTCTCTCCATTATCTCCTCCCATTATGCTTTGCGTTGTTTCCTTATTAATAGTCAGCACATCCCACCAAAGCTACATTTCTCCAAAGAAAGCAGCAATTTTATAGAACTTGAATTCTAGTACTTTCTTCTGTGATCCATGATATCCAAATATTTGAATTAGAAGTCACTTTGTAGGTTGATTAGTTTATTCCTTTCATTTATTAATTAAAGAGCTATAAAACAAAAAGGTTAAATAACTTGCTAAAGGTCACATATCCTGGCATCACCTAGTAATCTACAAACAAATGGAACTAGAACCTGGAACCTTCCCTCCCACCAGTCCTGGGGGAAGGACTAAGTGGTTGCACTGGCTGCAGATATGGGTTTAGTATCAAGGGGCAAAAGCAGTCCGTGCAGAAAACACAGGTAAGTTAGGAAGAGCTTTCAGTTTAGTTTGGGTGGAAAAGGAGTAGTTTAAGTTTAACCAGTGATTAAAAATTCTGAAGGAATCAACCTGAGAGCAGAAGGCCTAGGTATGTGACAGATGTCTGTCCATGGTGAGAACTGAGGGAACATTGTAGGATCCTGCCTGAGGGATCCTGTGATGAAGTCATAGCTAGAACAGGGATGCAGGCCCAGAAGAACAAGGACAAGGACTAACTCTGAAGAAGAAACAGTGTGTTCAAGTCTTGGGACTAGAGCTATGACTAGGTGGAGACAGTCCTGATTCAGGTGGCAGGATTATCTTCAGATGAACTTTGCCCCAGAACTTTCCCTCAATTTCTTCTTACCTTTCAGGTTCAGTCACTTTACTCAAGTTTCTTGATTAAACTAATAAAAACTGACATAAATCTGAAACTTTTCATGCCTCTGCCAAGGAAAATATTCAAATCACCAAGAAACACAACCACACATAATCCATGCCTTCTCATTATCAAAACCAGAGAACATCCAAATTTCAAATTACTGTAAGTAGAAAAATAAACATCAGATACCCACAGAACTGCTGTAAGCCTGTGTGCTCAGGGATGATGGTAGAAGAAGGAGAGGAAGAAAGGTCACCTAGAATGAGACAATCCAGTACCATGTGATCAACACTGATCATAGGTGCCAGGGTCCCAGCACTGGCTGTAAGGCAGGGCTCAAAAGTGTGAGACCTCAGGCAGAGTCTGAGAATACAGGAAAAGAGAATACAGGACCAACCATAATCATAGTCCATTGAAGAGGCTGAGACAAGGATAGGGAGAAAGGTGGAAGCATCTTATGTTCTTACATGGTATGTTGAAAAAACAGAAAGAATGCAACTAATGGAAAGGAGAGTGATTTACATTATGTGATGATGGAGGGAGTCAAAGGACATTATGTTTACTAGACAGTAAAAAGCAAGATAAAAAATGGGGGGCCAGAAATGAGGACTAGTAAAGAAAATACAAGAGTTAAATGGGAATGGGTAGAAGATGGCAGGAAGCCTCTCTGACTGTGGCTCTCAGTGTAGGGTTTATTTTCAGAACACTGTTAATGTTTTACATATTCAAAACAATAAAATGAAATCAAGAAGAGGGGAAATTAAATTTGGATATTATTGAAAACAAATGAGCCAGACTGAATTTCAAATGAATAACATAACCAAACTAATGGAGGGGGTGGAGAACTAATCTGGTAACTTCTGAACACAGGATTTTTATTATATACCTTCTTGATAAAGAAAAACAAACAGCAAACTCTTCCTGATACTGTATTTCGTAGCATAATAGGTTTGTATGCATGGTGGAATGGGACACACCAGTAAATGCAATGATATTGGGAGCCCTGGTTCTCACCACACAAACAGAAAGATGCAGATATGAAAAGGGGAAGGCAAGGAGGAAGGAAGAATTCCATGGACAGAAGGTGAAAGAGTTCTTCCACTGGAAAGGACTAGAAGCCGTGCTCCTTCAGTGCAATTGCATGGCTCAGATTTTAGCTTCGAATTTTCATTTTCCAATTCAGTAGACATAGGATTCCTTGGAAAAATGGCTGATTTCAGGAACAGTGCAAGGAAAAGACAAGAAGGGTCTAGAACATCTCTGTGGCAAAAAATAAAGTGTTTTTAAAATAATGGCTACCTGTCAAAATGATAGAGTCCAGCTTAAAGGGGCTTACCTGCTAAAAACTGGGGAAATGTGAGCATCAAAATTAATATTGACAATAATGACTTACGACTAAATAATGTAAAAATCTATGTGTACATACTGATAAACAGGAATTATACTTATGTGAGAATACAAATTCCTAAGTATAATTCCTAACTATAATTCCTCTTATCCATAGTTTCATTTTTCACAGTTTCAGCTATCCTCCATTGACTGTATTGGGAAAATATTAAATAGCAAATTCCATAAATAAATAATTCTTAACTTTTTAAACCATTCAAAGTTATGTGATGAAGTCTCATACCATCCTGCCTCAGTAGCAAAAACCTCCCTTTGTCTAACATATCCCTGCCATGTGCACTACCTGCCCATTTGTCACTTGGTAGCTGTTGTGGTTGTCAGATCAACAATGGCAGTATCACAGTAGTTGGGATGAAGTAGCCCTTACATGACTTTCACGAGGATCCCAATGTGCAAGAGTAGGTGATGCTAGTATTTTGTTACAGTGTGTTGTTATAGTTGTTCTATTTTATTATTACTGATTGTTATTAGTTTCTTACTGTGCCTACTTTATAAATTAAACTTTAGTGTAGACATACACACATAGGAAAAACATAGTATATAACAATCCACCATTTAATTATGGGAATGTACTGTGAGAAATGCATCATTAGGTAATTTTACTGTTGTGCAGAGTATGCTTACATGAACAAAGCTATGATGTCACTAGGTGATATAACTTATAGGACCACTGTCATAAAGGTGACCCATCACTGACCAAAATATCATTATGCAGAACATGGCTGTATATAGGGTTCAGCACTAACCTTGGTTTTAGGGACCTTTTGGAGGTCTTGAAATATATACCCCACAATAAGGGGGACTACTGGAGTTATAAATCACCATTTGAAGCTGAAGTAATCATTGACCCAGTTAAGAAGTGCTTATTGATGGCTGCTCAAATAGGTGAAAATTTGGTGAGCAATAGGATATTTTTAAAACCTCAAAATATTTCCATCAAAATTGCTTATTAGTTACAAAAGGGAAAATAGTGATTTTATGGCGATTTGGCAAACTCCATCTTAAGCATGTGATGAAAGTTAACATGTCCACTAATGGAACATGTGGCTATCATGGGACTGATATGATGCATGGGGAAGGACCCAGAGTCATATATGTGCTATTCCTGCCACATGTGCATGAGTAAGTTTCAGACAAGCCAAAATTAAGGGACTTTATACACAATAATTGACCTCTACTAGAAAGGAAAGGAGGAGGACAGAAGAAAAGAAATCAGCATTATAAACATAGGAATTGCTTCAAATTAAAAGATAATGAATGAGGATGACATTAGAATACAAAACATGATTATAGATAGCATTATAGACTAGAAAAAAGTGGCCATAAAGGATATGTCAGAACAAGTGATGAAACTGGAATATGAACTGTATATCAGATTCGTGTACTCTATTAATGTTGCATTTCCTTAAATCAACACCTTGAATGTGGTTGTGCAAGAGAATGTCTCTAGTTATTACAAAGTACCCTGAAAGTGTTCAGGGATAAAGGTTGTCATGTCTGCAACCTATTTTCAGGGTATGGGGAAGAAGCAAAAGGGAAAGAGAATGATACAGCAGATGTGACAAAAGGTTAATGATTAGTGAATCTGAGGAAATGTGTGTGGGAGTTCTTTTTACTGTTCTTGCAAATCATAGGTTTAGAATTATCTCTAAATAAAAAATAAAAGAAAATGGATGGATACAGAGAAGTTATGAAAGAAAAAGGTTAATCTGTGCACATCTAAAAGCACATTATGCTCTCTACACACTGACTTAGAGCACCACCACCAAATCCAAAGGAGGTCTATAGCAAAGAGGTGAATAAAGCCCAGTTTTCTTGGGAGGGGAGTGGGTGTTCATTGTCACAGCCCTGGGCAGGGGTGACTTGCACAGTTCAGGATGCAGACAGGACCACCATGGCCACAGTGGAACCAGGTCCCCAAACGTGGAGAGCGGCTCTCGTGCCACCATTTCATGCTCCTACTAAGAACTAATATGCTTTTCCAGAGCACGTCTCCCCTCCTTGCTGGTCCCTGTAGCCCTGCAGTCACCACACTCAGCATTCACATACCCACGAGGCCCTGAGGAGCAGGAAAGCAATAATTAGAAGAAGAATGGAAAGAGAGAGGCATTTCACATTGTCTTTGGATGCTCGAATGTCACTGGAATAACAGTGAAAATAACATGTTTAGTTTGCATTTTGGAATTTGAGTTTCATTCATGACTTTACCTGAGATCCTTTTCTGTGGCCTCAACAAATATTAGGCTGTGAGATTGTGACAGGTCTTAATGAAGGGGATTAAGGCATTTCTTACATTTACATTTTTGTGGAATGAGATAAACATTGTAATCTTTCTATGGAACACTCTCACATCAAACCATGATTTGATTTTCTACCTGTTCAGAATATCAAGTTTTGCATTTCTTAAAATTATAATGTATTTTTGTGAGTGAGTTGATAAGGCAGAAGTCATCCCTGAGAAATTTATAATAGTACTTAGAGCAAACTTGTCAAAGGTACTTCTGAAAGATTATTTTGGATCCTGAAGAGATATATTTAGTAAGTGTATTGAATAAGTTGTCACATAACACAGCATTTCATTGATTCATTTGCGTTATTTTTGTACCTGACTGCAGGCAGAGAATTCAGCCTTGGCTTTGGAAAATGAAAATCAAAGAGAACAGTATGAGCGATGCCTTGATGAGGTAAGTTGAATGGAGATGTACATCATAAGAGGCTGGGCTGGTCAGAGCCTCATAATCAGGTCTTAGTGTGTGCAAATCACCAACTTCCACAGATCCTTAGCATTTTCTGTTCCAAAGGGAAGTTAGTAAACCTATGAGAAGGAAGATCGGCAGAGTGGGTGTGTGTATGTCCATCTCTTTTCCTCTCTCTCTCCTCCCTTCTCCTTCCTCCCTCCTTAAATCCACATACAGGCATCTGTAAATTCCTTCTGGTTATTATTTAATATTATTAGGGCACAGGTGGAGTGTGCTTTCCTGTGGGACCAATTCCTTCAGTCCAATAAGTGGGATCCCTGCCTATGAATGAGAAAAACGACATTGAAGCACGTTGCATCTGCCATTGGATGCCATCTCTGAAAAAAGAGAATCCTTGATAGAGTGGGTGGGACAATGTTCACAGTTGGCAGCCAGAGGAAAAAATATCAGTAGATTGAGTACAAGCCAAAAAGAGAAAGGGAAGCGAGGAAGAAAATTTGAGGGGAATGGAAGAAGACAGGGCCATACGCACGAGTAAACTCAGTAAGTATTATTTGATGATAATGAAGATATGAAGACAGAGACTTGGGTGTTTGAGTTTCTGGCAGGTGACGGGGAGGTCTGGAGTGTGCCTCTCCCTGCCTGCCCTCACCTTCCATCTCACCACCAGTCATCACACTGGAGATACCCCTGTGCCTTCTTCCTGGAAGGGGGACTTTTCCCCTCACTGGAAATTTCTCCTCTGAGACTTGCTAGTGATTGCAGTCATTACATAAAAGAGAGGGCTTCTTTAAGCATCTGCCCAACACCCTAAACTCATGAGTGCTCTGGGAGATTCCTTGAACAAATTTTCAAAAAGCTACACTTAATTATGTTTCTATTACTTTGCCAGTGGGAATTACCAAAATATTGTCAGTCTTGTTCTCCCTACTACCAATTAGGAAATACATTTCCACAAAGTTCTTCTTGCTATTTCTTACCCTTTTCTGTCTCCCTCTCATAAGACATGCTGTTCCAGAGGTAGATGTGTTGGACTATAGAGCATGCCATCTCCCATCCCATCTACAACACCACTGTATCACCATGTACTATTTTAGGCCCTTCAAACTGAAGTAGTCTGTCTCTGTACTCAGAGTACAGGTCACACTTAGGGTTTTCCTGCAGCACTGGTTCTTGGCACATAATTTCTGGATGGGCAACATCAACCTCCCAGGGACCTCGTTAGGAATGCCATCTCAGAGGCCCCACCGAGACTCACAGAATCAGACTCAGGTTGAGCCCCTTCATCTGTGTGTCACCAGGTTCTGTGGTGCACACTGCACTGGGATCCCTGCCTGAGCACAGTCTGCTTTGTATTTTTTTCTTATATGTGGTTGGAGGACTCCCAAGATGTCTCCAGAAAAATGTTTAATATTCAACATTTTCATTGCTTAATATTTGCAGCCAAATACATTGGTTACTGAAGCAAAATGGTGTTTGTAATTTTCTGCCCTGTCAGGAGCAGAATAATCTTTGCAATGTCTAAAGTTAAAAGAATCATGAAAAGTTGGTTGACATAAAAGAAAGCTTAAAGGCTCAGGGTCTAGCGAGGCCAGTTCAGCAGCCCTCACCCCTGGTCCCCAGCCTCTTGGTCCAATCAAAGTTTAGGGCAAGAAAGATCAAATAGATCTATGGGTGTTTAAAGGAATAAATAATGCCCTTGGGTCATATGCATTGATCAGCAAAGTTTCACTTTAACCTCCTGCACAGAAATTTCCAATGAGACTATCTGCACTCAAAAGTTAAATTTATGTGACTCACATCACAGAAACTTCTGATGCATCACAATTCTTTCCCAGGTCACCCCTCTCCATCTATCAAAAAGCTCATAGTGTTTCTTTTTGGAAACCCTGGTCTACTTATGTGTGTTCCCCATATCTTCTTTCTGTAGGTTCTGGCAGAATGTGTCGGGAGAAACATAAGTTTTCACCCACTAAACCATTTCATAGAGTTTCTACTGCAGGCAGAATTTTCAGAGGAAAAGTCCCTCTGTTCTTAATTGCAAAAATTAACAGTTGCTGAAGAGGTGATTTACAACAAAGAACTACCTCTGAGCAATGCAAATGTTTTGTATTCACAAAAACTGGCCCCTGATTACACATGCCAGTTGTTTTGTAACTAATTGCATGAGGTAGACAATCCATTTCCGTGCATTGTAAGAGAATGCTCTCAAAGGGGTAGTTCGATATAGTAATAATGCCAACTGGAAATTCTCTTCAAGACTTTTTATACTAATTAGACAAACTAACAAGGTAAGGCTCATGTAAGTTATTTCTTTGCTGGTAAGTTTCATAAAACATACTCAGGTGAATAACATGTAAATTTAAATGTTCCTCAATCCTATCTGCATTTGATTGTTATTTTCTGGGAAACAGAGAATATATTGAGGATTTGGGGAAAAACACTGAGAGTCTGAAATTCCTTCTGTATTTTCTACTAAAAGAGGGTATTTACTCAAAAGTAAACAGACCCACATGCATAGATACACATACCTCTACACACTCCCTGGTTGGATGGGCATGCACACACACACACACACATTCCCCATAACCTCTACTGCTACCCATCTCCTTGTTTCCTTGATGGGCAGTCAGGAGGTAGAATCAAGGATTCATTTTATTTTTCCTTGGGATTTTGGAGGCTTCAGTATTTGAATCTAGTTTCTTAGTCTGCCTGTTTGACAGGCAGTTTACCAGCTTTCAGAACAACTATTCCCATTTACAGAGGTGTAATGGCATATATAAAATAAGTAAAATTACACCTGTTAAAATCACTGAATTGCATTTAGATGAATTTACTTGTGACCTACCAACCTTTACTGGATGTTGGCCTCATGCAAGCCCTGGGAGCTCATGGTGCTACCAGACTAGTAGCAGAAGTGGAAAGATTCATAATCACAGAGAAAGGGGCCTAGAGAAACTCAGAGGAAACAAGCTTCCAAGGCAACTTCAGAAACAGATGGCACAGCCACCAGAGGATGGGAGGAGCAGCAGGTGGGTGGGTAGTGAATTGGAGAGGGCATCTTCAGCAGAGGGGCTGAATGGAGCACACAAGATTGAGTTTCAGATATGAAAAGGCAGGCGGCACTCACCTTTGTATATGTTGGCTATGCCTAAGAAGCTTCAGAGGTGCCACTGGTGAAGTTGCACCCAGAGATTCTGATAAAATTCTTTTCTGGGATAGAGCCTTGAAATTTGAAATACTGACCCATGCAGAAGTTTTAGCTTATTTCTGAGTTAATAATGCAAAGCTCTGAACAAAACTAAACACTATCACCAGTGTGGTGTTGCATTCATATAGCCCCAGCAACTCAGGAGGCTGAGACAGGAGGATCACAAGTTTTAGGCCAGCCTCAACAACTTGGTGAGACCCTGTCTCAAAATTAAACAAAAAAAGAAAAAAAGAAAAAAAATGTGGCTTAGTGGTAAAGTGCCCCTGGGTTAAATACCTAGTGCCAACAATAAACAAACTCTATTCCAATGTTTCTCAAAGTTTGTTCCTAGGACCTTCTGCATCAGAAAGATGTGTGGTGACTGAGGAATAATTCATATTCTCAGACCTGGGCCAGTCCTTTACAATCGGTATGCTATGTCAGAAGAGGAAATTGGCAGTTTTCACAAATGTTCCAGGTGGTGGAGCTTCTGCCCATGAATTTGGAGCAGCTGCCCCCCACCCCACTCACCCCTACTTCAGACCCTCAGAGCTGGGCCACAATCCTTAGATTCAGTGAGGATGCTGAGGTCAGGTTCTTCTCCAACTTTAGTACTTCAGAGTGCAAGAAAAGGCAAAAAAAAAAAAAAAAAAAAAAAAAAAAGAGAGAGACTATTGAATGTTATTCTGTAATAGAAAAAAAAAAAAAAAAAGAAAAATGCCAGAAAGTCTTTTAGGCCAACACTAAATAAAGACAGAAGGACATTGTTAAGAATAGCTCTCTGCTGTCTCTCTGATCCGTGTGTGAGGACTGAATTGTGGAATCATTACATTGTTGTGCATATCCCACATCTGGGTCCTACATAGTCTTTAAAACCAGCCTTTCAGTGGATACAGTCTTGTAGATGGACAATGATCCTGCTCATGGCTTTCATGCACTTCCAGTGCCCACTTCCTGACTAGGCCATGAAATGCACAGATGATCTTCTTGTGTGCCCCACACAACAGCCACCTCAAACCAGCACCCATGTTCTATTGACCGTTATGTTTTCCAGGACCCAGCAAGATTCTTGGTCTATTTTAACTGCTTACTGCATATTTGTTAAATGATTAAATGAATGAATGGAGACGAGCAGCAGGAAATTAATTTTCAAATTGCTTTCCCCAAAATCCCACATACATATTTAGACTAATTTCTTCAGTTATCTCATCCATGATGAACAGTCATTTATTATGCAGCAATCCAAAAGATAATCCAAAGGATCAATCAGATGAGAAAAATAGTAGACCCACTTAAAAGACTGATTTGAATTAAAAGAGACCATGTAGACTTTGGTTTAGGAAAACTCAACATCAGCATTGTCATAGCTCCCTCATCCTGTGCCATATGGGGCACGCAGTTACCTCTTCTAGTTTCTTACTCACTTTTATCTTATGGGTTTGTTTGGTAAATTAACAGCATGGATGCTTGGTCACTTGTATTTATACATGTGCATTATACACACAGATCATTCACTTACAAATAATAAAATCTCTTATTCTGAAAAATTTATTAACTGCTTACCTGAAAAGATGTCAAACTCTCTGAAATTCAACCCCCCTGGTTCATGTTCAATATTTATGGAGTGACAACCTCACATCAGGCCCATCTTAGGTGGCTTCTCAGATGATGGCTGTCTTCACCAGCAGTTTTCACAACAGTTCCTCTGTTTTATGATTGCTCCCCTACCCCCCTACGTGTTAGTGCCCCATCAACACAGGCAGTCTTTGAACCCAAGTCTTTTTTGTGATTCTGGCTGGATAGCCTTCCTGCTTTTCTCCAGCTACCTCGGTCTAGTAAACAGAAAATTCCTCCAAAGGAAAATTTCAACAACACTTGCTTTTTCAACCAGTTTTTTAAGTTACCTTGCTGAAATGACAGTTGCTTTGCATGATGGAATAACACACCCAAGTATGAAAGAAAGACAGCCAGGCAGGCTGAGCCTGAGCCTTTTGAGATCCTGACTCTCCTGCAGTGATCCACCTGAAGTTCCCTCTCCTCCCTCCACTGGAGCCCTAGGTTGTCTTCTCAATGCTCTGAGAATTGGCTTGGGGCTGAAGAAACTCTACTGTGACTTCTCATTCAGCCTCAGGGACTGTTGGGCTTCAAATAATAGATAACTCAGCAGCCCCAACTCCTCTGCCCTCTTCCAGGAGTCAGGAACTTAGGTCCCAGGAGGAAGAAGAGCTACTATGTCTTGTGGGTTGGAAAATGAGCTGGGTATCAGAGGAGCTAGTTCATCTGACAGAATTCTTACTGAGAAGGAAGAGGGATGTACTTGGGTGTTCTCCTGGGCTTCTCTATCTCGCCTGCAGCCCTTTTCCATCTCCTAAGAGCAAAGAGAGGAGGTCTCCACCGAGAGCTTGAGGAGGTTGCAACAAAAGCCAGGGGCTTAAGGACTGCCAGTTTTGTTCCACGTGTCCCTCTGGCCCAGCCCAGCTGCTATTTTTCCTTTCTTTGGAGAGAAAGCTGGCAGGTGACACTGGAAGTTATTTGTTCTCATTAGCGGGCCTGCTGGTGTGTGATTATTTGGAACCCAAGTGCTTAGGGCGTAATGCTAGAGCATTCTGGGCAGAGGCTCATTCCGGGCATCATCTTGTGAGCCAGTTAGAGGTTATGGTCACAAACTCCAAATGACTGTTCTGTTGATGCATTTGAAAAGCTTAACTTAAAAGCAGAAGCAAAACCTAGGAAACTATCTTGATAGACAGTACAGAGAAAAGCTTAGTATGACCTGCCCGCTTTTCTGCAAAGAACCTGTGAGTCCTTCTGGGTAATAGAACCCCATGTCAGTAGGTAAAGAAATAATGTATTAGTGTATCTTAGTTCAATTTTCAGGCAGAGCAAACAATTGTCCAAAGTACACACCAGAAGGAACTGTGTCAGATAGTCTGTAAGCCTAGAGGGCAACTACTTGGATTGCAAAGATATAACACATTTTCTCCTGTGGGCTGTTACAGTTAGGATATTACTCTATGTCTCCCATTAAATCATGGATAGAGCTATTTTATGTGACCACTGTTACACAGAATGGTTTAAGTGAGACCAGTTCGGAGGAAGAAAAGAAAATATTGATATTCGGCAATTTTATGAGAATGTAAGTCAAATCCAAAGTTTGACATCCAAAAAAAAAAAAAAAAAAAAACCTAAATTATTTATGGTGTGAATTAACTTGGGTACATTGTTCCTGATTCAACCTGCATGAATAGTTCTATCCTGTTTTATTTTATTTGCTAACAATAAAATAGATATGTTGTTTGACTTTAAATTATGAATTGGAATGAATGTTTAAAAGCCAAAACATTTTCACAGTGATACTGTTGTCAGTTTGTGTGGGCTGAAAATTGTCACTGTTGTGGTCACACATTTGCTCTTGTACATGGTAATTCTTGAGTATGCTTTTTGAACTTGAGCTTCATTTGAATATAACTTAGAATACCTTTTCTCCAAACCATTGCATTTGAATATAACTTAGAATACCTTTTCTCCAAAACCATTGCAGTGAAGACCTTTCTTGTTTTACTTAATGTCAACACAATAAATTTGGAAGGGTTTCCGATGGGCAAAAACAAAACAACAACAACAACAAAAAACCCTCTGGGGCACACAGTTTACTAATAAATTATGGAAAATGGGATCCTCGTCATTTGCTGCTTGTGGGATGAATGCCTCCTAACCAAACACTGATGACAGCCTGTGTTTTAATTCTCTCTGAGACTTACTGGTAGCCAACTGTCATGAAGGATGTGCTATTTTGTCAATATTGAGTCAAAAAACAATTAAGCTCCATGAAAACATTCTTTCTATAATCTGTTCTGCTACACTAGACAGGGAAACAAGCACAAATAGTTTAGCATCACCAAAAATAAATTTGTCACCAAGAGAAAAAAAAAGAAGGCAAGTGTGCTGCATAGTCCTGGGTTGATGTGAGGATCACCATGGTGATCACATATCTGTCATGCTGTGTTAAAATTGTGTGGTTATGATGGGCGTGGTGGTATACACGTGGGACTCAGGAGACTGAGGTAGGAGAATGGCAAGTTCAAGGCCAGCCTAGGCAACTCAGCAAGACATCATCTCAAAATAAAAACTAAAAATGTCCAGAGATAGAGCACTCCTGGGTTCAATTTCTAGTACTCAAATTTTAAAAATCATGACTTTAATTTCCTTTTTCCAGTTACCAGATACCACTATGTCCTAGTTATCTAGCTTTGCAAGAAGATATTTAGACTATTTCTTTTTAATAAATGAAGAAACTATGACAAAAAGTGCCTTATATATGATATTTAAATATTCTGATTTGTTTATTATTAATTCAATCAGCTTAAGTTGTCATGCTAAATGCTTACAGTTTACCAAAGAAAAATGCTACCTGATTAGTCTGTCCACCTGTTTACCAGCAGTGGCCATGTGGGTACATAGGTTCATGGTTAATGTGAAGTTTAGTAGATGATTGTTTTCATGTGTCTTGAAATCTGCAGGTAGAAAAGAAATCTTAGTACACACACACACACACACAGACACACACACACACACACATAAATGGTGAATGGATATGTGGATAAAATTTCAGATTTTTGGTGTTTTTTAGTTTTGTTTTGTTTGTTGTTTTTTTCATACCAGGGATTAAATCAACGGATACTTAATCACTGAGCCACATCCCAGGCCTTTTTTATATTTTATTAGAAGACAGGGTCTCCCTAAGTTGTTTAGAACCTCACTAAGTTGCTAAGGCGGGCTTTGAAATTGTGATCCTCCTGCCTCAGCCTCCCAAGCCTCTGGGATTATAAATGTGTACCACCATGCTGGGCAAATTCCAGATCTTTGAAATCTCTGGGACACATGACTGGTTTTACATGTGGCCCTTAGATGAAGCCATGTCACATGCCCTCTAAACCAGTTGCTGCAAAGGAATAGAATTGTCAGGGTTGATCAAGGCTCACCTCCTTGGACTGGAAGGGGCCCAGCTTTCCCTGCTGTCCTCAATTACCAGAAGACACGTAAGATTCTGTTAGTACATCAGAAAGAATTATGTTTGGTTGTATATTGGAAGAAACTCAAAACAAGAGTGACTACTTTATGTTTCTCTCACATAGAAGTTCAGAGATAAACAATGTGGCCCTGTAACCTCATCAGGACTAGTCTTGTCCAATTTTACTACCCAAATACATTTAATTTGTTACTTCTACTGTCAAAACTCCAAACGTCACTTTGATGTCCCAGACAGAAAAAGGAAGGAGGCAGTCAATCCCCCTTCTTTTTAGATTTCCTGTAAGTCCCCCCAAATAGTCTGCTTTTGTACTATTGACCAGAACTTTGTTACTTTGTGACACATAGTTACAAGGAAGACTGGGAAATACAGTTGGATTTGCCCAGCAACCCCTCCATGGGGTTCATTACTAAGGAAGGAGGAGAAAATAGATGTTGGAGGAAGGAAGTAACTACCAGGCTCTATTACAGGTGGCAACCACAAGAGGATGGCATAAGGGAGGATATAGAGGAGAGAAAGAGGACATAGAGGAAGCAATGTGTTGTCCCCAGACTTGACCATTCAGCTTTCTCTCTTGCAAGTAATTTTAAGCAGCAGAGCAGTAGGACAGCAAGGGAATAGGAAGGAGAGGCAAAGGACATTATAAATCAGCAAAGTATCGCAACTGTGTATAGATAATTAGGATCATGTTTTGCACTGTATCATTTTTTAGCCTTCTTGGGGTACTTTACATATGAAAGGGTATTATTTTTCCAAATATGGAAATGTGTAAGTCAAGGTATAAATGATCTTTCCAGCTGAACCATTTTAATTAGCAACAAGGTCACCTTTGGAAATAGCAAAATATTACCTGGAAGGATAGGCTTATTATGAAAAGAATCAGGTCTTTTGGAAGTAGAGGGAAGAGGGAAGTGAGAAGGTAATTAGCCACAGAGGGCTGTGGGAATCTGTTGGTAAATTACAGTTCATGCGCATAAAGTCTCATTATTATAAATGACAACTTTCTTTCTTTTTCTTAAAGGTAGCCAATCAAGTTGTTCAAGCTCTGCTTACTCAAAAGGTAGGTCACTTTCTGCCTTGATTTTTTTTTTTTTCTTCAAAATGCTTATGTGAATAGAAATGCAACTCACATTGTCAAACTAAGAAATTGTGATTGATAGACGCAGTACTTCTCTATTTATTCACTGGTTAAATCCATGGGTGTTTTAGATGGCATGCAAAGTAACATCAGGGAATGACCAATGGAATGATAAAGTTCAACTTCTCAGTAAAGTAATAGGAAGCCTTTTGAAAATGAATGATTGTGACGTAACCAAAGGAGTAGTAGACTCATTATATTTTTTTTTAACTTAGTAACTATGAACTTGAGTAAGTGGGAATAGTCTTCCAATTTCTATAGAATGAATGTCTTCTTAGGGATAGCATTAAACAGGGCCCAAAACTCAACAGAAGCCTTTGAATTTCAGGAGGTGACTTAACTTCTCTGAGCATTAGTGACAGTTCTGTACCCCACCCTGGGGTGCTGTGTGATCCTGTGGATGGAGGCAACAGAGCAGTTCCTTTATGAATCCATCTGTGCAGAACATGAATAATGGGTAATCGCTGTTCAGGAGATATCCACCCCTCCTGGGCTGCTAGCTATTTTGCCTTCAGACAACAAAGGACCATGTTATTGGAGCAGAGTGGGTGAACACAGGTCATTGTTTGTCCAAATCTGGCTAGACTGGTGAATTTTATTGAGTGTTTCCCCATCTCCTGCATAATATCCCTCAGGAGCTAATTGCTAGATCCCTCAGATTTTATTAGTTCTGATTTATCTTTCTGGAAAACAAAGACTTCCTGTCCAAAAGGACGTCTCCCATTCTGCAGCACTTATGAGAGTAACACAGTTGGTGCCATCCCAATATTTTTTAATTAAAAAAATTTTTGTCAGTGATTGACAACTTCTTGGCCACATACCTAAATATTTCTTTGATTTACACTATATAGATATTGTGATAACATTTTTGCTAGGCCTCTCCCCTCATCCTTCTGTCAAAATGTCATGTATCCTTTTGCAAATAGTTTTAACTGCTTCAGGTTTTACACTAATATTTAAATAATTGAAGAGAATTGACTACTTGTTATAAGTAAAGTTAGACTTAGTTTCCACTGTGAGTAACAGAGATCCAAAATAGTGGTGGTTTAAATAAGCTGAAATAGGGCTGGGGTTGTGGCTCCGAAATAGAGTGCTTGCCTTGCATTTGTGAGGCACTGGGTTCAATCCTCAGCACCACATATAAATTAAATAAAGGTCCATCAACAACTAAATAAATATATATATATATATGTATGTATATATATATGCACACACACACATATATATATACACACGTATATATATGCTAAAACATTATTTCTTTCTCATATGTAAATGTACACATAGTCAGTACAGGGCTGTTCTGATAGTTCTAAGTTCAGGTGGTCCCTGGCTTCTATTTTGCTTTTCCATGGAAGATAGCCCCCATTTTTAAAATCTCCTGATAGCCTAAAATAGCTGCTTTAACTCTGGTCATCACACCCATGTTTCTGTCAGGAGAATAAAAGTTTGAAGAGTACAAAGATAGTAAAGAGCTTACGCCAGCTATCTTTTAAAGGCGACTTCCAGAAGCTTTCACAGGTCACTGCCTATATCTCTTCAACAGGTCTTAGTCACCGAGACACACCTAAGGAGGCTGGAGAAGGTGCATCAGATATAGGAGGGCACCTCATCATTTCTGTCACAACATATTTGAATATCTTTTCTCTTTCAGAGCTTTATCACTGTTTTCCTCCTGTTAAAAGTTATGTTCATTGTATTACAAATCTGAGGATCAGAGATATGTTAGTTAGCTTCACTGTGACCAAAATACCTGACAACAAATACCTGAGAACAAATAAGAAGGACAGGTTTATTTGGGGCTCATGGTTTCTGACATTCAGTCCGTGGTTGGCCTAAAAGAACTGCTTTTGCTCCAATCATCACACCCACATTCTGTCAGGAGAATAAAAGTTTGAAGAGTACAAAAATAGTAAAGAACTTATACTAGCTATCTTTTAAAGGAGACTTCCAGAAGCTTTTCATAGGCAGAAACATCATGGTGAAGGGGCATAGCAAAGGAAACTGCTGTGCTCATGGCAGTCAGGAAGTAGAGAGAGCATCTGCTCAAGGAGTTAGGGA
Source organism: Sciurus vulgaris (assembly GCF_902686455.1). NCBI lineage: Eukaryota > Metazoa > Chordata > Mammalia > Rodentia > Sciuridae > Sciurus > Sciurus vulgaris. Next base: position 88,176,105 of record NC_136463.1, on the reverse strand, counting down.
CAAAATATAATCCCCAGGGGCACATCCCAGTGGCCCACTTCTTCCAGCCACACCCCACTACCTGCAGTTCCACCCAGTAGTTTATTAGAATGATTAATCTACCACGTGGATTAATCCACTGACAAGGTGATAACCCTCATAACCTAATCATTCACCTCCCAATTCTGTTCCTGAGTTATCTAACACATGAGCTTTTCAGGGGACACTTCATATCCAAAACATAAAAGAAGGGCTTCCAGTTGAGGTTCTGTGTGCAGCCTTTGGAAGACTTTCCATGACTCTCTTTTTAATGATGCTTCAGGAGAAAGACAAGGAAGTTATCTTGTATAATAAAAAGGAAAATGGGACCCTTCAGGTCAGCCACAAAATACAGCTACACAAATCCAGGTAAATAATTAGTAAACAGATAAATCTACTTTGGAACAGTTACGCATTACAATATAGAAAGATGTGCCACTGTGAGATAGCATACCTCAGGGACACCACAAGGCAGGGAGAGATGCTGGGGGCTTTGGGAAATTCCAAAAGAATCATGTTCTGCTGAAATGTGTACCTCCTGGTTTTCATCAGGACCATAAAATTGCTGTGAAAAAAGAAGAAAAAATTTTCTGTTTAATTAAGAGCACGATATAGGAAATAAAATGCATTCCAAATGCAGATGAGAAAATTAATTCTAATTCAGATGTAGTTTCCACAGAGTAAAAGTAGAAATTTTGAGTGATTTATCCAAATCACACATATGCACAGAAGTCTTCAATGTGAAATAATAGGCAAACTATACCATTTTAGAATGTATCATTTCTTGTGATCCATAGGCAAGTCTGCTGTGGCCTCAGTTCTCTAGTGTAAAGCAAGAAACTATTTTTCCTGGCATGTCATGAATTGGTCTGGACAGGAATCCTGAAATAACAGAGTCTACCAATATTGAAGAAGAAAAATCAATTTTATTTCCATCTACTTATTTTTTGTTATATGTATATGAAATGTTCTGCTAAAGTAATTCAGTTTAATCTCAAAAAACTGTGGATTCTTCAGGCACAGTGGCACACACCTATAATTCCAGCTTCTCTGGGGGTAGAGGCAGGAGGATCACAAGTTTGAGGCCAGTCTCAGCAACTTAGCAAGAACCTGTCTCAAAATTTAAAAAAAATAGGAAGAACTGGAAATGTTACTCAGTGGTTAAATGCCTGAGGTTCATTCCCTAGTACCAAAAGAAAAGAAAAAAAAACAAAAACAAAAAACACCTGTGTATTCCCTTAAAACAACTAACTATATCCCTTTTAATCAATAACAGTAAAGTGACAGTATTAAGCCCAGTTCACTTTCATTTATGCCTCCAAATCATGGTTCCAGATCTGCAAGTGACAGTGAAATCAATAATCCAAGCCAAACTCCTATTTTCATCTGAAATATACTTTATCATCATTAAGTCAATTATATTTGCTGAAAATGTAACTCCTAGCTTCTTCAATGTTTTATTGCTATTAATACCAGACTTAAGAGAATTTTCCCCACAATTAATTTTCCTCCAAATCAACAATCTCATCTTTATCTGCTTGTTAGTAAAGTAACTAAATATTTATATGATGTTTTCTCTTCACCATTATGGAATCAGGCTAGTGTGTGATATAATCAAACAGTATAATCATTCAGATGGAAGCAAAGCAATTCTGTAGCTTTAAAGAATTCCAACATCCTGTATGTTTCCCTGGAGGAGGGAGGGGCAGTTGGACCATGGTCTATGTAGAATCTGGTCCCTGAAGAGGGTTTGTTTATATTTATTGGGCAAGTATACCCCACATGCTACATAGAGCACTTAAAATAGACTATGTCATTTTATTCTCACTGTAACCCTGTGAGGCAGGAATAAGAAAATAATTTTCCCAGAGTTCCAATTACTAAAGAGTGTCAGGACTCATACCCACTCTTATCCACTGCATGTTTTGACTTCGCGATTCCATTCACCCACTTACTATTTTTCCCTACCATAGATCAATAGGGCAGGAAGGGATGCAATGGAAACCAACACATGGATTGAAATCCAATGGTTATTTATGAACATAGAGAATAACAAATCCATAATCCTGAGATTGACAACTTGCTCTGGTAATGACCCAAATCCTTATAATTGTGTAAACTGTTCAGCCATCACTCAGATTAGATATGGTTTAATCTGAGGTCCTTTAGGATGAAGACTTGGAGGATTCTGGTTGCCACAGGACTCATTATACCCTTTGCATTGTCCTTATTCAGTCACACCTTTGTTTCACCTGCCTTGCCTTTTGGGCATCTGAGATGTGAGCAGCCTGTTCGAGAATGGCATTTCATTTTACAGAAGTCTCAGCATTTTTAGCAGAAAGGGGGAGGTATTAGTGACATCTCCTAAGAAAGGATGTGACAAGAAGAGACTGGTGGATTTGGTAGCCATTAAGATTCAGGAAAGTTGGGCACAGTGGGGCACACCTGTAATCCCAGCTGCTCTGGAGGCTGAGGCAGAAGGATCATGAATTCAAAGCCATAGCAGAAGTGAGGCGCTAAGAAATTCAGTGAGACCCTGTCTCTAAATAAACCTACAAAATAGGACTGGGGATGTGGCTCAATGATTGAGTGCCCCTGAGTTCAATCCCTGGTGCCTCCTCCTGCCCCACAAAAAAGATTCAGTAAAATATTCAGATGTTGTGGTGCAGTCCTATGGTCCTATCTAGCTACTCAGGAGGCTGAGGCAGGAGGATTCTAAGTTAGCAAGACCTTGTCCCAAAATAAAATTTTATAAAAAGGGCTGAGTGTGTAGCACAGAGCACTTGTCTATCATCATGTGAGAGGCTCTGGGTTCAATCCCCACTGCCAAAAAAAGGGGAAAAAAATATACTAACTAGAAAACTAAGAGCTTGACACTTGACAAGCCATCCATGAAGCCAGTGAGATACCCCATCTCTTGAAAAGCCCAGTTTTATGCCATGCCTTGGTTTACAGATAAGAAAGCTGAGGCCTATTTAGAATGATTTACTTCATCAAGGTCATGTTTGTAACAAGGACCAGAGCTCAATTTGGGTATCCCCATGTTGGGCATTCCTCTGAAATAGGATACCATTGTAATATCTTACATGATAAAGCCAGACTTAGTTTTCAACAAGACTTTTGTGATAACATCAACATATATCCTCTTTCTAAGCCATCAGCATTTTCTTTCTTTTTAAAATTTGAATTTATTAGGTATAAGTATAATGCATGATAGTAGAATTCATTGTGAAATATTCTTACATGTACATAAGTATTTTTAAAAATTGACTTCAGTCTTGAGTTGGTAATGGCCTTGCTCCTCATGTGCGTAAAGCAACTATACTCCCATAGGGGCTATACACCAGTGGGTCCAGAATCTTCTTAAGCACAGGTGCAGGTGAAATTTACCTGAGTTACAATGTAGTTGTAATTGAATTACCTGCAGTTGGGTGAAATTGTGGTTTGGGACCATCACAATGACAGGGGCCCTTGACATTAGTCTGTTATGTTGCTCAGCTTGTTTTCCCTTCAAGTTCAGCTATAGTCCTTTAGTCTCTATTTCTGTTTGATAGTGACATGCACATGACAAAAAGAACAGATTTATTTTCTCAAACCCAGAGACCCTTTACACGTTCTTAAACATAATTAAGTCTTTGAAATTATTTCCTCATAGTAAAATTAGCCATCATAGTCCCTTTTTATACCAGAAGACAGAACCTTGTATTTTCAGCAAGGTTTATCTCTTAATGTCTGAGACATAGTTAAGAAATGATCAGGAAAAAAAATGTGTTGTGAGAGGGGACAGATGGTGCAGCCTCTGCCTGCAGTAGTGATCCCAGACTGCAGTGTCCAAACAGAGGAGAGTTGTTTGATTTCTAAAGCTTTACTGGGGAGGCTATTTTAGGTCTTGTCTCTGGGACTGACAGGGTCAGAAGAGTTGCCACAGTAGCCAGTCTAAATGTGTTGTCTGCTTCTTTATGTCAGTGGATTCCTATTGTGAGCACAGAGGAAGCAAAGCAGCCAGCTGCCACCCTCTGTCCAGGTACCACAATGGCAGTCAGAGCTGCTTTTCTCTCTCTGTCCGCTGATGGTGCCTCTGTGTCTGCACATAAACATACGTATGTGTTTTTGTTGCAACTAGAATGTAATGGGATAGTGAGAGTCTGGCATCTGTGACCATCTGCACCATGAATGAACATAGTAAAAATGTTTAAAACAATACAAACCATTCTTTCCTGTCTGCAGATTTTCAGACCAGCTTAGTTTGTTTCTCAGTGATGAAGACCAGCATCACATTCCCTTTTCCCCTCTGCCATTTGCTGAGCTGGATGAGCAAAGAGTGGTAAACAGAGTTCTCGGGATGGGCTGTGTTCCCACTAATGAACTATGGAAGTACTACGCTTTAAGTTGAATGAACTACTATGCCTTAAATATAAGAGTAATGGACATTGAAATCTGCTACATATATAAGAACTCTCTGTGGAGAATATGGATATTTTCTTTTTATTATTTTACCCATTTGAAGAACTCTTCTAGGTTTTTCTTAGCTTTACTGCTGAAAATCGCAAGTGCTATTGTTTTCAGGTCTCCTTTTTCCTTGCAAATCCACACTTGAGTACTTCTGTTTCCTTATCACCACTACAAATGAAAATGATTATGTTTTCCTAGCCAATGGGTACTATTAATATTTATCTACCCCACAGTCAAGTTTTATTAATTGCTTAATTAGTAATAGTGAAAACAATTAGTGTTATACACATGCTAAGAACAAAAATTAGCATAAGTGAAATACAGAGGTTGAATTCTAAAGAATCAAACAAATCTGGCCTTATGATTTGAGTAGGAAGTAGGCCCTGACAATGGCCTGTGTCAATGGTATGAGTGCCCGTGAGTACAAATGCACAATCCTGCTTCTTCCCTTCTGGACCTTGTCCCCAGGTGCTTCATTTCAAACATGTCATCACTTTTCTGTCCCCTGTGGCCACAAATCCATTGAAAACATCCTGTGCATGAGCTTCACCCATTCAGCTAAACAGGGGAAGAGAATATAAACTGCAGTGAGCTACACATTGACCTGTTTCTTTGCCCCCTTTAAGTAGAATTAATCCTACAGGGTATGAGTGAGCATGCTCATTTACAACCTCAGCAGCTCGATCCCTCTAGCCTCATAATCAGGTTGATGTGAGGTGATGGACCAGGCCCACTCACCTCTGTGACCACCATCAGACCCTGGATATCAGAACTGTCAACTGCTGCTTTCCCTTCCTTGCAAGAGCCTGACTAAGGCCTGTCACTGTCCATGGCAGGATTCAGTCATCCACAAACTACAAGTGTTGAGAAACTTGAACTCTCTTTGTCATCATGCCTATCACTGGAGAAAAGAATCACCATCATCATCATTGCTAGCAAAATAATTGCAAACATTTATTAAGCTCCTACTATATATGGTGCTGTACTACATTTTTAAGATCCTACTATATGTAGTGCTGTGCTAGGTAATAGAATGAATACAATGTTAAAACCTATATGCTTGTGTGGTTGTTTATTTTGTATCTTCTTGTTCTGGCCTATTGAAGAAAATGTCATAAAATTGACAAGAAATGTCTATACCACAAAAAATGGGATTAATCCAAAATAGTAAATGCTAAATGTCACAGAGGAAACTTATGGAGGCTTATGGGATTTCAGGAAAGGGAGCAATCTTTGGGAAATACCATGTAAAGGGTCAGAGAGGGGAAAAAGTTTGAAGTGGACTTCAACCAGCTGGCCAAACATGGTCTGGAAGAAGGAGATGAGAAGGGAAAGTGATGGCAGACAGGAGATGATAGCAGGAATGCACGGAGCTTTCAGGAACCACAAGAACACCCTTATTCTCTGCTCCATAAGAGCAGAATACCTTTTTTGTGGGACTGGGTTTGTAGCTCAGTGATAGAGCACTGGCCTAGCATGTGTGAGACACTGGGTTAAATCCTTAGCATCACATAAAAATAAATAAATAAAATAAAGGTATCCATCTACAGATAATTTAAAAAAAAAAAGAAGACTTTTTTAACATTAGGAAATAGTGAAAGATAAAGTCTGAAATGGAGTGAAGGATAAGCTTTTGAAGAATTTTGATTTCAGGCATTATTCTACTGGATCTGTCTTGAACCTATTATGGAGGGTGCAGACAATAAGTACCACAAATACCTTTATCACAGGTAAGATAGGAAGGCAGTTCCCTGGTGGGGTTCCAGTGACTCCTCAAGCTCCCAGGTGTCAGCTCCCTGCCTGTGAGCTGGGGAATGAACTATTCAAAATAGGTGCTCTAAAAAGTTGCCCAGGTAAGCTGACTGTATTTCTTCTCTGGCACAGAGATCAAAATGCTCCCAGAAGATATGGAAATACACGTGCTGGACAAGCTATAAGTACCTTTTAAATGGCTTCACTCAGACCTACCCCTTTCCCACTAAATGCTTCGCTAACTCTATCAGCCACAGCGCCAAGCATCTCAACTCATTTCTACAAATGACATCGAAAGTCTCTGTCAAAAGTGATAGTTTCTTTAGTTCATCAAATCTCTATTCATTGCAAAAACATTGTTGTCCTTGTGGTTTGTGCTTTGTGATTGCTTTTATGAAGACAGTGAAAAGGCAAAATATATAGGTAAAATTTAAATTGACTTTATATAGCTAAGATTTACCATCTTCCAAAATAGCGTGCTACATTAATGCACATCTGATTTCAAGGTACTTTTTGTTCTTTTAAATTGGTCTTCTCTGCACATAATAATTCTGTCAGACAATGGTCTGTGGAAGGAAATGTTGTTTGTGATTTATTTGGGGGGACCTTGAAGAATAAAAATACTATTTTTTACTAATGTGTCTAAAATGTAAAAATATTGTTATAATATGCAAAGATGTCTTCCCGTTATAGACATTTCCCCCTTTCAATGTGTTTGTTGTAGGATCTAAGGGAGGAATGTGTAAAGTTGAAAACAAGAGTGTTTGATTTGGAACAACAGAACCGAACACTAAGCATCCTTTTCCAACAGAGAGTCCGACCAGCTTCTGATCTGCTCCTGCAGGTATGTGTATACATGGAGAACAATCTTTGCTACTGAAATGCTATTGACAGGAAGTTACTCCAGTTCAAAAATTTCCAGCATCTCTAGGGGCGAGATGTAGTGTATCAAAATCCCAATTCTTCCCTGTCTCAGGAGATGTCATTAAAGTTGTAAGTCTTTTAAATTTTTGACTTTTTTAAAGTTACATGCAGATAAAGAAATGCACCAACAAAGAATACACAGGTAACAGGGACAATCAAAGGGTGTTCTCTAGGAAACTAAGTGAACTTAGGAAATAATTGAGAACTTTGGGGACTAATATTAGGAACCATGCATTCCATGATAAGCAAAGTAGGGTTTTATGTAATGCACATTTCTGTATTTCCAACTCTCCATAATAAAAAATACAGTTGGGATTTGTATTTCTATAATCTCTCTCTCTGTTTAGAGTCCCTCTTCACATCATAGCACTTTGTGAATTCTATCTCGGTATTTTTGCAGGACCTTTAGATACTCTAACTGAACTCTTTCTTCATTCTCCTCTATAACATGGAAAGTTGTGGAGAGTCAAGCCACTTGAATCCTTTTGTAGTTATCCCTGACAAAGCACTGGGGAATACACTCCATGGCCGAGAAATACATGAATTGGTAGAAGGGGCTTCAGGGCCAACCTTTGCTGTTTCCCATCTTTCTAATCCTATTATTGTGCATATTTGCTCAAACAAGTTCCTCTGAGCTTTTCTCAGAGCTTTTTGGGGCTCAGCTGTTAGAAGGGGCACTCAGGTTTCACAGGGGTCTTGCGCAATTTACAAAGGGCTGCTTGGTCAGTTGGCAAAGAGGACACTTCTTCTTATCCTCTGATCATCTAAACTACAGTGTCCAGTCCTGGAAACAATAACCATGTAGGGCTATTTAAATTTTTCCTTATAAAACTGACATTAAATTAACTCTAAGTTCCTATGTCCAACTAGCTACAGTTCAGATATTCAAATTGGACAGTGCATGAGTAGAATATTTTCATCATCATATTAATCACTCCTGGACAGTACTTTTCTAAATGGCCAAGACTGTTTTGCTAATTTGCCCTCCAAATTTTGGCATGATCATCTTAGGACTCCTCAAAGAAATAATGGGAAATCACGATTTATTTCAGAGAAAGGAAGATGTTTGGTAAAGCTGAATATCAAATTGTAATTTGCCCCCCAAATTAAAATAAAACAGCTCTCTGAATTACAAAATAGATTTCATCTCTTAAATTAATGTCCTCTCTGCTTTATCTGTTAGAACATAATTCATAATTTATGACTCAAAAATTATGGTGGAGGAGAGAGGGAAGTCATTTATTTCTATTCTATTTCCTAGTCCCAACCACAATAAATGTTTGTCATAGGGGATCTTGCATTTGTAAGAAGTCATGTTTCAAAAAAAAAAGAAGTCATGTTTCTTTTGCAATCAAGATCCAATATTATAATTACTTTTAACAGCTATTGCATGTTCATGAATTTTTTTTCTGTTTTGCCTGTTTTAACTTGAGGCTTTTCTGAAATATTGTTTAAGGATCTGCAAACCCTGTGTATGAACCATGAATAGTTTATATGCATAGTAAATGCATGTACTGTAGATATTTAAGCTTTTTCATTGACTGTCACAAATTTCTTCAAACCATGTTCAAATGACAAGAGGATGATGTATATGCTTGCAGCAGAACTCAGTATCTATTGACTGGGTATTTTCTGTCAACAAACTTTGTACCCTTCTTTAGTTTTCACTTCCAGAAGCCATTCTTGTTTAAATAATATTTATCAAAGATAGGCTGTTAACAGTTGCATGAAGAATGATGATAAAAGTGTGATGACTGCCCTCAAACACAAGGCCAGGTTCATCATGGGGGTAGGTGAGAGAGAGGGAGACTAGTATGAAAGCAGTCTTGGCCTTACCAAAAATGTTATTGAACACATGCATAGTGCTTACCACATGTCAGATGCTGTTCTTCAACAGTTACAGCATTTGCTAATTTAATTTCTTACAGTCCCATGAGGTAGGACCCGAACTTTGCATTCACCATGGAGATGAGGACACAGATAGAGGTTTAGTTACACAGCTAGTATTGCCAGAGTAAGGATTTAAATCTGAAAATCTTATGCAATCAAGTTCATCCTTTCTTGACCTTCACCTCCATACTCTCTCTGTGTGGAACATGAATGAGCAAGAGGACTGCTTTGATGATTTCCTGCTCTAAGTGACATTTTGATGAACAGAGCAACTGGTCCACCTGTGACCAAGTCAGATTGGAAGGCCTTCTGCAGTTTGGTCACCATGCAGAGCTTTCTGTATTCACATGTTTCTGAAAGGTTCCTGGTTTGTGGCTTCTAACATTCCCCTCACTTATGTGTTCTGCCTTTGTCTTGTTTTGGACACCTGTGTTATCATTATCCTGATAGGCTATTAGTCTCATATTTTCATCCTAAGACAGTTTTTTTTTCTTTCCTTTTTGATTTGATATTTCAAAGGATCCAACTACCACATCCATAGGCCAAGATAGAAAGAAAAGAATGTTATAGATCATTCACATAAACAGTGGAGTGTCTGACAGCTTAGAACCAAGGTGCAAAACTTTACTGTCACTTCTTAGAGTACTGACTTTTTTCTTTTTGCTAGTGTTTTGTTTTATATTATTATTTGAAATGAAATGAGGGGATTTTTAAGTTCTATTCATTTCTCTCCTATTTCTTCTCCTTTAAATCATTATTTTCAGAGTGCAATTCTATCTCTCCATGGGTCTGATTTGGCAGGATACCACACAATCATCTCTTCGCCTTCCATAAGCAATACATCTCCATCTCTGAAATCCAGTTCATGCTGCCCCTGTTGGGGTTCTTCCAGAGTCATGGCTGTCCTTACTGAACTTTCCCCTTGCTGGAGGTCATGTAGTGATGGCCAGCTATGCCACAAGAGTCAGTAGTCTGTGGCCTTGTGTGGGATTATGGAATCCTGGCCTCTCATGACAGAGGAAATCATCCAATGCAACTCAAACAACTGGGGGTTTGTTTACTTTTCATTTCAACTCCATAATAATCTGTTTGAGAATCTGGGCTGAGTGTTGCTTTTCTTTCTCCACAGATACTATCACTGTTCACAACACATGCTCAGTGTGCTCTCAGTGAGGGCTTAATACATATATAATTTTTTTTCTGACAATCTGAGAGGGGGTTCTAATCCCAATAAGATTATAATTTTCTTGGGGTGAATGCCATGTGCTCTTCTATCCATTTGTATGAATCTGTATTCAGTCCCCTGCACCTGCGTACCCAATTCATAATGTTTAAATTCTTTTATTCTGATAAATAGTGATTTTTTTGGCATTTACACTCTTTACTGTTGCCATTGTGTAATGAACATAATAACCACACAGGACTATCTGGATCTGAACAGTCAAGTGAATCACCAACATGAAGATACCTTTTGTAGGATAATGATCACTCAGAGAAATTGGAAAATGTTAGTTATATTATACAAATTTTAGCGTATGTGTTTTTCTTCAGAAAGGTCTCTATATCTGCCTTTTGGGTATTTTCAAATGTACATGGTTGAAGTAAGATAAGAATAAATCATTAAGAGAGCTTCATAATATGATAAAAAGCATTAGGAGAAGGGCAGGGGAGTGAAAGAGAGGATAAAGATTGGCTCAGTGATTCTTGAATTCTGGCAATGGAAGCTTTTTATTCCAATCCACTAGGGTCTCTCTTGAGCCACAAGCTAAGAAGGAGTCAAGAGAAGAAGCAAGAAAATCCACACAAGTTTAAAGAATCTGCCTGACTTCCCACATGGCTAGGATATGTTTGCTTTATGAGTTTCTGGAATTGATGAGCTCTGCCCCTCAACTGCTCACGTGTCAACCCGGGAGGTGCCAGCCCTGCCTTGCAAACCTGAAATCTAATTTTAAAAGACCCTCATAGCAACCGGAATAGCAGCTTTGTAATGCTTCCAGGATGCTGAGGAACACCAAGGCCCAGATGGCAGACTGTCCACAGGCAGTGAATCTGTCATCCTGCATCATCAGAGGGCATTGGTGGCTTCATTATGGGCATTGGTCAGGCGTGAAAACATATGGAGAGTATGCAGCAGGGATTCTGTCTCACACACGGAGCACTAGGAAGGATATTAACTTGTCAAAGGTGCAGAAAGTGGCCTCTCTGAGAGGTAAAAGACACTTTGAAAGATCACACAGCTCCTGTAGGGCAGGGCTCTAGATAATGAGAGGTAACACAAGACACTGCTTTGTGATCAAGTAAGAGCAGCATAGAAGATGAGAAAGATTCTTCAGGGTTATGGCAAAAAGGGATTTCCTCCCTCTTCATAATGCACCCAGGGCCCTCTATAGACTTGCCTAACCCTCAATGGCTTCATATTTCTGTCCTTATTTTTTTCCCTAGCACAAATTCTTTGCTCTAGCCAAGCAGAAATAGTCTCCCTCCACAGAGCACGACATAGGTTTCCTTTCAACTGTTCCATTTTGTATGTCATTTCACAATGCTACCCCACCCCCACCCATGCCTCCCCTGCCTCTCTTCATTCATTACCAACTGGAAGCGCCAGAAGTATCTCAGTGCTGTGCGGGGTGGGGGTGGGTGTTCAGTGCAGAAGCACATTTCCTCAAGAGCCTGTGGTCTACCAGTAAGCATGAAACAAAACAATGTGTCCAGAGACACCTGGAAAGTTGCAGGGGATAGGTAAAGATAGGTGGAAGCTTAACACTACCTGGACAGTTTTTAGAGAAGGCCCAGCAGAGGAAGCCAAGCTTCAGCATGCAGCTGGCTGCACAAGGGAATGTAAATATCATCTCTGCACAAAGAGACCAGAGGGTCTCCCTCCTTCCAGTCCTTCTTCTAAATCCATGTGCTCTGGAAATGCTCCTAAAGTAAAAGCACAGCCCCTTCCCCCTCCTCCCTCAATCTCCTGGTCACACTCTGCTCACTGTGCCAGCCTACAATGGTATGTGGATGTTACTTTGTAATGAGGCTGCAGTGCTTTTCTTCTTCCTTCCTTCCTTTCTTTCTTTCTTTTTTTTTTAATATATGCTTGTTCTTCATTCCAAAAATCAGTGGAGAGGTTTTGTTGTTGTTTTGTTTTAAACAAGTCCAGTCCCCCGATCTTGACTGAATGCTGTGTTATGATTAGCTGAGTATCAGCTGTTATGGAAGGTGCACCTTGTCTCTTACAAGGAAATCAAGGTATGACTTTTGGAACTTTTTTTTTGCTGCTTGGACCTTTATTTTCTTGATGATTCTTGACTTACTAATCTTTGAATCCTTCCAATATGCAACTTGCACAAACCTGATCCTTCTTAAGTGTTATGTGAAGTAATGATTGAGTGAACCCATGGGGAAAGTTGGAAGGCTCATGTCAGGAGGTGGAGAGAGGTAGCTGTACAAATGAAGTGACTGCGTCAGAGGGATAAGGGGATAGAAATGAGGGCTTTCCTCAGGGGCCATGTCCACAAGGCAAAGAAGGCAGACTTTGGAATGTTGTGTTTTCTTAAGTCAGGATGAGTAGGGAAAATTATGTTTAAATGAGTTCTGGGTCTTTCCTGTTGATGTTTCCATTGCTTATTCAATTTTAATTTTTGCTTTTGTCTTTTCCTATTGGAACACATGTTCCATCTTAGAATGGTTGGTTCCCTATAGCTGTAGGAATGACATGACATGGTGGGTCCTTGACCCGAGGGACATATTTTTTCCATATCGTTTCATGAGCATGAGTTTTATGTCTTCCATCGCAGCTAGCCTACCCCTAAATTTTAAGATAATTAATGGAAGATATCTGGATATCCTATTCTTTGTATCCTCCCACAATCAGATAAATCCCAAATATGTAATAACATCCTTCAAGATCACAAGATTGGGTCCACACAAACCATCCTCTCATTGGAAAGAGTGTAAAAACATGTGTCTTAAGATCCAAGGCCATCAGTGGTTTAACCAGGTGAAGTAATAAGCAAAGGAGGCTGTTCTATAATCAGCTCCAACCCATTGTGGCCAGTAGGGATACTGGTTAGGTATTGCTGTGGCTTTAGAAATTTTAAGCAGCTGGAATTGCAGAGTTTTGTGTGCATCCTCTCAATGTTTAAACATTGGCTGATACCTGTTTCTGCTGCTTTGTCACACTGAAGAAACCCAATAAAACCTTTGGGGCCAGGGATGGCCTGCAATGTGCTTGTCTTTCTCTACTCTCCTGAGGGTGGGTTTTTAATTTAAAGCATGGTACATGTGCTCTGGACACTTGGCCACTAGGCTTCCTATTCAGATTCATAGCACAACTAGCAAATATTACTCCATTCATTCTTATAACAAAAATGCATTGAGTACATACTATGTGCATGGTACTCTCTGTGTGTTAATCACACAGAGATGATTAACATAGTTTCAGACCTCAAGAGGTTCTCTTTTTAACAAGGAGACAGATAATACAAACGACTGGACTGTAGAGTAGTAAATGCAACAGAAACATTTACCATTAGAGGTCTTCAGAGGAAAGAGCAATGAACATTATCTGCTAAGTCATGGAAGCCTTCTGGGTGGTGGTGACAGCTAAACTAGACTGTGAAGGAGGAACTGGAGTTTGAGGGTAACAGGGTTCTGAAGATTTGTGGACTACACTCAGGACTAAACTTAGTAGTGGGATACATATTCATGTTAATCCCAAGTCTTGACCTTGATTATAGCTGTACAATTAGAGTAGTTTTATCCTTATTCTCTCTCCTTTGGCCTTCCCATGTCCTTCTCAAAATGTCAGATTAACTCATTGAGCTCTGCAGAGAAACAGAACCCTCAAGGAGCATCATGCTTGCTGAATTCTGTGTCATTGTGACCTTCAAGAACAATTCTGTCTAGCCCTTTTATTTGAGGAAGAATCTAGTTAGAGAAGTTGATGAAAAATGAAGAGTTCTCTTTGTCTAAGGGTTGTTTTAAGGTTTTTAACATTAAATAGAGGTTCAAACCCTGCACATAAATCAACATTATATTGTAATAGACTAAGTGGTTGAAATGTAAATTCAGGAAATTCACCTTGTAGCATGCAACATTTCAGGCTGTGTATTTTTTTCCATTATTCAAACACTTAAGGAAACCTGATTATCCTGGATTTTCTAAATTTCATGCAGTAAATGTTTATCATACAAACCTTAAATTTCCCCCAGTTAAAAAGTGTTAGTGCTACATTTTCATGAAGTTTGGATAAATGTGAGAATTTGGAAATGCAAGGGACAGAAAATACTGAGGAAGGAATGGTGATGCTTACCTGGGGATTTCATTATGCAGATTGGAGCATTAATTTCTTGGCACTGGAAGTTGCAGAATGTCCATTGCTGTCAGTGGATGTCACACCAGGGAAATATTATCCCTGGCATGAAAAGATTAAGTGACCCAAACTCTGACATGAAAGACCAGTGTTTCCAGGAGTGAAAAGAAGTTCTGGCTTTGTTCTTTTGCCTCTTTTAGCAAGAGGGTGCACTTGTCTGAGGGTGGCCCTGACACACACTCAGGAGCCACTTTCAGGAACCAGGAGGTGATTTGCAATCTGCTGCAGCTTTCCAAGAGACTCTGAGACAAGTCTTTAACCTATCAGGCTACAGTGAAGAAGGCTATCTTCCCATTCCTCAATCTAGACTGCATACACCAATTAGGGGAAAGAAGGATGGGGTAGATACCACAGAGGCAAAGAGAAGCATGCAAGATGTCTTAGTAAAGCCCACCCAGAAATGCAGAGAGAAACTCAAGCATGTCACTGAAGCCCTGTGCTACTTAGCATGATCTTTAGGTAAGTGAATTAGCCCAGGCACACCTAACCCTGTACTGGGCTCCTACAGCCACTCAGAGACATAGTAGAACTGGACCCATGGTATCTCCCTACAGGATCAGAGAGATGAAGATAAATATTCCTATTGCAAGGTGCTTTTATATCTCAATGCCACTAATTTGTCATTTTTTGCCTGGCTGCAGCAGAATAGACCAGGACTGACTCCAAGAGCAAAAAGATACTACCCACTCTCACTTACTAACACATACAGAAGCACACACAGGCCCAAGTCAATTTTTCAAAATCCCTGATAGAAAAACCTTGGGCACGTGAGGGAATAGGCCATTTTTGTGAGACTGACAAACCTAGGAAATATTGTGTTTATAAAGTTATCTTCATATAGTTGCATCCTTGCTGCCTTTCCTACCTTTAAAGTAGTTTGTGTCCCTTACCTGGGTCAGTTTCTGACAATCACTGTCAACCTCATGTCTCGAAATCAACAACCAAACTAATGCCTGTTTTTCTGAAAAAAAAAAAAAAAATCTAAAAGACCATTCACCTGCACAGAGACTTACTGGAATGAAAGACATTTCCATTTTATGTCACAGGCCCTTTGGCCACTGTTGACTCTGGTGACCTGAGACAGGCCACATGGGTATGTCACCATTACTTCATGTTGTGTGCTATAGTTACTAAATCTCTGTCATCTCCTACCTCACATAGAAGGACCAGGAGAGCACTTCCCTATGAAGTAATGCAGAGCAAGAGAAGCAGGAGAACCCATGCAGGGTCTTTTATGGGGGTAGTCATGTGACTCTGTCAGCTTAGCATAAGCTATATCATAGCTACAAGATTTACTTCTGAAATAGGGTAGAGTGAGAACTGGTTACAGAGTTTTACAAATAGATAACCTTGTAGTTAAATAAAGCTTTGAGGTCATTCCATACTTCCAGCAGAAGTCAGCTCACTGAATCCCTAAAATAGGCCCAAGGTTTTATTGAGCTTTCACTAGTAGAAGATGAAGTCCCTCCAGGCTGCTGCATCTTAGCCAGGGTTCTTCTGGCACAAAGCTTTCTGCCTAAAGGGCCTACTATAGGCCCTCATTTCCAATTGTCACCTTCATTGCTTTTCCTGGACCTGCATAGGGGAAGAATATTGCATTTGCTTTCAGAAAATCAACAATTAAAAGGCATTTAAGCATCCCTTTAGAGTTAGCTGTGTGCTACACTCCAGACAAATCAAGTTAAATAGATTTGGTTGGCGCCCTAATGATCTGAGTTATAGGTAACACCACTGTGGGCATAAGTCATACTTCCCTGAATAAGGATATGAATCTAATAACTTGGTAATACAATCAAAACACTTGCCCTAGAAACATGTTTATGCCAAGGTATAAAAGAATCATAGTCTATTATATCTCAACTTTCAAGATCATATGACCCACCCCATCCTCTGTTATCTGACACTCAGATTCATCAGGGCTTTGTACAAGGTCACACAGTGTGTTCAGGACAAAATGGTGACTAGGATCCAGGAGTCCTGATTCCCAGTATTATGACCTTTCTATTAGGCCATAAGATAATAAATTTGAAATTTAACTGAATTAAGGAAGAGAGAGAGCATGTCATGAGAAATGTGCTTTCAGCCCATTGGGTGACTTTGGGAAATGGGTCATGATGAGGGCTGACTGAAGCCATTGAGCTCTGATGAGACATGCTGCAGAAGACCAGAGCGATAGGAGGGGAGAAACAGCCTCTTTGTGCAGTAGCAAAAAGATGACAAAGATTTAAGCAGCCTTGGATTCAAGTCATCTCTCCATCACAATTTGGGTGATTTGGAGCAGGTTCCTGAAATTCCTAGAATTTTAATTTTCCATTTGAACCAGTAAAGCAGTATCTAAACTGTAAGGACTGTCACATAGCAGGAGTGAACAAATGCTGCAGTTCTCTCCTTTCTATTCCTGGGTGGCTGGTCACTGGCATCCCGGTAGCAGGGGAACGAGAAGTATAGCAGGTGACTCCATTGCTCAACAAGGATATTTTGAGAAATTGTGGCCTGAGGGAAAGAGATTTAAGGCCCAAAGTATACATATTAAATCAGTACCTCTTTGTTCTTGACTTTTTGTGGGATTTCCCTGGGAATTTGTATTTCTAGGGCTGTTGTAGGGATATTTAGCTCTAAGTGTATCTTTATGGGCTTTTAGCTGAATGAATGTTCCAACAAAAATTATGTGTTGATGTATGCTGGAGTTGGGTGCAATGGAAACACTGTGGATGACATTACCCAATCTGATGGTTAATTTTCAAGGAGTGGTAGTCTGTGGCTAGATCATAGAATCATTGGCATCTGAGCAGAGCAGTAGGTTTTTTACCCATAAATAGGACACAACAACAACAAATCCTTTGTTACTTCAAGATGTTAAGGGAAATTTGAAGCATATTAACTTTCCTAATTAAAAAAATAATCTTGAATTAAGATTTGATGCATTCCAGTGATCTGACCACAACTCTCCTTTTACCTTTTTTTTTTTTTTTTTCATTCACACAACATTGAATACTTTCTATTTTACATTATTTTATTCAGGCCTGTTTTCATGTCCTTACTGATGAATGCAGTATTCCTGAGTGCCCACCTTTATAAATTCAAAGCTCAAGATCCCCTTTAAGAAATTTATTTCCAGCTTTTATTCATATGATTGCTTCCCCCCTGCAAATATCTAAATATTAAATGGGCGGGAATAAGGATAATGTATAAGAATCATATTGCTTAATAATAAAGATAATTGGAATTTCAAAGTAGAACACATTGTACATTTCTTATATGAGATGCATACAGATGTTTTTAAGTAAGTTTTGCTCATATTTTATCATTACATTTGATGGTAGTTCAAGGCAGGCATTGAGATCCTTGAATCAACGTAAAGATTTCATAATGATATGAGTGCAAAAAGCTATTACCATTAATGTTGCAGTAGAATTTGCCATAAAAATGAGGAAAGCTGAAATGAAAGAGGTAATCTGCAAATGGATGCTTCAGATGCAAAATTGTCTTCTCATTACAATGTTATGTCCATTGCTAAAAAGAAAAACATATCTCACTGCATTAATTCCACATCAAAACAGAATGTTTGAGATGTTCATGTGTACCCTTTGTGCATCTCAATGGATTACCAGAATTGATTGTTCAGTGAGCTGCCAGACTCTTTATTTTAGTAGCTAATTTTTACTGCTATTCTCTGACCAGACCACTGAAACACTAAAGACCATGTAACATTAATTTGGTACTTCTCAAAAGCAGTCTCCTAGTCCTTGCCCTAGTTCAGAGGAACCATTAAACCCATTCTGCACGTAGTTGTGACCTGTTCCTAAAGAACATTGGCACCACCCTTCTTTCACCAAAATCATTCTCCACTTTCTCTTTCCAGCCAATCCCCATCAATACCCAGCCCCAGGTAACCACTGATATGCTTTCTGTTATTATGGATTACTTTTTCCTTTTTGAGAGTTTACTATAAATGGAATCTGACTTATTTTGCTCAATATATCTTTAATATACAGTCATATAGTTAGTTGTTCATATCAGAAGTTTTTATGTTCTGATTTGTAATGATACACATCATGAATACTTCCTTGAAGGTGTTTTTGGAAAATGCTCAGTAAGTCACCTGACTGAATGCAGTAGATGCATTTGTGTCCCTTTTAATACTGGGAAATGCCATCCAAGACTTGCTGGACTTTTGTAGTCCTGCCAACGGGAGGATCCACGTGTATCTTCTGAATTTGGATTCTATGGAAAATACTACATATAGAAATAGGTAGCACATAGGCTTGGAGTTAAATACTCCTGGGTTCAAATTCTGTCTTTGTTACTCATCAACATTGGGGCCTTGGGCAAGCAATTTCTTCTTTCTAGACCTCGGTTATCTCTTCTGGGAAAGGAAAGAAATAATACTGACTTCTTGTTTGCATAAAATACTATACAAATTGTTCAGTGAATAAGACAATGGTTGAGGCAATGTGTGGAACTTTATACTCCTTATAGAAGAGGGACAGTTAAGCCACTGTTATTAGAAACAACCTATATGCCCATCAAAAAACTATACCTGTGCATCATTCCATACTCTAATAGGATAAACTTAAACTATACTTACCAAGGAAGACCTCTAAGATAAAGTGAAGTTTCGCAGCATGAAAGCAAATAATGAATAAGGTAATATATATATATATATATATGTATATATACACACACACATACACATGTATGTAGATACATGCATGGAAAATATTTTGGAAAAGTGCATGCCATACTAATAACAGTGGCTATCTTAGTCAGGTAAGACTTCTTCCTGGAGAGTTTGAATTCTTTCAAGTGAGAATATATTCATATTTATTTGGTCAGGAACACATTCTTTAAAATTAAATCAGGATAATACTAATGGAAGGAAAGCATTATATTTAGAAGAATGCACAGATATGCTCTTGGTTCCCACACAAACACATATACACATCATGAGAGACTTCTGAGAATGTGATGTGCTCCAATAAGGACTTTCAATCAAAACACACTACATATTCTCATTTCTGTTTTGCAGATAATTTTTTTGAAAACTTACATTAGTCTAGATTTTACAATGCCAAACTATGCTCAGCCAAACCTTGGAATTGGGTGCAGTGAGGGAGAGGAGGAGTAAAGGTTTTGCAGAGAACTCACAGGAGGGGAGAGGAGAAAAAGAAGGGAGCATGGCACAGTGTTCTCACGAGGTAGCAGGGAATGCAAAGATAAGGGGAACCATGTATTTCAGAGGGGAAAAGAGTTGGCATCATGTTTTCTTACAATGCAAGATGAATATCTATATTATTTAGAGCCAAAGACTAGTAAGACTTTTAAGTTAATAAAGGTAAAATATTGATTTGAAACGAGATAAACCAAGATAGAGTAAGATGTCTAAAGTAAGATAGAAGAAAAAAGATGAAGCATATGGTAAGGAAGGGAAATGGGATTAGAGAATAATCAAAGCCAAGTTAGAGATTGCTAGGTTAAATAAAATTAAACCCAATGCTAAGCTATTTATATATTTAAAAAGCTACAACAAAAACATCAACTTTTCGTGATAAAGGGGAAAAAATAGATGGGTGAAGATACCTGATAAATACAAACATAAGGAAACAAATGAAGAGGAATTATAACACATAAAGTAGAATTTAAATTTAAAAGTCTTAAACAGATAAAAAGGAATATTAAGTGACAAAAATTATGTTATGAATGAAAGTTAAGACAAAATTGTATGTACCAATTAAATGTACAAAGGAAAACCTTAAATGCAAAGTGAATGTAATTTTTAAAAATTACAGTTAGAGGTATCAGAACACAAAGACAGTCTTTCAAAATTGAGCAATTTTGACAGACAAATAATAGGTAGAGATATAAATAAGAAATACACTTATAAAAAGAACATAAAAAATGGTGGAATGAGACAGACATCATTATCCTATGTACATGTATGATTACACAAATGGTATGAATCTACATCATGCACAACCATAGAAACGAAAAGATGTGCTCCATTTGTGTATAATGAATCAAAATACAGTCTGTAAAAATAAAAAAAAAATTAAAAAGAACATAGAGAAGCTACAAAAGAAAGGTAAAAATATTTGATTCTGTAAAAATGCTTTTGTATGGGTGAAAAATATGGTTAACTATATGCAGTAGAGAAATATAGATTTGGGAAAAATATTTGTGATTCAAAACATAAAGATCATATACAAAGAGGTCTTACAAATGGACAATAAGATATCATGTAAGATAATAGATTGAGCAAATATATAGGAATGCAACTGATATAAGTACAAATCCAAATCACCAATAAACATTTCAAAAGATTCTCCAAGTCACTAGAATTCAGGGAAATGCAAATTATGTAACAACTAGACATATTTTAATCCAATTATATTAGTAGTAATTAAGGTGAGAAATAAAAACAATTACTGTTATGAATACAATGGAGAGTGTATTCACATGTATGTTAAGTGTTGTGGAAACTCACTGGCACTATATTAAAATTAAAAATACTCATTTGTTTATAATAAAAAATAATTAATTAAAAAATACTCTTTTTATCAGCAATTGTACTTTAATGACTCTGCCATAGAAATAAAGGTATTATCCCATATAGGAAAAGCAGGGCAGAGGAGAAAGTAAAAGCTGATGAGATATTTCAATGAATTTTTACAAGAGAGAAAGCAGATATAGTAGGAACTAAATAAAGTCAGAAGAAGCTGAAACCTCAATGTTGGAACTGGGCAAACCACATAGAGAAGAAAATTTCCCAACAGAACTCAGTGACCCCAGGTACTGCCAAAAGAAGGAAGGTCAGAAGTCTGTTTGAAACAGCTAGATCATCCAGATTCAAACCCCACCACCACTCAAAACATCCCACAGGAAAACAAAAGTTAGTTCCTGGCATGTGGAGGTTCCACCATTGGAAAGAGTTCAGCTGATCCTCCTCTCAATGAAGTCCAGTGAAGGACAAGCCCCACCCATGCACAGGGGCTTCCAATCAGCTTTTCAAAATATGTCCTGTATTAACAAACAGATATAGATTAAAATGTAAAACTAGGCAGAGCTCTGGTAAATCTGAATACTACATCAATAAACTTGTGAATATATATATTATATTTAGCAAAGACAGATGCAGAAAACAAACAAACAAAAAATAGATATTCAAGAATGACCAAGGAAGTTGAGGCTAAATTTCATTTTTTTATTAAAAAAAAAGACAAACAACAAAACATATAAATGGGAAAAGGAACTCAAAAACCAATAGAGACCTAAAGAAAATTGAAAAGAAAAATAATAGGACAAAAATTCTAATTAAATTATTACTATGAAAAGAAATCAGAGAAAATTGAGGACTTCTTGGAAATCAAAAATACAGTAATAAAAATTAAACACTTTGTAGAAGACTTGGCACATAAAATGGTAGGTATTTAACTAGAAAGTTGAGAAAAAAATTAGAGGACCAATCCATGAGTAAGAACAATAGGAATTCCAGAAAAAAAAAAAAAAAAAAAAAGAAACATGGAAAAAATAGAAGATAATAATGAAGTAAAAAATAATTTCCCAACAAGAATGCTTTCAGTTTGGAAGACTCAGTGAGTCCCTAGTCCCATGATAGAAAAACACCCACCACAGGCATTTTGGGAAGCTTATAACATTTGGGAAAAGAGAAGAACTCTCAGGATATGAAGTGACAGTTACAGGTCCCAAAATAGGAGCTATAAATCTAAAAACATAAGATTTCTCATCAACATCTCATGTTGACATAAGAGAGAAACAAAGTGTTCAAACTGCTGCCAACAACAAAGTACCAGTCATGGTGAAGATATACCAAGATAGTCCCCCAGTTTACAGGGAGGGTCTTACATTCACCATATCAACAGACTAAAAGTTAAGAATCACATGATTATTTCAATAGATGCAGAAAAAGCATTTGATAAAATACAGCATCCCTTCATGCTCAAAACACTAGAGAAAATTGGGGTAGTGGGAACATTCCTTAACATTGTAAAGGCCATCTACGCTAAGCCTATGGCTAATATCATTCTAAATGGTGAAAAACTGAAAGCATTCCCCCTAAAAACTGGAACAAGACAGGGATGCCCTCTTTCACGGCTTCTATTCAATATAGTTCTTGAGACTTTAGCCAGAGCAATTAGACAAACCAAAGAAATTAAAGGGATACAAATTGGAAAAGAGGAACTCAAACTATCCCTGTTCACTGATGACATGATTATATATTTAGAGGAACCTGGAAATTCCACCAGAAAACTCTTAGAACTCATAAGTGAATTCAGTAAAGTAGCAGGTTACAAGATCAATGCTCATAAATCCAATGCATTTTTATACATAAGTGATGAATCTTCAGAAAGAGAAATTAGGAAAACTACCCCATTCACAATAGCATCGAAAAAAACAAAATACTTGGGAATCAATCTCACAAAAGAGGTGAAAGACCTCTACAATGAGAACTACAGAACACTAAAGAAAGAAATTAAAGAACACCTTAGAAGATGGAAAGATCTTCCATGTTCTTGGATAGGAAGAATTAATATTGTCAAAATGGCCATACTACCAAAAGTGCTATACAGATTCAATGCAATTCCAATTAAAATCCCAATGTTGTACCTTACAGAAATAGAGCAAGCAATTATGAAATTCATCTGGAAGAATAAGAAACCCAGAATAGCTAAAGCGATCCTCAGTAGAAAGAGCGAAGCAGGGGGTATCGCAATACCAAATCTTCAACTCTATTACAAAGCAATAGTAACAAAAACGGCATGGTATTGGTACCAAAATAGAAAGGTAGATCAATGGTACAGAATAGAGGACATGGACACAAACCCAAATAAATACAATTTTCTCATACTAGACAAAGGTGCCAAAAATATGCAATGGAGAAAAGATAGCCTCTTCAACAAATGGTGCTGGGAAAACTGGAAATCCATATGCAACAGAATGAAATTAAACCCCTATCTCTCACCCTGCACAAAACTCAACTCAAAATGGATCAAGGACCTTGGAATCAGACCAGAGACCCTGCATCTTATAGAAGAAAAAGTAGGTCCAAACCTTCAAGTTGTTGGCTTAGGATCAGACATCCTTAACAGGACTCCCATAGCACAAGAAATAAAAGCAAGATTCAATAACTGGGATAGATTCAAACTGAAAAGCTTTCTCTCAGCAAAGGAAACTATCATTAATGTGAAGAAAGAGCCTACAGAGTGGGAGAATATCTTTGCCACTCATACTTCAGATAGAGCGCTAATCTCCAGAATCTATAAAGAACTCAAAAAACTCTACACCAAGAATACAAATAATCCCATCAGCAAATGGGCTAAGGAAATGAACAGACACTTCACAGAAGAAGATGTACAAGCAATCAACAGATATATGAAAAAATGTTCAACATCTCTAGTAATAAGAGAAATGCACATCAAAACTACCCTAAGATTTCATCTCACCCCAATTAGAATGGCGATTATCAAGAACACAAGCAACAGTAGGTGTTGGCAAGGATGTGGGGGAAAAGGTACACTCATACATTGCTGGTGGGGTTGCAAATTAGTGCAGCCACTCTTGAAAGCAGTATGGAGATTCCTCAAAAAGCTTGGAATGGAACCACCATTTGACCCAGCTATCCCACTCCTTGGCCTATACCCAAAGGACTTAAAATCAGCATACTACAGAGATACAGCCACATCAATGTTCATAGCTGCTCAATTCACAATAGCCAGATTGTGGAACCAACCTAGATGTCCTTCAGTTGATGAATGGATAAAGAAACTGTGGCATATATATACAATGGAATAGTACTCTGCCATGAAGAATGATAAAATGATGGCATTTACAGGCAGATGGATGAAATTGGAGGATATCATGCTAAGTGAGATAAGCCAATCTCAAAAAACTAAAGGACAATGATCTCGCTGATAAGCGGATGAGGACATATGAATGGGGGTGGGGGGTAGGAGGGGTTAGTGTTAGGGTTAGGTTTAGGGTTAGGGATAAGGAGGGTGGTAAGAATGAAGGAAGGAAGGACTGTATAGAGGGAAAAGAGGGGTGGGAGGGGTGGGGGGGAGGGAAAAAAAAACAGAATGAATCAAACAACATTGCCCTATGTAAATTTATGATTTTTAATTAAAAAAAAAAGACTTTTTAGTAGACTACCCCCTTTCTTAGTAGACTACCACCAGGTGTGCTTTAGCCAGCTGAGTGCGAAGACACAGGATCCAGTTAAGAGAGGCTTTGACACAGGAAGGCCACAAAAGAAGACTCAGGATGATGAAGGACGGCCCCATGAACATGTAAAATAAGATGCTGTGAGTTCGACCTGTAGAGAGCCAGCCCAGGCAGGGCCCCAAGCAGAGAGCCTTGGGAAAAGACAAACAGAACCTTAAAGAAAAGCAATTCATGACAGAGAATCTGGAATGGATTACTCATGGGCATTTGGAGAGTGAAGGGAAAAGTTCAGGTGTTGAGGGAAAAAATGAAAAGAAACACTCCCTGGAAAGTAAGGGATTATTCATGGAAGAGATCATAAAGCACACTATTTAGTCAGCTGTGGTCATGATAGTAATGCATCTGCTGTCTGCTTCAACAATAATTAGGAATTACAGGTAGGTGAAGGCCTGCCATGGGAGAGCTGAGTCTCCATTTATCATGGTGGAAGTCAGAGGAAGATGTCAAAAGTTGAGAAGTCAAGAAGTAACAGTGTAACATGTTACAAAAGGTGTTTGGGGGTTGGCATATTGTCATAGTTAAGAGTCGAACTGCCTCAGTTTGAATCCTTGTTCTGCAACTTCCTTGCTGTATGACTTCGAGGAAGTGTCTTAACGTCACTGCAACTCAGTTGTTCCATTGGTAAAACAGAACAAGAATCAAGTGACTTAACTGATGTACAGATGCTCCTCGACTTGCAGTTAAAGCCATCGTAATTTGAAGATATCACAAATCAAAAGTGCATTTAATATGTTTAAGGTACCCAACAACCTAACTTACCCTTGCCTCCCTTAAATGTACTCAGAACACTCACATTAGCCTACATTTGGGAAAAATCATTTAACATACAACTTATTCTGTAGTAAAGTTTTGAATATTTCACATAATTTATAGAAAAGGTCAAAAAATTAGTTTCTACTGTATGCATTTGATTTTCACATGATCCTACTCTCGAAAAGTCTTAAGTCATAATATTGTAAGTCAGGAGCTGTCTGTATATTTTTAGAAGTGCCTGATATGCAGGAATCATAGGCCTCATCTATGATTGTTTTCCCTAAAACTGAAGCCAAATATCATGGGAATACCTGCTGGCAGGATGTGGACCGAGAAGTTGGAGAAAGGAGAAGAGACTTAGTTTTTGCTTCAGTTATAAAGCTTTTAATCGTAGCTAACTTTTAAACTTTTATGTATTTTACTTGAATAAAATAAAATTAATTGATGTAAAATTAACTGGCAGATAAAGATTAAAATGAAAACTGAGAATACTGCTATGATGAGTATAATTTGAATGAAAATTGGAACAAAGAAAAATTAATCAATCCGTTTGAGGCAGAAAAGTGAAGAAAATCAACACAGACCTCCCCAACAAAGAAAGAAACTTGAACAAGTCCAGTCTGGGGAAAAAGAGAAAAATGCCGATAAATGACATTAGGAATTAGAAAATGGTGTGAACTACAGATAAGCTTTATACTAATAAAAGTGAATGCTTAATGTTCTCAGGAAGATAAAAGACAAAAATCCTCTCGGGGGGAGATAGGAACCCCCTAGCCTACCAGTGAATAGAGAAAGTGAGATGCCAAAGACCTAAGCAACTGGATCCCTAAGCAAAGCAGCACACAGTTTTATAAGGGTGAACAAACCTTTTTGACACATACTTTTTTTGTTGTTATTTAAACCATTTCAGATGGAAACTTTCCTAACTCCTTCTAAAAGTCTAAGCTAACCCAGATAGTGAAACTGAACACAAAAGAAATGAACTTTGCCACTCATTCTTCAGATAAAGCACTAATCTCCGGAATCTATAAAGGACTCAAAAAACTTTACATCAAGAATACAAAGTAACCCAATCAATAAATGGACTAAGGAAATGAGCAGACACTTCACAGAAGAATATCTATAAGCAATCAACAGATATATGAAAAAATGTTCAACATCTCTAGTAATAAGAGAAATGCAAATCAAAACTACCCTAAGATTCCATCTCACCCCAATTAGAATGGCAATTATCAAGAATACAAGCAACAACAGTGTAGATAAGAATGTAGTGGAAAAGATACACTCATACATTGCTGGTGAGGTTGCAAATTAGTGCAGCCACTCTGGAAAGCAGTGGAGATTCCTTAGAAAACTTGGAATGGAACCACCATTTGATCCAGCTATCCCACTATACCCAAAGTACTTAAAATCAGCATACTACAGTGATGCAACCACATCAATGTTCATAGATGCTCAATTCACAATAGCTAGATTATGCAACCAACCTAGATGCCCTTCAATTGATGAATGGATAAAGAAACTGTGGTATATATACACAATGGAATATTACTCAGTCATAAAGAAGAATAAAGTTATGACATTTGCAGGTAAATGGATGCAGTTGGAGAATATCATGCTAAGTGAGATAAGCCAATCTCAAAGAAACAAAGACTGAATGATCTCTCTGATAAGTGGATGATGGTACATAACGGGGGCAGGGGTGGGAGGTAGGCAAGAATGGAGGAAGGATGGATTATATAGAGGAAAAAGGGGTGGGGCTGGGGGGGAGGAAAAATGACAGAATGAGACAAACATCATTACCCTATGTACATGTGTGATTACGCAGATGGTGTGACTCTACTTTGTGTACAACCAGAGAAACAACAGTCATATAAATGAATCAAAACAAATAAATTTAAAACAAAAAAGAAACGAACAGAAAAGAAATGTACATCTCTTACTTATGAGAACATGGAAAAATTCTAAATTAAACCTTGACTGATATCCTATGGAATCTTACCTTTCATCTCAAGTCCATTCTTTCCTATGAAACTGTTGTTGTGAGCAACTGTCATCAAAATGAGTCGGGTCTGAGTCCACCACCAGTCACAGATATCCCTTCCGGGGATCCCCAGGGACTCTGCTCCAGGGCCTGGAAGATCAGAGAGGGGCTCTCTGGCTTCCCTCATCTGTATGTGTCAGAGCCAATCCATAGCCATGTGTGAACTGGGTGGAGAAGCAGGACACATAATACTCTACCAGGCTTTCAGTTCTAGTTTTTTATACTCCCAAGGAGGCTCTCTTTCTCCACTCTTTCTAGTGACTTTTCTATTGAACTAACAGTTATATTCTTGGAAAGGCATATTTAGAACCAGTGAATATATATGGCATCTTATGTACCCACAGATGAACGTGTGTTGGGTGAAGAGGACAGGAGCCTCACCATTGTCAATAAAACTTTGTCACATGTTCCAAAAGTTTAAGAAGTAATTAAAAATAAATGAGAGCAAAACAGAACAAAATGGCTTAATGTCATATTCACTTGAATGACCCCTCTGAAATCTCTATAGATTTTGATGTCAATTTCTTTCATGCCTGTTAAATTTTGTGCGTCTCTTTATTTTCAAATATACATTTGGCCTCTTCAAATATACATAATTTTTCTTTCAAATTGGAGCACCTGTGAGTCAAAGGCCTGCCCTCTCACAACAGGAAAGTTGTGGGAAAGGTGGGAGAAGGTGCCTTGGGATGCTCAGTCTTGGAATTTTGATGTAGAAAGAACCTGGGATGAAGGTTCTCAGATCCCACCACTAAGCACACTCTTTCCTTCAATACTCTTCTTAGATCAATATACTTTTTCTTTTAAATCCAATGATAAATTAAAAGTTACAACACATTATTACTGAGCAAAATTTATTCCAGTGGTACAAAGATGGTCTTTATTGATTCCATTAATGTAATCCTTTAAATTAAAAATAAAAGGAAAAAATCCATAAAGTTATCTTAATAACTGTCAGAAATTACGCTTCCTTACCTAAAGAGAAAAAGAAATCTCAGCAAGCTAGACAATATGTGGTAACAATTGTCTATTAGAAGCCTACGGTATCATTTTGAATGATGAAATGTAAACACATTTATACTAAAATCACACAAAAAATACAAATTAATATATATTGCTACCACTTAATAATTACTGGTCAATGAAGGAAGAAAAGTAAAGAAATAGGTGGCATAAATGATGGAAAGAATGACATATAGTTGCCTTTATTTTTGAATACTGTAATCTCTAAAGTTCAAGGACATTACTAGAAAAACTTCACAATAAGAAATTTTACTCATATGTAATACTGAACTATAAAAAAGAGGTACAATATTTCTACACACCAGCAATGATTAACTTGAAAATGTAATAGGAGAAGATACATTAATATTAACAACAAATGCTATCAAATGCCTATAAGCAAACCTATTTGAGAGGTATATAAAGCTGATGTGATGCACACTATAAAATTTTGCTGGACAGTAAAAAGTCCATCCTACCTCATAATACAGTGTCCCTGGATGGGAAGACTCAACAATACAACAAAGTATTAAATCCTCAAGTTGAGGGTAATTAAAGACATTTTATGGACTCTGACAAGAGTTGAATGAAAATTGTTGAAACAGCAATAAAACTGGACCTTACCAAATTTCAGAATAAATTTTAAAAGTACAACTAAGGCAGTATAATACGGGCATAGTAGTAGAAAATGGATGAAAGAAACAAAAGGTTTCCTGAAGCAATGTTTAAATGATAGTTTTGTGCATGGTAGAGGTATATTAAACTAGGAGAGGAGATAATATGCAATCACTAATGAACTTCTAAAAAATAGTTATGGGGGCTGGGGATGTTGCTCAGTCGGTAGAGTGCTTGCCTTTGTAAGCACAAGGCCCTGGGTTCGATCCCCAGGACCCCCTCAAAAAAAAATAGTTATAGCTCTAAAAACATAAAAACTAAATTTCTGATGGATTAATATATTAAATGAATCTATTAAATATTCTTGGAAGCTGGGCACAGTGACACATGCCTGTAATCCCAGTTGTGCAGAAAGCTAAGGCAGGAGGGTTGCGAGTTTGAGGTCAGCCTGGGAAACATAACAAAACCCTGTCTCACAGTGAAATTGTAAGAGGGCTGGGGATGTAAATCAGTGGTAGAGCATGTGTGAGGACCTTTCCAAACACGTGTGAGGACCCTAGGTTTAATCCCCAGTACTTCAAAAAAATTAATAAATACATCCATATATACATGCACATGTATGTATGTTTATATATGTATGTGTGTGTATATGTGTATGAGAATTGTTTTATACACAAACATGTACATGTGTGTGTGTATGCAAATTGATGGATAAGGAATTTTGAAGCAGGATACAAAATCTGGAAGCCTTAAGGAAAACAACTGATATATTTAAATGTGACAACAAATCAGTCAACCAAATACACAGCAACTCTATTCAGAAGATATCATAAGCAAAGTTAAAAACAATATGGAATGAAAAATTCCTATATTAACATCCATATATATATAAAAATGTTTTATATATATATATACACACACATACATATATATGGATGTTAATGTATACATTTATTTAGAGAGAGAGAGACCTACAAATCAATGAAGACAAACAACTTCAAGAAAAAAATGATTAAGAATTACGTACAACCAATTCACACGGGAATAAAAGCTAGCATATACCTAGTAAGTAATCAAGTGAATTAGTAATCATCAGAGAAATTAAAATAAAACAGAAATAAGATAACATTGCTGACAAATATTTTGCAATTGTTACCCAGTGACTGGATCATGAGGGGTACATAGTATAGTGTTCTTAGATGCCTATTTGGATCTTTATAAAGAATTAAACATGCATATTTTCAGCCCCAGAAATGCCAATTCCTGGTGTCTACCCTGCAGAGTTGCTCATGTGTAAATATATAAGTATTAGAATATTTATCATAGCATTGTTCATAAGGACAATTATAAATAATCAAAATTGTCCTTAGTGGCAAAGAGATAAAGAAAAATGGAACTTTCATGAGCTCGAACACCATTAGGGAGGAAAATGAGGAAGACTGATCTACATGTACTGATATAAAAATTTTCGAAATACTCTATTATGTAAAAATAAATAAAAAACAAGCTACAGAACAATATATACAGTTCTGAGCTTATCCACTTATGTCTGTAAAAACTTAGTATTTGCATTAGTAAATTACATGAATCAGAAATTTTGTGTAAGTTTCCACACCAGATTAAACAATTTTCTGGGAAGAAAAATGGGACTGATGGAAAGGATGGGAAGAGGGTGCACTGTGAATAAGTTTGAATGTCACTTTACACATTTCAACATTATTTGAAGTTTTATTATAGGAATACTTTCATGTATTACGTGAATAATTTTTTAAGAAGTAAAAGACCATTAAATGCCACTGATCCTTTTTATATTCTTTTGAAAATTACTGCATTTTGTTCTTTTCACGCTTGATGATGGATGGTAAATTATAGACCCTGGCTGTCAATCTCAATAAGATGAAGTTGTTTTGTATTTTTTTCCCTAATATTCAATATTCTGGATTTTCTAGTATCAATAGATGGGAAGAACGGGCTCATCTGGTGCTATTATCTCTGTGATGTGATTTGGAGAGTGACACACATCTCCAAAACACCTCTTTTGCTGACGGCCACAGAGCTCGCATTCCACCCAGGCCCTTTCAGTGAGAGGCTGGTTCCTATCAGCCTTTTTCACCTATCACCTATCACCTAGTTCCTCTTACCTAGTCCCTATCAGCCCTTGCAAGGAGAGAAACTGTAAGCGATTTTTCATTCTTAGCACCTTAGCATAATTTCCAGATGCACCAATGGGTCAATTTAGTACTCCCAATTCCTCCTTTCACCCTCCCGATTAAAATATAAATAACATAATGAGGTATCCTGCTTATGAGAACTTTTAATGCATATTTTTGCCTCTGTGTATCCTGTTAAAGGTAGTTTTTTAAAACTGGAAGGAAGTTGGAAAGGGTAATGTGAAAATGACTTTTTCACTGAGGTCTTGAGAGAGAGACAAAGGAAGCTAAAGGGAAGTACAGTGAACTCCTCTTTATCTACAGGGATCTGATCCAAGATGCTCAGGGCTGCCTGAAACTGTGAATACTACTCAATTCTGTGCATAGAATGTGTGTTTCCCTATACATACACACATAGCTATGATAAATTTTAAATAAATCAGGCACAGTAGGAGAATAACAATGATAAATAGAAAAATTATAAAAATATACTGTGATAAAAATTGTGTGAGTGTGTGCTGTCTCTCAAAATATCTGGGCATTCTCAGTCTGATCGTTTTATCCTGAATACTTTCACCTTTTTACTTAAAGGAAGTACTTCATGATTTTTCTTTGGCATTTGCAAATTAGTGGCATTCATGCTCTTGCACTTTGTGGGCATTATTTAGTAAACTTAGGAATGTGTGAACACAAGCACTCAACTAGTTGATAACTGAGACAGCTATTGTGTTTCTTATGGGCAGCTAGCATATACAGCACTGATATACTAGACAGAAGAATGATTTACGTCCCCTATGGGATTGAGGAGGAGGATGGAAGATATCATCATGCTCATCAGAATAGCAGGAAATTTAAAACTTACTAATTATTTCCGGAATGTTCAATTCAATGTTTTCTGACCAAGGCTGATGATCTCCAAAAACTGAAACCACAGATACTGATTTTACTACTCTCAGAAGGACATTAGACAGGTCCCTCTGCTTTGAATAGGAGAAAGGAACCAAAGTGAGTTTACATAAGAGGAGCAGAAGTCTTGGGTTTTATTGGTTGTATTTTTCACTGTTGTGGGAGCTGGAGGATGGGGGAAGTTAACATCCTGAGTCATGAAATCTATAAGACCCTGAAAATCTATGACCCTGAGCACCAGATAGAGTTTTTTTAAAAATGTCTCTTAAGTTGTTTATTAGCAACCAAAAAGCCAACCTAACAATATGTATAATCTTTTTGAAATTATAGAGATTTGAAAAGTTCCTCACTATTGATGGTTCTCACTTGGGGTCCCTGCATTGTCTCTATCAGCAAGATTTGAGACCCTGTAAGAAATGAAAACATTTTCTTTGCTTATTTATTGATTAGTTTTTGTTTCTTTGTTTGTTTTTATTTTGTCTTGTTTTGTGGATTTTTTGGTGTTTTTTTGGGTCCTTTATATATCCTGGAGATTAATGTTCTATCTGAGGTGCAGATGGCAAAGATTTTTTTTTTTTTTTCCATTCTGTAGGCTCTCTCTTCACATGCTTGATTGTTTCCTTTGCTGTGAAGAAGCTTTTTAGTTTGATACCATCCCTTTTATTGATTATAGATTTTACTTCTTGCACTTTAGGAGTTTTGTTGAGAAAGTTAATTCTGAAGTCCACATGATGGAGAGTTGGGACTACATTTTCCTCTAGTACGTATAGGGTCTTTGGTCTAATGCTTAGGTCCTTGATCCACTTTGAGTTGAGTTTTGTGCAGGGTGAGTGATGGAGGTTAAATTTCATTCTGCTACTTATAGGTTTCCAGGAAAAAGTTGCTCTCACATTGTTGTTTGGACTGCAAATTGGTACAACCACTGTGGAAAGCAGTATGGAGATTCCTCAGAAAGCTTGGAATGGAACCACCATTTGACCCAATTATCCCACTCCTTTGTATATACCCAAAGGACTTAAAAGCAGAATACTATAGTGACACAGCCACATCAATGTTTATAGCAGCTGAATTCACAATAGCTAAACTATGGAACCAACCTACGTGCCCTTGAACAGATGAATGGGTAAAGAAAATGTGATATAGTTATATATACACATTATATAATGTGTATATATATATACACACACACACACACACACACACACGCACACACACACACACAATGGACTATTACTGAGCCATAAAGAAAAATGAAATTATGGCATTTGCTGGTAAATGGATGGAACTGGGTACTCTCATGCTCAGTGAAACAAGCCAATCTCCAGAAAACATAGACCAAATGTGCTCTCTGATACATGGATGCTAACACACAATAAGGGGGGAGGGAAAATAGATGTTCATTGGATTAGACAAAGGGGAATGAAGGGAAGGGAGGGGAGATGGGAATAGGAAAGATAGTAGAGTGAATTGGACATAACTTCCCTATGTTAATACATGACCAGTGAAACTGCACATTATATACAACCACAAGAATCAGAAGTTATACTCCATGTATGAATAATGTGTCAAAATACACTCATGTATATCTAATGAGAACAAATAATAATTTAACTTATAAAAACAATTAATACATTTGGACCCCATCTAGAAGTCCTGATTCAGAATTCTGGTCAGGATTCCCACAGTCTTGAGTCTTATCAAGCTTTCTGGGTGATTCTGAAGAATACTACAGGTTGAACAGGGGTTCAAAATATTTTTTTTTTCAGACTAGGGCCAGATAGTAAATGTTTTAATCCTTGTAGATTGTGAAGTCTCTGTCACAGCTGCTCAGTCTGTCATGATAGGAGGAAGGAGATATAGTTAATATGAAAATGAGTGAGTATCTCATGTGGGGAAGGTCTGATATTTCTTATAATCACCTCATTTATTTCCTCAAATACTGCATGAGATAGGTGTTTTGCCCCATCTTATTGAAAATGAAATAAGCTTCAGCCTGTCCCCAAGGCATACAGTTTGTGAGTCTATAATTCAAACCTTATTTCACTTCAAAGGACACATTGTTTACTTTGATGCTTTAATAAATGGAAAATAATTGCATTGTACTTGTGTTAGTCAGCTTTTTATTGCTGTGACCAAAATACCTGGCAAGAACAACTTAGAAGAGGAAAGATTTGTTTTGGCTCACAGTTTTAGACATTTCAGTCCATGATCACCTGGCTCCATTGCTCTGGGCCTGAAGGTAAGACAGAACTTTATGACCGAAGGGTGTGGCAGAGGAAGGCTCTTTACCAGAGAAGGAGAGAGAGAGAGAGAGAGAGAGAGAGAGAGAGAGAGAGAGAGAGAGAGAGAGAGAGAGAGAATATGGGGTGGGGGAAGAAGAAGCTAGAGAGAAGATAAACCCTTTAATGATACACTCACAATGAAGTACTCCCTTCAACTAGATCCCACTTCCCAATAATGCGGTCCATCAAGGGATTAATCCACTGATAAGGTCAGAGTCCTCAGGATCCAGTCACTTCCCTATAAGCCCTTCCTCTGGACACATAAGACTTTGAGGAACATTCTATATCCAAATCATAACAGTACTTTATTACTAATATTCAATAAATGCAGCATAACTGATATTTTCTTTAGTGAACTGATGTTGTTTTAGTCACTATAAAAGAACATTTATGAATATTTCCCTCTGATAACTAGTTGCCTCAATCTCCCACCTCCAATTTCTTTGTATGATACCAAGTCTCTTAGCTCAGAGTTGAGATGACACCACTGGACTGCTGGAAACCAAAGTGAGAGGATAGTTCTGACATAGAGTAATGGCCAGGCCAAGCCTGCCCAGACCCTGGGAGGCAATGGGTATAATCCAGTGTTAAGGCAGGGCTCCCTGGTGAGGTTGTGCAGGAAAATATTAATGGCAAACTCCTACTTCTCAGTTGTGTCATATGTTGAACCAGTATAGTTACTTATGGAAAGAAGACTACATCAGGGTGGTCATTTGAGAGAGAGACTTATTTCCAGGTTTGTACCAAGCACATGCTCTGTGAGGTGACCCATGGTAATAATGACAGTATATCGTGTACTCCGTATGGTTCACATACCACATGAAATGCCTTATCTACATTATCTCCACTTATCATATCCCTTTGTGTTATTCAGCTTTTCATTGCCATGACTAAAATACCTGACAACAACTTAGGAAAAGTTTTCTTTTTGGTTTCATGATTTCAGAGGTCTCAGTTCATTTGTCAGCCGATTCCATTGCTTTGGGCCTGACATGAGGCAAAACTTCATGACAGAAGGGTGTGGCAGGGGAAAACTGCTCAGTTCAAAATAGCCAGTAAGCAGAGAGAGAGAGAGAGAGAGCAATTGTGGCACCAGAGACAAAATACAAGCCTCAAAGTCATGCTCCCAGTGACCGACTTGTTCCAGCCACACCTACCTGCCTGCAGATACCAGCCGGTTAGTCTATCCAAATTATTAATCCATTAGATGGATCAATGCTGACAGGTTTTAGCTCTCATAATCTACAATCATTTCACCTCTGAATGTTACTGCACTAACACAGGAGTTTTTGGAGGACGCCTCATATCCAAGTCATAACACCCTGTTTTACATAAATATAAACAAGATCACATAGCTGGTATGATCTCAGCTTAAGTTTGAAAAGAATCCTGACTTCAAAGCCATCACTGTTACATAATAGTTCTTCATTGCTATATAATAGTGCTTCCCATGCAGACCAACAGCAAGTACTGAGCAACCTTGGACCTTGTCAGAGCTTCCAAATACCCAAGTGACAACTCCGTCAAATCTCAGCAACTCAGTTGAAATCTATTTAAAGCTGTCTATCTCTGAGGCCCTTTTTCAAAAGCAAGAATCATTAAAAAGAAATTCAAAGCTATGGGACAAGAAAATTCTGTGTACTTTTTAGTGTTTTTCTAAACTAGTATTTATTGAAACATTCTTCATAGCATGGAGATTAAGAGCACACTATGCAGCCAGACTATGTTTTGAACTTGAGCAAGGTTTTGGTTTTTAACCTTTCTTTGCCATCATTCTCATCTATAAAATGGGTCTAATCACAGCTACTTCACAGGGAAATTGTGAGTATAGAAATAACACATAAGAACTTGAACCAGGTCTGTCACACAGTAAATACTCAGTCATTTTTTACTGTTGTAGTTGCAATTATGTTTATAACTGTACCTTCATACTCTGTCCCCAAAAGAATGACAGATACCCCTAGCATCATAAAATTGCTCACCTTCACAGTGTGGGTCTTCTACTCATGCATAAAAAGCAGTCTCTTTCCTTCTTGTTTCACATATTGGCACATTTATGAATACACAAGAGTGTGATAATACCTCTAAATACAAGCACTCTCTCTTCCCAGGCCTCCACTCATGCCTGAACCTTTGGCATATTGCCCAACACCCACTGCAGCATGTGTTGAGCTAAGTTAAACTGAAGTCTACCCTTAACTCTTAGGGAAACACCCACTTTCTATTACTTTATTCATAGGTGTTATTAAGTCGCATTGTCTCCACCTGCCACAAGCGTTGTTTATGGACCCTCAAAACTCATTAATGTGTTCTCAAAGACCAGTTCTTAAGGAGGCTGATGGAAGACCCTGGAATGAGCTATTTGGGACATATTGTTGGCACATGCAGTGTTTGGGGAGCACTACTGATATTTTATGGTTAGAGGGAAAGACTCCTTCCACCAAATATCCTGTTTCTCACTGTCTCGGTGGTCCCACCAGACTTTCACGTGTATTGATAATTATCTGAGCAGAGAATCTAACACCAGTTTACATGGAAAAAAATATTTTTGACTTGAGTTTAGTATAAACTGAATTTTCTTTGGCTTCTTCAAGTAAAAATTGAACTATATTTTATTTATAATTTTTAATAAGAATTTCTCACTGTTTCACCAAAGCACTTCATTAGTTCTAATGGCACTTAATGTATTTGAGTTGCCAGCACCAGAAACCCTTAAGAGTCTACATTTGTGGCTATCTATTGCTTTTGTGGTGATTTTGCTATGCAAGCATCTGACTACACTGTGTCCTGTAGGAGAGGGACGCCTGAGCATTTTCATGTCAAAAAGTATATTGTTCTATTATAAACTGTGTGTTTTTCTTCTCATGTGATTTTGTGAATTATACTTTTTGAAATTGTATAAGCCAATATATCGAGGGTCCCTCAGTACTGTTCCCAAGTTTGATGGTTTGCTAGGAGGACTCAGGACTCTGCACATAGTCATATCCTTGTCCTCATAGCTAAAATTCATCACAGTGAAAGGATTCAGAGCAAAATCAGCAAGGGGAAATGGTGCATAGGATGAAGTCTAAGGGATCAGCCGTATGCTTCCAGGGATACTCTTCCAGTACAATAGCAATTTCCTCAGCAATGAGCTGTATAAACAACACATGTGATGTGGTCTACCAGTGAAGCTCATCAGAGCCCCAGTGCCCAGGATTTTTACTGGGGACTGTTCATATTGGCATCCTCCACTTGGAACATAACAAAATTCTGAGATTTCAGGAGAAAAGCAGGTTTTAACATGCATCTCATTGCACAAATAGTTTAGACAGTTTGAGTCACCATTAGGGTGGTGGGACCCTCCTGCAGTCCTGATGTCAGCCAAGCACAACCTTGTAAGGAGGCCTTTTGAGAGAGAGCAGTTGGGCCTGCTATTTCTTTTCTGTACAGTAGTTTATACCTGTGAACATCACTGATAGACAGTTAATAGGAAATTTGTTTGCAATGGGCCTTAGGTCCAAATAGGGCGAGAACCATCATTATAAACAAAGCAGCCTCCTCACCCCCAGGTATTCACTGTTGGTTTACTAAAGTCCCAGACCAAAGGCCTAACTCAGGGCCCAAACAGTTAAGGTCTGGCTACTTGCCCCAAAACCAAACAGAAAAAATAATGGTGAAAACAGGAAAAGAAGTTTAATCACTATTATCATACAGGAAAGACAAGGGATCAGTGTTTCCAGCCCTATCTTCAGAGTACTGACATGAGCTTTAGGTTTAAATAGAGAAAGAAATGAGACTGGGGACAAGAGATACGTGTAACTAAGCAGACTTTGTGTCATATTCATACATACATATAATATCATTTGATTATTTTTATTCCCAAGTACGTACTATTATGTATAATTATAATATAAAAAGCAGTCTTGGTCAAACTGGTCTGTTTGATCTTTATCTCAGTCCTGGTTCTGCAAGGTGGCTCTAGAAGTCCTTATCACAGTAAGGTCTTATCACAAGGGGGCAGTCTCCATTTGCTTCTCAGGATGTTTACCTCTCAGACCTGTGATCCTGGAAAGGGAGCGGTTTGGTGCCAGTGAGATGATTGGTTCTGCTTACAGGGGCAGTCACATCCTGGAGTAATCTGCCTGCAAGGCTCCACTGTTTCTGGAAGGTGTAGGGTGACAGTCCAAGGGTTTGGAACAGTATATTGTAAAAACTGGCAGTTGAATGTCCCTGCAGATCTTGAAATTATCCTACTTTTACCTTGGTGCCTTCAGCCTTGAAGGAAGTGGTTTACCCACCCATTTAGGTGAACACTCCTTAAATGATTGACATGCCTATGTACAGAATCTGAGACAAAGTGGGAAGAGATACAAAATGAAGGCAGACATGCCAAACTTTATCTTCTTTTTAATTACCCATTGGGCATATACAGGCCCAAGTGAAGAGCTAGGATTTTTAGCAAAAATGGGCTCTAAGTCCCTATTATGTTAGCACAGCAAAGAACAAATCAAAGCTGAAAATTACAGGGTTTTTCTTTTGTTATTGGCCTCATATTCCCCAAATTAATTTTTTTCACAGTATCGGGGATTGAACTCAGGGCTTTGCGTAAGCTAGTTAAGCTCTACCACTGAGCTACACTCCAGGTCCCCAAATTAAAATTTTAAGTAGCAGTTAAGATAAAAAAAAAAAGAAAGAAAAATCTTTCTTCTCCTACCAACAGTCTGTTAATGGAAGGGTAGCAAAATGAACAGCTTCTTCTGTATCTGAACAAACCCAGGGTGTCCTGTTCCCCACTTTCTTTAACTGTAAGTTAATTTATTTAGGCCTAGTAGGCACTCAATAAATGGCAGCTTTCTCTGCTACACTCACCACACTGTCACATCTTATTTCTTCTGTAGCAGATCTTAACTTTAATTTTTCTGTTAAGTCCAAAAATCTCATAACCCAAACAAAGTGTTGTTATGGGTTACAAACCATATGATTTTGACTTGAGAAGCAAAGCATAAGGCATGTAGTACAAACACAAAGACCATTTGTTGTCTTCAGGTTATCTCTGCTAGCCCCTTGGTTGACACCATGCTGTGGAATAAAATACCAGTTCCAGCAGGCCCTCCCTGAGTCTGACATACATGAACAACAGGTGTTCTGGTTAATTGTTTTCTCATCATGCTGCAAATTTCACACCCCATAACTCCCAAATGAAATACCAAAAGAATACATAAAATTAAATGATTCAGATTTAAAGAATTTATGCTGCTTATAAGGTGGGAATCTACTGAAATCTATAAAAGGAACTGTAACTATGTCTGCTGCATTACGTGCTTAAGGATACATAAATCTCTTAAATATTTACTAAATAAGTAATTTATTTTGCTTTAAAATTGACACTCCAACCAACCACCCAAAAATGAGGCATGCACACATTCAAGGAAATTGAAGAAATCTGCACTTTTGCAAAAGAAAGAGATGGGCTGTCTTGTACCTTCTTTTAAATGAGCAATTGAAAGATCCATGTTAAATGTAACATTATGTGACAATGGTCTTTTGTTATTCTGTTACTATTTCCAAGCTAGCCTTTGCCCTTTGCAAGTGAGAATAAGAGCACAGTTGCTTAGAAGAGATTGCATCAGTAATTGTACTTGTAGCCATTTACTATCCCCAGACCTAATGCACTCCAGCCAGATGCACCCACCTAAAGTCACATGAAGTGAATTTTAGCACCTAAGTAAGTTGTGTAAGATTCTTTGTTATCATCTGTTGTGGAACCAACCATTTAACTGGCATAAATCCACATGGCCTACCTCTCCTATCTCACAATAAGGCCAGAGATAGTTAAAATGAAATGCAAGCCACAGTGAAACATGAAACAGCCAGTCAAACAATCACCTCCTTTTTATTGAATTCTACTAATGTTCCCTTTCCTCTCCCATATGACTTGCCCTCTGTTGCAATGCTTTGATACTGGAAGCTTTGAGGTCCTTATGGATAAGCTCTGTCACTATTGAGTGAATTCCTACTGACTTTGCTGAGGATGTGAAACGCTATATTTAGAGATAAAATCAGATACTTAATATAACCAAAGAGGCCACTAATGCTTTAACTTAGTCATCTACCCTTTCCCTACAGTCTTTTTATCTTCCTCATAAGGGAAGACGCTCAACTCAGAGATGTGAACTATATCATTAACTAGGCTAGTCATAAACTATGCCATCCCTCATTATCATTAAATTTTCATGGATGGTCATCCCGGAAGTTCATATTAAATTTGGTGGCTTACCTTGAACACGCTATGTTTCATTAACCACTCACCTATGTAGAGACACAGGAGAGAGGAATAATTTGTCTGTGTCCTGTGGGTAGTACAAGGACAGAGATAACATTATGAATTAAAGTTCACCTAACTGCACTTAAAGTAGAGAAGGTTGACTTCAGGATATTACTCCACTGATATCAGTGTGTGTTCTGAGCTCTCTGATACATGGGCCTCTCTGAAACTTCTTTTGTCTCTTAAGTTTGATCTTTATGGGTGATATTTTGGTTGACTCATTGAATCAGTCAGGATAGGACAGGTTACACAGGAGTAACAAATAACCGCATGGTCTCTATGATTTCAAACACAATGATTTATTTCTTGCTCATGCTGCATGTCTTTAGTGAGTCATCAGGGGAACGCCGCACATCTTGGACAATCAAGAGACCTAGCTGGTGGACCAGTCACCATTTCAAACGTTACCAGCCACCAGGTCAGGGAAAACAGCCTGAGGTGGGGTGGGCGAGTATCACGTTTTATTAAAAATGCTGTTGTCTGAAGCATTCTACTCATAATTTTGACCAGAACTAGTCACATGGCCACACTCAACCACAAAAGGTCAGGGAAGTACAAGAGGACATGTTCCCAAGGGGAAAGAGAGACACGTTTAACAAGCAGCATTCATGACTACCATATGTGGTCAATCCCTTCTCTCTTCTTTTCTCTACTGCAAAGTCTAGAAAGCCAAATGCATTATTTCTTAGCTCTCTTTTGTTCCGGGAGTATCCATATAGACCTGGTTCTGGCCTACAAAATCTAAATTAAAATCTGTCATGGGGATCTGTGGCAAAGCTTTTGCTTTCTCAGTCAATGAGTGACACACACTTACTATTGTTCTTCACTCACACCCCTTCTTCCTACCAGAAAGATGGAGGAAGGCAACAACCTTCCTGACCTGAGCCCCACACAAAAGTTGGGGCTTGAAAGATGGGAAAAGTTTAGTTCCTT
Source organism: Sciurus vulgaris (assembly GCF_902686455.1). Classification (NCBI taxonomy): domain Eukaryota; kingdom Metazoa; phylum Chordata; class Mammalia; order Rodentia; family Sciuridae; genus Sciurus; species Sciurus vulgaris. The sequence continues at coordinate 88,134,476 of NC_136463.1, read as the reverse complement.
GATGCCATCAGTGAACATTGCCCCAGCCCTAGGCTGTGTGCCTCTGGGCTTTTTACTGTGTGAAGAATTAAAAACCCTTATAAACTGAAGTCCCTATAAGTCTTGCTTTCTGTTTTTTGTTTTGTTTTGTTTTGTTTTTGTTTTGTTTTGTTTCTTTCTGCAGTTGAATAGAATCCTCAGATAATCCTTATTTATTCTAAACTTTTAAAGGAAAATATCTCTTCTTAAAGGTTGTATCACCCATAAACACTCCCCATACAACTAAAATGTGATTCAGAGATTTCTCATTCATGACTCATGAACCTGTTGTAGACTACTTTTGCCACTTGTTTTCCTGGTTTTCATGTTAGTTCACTAAGTCAGTTAGGATAAGCTGGGTTGCAATACAGTAACAAACAATCCCCAAAATGTCAATGACCATCTCTTTGTGAACTTCTTGCTGTGTGAGAAAAACAAACACCTATATGTTAAATAATGGTGCACCTATATGTTAAATAATGGTGCACCTGCAATCCTGATAGATACCATCTTGAACTTGAAAGGGATATTTCCCATTCAAAAAGATGGTTACCTACAGTCTGTGAATGTTTTCAGATTTTCTTTCAAAGAATTATCTAGAGATTTGATTCTATATAATATTTTCTTAAGTGTTCCCAGTGTATTTTCAATGGTCAGTTTTATCTTTCTGGGAGGGAAAAAACCAAAAATGCTTTTATAGCATTTACTTTCTCTGTCCTCTTTCAAAATTGAAGAACATTTTCCAAAAAAGAAAATCCTGTAATAAAAACATAAAGCTTCCATTCTCTGATGGAAAAAAAAAATCATCATGTTTTCAATTTTATTGGGGTTCCTGGAACACTTACAAAATAAAATATGTTGGAAATAAAATGAAGGAAAGAGAATATAATTGTGATCCTGGATACTTTATAAAGTCTTGAAACTGCCTATGAGAATATCTCTTATGCCAAGAATTTTACAGATGGTAATGTAAAGCTTAAGTCTTTCAAAATGCAAAAACACTTTCGAACACAGACATTAACTTGCTCAACATCAACCTTGACGAATTCAGCTTCTGTCATGTGAATCAATGAATACACTTGCACTCCAGAGTTGGGGACCTTGAACACCCAAATTGAAGTAGGGTGGCAGAAAATTATCTTTATTTCTTTCTCTCTCTTACACCTTTCATCCCATCCCATTTTTTCTTTGAATTTTTAACACGTTGAGTGAATGACTTTAAAAAAATCTAATGAGAAGTCTCTTCAAAAGCACTGTCAGATTTCTCACTGGTCACCACCTGCAATCCCTGGAAGGACAGCTCTTTGCTTTATGACTGTGTATTGATCTCTAATATCTTTCACAAACCTGTCTCTTCTTTGCCTCCTACAGGCAAAGGGTGAGAGTTAGATAATGGTATTAATTTTCCAGACATCTGCACATGTTTTAATGGACTTTTGAAGTTTGAAAGCAGTTTCTCTGTGAGCCCACCACAGGGCTAAGATGCCATTAAAGTATAGATTGCAACAATACATAACAATCATAACTGTAGTGCTCACCTTGGCAATGAAAAGAAAACTGATTTATTTCAGTAGAGATTTAAATTAAGGTAAGTTTCTTATCCAACCAGAGCTGTGCCTCCAGGTTCCAGAGGCAAATGGCAGGATACTGTCTGGCTGAAATCCACCCATCCTCTTTCACACATCTGGAAAGTCAGCATAACAATAGAAGGGCTCCACATCATTGGCAGCATGAAATGGGAGGTTGGGGAGCAGTGAGGTAATTGGAGTATGTAACCATTTTTTAGCCATGAACCATTTTTTCATATCCCAAAGAATCCCATGTTCCCTTTCTCAGAATGATGCTTTTAAATACACAAAATGAAAGACATAGAATTATACAGGAAACCATTTATAGTTTTCCCTAGGTATCCACAGAGGATTGCTTCCAAAACTCCCAACAGATACCAAAATCTGCAGATACTTAAGTTCCTTACATAAAATGTCATAGTATTTCCAAACAGCCTAAGTCCATCCTCCTGTAAACTTTAAATCATCTCCAGGTTATTGATAATACCTGATTTATGTACGTACTATGTAAATAGTTGCTAGATTATTTAGGAAATAGTAAAAAAAAATCATTTCTGTGCACATTCAGTAAAGAAGCAGGTTTTTGCCAAATATTTTTAACCCATTGTTGGTCAAAATCATGGTTGCAGTGACCACAGATGTGAGTGCCAACTGTATATTGAAGAATAGTCACCAAAATATTGAAAAAAAAAAAAACAAATATGACATGGGCTTCATTTCTAAAGCATAAAATAAGCTCAAATAGGCAGGTCTGACACAGTTTTTAAATGATAATGTGTGATTTCTGTTGGAGATAAAGTCTCACAAGTTTATACCTTGATAATTTGATGCCTGTAGGATGTGCTAAAGTTTTACTTGAAGTTTAGTAAAAATAAGGATGCCTTTTTTTCTCTTGAAGTTCACAAATGCCCTGAATTCTATGCAAGACCCATGGGATCTCATGTTAAGAACCCCTGAGAATGTATGATTTCCCAGAAATCATAAGTCTGTGTGGAGTCAAGGACAATTATTTGTATTATTTGTATTATGCCTCCTAGGAATAGTGTAATGCTAACCTGTAGAAAATATTTGGATGAATATACTTCATATTTGGTGTCTTTCCTAACCATTTCTTAGTAAAGCATAGATCCTGACTTGCGTTCCCCTGTTTCAGGGTGGGACCTGCAGAGATACACTGGTCTTTCTTGGACTTCATAGCCTTGGTCATGGGGCTAGAAGTAGCATGGGAGAGGGTTTGCCTCTCTGCCTCTCTGCAGAGTTTCCTTACCCAGGTGTTATGGCCAAGACAGCCATGTGGATAGTACCTGTTTTAAATTCTGACATCTGAAACTGTCTGAAAAGAAAAGAAAAATGGTTTCAAGGAGTATGGTGAACATTTCTCTTACAATGCACCATCAGGTTTTCATGGAGGATACATTTAAGGGAGAATAAGTTCAAATTAACCTCTATATAAATGTAATTATCAGGGAAATTTAAGACTTGAGAAAAGTAAGATTTAAAGCCAGGAAAACTTTATTTCTTGTAACATACTAGAGGAACTGATTCAAACTGTCCCATTACATAGTGATAAAGCAGCTTTTGATAGCAGCAGCCTATGTGATAAAATGATTATGGCAGCAGTGAGAAAGAATTTAATCAGAGAATTGATCTGCAGATTCCAATTCTGTAAGCGCCAACATCGATCAACATAAATGTCAATAATGAGATCGTATTGAGAACTACCTAATTCCTTTAGGTGATTCTACTGTCTAGTGACAGATTTGAGAAGTAAATGTAAATAGGAATTTAAAACTCTTACAAGCACTCCATTGACCAACAACAGGGTACTTTGGTGCCACCTGACATGTTCATCTTGGTCCTGAGAAAAAACAATAAGAAAGAAATCATTAAAGAATTTTCATATTGTAAGTTATGTACTACAAGTATCACATGATGACAGTATAACAGCTGTTCTTATACTTAATAATTATGATTAGACACTGAAGTTCAAGGAGAGGGAAACAGGGGAAAGTGAACACTCTGATTTGCTTTTATCTCTGAGGGGCCATGACTCCACTGTGCAGCAGAAAAGAAGACTGTCATTTCTCATGGACCAGTCGGGAAAGGTTGTGTGGGGTAGAACTCTCAAGGGTTCATCTGCCATATCATACATTTTGAGTGATTGTCTGCCCAGATTTTACTCAGAACTGGTCCTAACTCTGTTATGTTAGGGACCATGGGTAGCAACAGGACAAATGTCACCAAATCAGCTTCAGGATCAAGAAAACTGGAGTATTAAGGCATCTGGAGCTGCTGAAGATTGGTCAGGTGGGTGGACACAGAGGGAAGGAGGTGAACACAAGACACAGTTCTGCTCATTTCCACGGGGGCCATCCTGGGAGGGAGGCCAATGGAATGCCTCAGCAGAAGATTTATCCTCTACCTCCTGTCTGGACAGAAGCATATTCCAGGGCATGGGCTACCCTCCTATGGGGGACAGGAAAGGAAACATACTAACAGTGGCAGGTACTTAGAGCAAGCTACACCTGACATTCTGAATGAAAAGCAGCCATGACTCAGCACTGGCAAAGCTGACCTCCTTCTCCCTTGCTGTTTGTATCTGTCCTACCTCAGCTGGGCACCCTGTACTTGACTTAACACTTCCTGGAATTTGCCACCAAGAGGGTCATTCTTCAATGGAGATGATTCTCATATTAGGAAACTGTTCCAAGTTATACTTTCAGTATATAGTAGCAGGCATCACTTGACTCTGATATCAATTGAGGATAAGCAGACAAAAACCACAATACAACATTCTACTGTTATTGAACAATTATACTAAAATTTCAAAGTCCACACTTAGCTCCAGTAAGCTCAGCACAGAGTACATAACTAGCTCCTTCATTGATTATGGGATATCATTTACAGTCCGATGATAACCAGAGAAGGTAACGGCCAGGATTGCAATCCCACAGGGACCCAGGAGGGCCCCATCTGATGTAATGCTCTGCTGTCACCATCTGGAAATTCTACATATCTTTTTTACAAAGGGCCCCTGCACTGGGTCCCACAAGTTATGTCCTTGGTCCTAAAATTAACTTACATTTTCAAGCATCTAATATACCTTAAATCCTTTAATGGATTAAATCCTTTTCCCAACCTTATGAATTTAAGAGTACCTTGTCTTAAGTTTCAAGTCCTCACTAAATCCCTGGGAGTTACTATTGTTCTTATTATCCCTAAAGGAAACAAAGACTCAAAATGTGAAGTAACTTGCCCTCAAAAAGCAAAGTCACACAAAACCAGAATTTAAATCCCAGAATGTATCACCTGGGGTCACATGGTCTCCTGCTTCCCTGGTTGGGGAGTTAGGGAGCATTGCGAAGCTAAATCCAGGAGTTTAAAAACTAGTTTTATAGTTATTATTCTCTTTGTTTTAAATGTGCTGTCTAATTGAGCATTTGTATCCACTGGACTCCAGTAAGTTGAAGTGTTTTGGTATTCCCGGGATACAGCCACATCTTGTGCCCTGGACTTTGCTCCAGGGTAGAGCTTTGTGATACATTGGCACAGGTGACATCTGCTGTTACTCAGCCATTGCCTTTTCTAGAAAGTGATTCATATTTTAACCAGATCTCTATGCATTCAGGTTGGAGGCCATCTTATTCTTTCATGGTGTTTTATTTTGTTTTGTGGTACCTGGGATTGAACGCAGGGCCTTATTACATACAAGGCAAGCCTGTGACCACAGGCCTACACCCTCAGCCCTTTTCAATTTTATTTTGACAGGGTCTCACTAAGTTGCCCAGGCTGGCCTCAAACTTGCAATCCTTCTGTTTCCGGCTCTTGAGTAATGGGGATGATGGGCATGCACCATGGGATTATTTCATTAGTTTGTGATCCGTTTATGAAAAGATATTTACCATCCAATGTCAAACAACTGAAGGAAATAGTAAAGATTTATATGTAGTAAATATCTTGAAACCTGTGGAATTATTAACGTGGGGCATTTGAGAAGTATTTGTAATCTTTGGCCCACAGTCCAAGGAAAAAGCCTTGTCTTTAAAACCGACTGATTACTATCAAGTCTTCAAAGCAAACCCTTAATTTTACAATCATAATTACTTTTCAGGGATGTGAATTTCTTGCAGTTGCACAAACAAGTCTTAGAGCAATTTCTTTTCTCTGTAGTGCTCATTTCTTTGTAATACTTATTTATAGATCCATAACCAATTCCTTTAAAAAAGAACTCACTTTTGGAATTCTCTGGGGTTGAATGCTGCCCCTGATATAAAATGAAAGGAAAGCTCAGGGAAGATTACTGTGCATCTATGAGGAAAGTTTCCATCAAAGCAATTTATGAAAATTAATAAATCTTTAGGGATTTGTGAAGACGGAATAATTTTAGGATTACGATAACTGGCAACTGTCTCAGAAGAAAATAGAGAGATTATGTTATTTATATTTATGCATCGAGTATCTTCTTAATACTTTACCATTTCCACCCTAGGAGATTAGAAATTTCTTTTCACCTTTCTTCTTGGTGCTCGTTCACAAATTTAGTGTTTACCAAACTCCAGATGTGCTTGATGAGAACAAAGTGCTGTGTGCATCTAAATTCTAAACAAGAACAGCGGGAACATTGTCGTATGTCTCGTGAAGGATTTGCTTTTTTTCAGTGAATTTTCTGCTGCAGTTGTCACTCCCTAATCTGTCATGCAGATATTTGTAATATCATACCCATGTACTTTTCTTTCAGATATTACAGTGGACTCTTTATGGCCCACTCAGTGGAAGATTTGCTGGGGAATCAGGAGTGAGTTCAAAGTCTTGCATCATTTCTATCTCAGTTTCTGTTTCAACAGTTTCCCCTAATATGTGTGGGGAAAAAAATCCTACAAAATTGAAATTTAAGCAGAGAATATATTTGGCAAATAATAGAAAAATAAAAATAAATCCACTTGACTTGATGAATCCTATGTAATAGCTGGAAACTGTTATTTGCCAAAAAATGATTTAACCTAGTGAAATGTATTTTGCAGCTAATCCTTTAATGTCTGTTTTACATATTACCTTTCCCACTGTTAATATTGAACAATATTGTAAGCTAGTAATTTTATGCCCTATATTTCAAATTGCTATTAGGAAGCCACATAAATAACAATTTTCAGCCTGCTTGTTTATAATACCATGAGGCATTTCTTACCTTGGAATAAAGTAACAGTGGATTTTTAAAAACTACTTGGGGACAAAGCTACTGGGAAGCTATGATGCGGATCTTTAGCAACAAAGTCTATAAAGCAAACTAAAGTAATAAGCTGAAGCCCTGGAAATGCACAATGTGGTGTTACTTGTCCAGGGGAGTGAGACAATGGGCCTTTATTGAACATTCAGCCAGAAATTGCATTTACGTCATTCATCTGCACAAATGTTTTGAGATGAATGGGACCCCAGCAACTTGTCCTGTATAACCCAGACGCCCAGCAGTAAGTGCAGATTAGTGCACATCACCAAAGCCATTTCCCTGAACACTCCCATCCTTCTTCTCCCAGCCCCCTGCTGTGACGTGCTGCAGAGGGAACCTTGCAGCCCATGAAGGTCTCAGTGGTTATATAATCTCCCAAACAGAATTTCAATCTGTCCTAATCGTTCTTTTAATAATATAAGGAACCACCCATCTTATAAATTCTACATCTTTTTCTTTTTCTCCAGAACACGAAGGCATTTTTCCCTTCCTTGGAGGTTATCTCCTGGTGTTAACTGATAATCTTTGATTTTAATGTCTCCTCTTTGTAGTTACAAAAAAATAAAGCAAGGCCCAGATTTGTTTCTTTCTTTTTTTCACTCTCTTTCTTCTTTTATTTCTATTTTTTGATAGACTAGCATTTTTATAATTGACACATAAAATTATACACATTTAATATAGTGATATTTTGATACATTTATGTATTGTGCAATGTTCAAATCAGAATAAACATGTTTATCTTCTCCAAAGTTAATTATTTCTTTGAGGTGAAAACATTCAAAATCCTTTCTTTTAGCTTTTTTGAAATACAATATATTATCATTGTTTTTAGTCACCTTACTATGCCATAGCACACTGGAATTTCTTTTTTTTAATATGTATAATTTTTAATTGTAGGTGGACACAATACCTTTATTTATTTATTTATTTATTTATTTATTTATTTATTTATTTATTTATTTTTTGTGGTGCTGAGAATCAAACCCAGGGCCTCACCCATGCTAGCACTCTACCACTGAGCCACAACCCCAGCCCCTCCAGAATTTCTTATTCCTATATAGTGCCCCACTGTTCTTAGCACCTGTTGATCAGCCTCTCCCCCTACTTTGGGGCATGGCTTCTTGCTACCCATATGTGTCAAATATGGAACCCTTTGGCATCACACAAAGTTCACTGTATGTCTTCAGAATTAGTGATTACAGATCTTTAGAGTGTTCTTTGCACAGTTCTAGCAAATTGTGGACTCTAAATTGAACCCCATGCTACTCCTTTAAGAAATAAGCATGCTCAAAGGTATAAAAGCTATTTGAATGTTCATTGTGTATAACTTTCCTCTCATATACCCCTCTATTATCTCCACTTCCAGACTTTTTCTTTTGGATATCCATAAGGGTATTGGCCCTAGCTAGGTCTAGCATTGGGGGGAAATTTGATGTGGACAAAGGAGTAGAGGGGAAAGTATGTATTATAGAGAGAATAATGGATTCAAATTCACTTGGTCTTGCTCACTGCTACTTGACCCAAGTTTGTTTCCTGAGATATCTCTCTCACCTTTCCCTCCCTTGAATTTAATTCTGTGGTTTTGCTGAACTCATTTCATGAAAGTGTCACTTTCTCTCTCATCTTTGGACCTTTGATTGGGCTCTGCACACAAGGACCTTGCTTTCATTTTTGGTCCCTGCTATAATCTGAATGTTTGCATCTACCCAAAATGCAGATTGCAATCTTGACTCCCAAGGCAAATGGTATTAGAGGTGGGAACTTTGGAAGGTGATTTTTATAATGTGGTAGTACCCTTATAAAAAAGGCCTCAGAGAGCGGCCTTATCTTTGAGGACACAGAGAAGAGACCCCATGAGAACTACTACACAGCCCTTCCCAGTCACTGAATCTGCCAATGGTTGGTCTTAGACTTTCAAATTGACAGGACTAAATTCTTGTTGTTGATGGTACTTTGTTGTAGAGCTGATCAGAAAAGCCAGCTGATCAGAAATGAGTAATCGTTTCTCATCTGTAAGATCTCTTAGCTCTGCTAGACCTTAGCTGTGACTTCCCTCGGAGAAAGGTCTCCTGTGGTATACTCCGTTGCTGGGGCCTGGGCAGCTTGTCCTTCCAGGACAAGAAACTGTGTGCTCATTCTCCTAGCCCAATGCTGGAGTTTGGATAAGACAACATAGTGACAGAGAATGAGGTGACATAGGGACAATCCTGAAGTCTATGTCCAGGTCTAAATCCTTGACTTTATGGTATTTGACCCCTCTTCTTCAGTTTTCTCATCTGAAAAATGGAGGTGATAACATTTTCTACCTTGTGAGGTGATAGTAAGGATTGAATAAGAAAGAAATTATTTAAATCCCGACCACAGTACCAGGCATTTGTTAGCACTAAGTGTTTGCTGCCTTTGGTCTGGGTTTTAGTTTCAGTTGTGTCCAGATTTTCATAAAGAATTGTGTTCCCCTGGAAAAAATGTAGAGATCCATGAAGGAAACAACATAAACAATGCCAATCATAATACCAACAGTGATGATAATGAAATACTAATAAGGAAAATATTTTTTAATTAGTGAGTGAATTATGTTTGAGTCTAGTAAGGGAGGATATATTGAATGGGGCAGTATTTATTTCCTGTTAAATTCTGTGCAGTCTGTTTTGTTGTTTAATTTGTATTATTATTTTAGGAAATTATCTATGACAGACTATTATTAACCAGATTTAATTGGGTAGAATTAAGAGTATAAAATCTGTAGTCAGACTGAGGTGTAAATACTATTTATGTAACCTCAGACAGTAGTTCTTAATGCTCTACCTCAAGTTCTTTATCTGTAAGGTGGGAATGATAATAATGGTCCTTACTGTGCAGCTTGAGGATTTCAAAGGATAATACATGTGAAACACATACTTTGTGGGAATCAGAGCTCAATAAGTGTTCACAGCTATTATTGTTGGGTTATTATGATTATTTCTTTCTCAATTATCTGCCTCTAAAGAGGAATCGAGGCAGGCAAATTGCCAAGGCAGCAGCATTTGGCTGATAGGAATGCTCTGAAAGGGAAGGCTCAGCGCCTCGTGTGAAAAGCATCTTCCCCAGGATACGCCTTCTAAAGGCGCCAGGGAATGGATGTGGGGAACAAGTCAGCAGGATGTGGTAGAAAGTGAGGACCTAGAAGGGAGGCAGAGCTGGGAGAAAATCCCGGCTGTACCACTTCCTGGAATATATATAGCCTGTGACTTTGGATCTCTTCCTTAGCTTCTGTCATCATGGGTTCTTCATCCCTAAAAACCATGATAGCAGCTTCTTCCATGACAGTGTGAAGATTCACAAAGTGAACTTAGGGGAGGGGCTTCACACAGTGTCTCCTCCCCCAACAAAGCCAGAGCTCATTCATTTCTTCCTGATGAATAGTACATTGAAAACCAGTGACCATCAGTGGGTCTGAAAAAAAAAAAAAATGTCGTTTGTTTTTATTCCCCTCTAATCTCTTTAGTTCAGATAGTCAGAAGGAAAATTTGTTCCCCTACATATAAAAGGCCAAAAGCTTCAGAAAGTCAGGACTTTTTAAAACTAAAACTGGATTAAAAATGTAAAAACCAGCATAGATAATTTTACAAAACAGCAGGGGCAATTGGAAAGCACTTATTAAAGTACCTGTTAAAGTAATTAGGGATAAAAATGGAAATTTCAAGGCACTTCTGTATCTCTTAGATCCCAGAATAGGCTGGGGCTGTGCTGAATCATTTCCTTCCTTAGATCAGATTCATAGAAAAAGACAGTAGGGAAGCTGCAGCCATCCTCAGACTACAAGCAAACCTGAATCACCTTTAGGAAATGACTCTCTACCTGCCCACACATCCCACAGGCCTACCTTGGAAGCCCCAATCCTACATCCAGTTTCACACTATCCTGTCACTGTGCCGTTATACTGTATCTGAAATATTTCTGATTCTTTTTCATGTTGTGTAAAGACTTCAGACCAAGAGATTTGGGGGGGGGGGGTGCTTGTCAGTAAGAACAATGCACAGAAAATTATCTTGCATGTATTTTACTGTACTGTTAGTATACCCCACCCATATCCCTATCCCTGTATCACCTTACTCTACCATGATTTCTTTTGCATGCTCTCCCTTAAAAATTTCTTGTGTCTTTTCCTTAGTTGCACATTTGGGTTCATTGATCTCATAAGCTCCACTGATGAGCATCCTCGAGTCTCTCATCATTCATAGTCAGGATCCTGTACACAGTAGATGCTTCATAAATGCTTCTGGTTGCACTGATTAGAGTGGAGGCTCCCAAGGGAAGGTCTGCTGCTTCCATCCTCATCCATCTTCCCACTGGTTCTCACCCTGCAGGTCCTCAGGGCTCTTTAGTGGAACCATGGCAAATAGAGTAGTAGGAGATACTCCAGTCATGAGCCTAAACTGCAGAGACCCCACATAAAATTCCTATTCACCAAATAAAATGCCACTCCCTTAGGCAGCCACAGCATAATCAGGTTGTCATGGTAGCAGGGACCCTTGAAGAAGGTTCTGAATACAGCTGTGGAATAATTGTTTTCAAAAGCATTTTATAACCTTGAATCCCAGAGAAGTAGAAAAGGGGGTGTAGACCCATGTCATTTGCCAAGACACCATCCAGAGTGAAATAGAATGCACTGGAGCATCTGAAGATTGACATGCAAGGCATGTTGAAAGTTTTCCAGGGAGAATAATAATTGCAGCAAGAACTATTGTGGATAGCTTTAAAAATAAGTTATAAAAATTTCAGACTCTGGAGTAAGATCAAATCATGATGCATATAGTTTTGTTGTTGTTGTTGTTGTTGTTGTTGTTGTTATTTTTGTGCTGAAGATCAAGCCCAGGCCCTTGTGCTCTCTGGAAAGCACTCTACATCTGAGTGACATCCTCAACCCTGTACCTAGTTTTTGAAGGTCTTCTAGAACATTGGAAAGGCTCACTGTTCTTGTCCTGTCAGCAGGATGGCTGGATGAGGCTATTGTGTTTTATCTTTGTATCTCAAAATGGAAATAATGGCATGATTAATTAAACATCAGCTTTTATCCAAAAAGATTTTATACTGGGCTCAAATTTTTGTGAATTTAAGAAATGACCATACAATACTTAGTTATATAACATGCAGTTATATAATATTCAATTTTATAATAAATTCTTAATGGATTAGAATGAAACCTGTGAAATGTGAACCCAGGAATCTACCACAACCTCTCTTGATGGGGTTTTGAAGGGCTGATGAAAAATCACATTTCTGAGTGTGTCAAAAATTCAAATTTAGTATGTGAGTAAGGCAAAACTTGTTTTAATATTTTTAAGATTGCTTGGTGAGTAAAGCTTCCACAGAGAAATTATATCCATCAGACTGAGCTATTTCAGGAAATTTCCTTGAACTTTTAGCAATTCTTATACATACCTATGAAAATTTCCCTATTCACCCAACAGAAGGAACAAATCTTTCTCACCTGGTTGTATCTGACTCAGAGCCATATCTAAAGCACTTCTCTTAAGATACACCAAATCTGCCACAGTTATCTTCTACCCCTGGATAGAAGATATCCAGAAAGGAAATCATAAGAAGGTAGCAATATCAAAAGATGCTGAGAGGATTTCTTAAGAACCCACTCCAGGTTTGCTTCCCTTGTGATGGGGTGAAAGGGAATGAAACAGAGGATGGAAGGCCAGTCTAAGACAGAGGTGGAGGAGCAGGAATGGTCCCTAGGAATCTTTCTGGAAGCCCTGAGGTGGGATGAACTCTCTGAATTAGAGACAGGCCAATGTAAAGTTGGTTCCTCATCCAGTAAATCAAAGCAGAATCCAGGCTACCACTTATGAAGGAGATTGATCCCTAAAGAAGACCGACTCCAAAAATGCAGGCATCCAAGATGGTGGAGAACTACAGAGCTCAGCAAGATGGTGAATGGATTATTTACCAAGATAGGGAGTGACCAGGGATGGCTGCTGGTATTCCTTCACTTGGATCAAGTGCTGAATAACAGTGAAAAGTGGCAAGATTCCAAGCAATTCCCCCACTCCTCCTGCAAGGTAAATTTTTTATCTTGAAACTTCGGAAGTAGAAAACTATCTTCCAGTGGGAGGAGCATGTTGAGATTAGAACTCAGGGAATGGTGGTAGGTAAAGAATGTTTAACACTAGGTCTTATGGCAATAAGAGACCTTCTCACCTTGGGAGTAAAGTAGAAGTTCAAGAATTTTGTGAACAGATTCCATCCACTTTAACAGTTTTTCCACAAAGAAGGAAATGCAGTTTTGATTAATTTAAGACAGGACTGGGATAGAATTTGGACTATTTATAGTATCCATCAAGGTTAAGTCAATCTAGGTGATTGAAAGAGATCAAATTAAAAACTCTCATTTCCATCCCTCCCTCTGTTGCTAAACCTAAGGTGTTCATGTTGGTGAAGTGTGCTAGTCAGAAACATGCCATATTTATTCTCACAATGTCCCTTTTGTATATATAGTTAGTTTTTAGTAGTTAGAGGGAAGAATAATTGCCTGTATGATTATGTAATTAGATTAATTCTCTCAAGAAATCTGAATGAAGGGAGCCATGGTTAAATAATCCTTTTAGTCCATTCCTCTTGACTCCTGAAGCTGAGATTAAAAAACTCAGAAATTCTGATATGGACAAATACACACCTTCCTTTCCAAACTTTAGGAAGCACATTAGCAAACACAAAAACTGCTCATTCCTCTAATTTACTTGTAATTTCTGGCATGATTTTCCATATTCTACAAAATTCTTAGATGAAGATCTGTTTTTTAACCTTGCCTTGTACCACTAAAGAAGGTCTCTGTGTCTTCTTGGCCTTAGCAATTACTATCCTAAAGTTAAGAAATCACCACAGAACGGAGTCAAAACCTAGAGGCAGAACTCTTTCAAAGGCAACCAGCCTTCACTGACCCCTGAGAAACTGCCGCATGTGAGCCAGGCAGAGAAACAATAGAAAACTCTCATCTTCTGACCAGTTCTTAAAGGCTCAAGCAAACCTCCGTCTCCAGTCTCTTCTGTCCTCATTAACTTTAGAGCCACAGAATCACTCACCACTGGGTAGGGGCCACTCCACCTCTACCCCACCTGATAAAGGACAGTCCATCTTTAGTATATTCTGCCATGGGGGACATTTATCTGCCTGTTATCATTGATATAGGACTATACAAAAGAACATAGGGCTAGCCAACTGAGGGCAAGTTAATTTCCATATATTTCTAACCCAGCCTATGATCTGGGTACCAGCTGCCCTGACATTTCTGTGTCCAAATTTGGTATTTTACCCTGGTAAGAAATGTATTTCCTCACTGTGTGTTGTGATATAGTGTGACCCTTTAAGAAAACCCCACTTTGCTTCTATATCCTATGGCAGAATGTAAGCTTTATCCCCATGAAGCTGAAATCCTCAGTGCCAGAAGTCACCTTGGTCCCCTGACAGCCGTCATATAAACATGTGTAAACAGGTGTGTGTGTGCATAAGCACTTACCACACACATATTAACACAGAGATATATGTGAGTATAAATGCAAGTACCTGCTGAGTAACTACCCTATGTGCTGCAGAGCACCTATCTCAGAGGAAGGCAACATCAGCAAGGTCAGTGTTAGTGATAACAGACAGACCCCAAATGAATCATGGCTCAAACCCAGTGTAAACTGATTTCTTCCTCATTACACTAGGATCAAAAATACCTTCCAAAATAGTTATTTCTGATCCTAGTGGAGTTGTTTTCCAGTTTGTGACTCAGGAATCCAAATTATCTTCCCCAGGTTTGCTCCCTGTTGAACATGTATCCTGTAAGGTTACTGTGCTGAGTCCACTGCATTGAGCCAATGGAAGGGAACAGATCACAGAGAAATGTATGGGGATGTTCCTGGACCAGGGAGGAAGGGCAGACATCACTTTTGCCCATGCTCCATGAGCTAGAACTAACTATGTCACATGGCCATTTTTTATTGCAAAGAAGGCTAGGAGTAAAGTCCAGCTGTGTGTCTGTCTTGGCTTCAGAGACAAAGTGAAAATATAGGATTAGCCTGTGTTCTCATAGAGCTGATGATCCATGAGAGAATAGAACCTATAATAGGAGCAGTCAAGTATTGGTACACTAGATAAAGGGTGGAGGGAGGGAGCAATGCAATCCATCATGGGAGAGAACCTACCTGCATTAGTGAGGATATGTAACCTTCCAGGTAGGGTTTTAATGTAGTTCTGAAACATGGGCAGGGCTTCGTTAGGAGGGCAGGAGCAGGGATAGCATGCCATGGAAATGTGGATGAAGGCATCACCTCAGAAAGAAGAGGGACATATTCCTAATGTGGTGGGACCAGTCTGACAGAAAGGGAGAGTGAGACAGTCACCCTTAAAGGAAGCATTTGAGGAAAGGATCTCTCACTAGTTTGGACATATGGGAGTCTCAGATTCTATTTCTGAGACCAACCTCAGTTACTAAGATCAAGTAACAGATGATTCTAGGTCAGTTTTAGAGTGATCTTGCTACCTTTCATGTCTAAAGCAAAACATACCTATATGTAGGATTCTTCTGGATTTTCAGGTTAAACATTTGAAATTTAAAGCTATTCAGGTAAGAGATTTTATCCAGATGGACTCTAACAGTGAACATGAAGTATGGCTAGGTGTGTGATGGGTAATTTGCTCTCTAAGCAGGAGAACTCCTCTGAAGAGGCCATGCTTTCTTATTTACTCTTTTTCTGACAGTGACTTGAATTGTCCACATAAACATCCTACTACTTTGTATCAAGATCAGAATTAAGCTCAAATTACATAATGGCTTCACAAAAGTAGTTTTATGCACCCACATATACATATGTTTTTCTTTGAGAATATATTTATTGTACATACATATATAGATGTGAAAATATAAGCCTTTTTAAAAAATGTCTTGTAATAAGTATAGCACCCATGGGCTTGTGAACACTCATGATTATTGAACTAAGTTGTGTGAAGGAATACATTTTTGCCTAAAACCTTAGGCCAGAAATAGATTTTATTTTCTCTGAGTCAGTTTGTGTTTACCTCACATACACAGATGCTATAACAGCAAATGATTATACTACAAAGAAACTACATACCGCTGAATCTGAATTATGAAAATAATCTGGATTAAGGTCACCTGGGTTCCTATATACCACCTCTTCTTGCTATGACCGTGTTTCCCTTCCTTTGATGGTGGATTAAGCAACCTTTTTCCATCCTTCTGTAATAGGTGAGGGATCTCACACAGAGAGGTTCAGTTACATTCCTGAAAGCCCATGAAATCACACTGCACTTTGACAGGGCTGGTACCCAGGTGCCCTGACCTCTTGCTCCAGGACCTCCTCAAAGACCTTACTGATTTCAAGGCAGGAAATGACCAGTTGGATAAAAACCAATGAAACGCAGCATCATTTAGGAAAGTAGTTTCTTATACACATATATTCATGCAGTCAGTGAAAGGATGACATCATATATCTTAGAAAAAGGAGTGAAGTACAATCATGTACTGAATAAGAAGTCAGATATCTATATAGGACTCTTCCTCCAAATCACATGATATACCACTCAAAATCATCATTTCTTTTGTTGAATGTCATTTCCCATAACTACTTCTACGGTTTGCATATTGATAAATGTATTCTTGGGTCTTAAAGCATTATAATTGTTCTGGCACTCTCTCAATGTTTAAAACCTATATACAGGTAGGGATAATCTAATGACATAGTTTTTCCTTTATAGACTGTGACGAACATTAACTGGGTACTTACTGAGTATAATACATTGTGACAGGTCCTAGAAATTAAATGGTAAAAGAAATTCTGTCTTTTCTCCCAGAAAACTCAGAATCTAGAGAGAACTTACAGATTATACAAGTTGTCCAGAAACAATATCATTCTTCTAGTTACCTACTGAGGTTTTAGTCCCATTGAAAATTTTAATTTTCAAAGCAACAGGCAATCAGATTTAGATGTATTCCCTTTATTTGTGAAAGTACCTCCACATACTCATGGACTGAGAGAACAGAGGTACAAATATGAGGCTAGTAGTGAAGCTCCACTTGTAAGAAGAACTGATCTACCAAAAATAGACTCCTGCAGAAGGATGGAGCATAGCCATACCACATCCCATCCTTCTGCTGAGACAAAATGACCTTTGAGACAGCCCCTGTTCTCTGAGATGATCTTAACATTACCTTGTGGCAGAGAATCTAAGATGATTATCAGCTTCACTCTGCAGCAGAGCCTCTCCAGGATGGAAAAAGAGTAGAGAAACTTTTCAGAAGCCAGGGGGGAATGCTTATTTACTTACTTGATTAGACATTTTTAGTGTCTGAAGTCACAAAAGTTGTAACCAAGACAAACCAGGGTACAAGTACCACTTTCAAAATGTCACCAGCCTAGCAGGCACATTAGAGATAAATCACGGGTTTTATTGTATTTGCAATTAAACTGATTAAATTTAATGTCCACAGAAAAGTCTTAGTAATTAGTATAAAGATTAATATAGTGAAATGTCCCTGTTTTAGCAGTCCTCCCAAGCAAAACTGAAATAAAGAATTCAGTATATAATCAAATAGCACGTAAATATTAATGCACAAAATCCTCTGAGTCCCCAGATCCCTGATGCAATTATTTTCTATTCACATTAATTGTTGCTAACAGATGACGCTAATGACTTTGAGTTAAAATGTGTCCAAGGGAAGATTTCACAAGATCAGTGCTGTTTAGAAATAAGGTCATTTTTGTAATTATTTGCTTGGGTTTTAACCACCATTGAACATTTTTAGGTTAACTTGATGACTAAGTTTTTTACTATGAATATCAGAAGTTAATTTTCACACTAGTTGGTAAGTGTATTGCAGATATTCACATATTTCCTACTAATCTTCCAACTACTGCTTATTTTTTGTACTGTTTCCCAAGGCAGACTGAAAGACGGTAAAGTGTATGATTATTGTTTACAAAATGCAATTTGCATACATACATAAATATTGAACACTAGTAAACTGGAATAAACTTGTTTGATTAGGGCATGTATTCTCTGATCCAGAAGTGTCGATTCTTTTGAGACTTAGCTGTTCAAGGCAGGATTTTAAAACAAACGGTTAAACGATGGCTATTCCATATTTCTGCTTGGCTCTTCCTAGAAACTTCACTCACGCATCTTAGATCTTTCATCTGGAGATTTGCTTTCAGAGGTGGGAAGGAACCGAAGTCTGACGCAGTCACGAACGGATGTCGAGCTACACGTGAGTCCCCCAGTTGCCTTCAGAGGACTTGTTCAGGTTATTTTCCTTCCATCAAATATGATGTCACAACTGAACCATAAAGTGCATCCTTGAAGCATTGTCAGGCAGATAAAAATACCTTCCTTTCTTGTGTTCTCTGAAATTCAATATCATGTCCCCCAGCTTATATAGTAAGCAGAAAGTGTCACTCTAGGCAAAAATGTCATAAATCTTGGCTTTGTCCCCAAGATACCTTCTTGGGTATTGATTACATCTCAAAGTCTCTGAGAAATGGTCAAGGAGCTTTTTATTAAAGCCCATGTCCCATATTATTCATCCTACTTTTATGATATATTATGTATGAACTTTTAAAAATTCATGGGCTATGCATTTTTTTTTCTTTAGCTAGGGTTAGCTTTGTGCTTATTTGGCAAAACTTTAACCAGTATGGCTTTTAACTCCCATTGACATAAAAAGAATAACTTGAAAAACACAAGAGCCATTTAAATACATAATGAAAACTGTTAGGCTTAAATAAATGACTTGAACATTTTGAATCACTAGAATTTTACTTTATAATTTGATTAGTTATATACAGGATATTCTATACCAAAGGTAAATATTCTCAAGTTAAATTGAAATTAAATTTCAGTGGAATGCAGTCACTTTAAACTTCCATAAAGACCTAATGGCATCCCATCTATAACATGTTCTTAAGATCAGGGAATTTTTTTTAAGTATGCAATTCTTATTCAAGAAACTCTTGGCTTCAGTCTCTCTATTTTTTAAGTAAAATTGTAGGTTTCATACTGCATTTCTCACAGCAAAGATGTTAAAATATATGAGTCATTCAAGGCAGTAATCTAAAATGCACACTGAAAAAAAATAGTTTGAATAGGGAAAACAGGATGAATTTTGCCAATGAAATAAACATAATTAAGATAATGTTGCAGAGGGAACCAATATGCATTTTCTGACAAAGAAGAATTTTAGTAATAATTATTATCTATTGACAGCTATACTCAGTGGGATTCTAGTGTTCTGCACATCCCAGAGAGTTCTGCTGTCAGGGGATTTTCTCAGCTTTACAGCAAAATGGCTGGGACTTGGGTCTAGCATCAGATGCTGTATTGGTTGAGTGACCCTAAGCAAGATACTAAAATCTGAGTATGCCAAATTTCCCATTTAGAAAATGAGGATAATGATATTTCTTTTCATTTCAAAGAATGGTGAGGATTACATGAGATAATGCATGAAATGTGTATAGCATAGTACCTGTTAATACCATTGAGACCATCAGAAGATCTCTGTTACTTTTACCCTTGTCTGCCCTCCTTAACATGTGACACCATGTCACAGCCATAGGAAAACATGGCAAAGGTGGAAACAATGAAGAAGAAAGTCATCTACTAGTACATTTTTCCAGAAAATACTGTGGGCAACCCCAGATACAAAGTGCACCCACTTTGTTTATTGCCCACTACAGTTATTTTACCACTGGCATGTCAGGCATCAGATAATGATGGGATACCAGGAAGTTTCAAACAGGGTCCTGTAGGCCAACTGTGAACTTACAGTTTAGATGAAGAGGCAAGATACACATATGTGTCTTTTTTATAAAAGCAGCACCACCTGCAAGTTCCTAAGAATTACCATATGCCAGCAGCAGTTCTGTCTTCATTGTTATCTTATGCAGTGAATGCTTTCGACACCTTTCTGCCCAGTTCCCCTCGCCCACCGGCTGCACATGACATTGACAGGCCTTCCCCACCTCCTGAATTATCCTTTATCACGTATAGACACTGAAATTCAAGGCCAAAAGAGCCCAGAATTCATTCTCACTCCAGCCCATCTTCTAAGATCTAGATTCCTGTCATATTAATCCAGCCTCTCTGCAGGAGGTGCACACATGAGTGATAACTGGGCAAAGGGGGCCTATGCATTAAGAGTCCTGAGAATTGAGTTGAGTTGTAAAAATGGGTATCATTTGATAGGTGCAGTGGGAAGGGGTAGGTAGGAAGTCACAAGCCCCAGTACCTTGGGGAAGACAGGATATAAACTGTCACCAAAAGCCAAGAAGAGTGTGAAGAGGCCATTGAGGCTTAGTTCTGGGTCACCTGGCAGGAGGCAGGCACAATCCCTCTCTGGAGAGGAGACACAGCTACCAGCAGAGACAGCCCTAGATAGCTAGCTACCACTGCCCTGATTACTCAGACAACAAAATGTAAGACAACAGGCTGGAGGAATTGGACTGCACACAAGTAGAGGTGAGGCCTGGTGTCGTCTTTCTGAAAATGTGCTCAGGGAGCATTCCAGATGTCTGTGATGGCTGAGGCTTATATGCCAGGTGCTCCAGCAAGACAGAGCCATTGACTGTAGGCAACTGAGATCTAAATATGAACTCCCCATAACCAAGTTACATCCAGCAATAAACAAGGTCATAAATCAATAGGTGTTGTTGAAATCTGGATTTTTAAGACAAATTTCTCCTTTCATTGATATTTAGAATCAAATTTCAGTGGAGGGGAATAGGATAATAAAAGTTCTTGGCATTTTTAGATCACTTAAAGAAATTGTTATGCAGCAAAAAATAAAGTACTGATAGCAAGGCAGATAAAAATCTAATATTATTAAGCATTATAGATATTGATTAGAGAGCACATTAACATGCCCTATGCACTTAAAGCAGGGGCTCAGCATTACCACAAGCACCCTCACATTCTCATTACCTTCTTCCCTGCACTGATGTTTAGTCACCGTCAGTGGGAATTGCATTTGGAAATCAGCGATAAGTACTGGGGTACCAGAGGTACCCATAAAGTGTCAACGAATCACATAAGTAAGAGGCTCCTCTACTCTGCAAGTGACACCAAGACAGATGGTGCCTCATCAAAAAGTTCCTGAAAGGAAGCTTTATATAGATAGGAGAATGGAATTAGATAGTAATAGAGAGATTTTATTCTCAATGGTCTGGGTGCTAAATTAATTTAGCCTGTCCAGTTTGTGAAACTTCATTTGTTACATAAGGGGCAGTAGTGTAGCTGTCAAGATGTGCTTGAATGTTCACAAGTTTATTTGTTACCCTTGCTTTATGCAGACCCACTAGCATTCCAACAGCCTGGGCCTTCTGCATAGGACCCAGATCTGTTTAATGTGTGCATTATTGCCATTTGGACAGTCAACTGGATATAAAAGTTCTCTCATATTTTACATTGTAGGCTCAGAATGCATACATTTGTTTGCATACATATGCATGGCTTATTAGAAGGGGGCACAGATAGGTTGGGGGCATTTGACAACTTATTTAGAATAACATTGTCAGTGGAAGAGAGCAGGGTAATAAAAGTTCCCAGACTCGGCCATTGGAGTAATCTGGGAAAATTGTTCCACTTTACAGATGAGGACATTAAGGTACATAGAAGTTAATTTTTTTATTTTTCACAAGATCACATATATTGTGGCATTTTGTAGCCTGATCCAGACACTAGATTAGCAGCCTAGTACTCAGACTCTTGAACCAAATAACCAAGGACTCTGCTCTGTCTCCTTCTATTTGTAGCATTTAGTCATGTTATCGTTGTCATTTGGGGGTTTTGTTTTGTGGTGCTGGGAACTGAACCCAGGGCCTCACACATGCTAGGCAAGCACTCTACCTCTGAGCTGTACACTCAGCCCGGAGACATGTGTTGATATTCATCTTATTTTCTCACCTATAAGGCAGTATAAAAGAAACCACCATCACGGTACCTTTGCCTAATAATGAGTTTGCAATAATTGAGCAACAATTATAAGCCAGATGCTGTGCTATGTGCTTCATATCTAGTACCTCATCTACTCCTCGCGATGATCCTTTAGGGTAGGCAGTATTGTCACTGTTCCCTTTGAAAAGGAGAATGTGGCTATAAAAGCTGATTAACTTCCCCATAGTCACACAGTAGAAACAGTGCCTGTAGTCTGCTTGGCTCCTAAGTCTTTACTTCTGACCACTCACTGGGAGGTTTAGTTGGTACTTACTCTTCCCTAAGCCAGGCACTTGCTCAGAAATGTTCTGCTTTTTCAGGAATACCAACTGAATGCAAAATCAGGAATCCCTGCCCTGAAGTGCCCTGGCTTGGGGGCTGTCATCCCTGGTCATCTCTGTCCTCGAAACAGCTGCAGCAGCAGCGAACTGTCCCTTTCTAGCACCTGCAGCGAGTATTCCAGTGGCTCTTCCTATACGTGGCATGATGGCAAAAACCTCAGGAAAAGGGTAAGGCTCCTTTCAAGGCATTTTTAACATATGAGTGAACCAGATCCTCTGCTGGTAGGATATTGTCACAGAGGCAGAGGGTGGAAGGGGAGGGGTATGAGGGAAATGATCATTTGCTGAGTACCTGCTCATGGTTTATGCTGACCTCCACTAATCAGTGCTATGGCTCATCAAACACAATTTGACTATCAACTGGAAGGCAGCATAGTAGCAAATGTCCGGCAGTAGACCACAAGGACCCAGGCTTCAGTGAAAGTAGGTCCATTCTTACTTATGTGCCAGGTGCTTAGACAATGTTTCTCATTAGAATGTCAGCCACCCACCTGCACAGTGGGCTCACACATCTAAGGATTCCTTCATGCTTTGACCAAACTTCTTTGCACACTGGTGCAAGCCAAGAATTTTGAAATAACTGTTTTAGCAGTTCCCTAAGGTGGAAGGAAAGCAGAATACACAAGAATGGGAACCCTGAATCAGAATACTTGAAAGTCTTTTCTCTACCATTTGGGTAAATTTAGGTTATGCTTTCAGCAGTATAGAAACCAGGAAATTCTGTAACTCCCAGAAAATATTAGTGAGGGAGCAGCTTTGTCATCCTCTGAACAAGAACTCCAAAAAAAGATTTCAAGCTTGCATTTAGAGCCTATTCCCTTGGACTCAGACATCTAATGCAAAGCGGAGAGCCTGCTGCATTATCAAAATCGCTCCCTCTGAGGAGTAGTTCTGAGCTCTGAATACTGTCTGCCAGGGGCCTGGATCCTCACAGAATGGGAAGATGGCTGGAGAGGTTTCCTCGCTTTGTCTGAGTGTTGCTGACTCCTGTGGCCCCATAGTCTGCTCATTTCATTCTGGGACCTCTTTGCTCTCCTTCCCAGAGCATTTTAACTTTCTTTTTAAAAAATTTTGACTGAATTCTTCCAATTAGAGCAGCCCTTGATGTTCTAAGGCAATCTCTCCCCTGGAAGAAGGGAAGGAAAGTTCTGAAGACACTGCACAGATGCTGGGTGGCATGCTCTCCTGGTCACGGAATCTCAGTGCATCTGTCACATGTCACAGTGCACCATCCTGGTTCCCAGGGATGCATCAAGCTGGATCCAGGCCTGTCCAGACATTTTAAACTTACTCTGTTTGAAGAACTTTTGGGATTTTTACCTGGTGCCAGGTGCTCATTTCTATCAACTTGCATAATAAAGTTAAAAACTATGAATTTGAATGCATAATATTAACTTATATAAAATATATGACTAATAACTCTTTTTGAACTCACAAGTGTTTCCTTAAATACTGTTTTGTGTAGAAACAGAAAGGAAGCTTGAATGAAATGGGCAAGAATTTGGCTCTGATTAATGAATCATTATCATTTGTGACTCACTTTTTTATGCACTTCCCTGTTAGCTCCTTTAATGCTTGTAAGAGTCTATTAAGTACATTCTCCTATTCTCCCCATTTTACAGATGAGGAAACTTGAGTAACAGATAAGAAGTTAAGTGACCATGACCAGTACATGGCAAAACTGGGCAATTGGATCCAGAACCTTCACTCTTAATGGTTCTTAATGGTTCTGCTCTCTTGGCCTTGTTGAGTCAGCCTGATACATGGAGGTGCTAGCCAAGTGTTGGGGTGGGTTTGTTCCTAGTATGACCAACAATGCCCTTTATAAGATAATAAATGAAATTATAACCCTGATGTCCAGTTAAGCAATGGAAAAGGAGTAGACATTATGACCCCTACCTTATCAGCAGCATCCTGCAACTATCCATACTGCTCCAGAGTGCAGCTCTCTTCCAGCTTTGCCCAGCAAAGAAGGCAGCTGTGGGAAATGCCAGCTCCTCCCTACCTCCTCAGCCACAGGGAACTCATGCTTTTCTTTTTGCTCCTAAGTTTTAAGATTGGGTCAAACTTTTTTCAAGTTGTTAAATGTCAAGACCTCCTGTGGAAAATGGTGGAGGAATGTGACCAATCTCACTGGAGGTTTATAGCTGCCGACCTTGGGATGAGGTGAAGCTGCCATGGACAGACTCTGCAGGGGCAGAGAGGAGGTGGGTCAGCAGAGGCCAAGCATATTTTCCATGTGTTACACACATCTGCTTCTTCCAAGCTCTCGCAGGGCACTTTTGACTGGCTTCTCTGCTTTATTGTCAATGTGACTATTAGGATCATGGAAATTCTTAGAAATCTAAGATATGGCAGTCTGCACTCTGGTTGGTCTATAATACCCAGACTCACTAAGGGGATTGCTTCTGTTTTCCAAAGGAGCTTTAAATGGCAAAGAGGAAGAGCAGGAAGAAGGGACAGCATCACCAAACAGCATCTATCCCCAGCAACTTCTGACACCAAAGAATTTTCAAAAGAAAATGTATAATTTGACTTAAAAAAAAATAAACATATGTGTTATGGATAGCAAGAGTAATTTTCATGAAAATGCCTTAGATAAAAGCAAATGTTCACAGCTTACTTAAAAGCCCAGATCCCAGTGTAAGTTTCTGAAATATTTTCAATCTCAGCACATGAGCGTATACTTAACACTCAGAGTTGCATGGCAGAGAACAGCTGGTGTATCCAAGACTAATATGGAGTGCTCTTCTGAAAATATCACATTTGGCCATTGAAGTTACTCACCATTAATTATGTAACCTTTTTAAAAAGTCACCAAATCAACCTTCACATTCTATCCATTTCCCTGGGTGCTAGTTTGTGATTTAAACTCTGAGTTCAAGAAGGTGGTGACATGTAACCTGTGATCTCTGTTAGGACACTGACTAATGCAGAAGGGAGACTAGAAGCTAAACTTGACTTTGTAGCAAAATATCAAGTTTAGGAGTGCAGGCTCCAGATATGGACACATCCCCTCTGGCCACTTTTGAACTGAGGCAAAATGGACAGTGCTGTAGAAAGTACCAGAGAAACCAGAATCCATACCCTTGCTCCAGTTCTTTGTATCTGTGAGTTGCAACAGACCAGTTTTGAATCTGTTTTCTCTATAGTAAAATAGGGAAGGATAATACCTCACTATGGTAGTGTTCTGATGATGCAAAGTACTGTGGAAGTGGTCAGTATACAGCAGGTGCTCAGTAAATGTTAGTTTCTTTTGCCCTTCCATTTTTTATTGACAATGGTATGAAAAATATGAATGTGCGGAATGCAGTCTTTTTCCTGTGACATTTCCAAAACAGGTTCCCAAAACTAAGGCTGACATTTGAGGAAGTATGAAGGGCAAGAAATTGACATTTTTAAGTTAGTAGAAGAAAAATTACTATAGGGTTCTAATAGCAAATGCCCAGGTCGTATAAGTAAGCATGTATGTATGTGCATGCATGTATGCTTCAGAAACATTTTATTGATGTTCATGAAGTCACAGAACTATCAAATGTTAGAATGGAGAGGACATTTAGATAGGGAACTGCTTACTTTTCTAGTTTACCCTTTCCATAACTCATCCACACTCTGCAGGGAAGCTATATTTTCTGGATTTTCCCTAAGTGCTCCTTGAACATACCTCCCTAACTTAGGTCTTTCCCATTCCATTTCTTCAACCTGGAAAGCATTTTCCCTACTTGTAACCTGAGGCAAACCTATTTGTCTTTCAAGGGCTAGGTAAGTTTAAAAAAAAATACCTTTCCTATATGCCTTTCAAGATTTTTTCCAATCAAACCTTTGGGCTCCCTCTTCTGAATCTGTAATACCCACTCCATTTGCACCTCTCATTTACTCCCATGACATACACTTAATTGTAGCTAACTCCCCTCTCCTCTGCTGAGTTTCTGCTCCTCCACCGTAGAGCTCTTACCTTCTATTTCTTTATTTCAGTGTGGTACTTAGCACAGGACCTGGCAAAATCGATGTTTACTACATAGTTAACATTGCATAAACTGCATTTATATATGAATACTTATCAACCAATAGCACAAATTAAGCCTAACAATGGGTTTTTCCTTTTCTATATTTGTGATCTACATGGTTCAATCGTTTCTGATATCTGCTTTTCTTTTCCTAGCAATCAACACAACACTGGGATAAAAGGCTAAGTATTGATTCTTCACTCCCAAGTGGCTTTGCTAGTTCTGCAGATGAACTACCTCCCACTCGGATCAAGGAAAGTCATATTTTGGAAGGGCTAAGGAAGCTACAGAAACGCAAAGTGTTACTTGAACCCCCGTCAGTGATAACCAAATGGGGTTATAAAGATTGCATGAACTCAAATGAAGGAATATATTCTCCAGGAATTAAAAGTAGCAGCCTTAAGGAATATCCTCCCAGCAAACCACCTGGCATGGGGAGCCCCGGCAAGGAGCTCCACAAGACATTTGTTTATGACACAGACCCTCATGAGGATGTGGATGAAGACTCCCCCTCCTTAGCATTGCTGCAAACAGTTCCAAATGAAGGCTGCCGGCTGCACAACAGTAAGTTAACCCACAGTGTTTCTGATAGTCTATTTGGCTGGGAGCCCGATGGAAAACACTTTTCAGAAGACATGTCCTCAGTTTACCCCAGAGAAAAGCCTGAAAAGCTGTCTCCTTGTGCCAGCAACTGCCCGTTGGAGAGGAGGCTATGCCCAAGTGCACAGGCACCTCAGGTACAGAGGGGGAGGGATCCACACAGCCAAGGCCATGGCCACATGGCTCTCAATCTCCAGCTCTCAGACACTGATGACAATGAAACGCTAGATGAGTTACACATAGACAGCAGTGATGAGAAAAGCCCTTCAGACTTGTCATTGACTGCTGACACTGACAAGTCCACCGAGAACCTGGACATCCTCATGGGATTCAGAAAATCTGAACTTGACTCCCCTGATGAGGAAAAACCAGTGCCTACCTACCTAGAGACAAAGCCGAAAACATTTGGCTTTATTAAGCAGCAAAGGGTTGTAAAAAGGACTTCTTCAGAAGAATGTGTCACTGTAATATTTGATGCGGAAGATGGTGAACCCGTTGAATTCAGCTCTCACCAGACTGGAGTTGTCACTGTTACCAGAAACGAAATTTCTATCAACACGGACCCTGCTGGGCCCAAGGCTGAGCACACTGAACTTTCACCTCAGGGAATTGCTCATTTACAGCCAGGAGCTGCTGCTACAAGAGACTCTGCCTTCTTAAAGAGATCTGAAGAGGGAACTGAGAAAAACATTCCAACAGATGACATGGATAATGTTCCTGTGGTGCCCACAGACTCCTTCAGCCCCCAGACAGTAATGCAAAATGCCCTGCGACAAAAACTGACCAAGCCAACACATAATATGTCATGTCAGAGTAATTCTAGGTCTGGGGCATCTGTGAGTATCTATCAAAAGCAAAGTCTGACAAAAATACCTGCCAGAGGCAAGTGTTCACCTCAGAAATCAAAAATAATAGAACCTGAAGCCTCCACACTAGGTCCCCCCTCTGGCCCAGTGACTCTTGAAAAATCATCAGCCATACCTCCTGGGAAACTCTCACGATTCATGAAGACTGAGAGCCCAGGGCCCTTCTGTGATGTACGATCAGAATCACACATTCCAAAACATCCTGTCCAACTTCCCCATGGCCCCAAAATGTCCAGCAGAAAGGACTGGATCCAGTGCTCTAAGACACAGACTCCAGGGTCACGGTCAAGGCCCCTCATCGAGACTCATGAGAATGGAGACCCTCCCACAAGGGATCAACACTGTGATTCTGGACCAGATGTGGGAATGAAATCTCCTTCCCCGCCACCCACTCCAGGCAGGTCAGTCTCCCTATTGGTCAGGCCCAGTTATGACTATCTGCCACCGCCTTCATCTGCCAAATCTGAAATCAGGATTCCCAATGACACAACAAGGACACTATTCAAGACCCCACTGCTGAAAGGAACATCTGCTCCTGTCATTTCTTCTCATCATGCCACAACAGAAGTGCAGAGAAAGAAACCTTCCATGGCTTTTAAAAAGCCTGTCTTCACCCATGCTCCACCCTCCACAGAAACCCCGATTCACACCAGATGCCCTGCTCACATCCCCCCTAGTTCATTTGCCATGATGTCTTCAGCACCTCCAAAGGTCTCTCCAAAGAGAGGTGTCCCCAAAACCTCTCCTCACCAAACACTTGGGACCATACACACAGACACAGGGTTAAGGACACCCAGGAATTGTCCTTCCGTCCATGAGCCCCTGGAGATATCCTCCAAAAGTGTATCTCCAGGAAGAAAAGGACAAGTGAATGATGGTGTCCTTGCATCTCCCAAGACTTCCTTCTTAGAGGCCAGTGAGTCATCATCATCTCAGGTTAACAGTCCCTCTTCCTCATTCAAAAGCCATAGTGCCCCATATGGTTGTCATAATGCTCATGAGAAAGGACTGAAAACTCGTCTCCCAGTGGGACTCAAAGTTCTCATGAAGTCTCCCCAGTTGCTCAGGAAAAGTTCCACGGTGCCAGGGAAACATGAAAAAGACAGTTTAAATGAAGCCTCTAAAAGTTCTGTGACTGTGGGTGAGTCTAAACCCAAGGACTCCAGGAATCCAGCAAGGCTTGAGACTGCAGGGAGTAAAGGAAACACCTCTACACTGGGTTTACAAGGGTCAGACAGTGTAGTAGAAGGACTTTCCCTGGAAACAGCACTGCCAGAATCATTGGAAAATAGCATTCCTGGGGCTGATGGGAGAGATGGAGAAGAAAGCAGATCAGTGAAAAGATCTCTCTCCTCCAGCAAACCACACCTAAAACCAGCTCTAGGCATGAATGGTGCCAAAGCCCGAAGCCAGAGCTTCAGCGCCCACTCAGGAGACAAGCCCTCTACTCCCCCCATGGAAGGTTCAGGCAAAATCCGAACTCAGATTATTACCAACACTGCTGAGAGAGGCAATTCTCTTACCCGGCAGAATGCCGCTACCGAAGGCTCTCCACACAAGACCTCTTCTGCTCCCACATCTGAGAGTCTCCTCAGTGCTGGGAAGCCCCTGGGGCACACCTTCTCCAGGCAATGCTCCCAAGGGAGCACAAGCAGCTCCAGCAGCCAGCATGGGAGCCCCAGCAAGTTGCCCCTGAGGATTCCCCCAAAGCCTGAAGGGATTCTCACCCCATCTGGAATGCAACACCAGCAGGCCTTTGCCCAGGGAGAGTACCCCAACCTGACTGCATCTAGGGAACCAGGCAGTGACCACTGCAGGTGCCCACCCACCCCAGCAGACTGCCCTCAAGCCCTAAAGACCCCAGGGAGGACACAGCATCCAAACAATTTGGAAATAAGCAAGACATCCAAGCTAGAAACTTCTGGAAGGCATCCAGATGCCTCTAAAACTGAGACTGGTGCTGTGAGCCCAGAAGCCCCCCTCTCACCCACAATCGAAGAAAAGGTCATGTTGTGCATTCAGGAAAATGTGGAAAAGGGCCAAGTGCAGACAAAGTCCACCTCTGTGGAAGCAAAGCCGAAACCAGGGCCTTCTTTTGCCAGCTGGTTTGGTTTTCGGAAGAGCAGACTTCCAGCTCTCAGTAGCAGGAAAATGGATGTGTCCAAAACCAAAGTGGAAAAGAAAGATGCAAAAGTCTTGGGGTTTGGAAACAAACAACTAAAATCAGAAAGAAAAAAAGAAAAGAAGAAGTCTGAACTACAGTGTGAAATCGAAAATGAGCTCAACAGGGCCACCACATCAGAAGACAGTCCTGAGGGTGGTTCACAAAGCAAAAATAACCTGACAACATCACCAGACATTTACAACCAAATGAAGTTGGAACCCAGAAACAGACCCAGCCCTGTTACACGTTCAGCAAAAGATAACTTTATGACGGAACTCCTAAACAGGTAACTCACTGGGAAAGTGGGCAGCAATGTAGAAGGAGGGCTCTTCCTCTTCAGGAGAGCTCTTTGCTTCCCACACATTAAATGCTAGTCAAACACGGTTTTCACAAAAGCAGAAATGCATAGTAGCGGTCTTCTATACATTAGCCGGAATTTAAACAATGAAATAAAAGTTAGCAATAAAATGATAATTTAGTTCACGATACTTTGTTAACCAAGCCAGTGGTCTTTGAAATTAAAGAATGGTGAGTTTTATCAAGGTTGATAGAAATTCAACCTATACAAGAAACCATGAGTGTACCCACATGGCATGAAATGGAAGAAAATTACACATACGTTTTAAAGTATGCAGATTTCAGTGATTGTACTGAGCAAACGTATACTTAGAAACTTTCCAAAAATAATTACTTTTTCTGCTGACCTTAAGCCTTAAGTGTATTTATCAATCACTCTTCAGTGGTTTTTATTATGCCCCTCCCCACAAGCATCATAAAAATAAAAAATAAATTATTATAGCATCAAATCTACATTGACACACTACTGGCATATTTTAAGATTTGATTGAGGCTAGTGAGTAACACTTACCACTCAAAGGTTTAAAGACAAAGAGCTTCATGGAGGTTACTTTAGACATTAAAGGATTGAGGAAAGGAGAGTGATTGAAGAGGAGCAATGTAATTTATCAGAGGAATCACTTTCTACCTGCAGAGTTGATAAGAACGGAGCTCAACAGACAGAGAGTGGATCAAATAATGTTTCCTGCAGGAACATGTTAAAGGGCAGTTCCCAGGGCTCCTGTCTCATCAGCAGCTCTATCAGCACTCAAGGAAGCCACAAAAAAAATGTCAAAACCAAAGCTGATATGGTAACACCCAGAGAATCCCTGGTAAGTACGCCACCATGCTTGCTGTAAGGTGCTTCATTCTGAGATGTTCTGGCTCGATTCTTTCCACTCCTTGCTAATAATACATGAGTTAGAGATTACAAGGGACAGAGAAAGTGAAAAAGATTTTTAAAAAATAGAAAAATCCTGGTAATCACTGTGGCAGAAAGATAGCAACTGGACCATGACTGAGAATAGCTCCCTCTAAGAATGCTGTTTTTCTCACCCCTACTTTCAGAACAACAGTATGATAGAAGTGTAGTGTTGCCAAATGGTGCCACCGGCATCATCTTCAAATTATACCTTGTGCTGAAAATTAGTTCTGATTACTTCCAACACCAGCGCAAAAAAGGAATGATTATAGTTTTAAAAATAAAAGCATTGAACAATTTAAGAGAGCAGTACCTACTTGAATGGTTTGATTTAAACAATGTTCATTTTTTTGTGAAAATTGTCTGTACTGGTTTATTCTACCTGGACAGAAAGCATTAAGACTAATAATTATATTTTTGGAACTTAGAGCCTTTTCATTTAGTCTTCCACTGATGAGGTCCAAAACTTAGGTAGTACACTTACTTTAAAATATAAATAAAAGGGCACTTCCATATTTCCCTAGGATGTCATATTTTTGTTGTAAAGTTACCTTAAATTGAATTTATTCACTTTACATTCTTCATATGCTAGTTTAATTGACTTGATGTGTTCGTTTTCCATTTAATAAGTTTTAAAGCACTTAAACCAAAAAAAAAAAAAAATCTCTTTACAGAATTACCTTATCTATATCTTTTCATACTCTAATAAAAAGATTATAAAATGCCTGCTACCATTTTCTGAAGGAAAACTTGAAATATGAAGTGATTATGCACTTTTTCTGGTAGGGTTCTAGAGTAGCAATATTCTAAAAGTAAACATGGCTGGCATTATTAGTTATTCATTCTTACTTAGAAGTATTTATTAATGTTTAGCATTCCTTAGAGTTTCACAGACACAGTTAAGTTGGAGACCAATGAACATTTAAAATTTTGTACTCAGATACATTTTGAATTCAAAGGACCGTAGGGTCTTTCAGACTGAAATCATGTGTGGACTATGTTTGTTGTGAAAGTTGTTTCTTTTTCCCTTCTTTTCTGCTCCTGGCTCCTGTAGTATCATTCCTTCTTTGAAAACGGAAAGATGTCCCCTGCATTATAAAACCACAAATTATAAGCATATCTAAGGCTGCCCTTGTACTGTCACTGAAAGGAAAGAGAGAATGAACGTGTGGAAATGTGCAATATGCCAGAAATTCAATCCAGCTGATGGAAAACTCTGATAGCCCAGCAGAGCCCCTTATCAGAGGCACTCCATTTAACTATGCCCCGTTTAATATGGCTCTGACAGCTTAGGGTATATCTTCACTGTACAGAAGTACCAAAAAAACAAAAAGACCCTGTGTTTGGCTTTTACAATCCCATTTTTACTTTCTTATTACTTCCTAATGCTACAGTAATTTGCCAAGCTTTTCCGTTGGTCTGCAGTCTTTCACCAAGTAGTAAAAAGGGTCCTTTGGTCTTTCCAGAATATCTGCAAGAAGCACTCTTATTATTTTCTGTGAAGTACAGATTCCCTAACCACCCTGAATATACATACTCAATAGGGATGTGGTAATTTTTCTAGTTAGCTGCAAGAGGCAATTAGTCATGCTGAGAAGCTTTTCCATGTAGAAGAACATTATCGACCTGGATAGATGACCAGCTAGTCCATTTTTTAAAATGTAAAATGCAGTGTGTTTTTGATCTCCATAATCATCTGTGTGGATTGGACTAAAATTACTAATTTCAGAAATGACATTGCTAGTGTCTCCTTTGGGACTAGTACAAGAATTGCAATGAAAACCCATTTATTATATGTTATCAGTGTATATAGAAAGATGATTAGATTCAAATTTCTGATACCTTAACACATTGATATGTATATCCATGAACCTCAGAGTTTAAAGGAATTTTCCCCCTCTAGGGCTCAAGGTAAATTTGCTTTCTTGCTTATTTTACAGTGTGTTGCAAATACTTTTTCTTATAGTAGTTCTTTTGGATATATAGCTGTAAATAATGCATTGCATATTATACTTTTTTCCTGAACAAAACCACCATTCCAAAGCCTTATAACATAATGTATTCCTTGTCCTTTCTTGCCCTTTTAAGACTGTGATCTTTAATCATGAGAGTCCTAAGACATTTGATTATTTTAATGTATAGTTATAATAGATTATTCTCATATATATGTGTTCATGTATGTATGTGTGTGTATACATACATATATGTGTGTATATACATATATAAAATCTCTTCCTACAGCAAACCACTTAGTTCAGTAGTAACTGCATATCCCTCTTTAGTATTATTAAGATACATTCTAAAACATGTGCCAAAGTCCCAGTAATGCTTTGCTGAATTAAATCTTTTACTCTTTTCAGAACCTTAATTAGAGGCTTATATCCCCATTTCTGCCATCATTTATAGACCACTTTGCTCTAATTTTGCATAAGTTAAAGCAGGGACCATGTTACTTTGAACTTAAAATGATTTTATATCATTTAAATAAAAGAGGAGGGAAGACATCTCCTAGAAAGACTGCCTCAGCATTAAGTCAGTGAATCAGACAGAGATGCACTCTGCTTGCTGGGAGTTCCTTTTTCCTGTGCATTGAGATAATTTTCTAAAATGAGAAGTCTCAAAGGAAGACAGTTCCAGGTTCCTATTTAATACCACTGGACAAAAATAAAAATTGTTAACAAAGTTAATGAGATCATATACCTTCATCATGCACAGGAGGGAGATGGTCATTTAATAAGTATTTAATTTAAATTATGGGTATGCTTTACCCAAGTGTCACATAGCCTGAAAAAAGTCATATCTGCTAATAAAAAAATCATCTAATACCAGCCATTAAAATGGGACCCTCATGATGAAATAGCAGCAAATAGTACAATAATTACACAAATTGTTATCATCTTAAGTTCTGCAAAAATGTCCTAATTTCAACATTCATAATTGAATGATTATCTTCTAACTGCTGTTTTGATGCTAATAGGAAGCATGGCTATGTTGCCCTCCTCTTTATAAAGTTTTCTAAATAACGAACTTTTCCAAAGGTTATGCCTTTTCATTTTCCCTCCCAGGATCACTCCCTGTCTGCCATAGATTCATTATGAGCTTTTCTTCTTATTTGAACTTTAATATAACAAAAAAAAAAAAAACTTTTTCCTGGAAAGCCATTAGAGTTAGGGTGATCCAGAGAAGAAATATGTGTAGGATTCCAAATGAAGAATGTCCCCAAATATGGGGCTTAATTGTAAAATCATGTATATGTGTGAATCAGTGGTGAATATCCTCTTCCCCTCTCCTCTGTGTCTTCTGTGTGCTCATTTCTTCCTGTCCTTCCTAGTGGTAGGAGTTGGTAGAATATGATGGATGCAGTGAAATGTGACTGTCACTTGTAACAAGAAGGTGTTTGGAGCAGTTCTTGTCTGCAACAACAGAGCCCTTAAAATGGACAAGAGTTAGAGATGCATATTTAAAAGGAATCCAGAGTTCTGACAGCCCACTCAAACCCCAACAGCCCGTACGTGTTAGTTATGAGTCACCTGCTACTGCTTTTCAAATGGAGAGTACCAGACTTATCTGTCCTGGGACAGCAATGACAGAGAAATTTCTGATCTTCTACCCACCAGTCTTGTCCCAGCCAAACACTTGCTAGGTTTTTGGTTTAGTGGCCATTGCCATTCTTCCTAGGGCTCTACCAGGAGAGATTGTTTTGGTCTTGCCTATCTTTGGCAAACTTTT
Source organism: Sciurus vulgaris (assembly GCF_902686455.1). Classification (NCBI taxonomy): domain Eukaryota; kingdom Metazoa; phylum Chordata; class Mammalia; order Rodentia; family Sciuridae; genus Sciurus; species Sciurus vulgaris. The sequence continues at coordinate 88,099,722 of NC_136463.1, read as the reverse complement.
AATCTTGACCTGACAGCCCCTTACTCTGGTAGTTTCCCATAACCCAGCAGCTATGTGATCAGGAATGAAAATTAAATTTGTTCCTATGAGAAAACAAATTAGCAAGGGGAATCTGCTGCCAAAATAAACTATGCCCTTCATTTGCATAGGCAAATGGATTTAAAAAATTATTCATTACTTAACACTGAAATCTGTTTGTGGATAATAGACCTGTGGAGTATGCCATTATAGGGCACTCCCCTATTTCCATTCCTGTGCTAGTGTTTCATCTGTCCCTTTCAAATTTAAAAACTTCCCCTATGGGTCATCTGTCCATCCTGAATCAACCAGTCCAGGATAGTTGGAATTACTGGGGACCTTGTCCACAGGGCCAGTTCCTTAGATAAATCTGTAAAAGCCACATTTAGAATTTGCTCTTAAGTGCATAAATTCCTAGAAAGGTTCTGATAGAAAGACAAAAGGTAGGACTTTGTGATAGCTTATGCTTCCTTTCTTAAACGATAATTGGAGAAAGTTGGTAGTGAAGTTCCACAGAAGGGTTAGGGAACTGTAGGGAAGGTAGGCAGAGCAGTTCTTCACACACTTCTGAAAATCTTTGCTACTCTTAAAATGAAACTTTATGATTAATGAATGTGGGGCGTTCTTCTGCCACATTCTGCATTGATGAGGGAAAGAGTTTCTGTCAAAGAATGGTGCCGGCTATCAATTAATCACCAAAAAACTTATCAAATAAACACAAGAATCAATAATCGTCTCAAATGGAAGGGGTTGTGATGGACTAGGTCATACCAAATTTGGCCTCCAGCAAGATGGAGGAAGCCACCTTCACCTTTATTTATGGTCCCACAAGGTAAAGGGTCCTAGACTGGAAAGGGCTTCTTCTGTGAGGAACAGGATGGGGTGGAGTTAGGGAAACCATTTGCTTAGAGAATTAGCATTTTCTCAGATGGTGAGCCAATTCTGTACAGGGCCACCTACCAGGCTGTCTGAAACAGTCTCTCATGACTGCCAGTTCCTGGGAGTCAGACCTCTGTAGCCCATGGCTCAACCAAGCCTATTCTGCTAAACATGAATGGCTTCCCACAAATGAATACTTGGAATATTGCCTCCATATTTAACCACCCTATCCTAAGAAAGAAATGAAAGTCTTGGAGACAGTCTGAAAAGGGTGAATATACAGGGCACTTTGAAAAATGAAATTAGAGCAAAAAATACGGTTCTGGAGTATCATTCTAAAACTAAAACCCTGTGTGACTGAACAGATCTCTAGCCCTCTCTGAGCTTGTTATCCTTTTATAAGATGAGAAACTTTTTCTAATTTCTTGATTCTTTAGTTTGGAATTTCACAGGCTGACAGAGATGATGGTTCACCCATATTCTAACAGTTCAGGAGGGTACCTTTGTAAGTTAAAAATGGGTAACTTTAGAATAACCCAAAGAAATACCATTTTACATTAACAGATGGGGAGTGAATATGTAACAGATTGCCATAAAGACTAGAATGAACTGAAGATATAGATTTCCTTGATGTGCCTATCTATAAATGAGGATAGAAGGCTCTCAATAGATTCTTAATAGAAAGTTAAGGTGGTTGGGGGAGATCCTATTCGTACTGGATTTTTGAGTACCCTTTCCACAAACAGATCCCTGAGCAAAGTGAGCTTGGAAAGCACATCAGCACCTTGCTCCTGCTCACAGGGCTGTTCCTCTCTGTCTTCCTTAAAAGCTCACTCTTAGAAGCAGCTGCTTGAAGCCTTCACTCCCTTCATTCTTTCTTCTCTAATATTCTTCCTGTGGAGGTGCCCACAGAGCATGTAAAGAAGCACAGTCTTGGATGCTGAACCTGCCACAATGGCAGTAACATCTACCTCCTCTCCGCCTTTGTCACCTTCCAGCTATCAGCATGGTACAGATTACACACCAATTGCATTCTTCTATTGGAACTGCAGTCATAAAATGTAAATAATTGGTCTTATCCCATTAAGTGTGAAAAATAGGAGATAAAAAGTAGAAAGCTAAATCTAGTTCAAGGTCAGTATGCAACCATATGGCTTTCTATATTGCAAGTGTAAAATAATGGTTTCTTCGTATTCCACTTGGGCCCCTGAGCAAATCCACTGACAGCCTCTAATGTATATGCCTGAGCAGGACCCCCATTGCATTGCACAACTCATATCATCACCATTATTATTATTGGCTGCTCAGATGACTGGCTAGAATGTATTTTAAAAGAGCTATGGAGGGTCAGTGCAACAAGGACCTCAGCTGTCTTCATATTGAGGTCAAATCTACACAGGCAGGGTCAAATGGAAATTTGAGAATAGCAAAGTTTCCCCACATGAACATAAATCTGGAACTCGCCTTGCCGTGTTTGAATCTCAGCTTTACCACTTGGACCATCACTCACCCTCTCATGATTTCAGGGCAGGTGCAGACAGTAGTACCTGCCTCTGGTGTTACTGGGAAGACAATGAGATCTGTGTGTAAAAACTATATGTGGCTCCTGCCACCACTGTATGCAGGTGTCTCCATCTTGGCTGGCATTCACAATACCCTGGTTTCTGAGATGGGAATTGGAGGACTTGGGTTTTCATGCCAGTGTTGCCACACACTACATGTGTGCCAACTTCAAGGAAACTTCCTGGACCTCAGAATTCTCTGTAAGATACTGAGACTCCATGAATTTCTCTCCAGGATTCCATTTGAGGCTACGTGATCCAATGCCTGGGTGTTTGCGATGAGATATAAGGGGAATATTTTAATGTGAAAAGTCTATAAAAGTCTCACTACTCCAGTTCACAGCATATATCACTGTCACCTCATTTCATTATGGAAAGAATGAAAAATAAAATAATTTTATTAGAATGTTATATTCCAGGAAAGTGCCAGGAGATCTAAGTACATTTCTTTATTTTTATTAATATGACCTATAATATAAGTCTCCCACTCTGGAGGAATTATATCTCCTTATATTTTAATTTTCCCTAACAGCCCTGTATGACTGACCCTATCTTAAAAACCAAAACTGTTATCTCTAAAATCTGTGCAGAATCAGGTTCCCTGTACATCCTTTCTTTCTAAGCTAGGGTTTTATTTCTGAAAATATATTCTTATAATTAAAACTAGTAATGAAACCAGATGATTAAGTGAGGGAAAGTGGAATGAAGAAAAAATAGATATAAGTATATATGTATGTATATTTGTGTATATGTGTGTATGTGTGTGTATGCACATTCATATGCTTACACATGTACATAAATGCACCCCACATAGAATATATCATTTTTCTGAGGATTGCAAAGGTCTATTTAATACAATGAATAAAAACTTTCAGTATTTTCTTGTTGCTGCAGATAAAAGAGACAAACGAAAACTTGCAAGAGGATGAAGAAGATACAATTGTAGATTCTACATTCCAGAGCCACATCATAGGTAAAAATTCATGTCTTCCTTCACCTTTAACTGTGAGACATTTTCCACCTGGGACTTTCTTTCAGATGTGAGGCATTCCTCCATCAGGACAGAGTGGGGTCACCTTTACCTCTTAGACATTGGATGTTACCACCAAACAAGTGGGTCAAAGCACACCTATGGAGAAAATAGGTCCTCCTTGAAAAGGAATGCAATTTAAACTGATGAGAGGGGAGTACTTGTCAGTATAAAACAAAAGTGACACTGGCTGTAATTAATTTCTTTCTGAGGAGAAACAACTCTAAATGGATCCAGTGTCTGTAAGTTGCTCAAGAAGTGACTAAATGCAAGTATCTATTACTTAGAAATGTAAGGCAGTGGCTTTCTTAAATTGAACATTTTTTAAAAATGTAATGTTTTGCACATAGAACCAAATAGAAAAGTAAATGCAGGTTGCAAAACCTTCAACTCATTTTCTTTGTCATTTCTGGCTAGAACCCTGAATACGGATAGACCTGTCTCTTTGTTAAGTTCAACATGTCAGCTATTTCTTAAAATTGTGCATAACACCAGATAGAAAGGAACTAGAGTTCCCAACACAAAAGGACTGACCTATTTTCCGCTGGGAGGAAACTATGATGGAAGAGTTATTGCTTACTGTGATCCTTGTCAGGAGATTGAAGAAGTGATAATCTAACAGCTCCAGGCCACCTTGGATCCTTGTAGAATTAGTGGTTCCTCAAACTCTGTGAATGGCTGTGAATGTGAGCATGCTGACTATTTAGCTTTACACAGACACCAAGGGACGATGAGATTATTGCTCCAAATCATATCTGAGTACAGCAGGGAGCATTGAATTCCATGTTCCAGGACAAGACACCCATACAGATAGCTGGTTCCTGGTGTGTGCATTGCTCTTGTCCTTTCACTAGAGTGCTAACTGTCAGCTCTTGGTATCCCACAGCTCTTGGTGCTGTGGTGGTACACTGTGTGGCTCATTTTCCATCATACTCAGCAGTCTTCTGAAAACTATAATTTACAGTTTATCTCAGAGAGTTGTTGTACCCCTCAGCTTAATGAGACTGGCACACCATTATTATTCTTTTCATTTGTGATTGGGAATACAAAAGTCTTAACAAACAGCTGAATGAATGTAGCGTGAATAAGATTCGTTTTCCAAAAAGGCATCATTTATTATAGTTGTCAATGTGAAATGCTTAAATTGGTATCAGTTCTGCGTAGTTAGCTAATATGTAAGTTAAATATTGTTTAATATTGCTCAACAGCCTTCAAACATGATGCTATGTAAAGCCCTGTTGAATCATTATTTTTCCATAATGAGATATTGTTGGGCTTATAAAATAGCATATATAAGTTACAGAATGAATTTTTTATTCAAGAGAACTATAGTAGGCTAAAATTTTTAGAAGACTAGGAGTTCTTTAGATCTGCAGTTAGGCATGATAGCCATTAGCCATGTGACTATTTTAGCTTCAATTAATTAAAGCAAGATAAAATTAAAAATTTGCTAAAAAAAAACAAAAGAATTAAATAAAAAGTAAATATAAAAATTCAATTTCTCAATCATACTAGCCACACTCTGAGTGTTCATTGGCCACATATTCTGTATTTGTATATGGACTTTTCCTTCATCATTCTTATACTGAACAGTGCTGTTCCAGATTACTCTAATGGAAGCAAACTTGGACCATGTCTGTGATAGTGAATTGACATGGTCTTCAGATCATTTTAGACTTATCTTTTCAAATCATAGAAGCTATATAAGATGCAATGACCACAAGTAAACCAAGAAACAAACCCAACAAAACATTACTTAAATAATAAAATGATTTAATTATGCTTATATAATTACAAGTCTCAAGAAGAGAGGTGTATAACAGCTCAGCAATGTTATCAAAATCCTGGCCCATTTTATCTGTCTACTCAACCATCATTCCATGTTGGCTTTTGTCCTCATGCTTATTGCTTCTGGTTGCAGTTCAATTCCCTCCACTCCTGGCATCCCATCCACATTTGAGACACAAAACTTAAAGAAGAGTGAACCCTCCCCAGAATCCCCCCAATAGGTTCTATCTTATATGTCACTGGTAAGATATGGATCATTCCAACTAATACTTACTCCAGATGATGTTGAAAAAGTAAGTATGGCACTCCAGCATTTTTTGCATGACGTAGCAAGGAGAGGGGCAAGACTGTCTCTGGTGCTAGATCACCAATAGGATCACCACAGACCTCTTATAAAGCTCCTCCATTTTAAGACTGAATAAGACTCACTGAAGTCAAGTAGTTGTCTTCATTCTCCAAGATTAGCTGAAAATATATATTTTGAACCCTGACAACCCAATGTTTTTCCTTTTGTTCAAAGTGTTTACACACATTGTTATAATATTTTATAACCATGATATAATATTTTCAGTGATAGCACCTGAGCAAATTGAAGTATATTCTTCTTTCAATTAAATATCAACCAATGTCTTGACTGAATAATAGTCAAAAAAGTTGTGAATCTGAATATTTACATTTTTATGGTTAGGGGTGATGTTGTTAGTTTAATGAAAATGTTGTGGGATTATAAGACAAGATATTAAATAAACAAGTTCTATGTTAAAATTCAGGTTTATGAAGTAAGAAAAATAGTGCCACTACATTTTTTTCCTTTAAAATTGTCCTAATAAGTGTCAGACTTCCATGTTAATAAGCAACTAGCAAATGACTGCTCTAGCCTAATAGAAGTATTAACAGAAATGATCACAACCACCATATTTCTGAATTTTTTTACTGCTACTTAACTATAATAGTTTCACTCTGTATATTATACTATTTATTTATTAGGATGAAATGATAAATAGTAATTTAAATTCCATTGTCTTCTATTGAAAACTTCAGCTGGTTTTAAGCATCCAAAATAATTCTGTAAGTGGAAACAGGGATTTGGAAATTCTTATAAACAGGATAAAATGTAATTTAAGGATTTTAAGGAAGGTACCAAGCAGAATACAATGGTATCTACAAAATGAGGATGCATGGGAGACTTATGAAATGAAGGATACATGTTATTTCCCAAAACTTAAAAGAGTTACAAAGAGCAATGTACCCAGTCGTCCAGTAAGTGCTCCAGTGCTCCGTGGTTGAATGAGACCTCTGTATCCCTCTCATTGATGGAGGGAACTGCTCTTCTGCAGGAGCCAAAGGGAAGGTTCCTGCCACCAGAGTGTAGCATGGCAAAGGACATGGTCCAGCTCAAATGATCCCGCTTTCCTTGGATAGCTTGGTGAACTTGCCTTGGAGTTCTCTCTTCCACGATGGGAACTGATGATACTGCCTCCAAGAAACCCTGCCCCTCCAATCTGTTATCCACCTTCCATCCTCCCCAGTTGGCCTCTTCTGCTGGCAGCTAATATATCATGCAGGAGGGTAACAGGTGCTTGATAAGTACCTTTGAGTGACCTAACACCATAGGCCAGTTCATTTCCATATTCCTAGAGTCTTTCCTTGCCTTATTCCTTGTTCTTTCCTAGACTTTAGCTAGCTAATATGGTAAACTAACTCATGTTGCTATAGTAACAGATTAAGCTGATACCTTTTCAGGTCACGTATTTGCATTGTAGCAAGGACTCAGGTAAAGTTTTACCTCTAGTTAAGAGGAATTCTTGAAGCTGTAAGTTTCAGGCACTCAAAGTGCTTGTTTGAGCACATTATGGGGTGAGGAAAAAAGGGCAGGATCAAGATTACCTCAGATAATGAACAGCACAAGCAACAGTGCCAGATGAAAGCGAGTGATTTTTTTTTTTTTTTTTAAATAATCCTAGTTCTGCCTTAAGGCTAGAAATGAGACAAAGCTATGTTGAACCAAATAGAGATTTGAGACTCTATGGACAAAGGCTTTCACCTAACACATAGACCTTTATCCTGTCAACTTTTATCATCCATCCATAAATCATCTAATCTTCAGTAGTATTGTGCCTGGTTCACAGTTAGGTAGAGGCAGAAGGCATAAAAGAGTCACAGGGTGTAGAGCTGTTATTGTTGAAGAATCTCTATGCCAGATTCAAATGAAGGTCAGAACATGCAGCAGCTTCTTCCCCCAGCAGAACAAAAAAGGCCAGGCCTAATGGCAGAGGATTTACAATTTGGGTTGATTTTTTGGTCAGGGGAGAAAGGGAAGAGTTCCCAGACTCTTGAGTCACGTGTTTCACTTATATAGAAAAAGAAGCATCACCTGGGTGCTTACCTCATTTGAACCCACTTCATTGTTTCGGAGCCCTGATAGAATCTGCTCAATAGTGCTTATTCATAGTGCATTGTATCGTTTGAATTTTCCAAACCACATTTGGTTTTAAACCTAAGACTGAATTATCCTGACCATTAGTACCAATAGTATTAGATTCAGTCAGGAGTTGAGAAGCTCCAGTGGTTTAAATAAGAATAGAAATGTCTTACTGTTATGCATGAAACTCCAGAGGGAGGTGGTCTACGCTACTAGAAGGGTGCCAGACTCCTCCATTCTTGTCCTAAGGGATAGGATTTCGTCCACAAAGGAGAGAGAAATGGCCTTTAAGTCAAGGAAAATAGCGTGAAAATTTCAACAGCAAACTCCAAAGGGGGAGCTGTTCCTCAGATGGTTTCCATTCCTCATGTGATTTCTATCTCCAGTGTCCCTTCAGGCTCTAAAATGGCCATCCTTGTGTTAAATGTCCAACCAGCAAGAAGGAAGAAGGAATGGTGAAGGACACAGTTCATCTGTTTAAGAATTCTTCCCATCAGTTGTACATCTTTTCTGCTAACATCTCAGTGACTTCAAGTTGGTTCCATAAGGATGGGAAACATTGTTCCAGGCAGATAGCTATATGTCCAGCAAAAAATAAAGGTTCTCTTAACTCTGAACAAAGGAGAATATGGAAATTAGAGAACATCTCTCTTCTCAGTCTGTTGCCCATCCCCCTAATATTATCTTTTCCAACCTCAGCTGACCTGTGCTAAAAGAACACAAAGTATCACTGTCATTTAAGAAAGTCATAGGAAAATTGAAGAGTTATTGGGAAAGATGCAGTTAATGCTTTGTTGCTATTTTGCATAATCTGTACTTGCATTGCTCTCTGTTTGGACAGTTAACCTTGAGTAACTTTTGAAGAAAATGTATTGAACTTGGATTAATTTGCTACCACCACTGTATTTATGAAAAAATATTTAATCAGTCACCAACAAAGTACCCAGAGGTTCAAATAAATCTCTTGTGGAATACAGAGCATCTAGAATTTTCCTTTTTCTTAAAAGAAAGCTATTAGGACAGAGGAGCAGCTAGTACTGTAGCTGCCAATCAGTTAAAGTCTTTGTGATTATGTGTCTTATTTCAAGAATATTACTAATATTCCCCAATGAGAAAATTTGAAGAAAATTTAGAAATTTAATGTAGAGGAATGACATTTATATTTTAAATAAAATTAAATAATATCCTAGAAAGTTGTCCAGACTTTCAAAACTTTCTGAGAGGAAGGATAAGTAAATGTCACATTTTTTAATCGTGCGCTGACTTAGACTTAATTGTGGAAAGAGTGAGCTATTGATGATCTATGCAAAATGTGGGTGGGAAATGCAAATGTGCTCAGTTACTGCTTGGATGGTGCAGGTCCTTTCTACAACTAAAGACTAGCAGCACATTGAAAATGACTTAGATAATAATGCTTATGGATAGAGAACTGGATGGTAGGGTTTTACGTGATTCTAATTACACGTTAATATTTACCAGGCTGATTTTACTTCTGTATTTCTGTACTTACAAAATGACATTTAAGGGGCACTGTAGAGTAGTAGCTTAGACCAGGATGCTTTCACTGTGGCTGCACTGAATTAACCCATTTATAACTGAGTCCAGGTGACAAATTCCAGAGGGGGAGCTTTACATCTGTCAAAGGCAGACTGAACTGTAGACTCATGTTAGCTTCATGTTCAGTCTATATGACCCACAAAAACCAAACCATGTGGTTCCTATTGACCAAGGACAAAGAAATAATGTATGAATGTTCATCCATTGAGTATCAGCTATGTAATGAGCCCTGTGCCCCTCCTTCTTTCTCATTCCCTTGTGGTTTGTTTTCTGGGTTGACCATCTGTCCACTTGCTCCTATGTGTACATTCCTCTCACTATAAGCTTTGTTGGAGATCCATGTGTTTGTAAGCATGTTGAATCCCAGGTTTTTACTCCCACTGCTTTTTTTCCAGTGGACAGAGAATTGTCATCTTGGAATATTGAGAGTATAAAATATTTACTTGTATCGATTGCAGTAGGAAGCTAAATTCTATTTCATTCAACAAGATGATATTGCATGTTTTCTGCAAGTCATGCCCTGTGTCAGATGCTGGGAATACTAAGATAAATAAGACATAATATCTTCCCTCTACAACTCCAGTCCATAGGGAGACATAAACACAAACATAATTTGAATAAAATGTGATCACTAATAAGATTGAGGTGTGCTCTGCATATATATGAAGCAACAGGGTACAGCCCAGCTTTGGTGGAGTTGGGAGCATTGACTTTTATCTGTTGGTGAGAAAGATGTCCTAAAAGAAAGAGATGTTCTTCAAATCAAGGAAGACAGTGTGAGCAAAGGTCTGGAGATGGGGTCCTAGCATCCTGTGGGGAAGGGCAATGAGCAAGAGACCAGCTTAGGTAGAGTAGACGGCAGATTTTGAGGATGAGGTAAAGACAGAGTTGGGTTCATAGGATGGAGCCAGGTGGTGGAGACCTTGAATGCCAAACCCAGATTTTTGAACTTTACAGAGATACATGGACTATGGAGAGTTTTAAATGATGACCATGATTACAGGTAGCTAGCCTATCACCATGATACCCACACTTAGACTTTTAAAGTAAAAACACATCTTCACTCTCAGTCACTTAGCTTTGGGCCAACCAAATTTTGTAGGTACCTTCATCCTCATGAAATGCCATTTCCTCATCAGTGCTGTGCTTTGATACATAGAGTCATTTATTTGTGTAAAAGGACAGGCAGCTGGTAATATTTAAGAGTTTCCAAAGGGCTCCCTGCTCCAAACACGCTCCCCCCACCAGTCTACCATGACATGTCTGATAGTCACCAATTGGTAACTGAACTGAATAGAAGGTCCTCCAGTCACTCCTCATGATGCACATGGTGTCTGGAAAAACTCAATGACTGATAGCAGTGGTGAACTTCTTGGATGAACACCTATAATACCCTAAAGAATGAGCCATGGGGCAGGTACATTTTCCTGCCCAGGAACTCAAAAGTGCAAAAAGGAAGGATTTGACATTTAGGAAAGGTAAGGATGGCATGCTACAAATCAGGAAACTGAGCTGCCAGGGGCAGAGGCAGACCTACAGTCCTAGGGGGTGTCATGAATTATCCCAAGTGCCTGAAGGGGAAGGGCTCTCTGAAAAGGTAATGGATGGAACAAATTAAGTTTTTCCTTTTTTCCATATTTTCCCAAGGCTGATTTCTCTGAAGTACAAAGCTGAAGAAACCGAACTAGTTATATAGAGACCTTTTTTTTGGTACAGTTCCCTCAATATCCTATGAGATAATTAATCACTTAAGTATAACAATGTGTCTGTGACTTACGGCATAGTAAGAAATAGGTGAGGGTCAAAACAAGGTCAATGGCAGTGTGCCTCACACCAAACCCTGAAAGCTGCTCATGTGACAGAAAATTCTGGGAGAAGTAAGAAAATGTTGTATATTATACACTATTGATTCTCTATTAAGAGATTTCTGTATGCTGGGCACTGGTCTAAGTATTTCATGTCTGCCCCTTGTTTTATCCTCACACCAAACTTGCAAGCTAGATATGATGGTCACTATTGCAGATGGAGAAATGGATGAACTAAAAGGTCATGCATCTTGCTTAGCAGCATGACTGTTATGTAGTGTAGTCATCATTCAAACCCAGATTTGTCTGTTGAGCTGAAATAAAGTAAAACAAGAACTCTTAATGATGACCAAGTACTTTAGAGGATCCCTCTTCTAGTCACAGAGACCAGGGAGCCTTTTACTAGACTAGTTGTCCAGGGGTTGCAAACTCGAAGAAGTTCCTGGGTCAATGAGTGATCCAGGCAGGGCTCATAGTTCACATGGGTAAATCATAGGAATGATAGGGATTTTGAAGAATGGAAAATCATGACCCATCCTAGGGAAGTAACTCCAGATTTTGTCCTAGAAGATCACCAGCCCAGTGTAGGCAAATCTTTATGTTTTCACCAGAAGCCCAAAATCTAGATTTTTATGTGAAACAAGGTCTATTTTAAAATGTGGGCTCAGTTCTTTAAAAAAAAATTTAAATCTTCAGAAACTTCCTTTTATCTGTCAATAAGTCAAATTAGAATTTCAAAATCTTTTTATGGAATGCTATCCCTGAAAGTATAAATTACAATATAAAAATCTGCACATTTCCTCAAATGTATGATGGAGCTACAGGCAAGGAATTCATTAGAGGCTAGGAACAGCAAGAAAGCTTCAGTTCATAGGGGAAAGAGAGTGCTATCATCAGCATTTGTTTAGGGACTGTGTGCTAATCTCTAGTGAGCTGGAGCTAGCGTAACCAACTGTCCCAGTTTGCCTGGGATTTTGTTGGTTTTAGCATTGAAAAATCTTACATCCTGGGAAGCCCTCAAAACTGGACATACAAGAACAGGTGGTCACACTTTACGGAGCCTGGAATTAAGGAGCTAAACTGTTGACATAATGAAAACAGAAGGCCCAAGCAGAGTGAGATGTTAGATCAAAGATACCCCCTCCCTACCTGCAGTATAAAACTGGATTCCAAGGGGCAGTCACTACAAACCCACCCTGCAGAGGAAGACTTTGAAGATAAGAACCTGACTAAGCCTTAACTCACCCTTAGCTCTATCTGGGAAAAAAAGAAAAGGAAAACTTCTCCTCTGAAGACTCTAAATCATTAGCTCAATTCATGTGGCTCAGGAACCTAATTCACTTCCTTTGTGTCTCCTAAATCTCTCAGCTTGATATTTTAAAATAGTCCCAGTTATGCTCTCAATACTCCAGGGAAGAACCTGAGAGAGGGAATAGATGAAACAAAAATAGCAAAATATTAATATTTTTCAAGTCAGGTAATGGGCATCTGAGAATCTGTCACACTTTTGGAATATATTTGAAATTTATCATAATGAAAAGTTAAAACAAATGTAGACTAAGACTGATCATACCTCCTAGAGTCTGGCAGAATCCAACTCAATGCTCTCTTTAGGTACCCACTCTAAACTTTACATACAAATAATGTTCTGAGGACAATTAACTAATAAAAAAGTCACTACATATGAGAAGGGAAAATGGTTCATTAGTAACAGTCAGTAAAAAACAACAATCTGTAGAAAGAATCCTGCAAAGACTACAGAATTAGGAATTATCCAGTAGAGAATATAAAAATATTTAGTATATCAAAAGAAATAAAAATTGAAATGAAAGTTAAAGGAACAAACAAGCAGTCAGATTTGAAAAAAAAACACAATAGAACTTCAAAAAAAGTAGGAGTTGGTTAGATAGTATTTATCACAACTGAAGAGATAGTTGCCGATAGAGTTGAAAAGTCACACAAAATGCATCACAGACAAGCAATATGAGGAATAGGAAAGAAGTAGAGACACCTTAAGGACAAGATAATGCAACCCACATACATCTAATTGCAACTACAGAAGGAGAGGATAGAATGAACGGGGCAGAAATAACATTAAAATAGATGACAACTGAGAAGTTTGAAGAATTGAATAAAGGTACCAACCCTCAAATTGAGGAAGCCAAATTGTCCTCAGCAAGCTCAATTAAAAATTAATCTACACTTAGGCATATCTTAATAAAAATGTAGAACACCAGGAATAAATGAAAGATATTTAAACAAAAGTAAAACACAGATTGCCTAGTAAAGGATGACAGTTGGAATGGCAGTGAACTTTTGCATGGCAACAATGAATGCCAGAAAACAATGGAATTGGATGTTTGGTGTGCTGAGATACATTGAATGTCATTCTAGAAAGGAATACTCAGAAAAACTGTGCCTCAAAAGCAGACAGATATATTTTCCTAAGCTAAAACAACACAAAACTGAATTTTTCTATCAGTATATCCTTGCTAAAGTAACTTCTAATGAATGGACATTATGCAGGAGAAAAGTGATCCTAGAAAGATCTGATATGAAAAAAAAAAAAAAAACTAATAAGTAAGGTTGTAAGCATTTTATATATAACAATAAAGGTTATATGGATCTGTAAACACATATGCATATGTCTTTTACTAAAATATGTCAAAGTCCACCAGGATTCATAATGATGTACCCATTAAGCCTAGCATGTTTGAAAAAAAAATGCATTAGCTTGAGAGAGGAATATGATGCTAGAAAGATAGATCAGGTGAGGACTGTAGCAAATCATGGAAATGAAAATTGAGTTGTCTAATAACATGTAGCTGAGAAGAGAGCAGGGGAAACAATCTTGGGTACAGGTTGCTCTTGAACAAATCCTTAACCAAGCAATATGCTCAAGAAAAGGAGAATGGGCTATAGTGAAAGGAAAATTATCAGTTTACAGGTAAATCTGTTACAACACAGAGCTGACCTGGGTACTCTTTTTAATGAGTCATAGACATGCAGCCATAGCTTACTGCTTCTAAAGAGAAATCCTCATTTTTTTGAAATGGGTAGTGCCTGAGAAAATAACTTATCAATGTCAGTCTTAATTTCTTTCATCAGCCCATTGATAGAATGTGAGAAGAGTCATTTAGCCATCATCTTATCGCTAGTACAGTGTCGGCTTCACTCATTTTGCACACAATCAGATAAAAGATGTTTGCTTTATTTTTGCTTTCACATCCTGATATAGATAAAAGCTTTTCAGGAAGGGGGCAGAAGGAGCTGAGAGGTTACCAGGTTTTGAAACATTGTCACAGCCAAGTCAGGAGTACTGAATCAATTTCTATTGTTTCTTATGTAGCTAAAACCTATATTCTGGAGATGTCATTGTTTGATTATAAAAGCAGGAGGAATTTGAAGACAGACTGTGATAAACAGTCTCTGCCTGTAACTCGATTGTGTCAACTCCCAAACAGAAGGAAAATCCGCTTTAAGGTGACTTTCTGCCCATTTGAAACTCAGCCTTGTGTCCCACCTTGAGAGCCCATTTGGAAGGAATCAAATGCAAGAATTTATCTGGGATAGGCATCTGCCACCTGCTTCCAGGTGAAGTGCATTTCCAAAGACCCCTTTCCTCTTCCCTTATGCTTCCCTTATGTCAAAAGTATCTGTACACTACTCTGCTTTTAATAAGTATTTTTAAAAAACAATCACTTTCCTGCATAACATAATTTCTTTAAAGTAGTACTTCACATATTCTGGATTACAATTGAATCAGATTGCAAAGGAGAAAAGTGGTAAGGAGGAGGCAGTGCGATGTGGTGATGAATGTTGGCAGTAGGGAAGAGACTGAAATTTTGAATACTATACTTGGTGCAAAACTCCTCAGCTCTCCATGTCCAAATCTCTTCAGCCATAAGAGGAAAGAGAACTTTTCTGCCTGAACCTTCTGATAATCTTTGAGGTAACAAGGGTTCTACCTGAACTTCAGACTGTCCATAACCATCCAAGTTGGTTGAGTTCCCATGTCCCATGAGTCTGTAGGAAGACAGTGTTCAATAATAGGCTCTGAATACACAAGCTGCAAAGCTGAACCAACAGTCTGTGGGCAGAATTTAGACTTTGTGCATAGCAGCCGTGTTACCACCATGTGTTTGCCTAGAGCTGTGCATTTTGGAGAGTGCTTCCATGGATTCCTTTGATAAGCCAGGGTTTTGTAGTTATGTAGGCTGAGGCTCTAGTCCCCCCTTTGCCAGCTGCCAAATGCTGTGGCTCTGAGCAAATTTCTGAACCTATTTTAGCCTCCAACTCCTCATCTTCCAAATGGAGATAATAGTCATATTTGAAGTATTGTCAAGAGGAGTGTTAAGTGTACTTGTGTACATGAGCACTTGAAACTACTCAAGGTATGAGCAAAAACACAATTGTTGGTCTTCATTGCTGTAGTTATTAAGGACTGTCTAATGTATAGGTAGTTATGGGTATCACATCTCTGAATGATGAGGAAGATAAGGCATGGAGAAGAATCTTTGTCTTGTTCATAATTCATCCCAAGGTGGTGACAGGACTCAAATGGAAGACTAGACTGCCTATGAATAGAACTTAGTCTTGGAAGCTCCTGCCCATAAGCCTCAAACATAGAGGAAAAAGGCCCAGGATGGCCTTCTGTTCCCAGCAAATCCTCAAGTATCACATGCCCCACACTCTGCAAATGCATGGAACCTTCATCACAGATGACATGCAGCATCTTACCTGATCCTTTCTGCCTTCATCATCTTCCTCCCAAACTGTCTCATGCTCTGATGTTTTGCCCATTTGAAAAGTTCCAGTGTGCACAAAGGAACTAGTGGAAAACATTACGCGGCTCCACAGGTAGGGGTGAGTCACTTTCATTCTTCTGTGCTTAAACCTCAAGGCACAGCCACAAACCAACTTCAGTTCAGTTACTAAATATTTATTAGGCATTGACATCATTCCAGGCATTGTGCTGAACCTTAGGGATATGAAAATGAAGACTACATAGGCTCTGGATTTGTTGAGCTTATTTGATCTGATTCTGAACCAGAATCCTTGTTTATATCTTTTTCTTAAATTTAGTTGAAGATTGCATCATGCTAATCTCTTGCCTTGATATTAGATTCTACATAAAGGTCAATTTGCCTGGAATGTTCTTTAAAAATTTCCTTAGACATTACCAAAAATGACTTGATGACTATGAAGAATCCTATTGTTGTAAATGATCAAGAACTTACTTTCCTTCATAGTTCCTAAATTATGTGAACTTATCCTTCTTGGCACACTGGCAGAGACAAATAATTTCTTTAAAACAGATGGCATGCAGAGCCATTGT
This sequence comes from Sciurus vulgaris, assembly GCF_902686455.1. NCBI lineage: Eukaryota > Metazoa > Chordata > Mammalia > Rodentia > Sciuridae > Sciurus > Sciurus vulgaris. The sequence continues at coordinate 88,083,323 of NC_136463.1, read as the reverse complement.
TTAAATGTCAGCTCTGCTGCTGTTTATTGCCCTACTTATTCAGGGAGATATTTGCATGCTAGATTCACCTGAGCAATTGGTCTGCAGTGCAGAGGAACTAGGAAGCTTATTGGGGTGTTACTTCCTAATCAAATCCCTTGAATAGTCCCATTAGGTTTGGGAATGACAGGTGATATAACTGTGACTTTATTTTTGGTGACTATTAAACTTATGTGCATTATTGTTTTATTTCAATAAAATAGTAGGATTGGCTTGTTGAATTCTTTTCAGTGTTTTTCAAGAATATAATATTTGCAGTGGTATAGTTTGGAGTTTCCCAATAGATCCTGTGACAAGAATTCAAGGGCAACTTAATTATCAAGAAGTACAGGAAAGACCAATAGGGGACAGACGTCAGGCAGAGAAGGGAAACCAGCAGTAAAAGTAAAAGTCACGTTGTTATCACACCAGTCTCCACCAGGGCCAGCTACATAATTTGCACAGCCCAGTGCAAAACAAAATGCACAATCTTTTATTCAAAAGTTACTAAGAATTTCAAGACCAAAATAAGGAAGATGGAAGGAAGGAAGGAAGGAAGGAAGGAAGGAAGGAAGGAAGGAAGGAAGGAAGGAAGGAAGGAAGGAAGGAAGAGAGGGAGGGAGGGAGGGAGGGAGGAAGGAAGGAGGAAGGAAGGAAGGAAGGAAGGAAGGAAGGAAGGAAGGAAGGAAGGAAGGAAGGAAGGAAGGAAGAAAAGGGAGGAAGGATTCCATGAAAATAGAAATGAGATCAGTGGAGCAGGGAAAGGGGATTGAGGAGTAGGGAGGACAGACAGGAAGAGGGAAGCATGGTGGAATGAATCTGACCAAACTTTTCAATGTACAAGTATGAATATCCACAAGGAGCTAATTTTTAAAAATTAATAGAAGAAAGATCAGTAGAACAGAGGAAAGGGAATGGAGGGAAAGGAGGGAAGGGTAGTACTGTAGACTGAATTAGAGCAAATTATATTTCATACTTGTACAATCATGTCAAAATGAACCGTAACATTATGTTTAACTAAAATAAACTGATTTTAAAAAAAGAAAACAGCAAAGAATTTCAATATAGAAACAGCAGTGGACAGGGCCCTGTGTGACTGCACAGCTCACACCCACAGCACTAGTCTGGCTGCTACTGTGAGAGACAGAGGCTTAGCCTGCAGCTTCTGGTGTATAGAATCCAAATCTCAGAGTTTTCCCACCTGAGGAGTAAGGGATCTGGTCTCACCAGCTCTCATTGCTGATTGCTTCAGAGCAGCTTCTGGGGTTGTGTCATTGTTAAGCAAAGAGATGGTGATGGTGCTTCCTGGCAATTAGAAATGCTCTAGTAGTAAGGCCTCTGGGGGAGGGTAAGCCACCAGCAGTGCCCAGCAGGCTACCCAAATCCCAAGGAGTCTCCTGCTATGCCCCTAAAAATGAGCCATCTCTTAGCAGGAGCACCTGCTGTAGTTCCTTCTTTAACTATGCCCCCTCAAGTCCTTTGCCATCTGTCTTCTTCACACCCAACTCTTTCATCAACCTGAGTAGCCATCATTTCTACAGGTGGAAGTACCAAGGTGCACTAAGATGAGGGAGGAGCTATGTCCTTGGGTTCTTAAATTGCAGATGTGTTTGTTTTCCAAAAATGACCCTCGATAAGCTAATTTTATCCCATGGGCTTCATTCGCCTCATCTGTAAAATGGACTCAGAATTATTCTCAGTCTATTTCCACAAGCTTTGAGGCATCTGCATCAGTATGATACTGGGAAAGCTGTTTTAAAATAATAATTTCATTTCTAAGGGATAGGGATTTCTCTTAAAGCTTGGGTAGGGGTGGTATTGCCAGGGTCACTTCTACTGAGTGTTTCTTACATGAACCATCCTTCTTCAAGTGTTTACTTGAAGAAGGTATAAAAATGGTTTCAACTAGAAAATTATTTTCCCTCATTTTACCTCTTTAATCGTATCTGTGTGCCATAAACACCAGCTCCTTAATTACTGTTATGGTTAATTTTATGTTGTAGTTAATTTATATTATGGTTAATTCAGCTTGAATAAGTAATGGGATACCCAGGTATTTAGTCAAACACCCTTCTGGGTATTTCTGTAAGGGTATTTGGCATGAGATTAATTTTTTTTTTTTTTTAAACCAGGGATTGAACCCAGGGGCACTAAACCACATGCTCAGCCCTTTTTATTTTTATTTTGAGGTCGAATCTTGCTAAGTTCCTTAGGGCCTCACTAAGTTGCCAAGGTTGACTTTGAACTTTCAACCCTTTTGCCTCAGCCTCCTGAGTCACTGAGATTACAGGTGAGCACCATAATAAGACATACTCATACATATCTCCAGGTGGTTCTCTTCCTCTGGAGAATGTCAACTAACACAATTAGATGTAATTAGATTTCAACTGAATGATTAGGATATCAATGATAGGAGTTGAATTGCTGTCAGCAACCCAGATTTGCTTCGTCCAGACCCAGGGAAACTGAACCAGTAAAATTACATTCTGTAAACTGGGAAGGGCTTGGGAGAGACTATAGATGTCCAGATTCCACCCACATTTTCACATTTTATGTGGAAAAGTGGAGTAGGCAGCACTAATGAAACCTACTTATTAAAATGTCTCTCCTTTTAACCCTCTGGATTCATGTAAGCAAACAAAAATAGACATTTTTACTTAAAATGGACCTGAATTCAAAACAAAGCTCAATATCTGTAAGACATGAACTTACTCACAAAGGTGCATGCTGTCTGCAGACATAGTCACTTCACCCCAATGGGACCAAAATACCAGAGGCCTGATGTGGAGGAAGGGCATTAGGCCCCTGGAAATCCACTTGCCTGCACCCAACATATTTAATCATTACACAGTAATAGATTTCTATTAGAGAGAATTTGTGGTTTAGAGCAAAGCTCCTCTAAGTGCAAAAATGTGACTTCAGGCATGCATAAGATGCTCCTGCTGAAATCAGTGGGAGTTGCTTTCCATGTAGGTAATTGTACTGACTGGCAAGGATCGTGGCTGCCAATTAGAGCACTGTGCAGCTCACATGTTGTCCTACAGTTCAAGAAGATGGGGCTACAGGGAAACCCAGATTAAATAGCCTTCTTCCCCACAAACCAGCTTGTCTAGGATTCCATGGGTGCAGTGTTACATTTGCCCCTTATTTTCCTTTGTAGATGTGAGTTGTACAGGATTTTGTGATCAAATTACCATAGAGAAGGAGAATCCACTCTACATGGAATAAAATAATTCCCACTGGGCACCAGCTCCTACATGAGAAAGCAACATTGGCATCACACACACATACCTGCCTCTGCATTAATCACATAGGGATCCTTGAATCCAGACAGATTTTGAATCTTTACTCTGCCAAATTCTGTGTCCTAGTATGATGGGATCCTTGGATGAGGAATGGGCAGAGGCCATGGTGCATCTGCATGGCTTCACAATTAACCATATTTGTTAGTGAGCTTGTACTTAGAAAGCTAATGTACTATTGTTTCCAGGGCAGCATTCTGCAGACATTCAGAATAGAAGCTGAGATAAATTCTTCAGAAACGCGTGGACTAGGCTGTGTGGGTCACAGTGGAGTTTCTCCTTCACTTGTGTATTTAAGCAGATTTTTCTGTCACAACTCTTTGAAGCTTTGGCACATTCCATTCCATTGTCTTCCTCAGGACTCCACAGAGGAACTTGGGCCTTTGCTTCCCACTCCTCATTCTGCTCTCTCCTTAATACCTTCCAAGTCTGTATGGAGGCTGGAGGATGGGGCTTCCTATGTGCTTGTGACTTGCTTGACACATTTTCAGCATGCTCATCCTGAAGTTCACTTAGCTGCTACTCAATCCCACCTCCAGCAACACTAACCACTGGAGTTTTCCTTTATGCTTCCCCAGTTCCCCATCCTCCTCGCATGGCTGCTCTCACTGTCATCAATTCTCTATGCTCTAACTTTGCCTCCTAATTTTAGGACCCCCCCCCCACCACCACCAATTCTTCACATTTGGAAAAAAGAGTCATTTTTGTTGCTTCTTTCATCTCTTTCTTCCAGTCTCCATAAAATATATCCTTTTTAAAGAATCAATAGCATGTTCAATATTATTCAACATGCAGTATCAGTGTCATTTTGTTGGAAGGCCATGTTCACATTATGACAGTTGCCCTAGATGGTATCAACAAATATTTTTGATAACATCCTTTGAATTTTTATATATTGACCTCATGCAACTTCTTGTCACATTCTCTGTCAAATCTTGTTTTCTTTTCCTAAATATTAAACAAAGGCCCAAAATATATAAGATTCAAACTTCAAATGCAACATTGCAAGTGCTAAACTAATTTCTGAGCCTTCATGTCTTCCATTTACCTTCCCTGGCCTCAGGAATCAAATAATGCACTGTAAAGAGAATTGAACCTGAAACCACTGCACCTAATTTTCAATTGATTTGGCCCCTTGGTTGATGAAGCTAATCTTTGCCTCAGTTTCTGCAACTGTACATTGCTCATACTGATTTTTGCCTTCCCCAGTTCAGAGCATGATTGTTGGAAGAATCAAAGAAAGAGAAGGTCATAGCAACATAGCTTGAATGTAAAATGGTTCAAAAGTGCAAGGGTCCTTTATATAGCCTCTAGGCTTTCCTAGATACTGAAGTCACAGTCCTCTGCCATCTAGTTTTCACTGTTTCTAGTCCTATAAAATCCCTTGTTGTAACACTATCCTTTTCAGCTAAGCAAGTACTGGAGTTTTGTTTTTTTTTTTTTATTGTTGTTGTTTGTTTGTTTTGTTTTGTTTTTCCCCTGTGTATTTATTTTATGTATCTCTTAAAGGAAAAATAAAAAGTACTACCTCTGTGATACTCTTGTCCTAAAAATCCCAAAGACCAGAACCCCTTCATTAAGTGTAAGGTAGGAAGGGAAGTAGATGGTCAGAAGCCAAAGTCCTGGAGTATGGCTTGAGAGTATGTTGTATTGATGGTAGGTGGGGAAAGATAATTTGAAAATGACAGTCTTTCTGAATATGAGATAATTTTAGAAAGTAAGATTGAAAAGAAGGAGATAAAAAGTCTACATCATACCAAATAGGTTTTAAGGTGCATCAGACTATTTATTTTAAATGATAGCTATAAAATCTCATTAGAAAGAAGTGCTGAAAAAAAAAAAAGATTCTGACTTGGTTATAAATGGTTCACTAGCATTCATAATGGAGTGATGACTGAATTAGAAAAAAATATGATAAATATCACAAGAGAAAACCTAGAAGATGAATATATTCTCAGCAACATTCTGGAATTTGGTCTAGAGAGGACAAGCAGGTAAGGTTGTTGTAGTGACTTGCGAGTTGTTGGAAGGAGCCCTGGACTTGGTATTAGAAGACCTGGCTTTAAATCTTGGCTTCTTGATGTGTTTTGCTATCTCTAGGAGACAAGTATTCTCTGGGCTTTTGTTTTCTTATTTGTAGAATGGAGATGGTTCCTGAAATAGTGTCTCTGTAAACTCAATTGAAATAATAACTGAGAAAGATCATAGCAGGCATTGTGATTGACCTCACAATCAATGTTCATTTCCACTCCAGGGATGAAACCTGATTCATGCCCCTGTGGTCATCTTCCATAACAGTGATTGGTTCAGAAAACTGGCCTGGGTCAGTCAGTAAACGGCATTCTCCAGGTGACATGAATCAGTCCAGGAATGAGTTTATGACCTGTGTGGCTCATTTTCAGGGAACAGGGTGGCTGGAGGTATAAAGAGAGTCACAGGAAGAGTCAGCTTCTTTCTCCCTCTAGACTGGGAAGTGTACTACTGACAGTGTGGAGGAATCACAGCCACCTCCTACCAAGCTGAAGATCAAACTGGGTCAGAATGAAGAGAACTAAAGGAAAATAGAGACAGAGACCCTACAGAAAGGCACCCCTGAATCTGACTATAATTCTGCACCTTGAGCAATCACCACTTCTAACTGTTTAGCACCTTACTGTCCCGCACAAACAGCCTTACTGATTCAGCGTGCTTGGTAAAATGAATGCAGAAGGCAGTACAGTAACCATGAAGCAATCAAATCTTCCACTTTTGAGGTTTATAAAGGTTTCAGTCTAAAGCCTGCTTTTCCTACTTATAACTATCAGCCTATAGAAAAGTTATTGACATCCTTAAATGTTGATTTCCTGCTGTGTAAAATGTGTCATTACACACTGCATAATGACATAATGTAAGTGAAGCACTTGCCCTATAGTAAACAATCAGAAAATGTTGTTATGCTGTAGAAATATGATATGTGATGAAGGTCAAATGCATTTATACAGAGCATGTATAGGTTGCCTATGGGGTCATCACATAGTGACTGTGCTCCTTAAGGGTCTTCTCTGTGGAGGAGGATCTAGGGCACAGAGCCAGGGAATTGGGTTTTGCCTTCCTCTTCCAACCTAGAGAAATGCCATGCTACAGAGTCCACGGAACATTCTTTGATACTGGAGATCCCCAACTATTGCAGATCATTTTCTGTTGCAGAACAGCTGAGGCTGGGTAATATCTAAAGAAAAGAAATTATTTTACTAACATTTTTGCAGATTGAAAGTCCAAGATCATGCAACCCCAATGATTTATCCTCTTTTATGGGCTTTTTGACTACATTGCAATATGGCAGAGAACGTTGTGATAGGACCACATGAGAGAGGAAACAAGGGATTCAGGGAACAGTATTGCTCTTTTTATGACAACTCATTCTCGAGGGAACTAGCAGATGCCTCTTGAGAACTTCACTGATCCTTCCAAAAGCAGGGCACTAACCTCCTTCCACTAGGCCCCACGTTGTGAAGGGCCCACACCTCAACACTACCACACTGGAGACCTGCCTTCCAGCACTTAAACCAGAGCTCCAACCCTGTGGGGAGGGTGATGAGTACAGACAACGTGAGTTTGGGGGTCACGCTGGCACTCTGGCAAGTGACCGTCTTTACTTCCCAAAGCTCTCCTTTCCTTCCCTGTAAAAGGAAGATTGTAGTAGCTGCTTCCCAAGATTCCCTAAAGCATGAAAAAGTACACAAAGCCCTCTGTTCGCTTTCTGGCTCTGGGATGAAGAAAGTACCCCAGTCTCACTCCTTCTAAAACCTGAAGACCCTCGCCAACACCTCATTCAGATTCTCTGATGACAGCTCATGGCATACCTGAGGAAAGACCAATTCCTCTCTGTTCAGCTGTGTTCAACCAAGGTTTCACTTTTAGATGTCATAAGTCTATATAGGCAGCCCAGCTATATGATATTTAAGTGCACAAATATCAAGGTATAATTCAGAATTCACTCTTTTTTACATGTATAATTCAGTGAGTTTTGATAGATGTTACAGTTGTGTAACCACTGCTACAATTAAAGAGTATTTTCATCTCCCCAAAATGGTCTTTTATGCCCCTTTATGGGTAATCCTCTCCCAACACCACTAGTTCCAGGGAACCTCTGATCTGCTGCCTATTACTGTAGTGTTCCTTTTCTACAATTTTATATAATTTTATAATATTCTGGATGTGGCTTCTTGTAATAAACATAATGTTTTCCAGCACCCTTTATGTTTGGTGTGTATCAGCAGGTTGTTTTGTTTTTATTGCAAATTAGTATTTCATTGGGTGGTTACAACACACTTTATTTATCTATTAACTAACAGATAATTCACTTATTTCCATTTTGGGCTATCATGCATAAAGCCCCAACAATATTTGGGTATAAGCCTTTGATGGATATATATGTTATTTTACCTCTAGTGTTATTGCTGAACTGCATGATGTATATATATTTAACCTAGAAACTGTCAAATCAAATTGTTTTCCAGTATAGTTTTACCATTTTGTATTCTTATCAACAATGCATGAGATTTCCATCTGCTCTGCATTCTCACTTAGTATTGTGAGTCTTTTTATTTTTTTTTTATTTTTTTTTAGTTATTTTTTTTTTGAGGGTGTTATTCTTTTTTTTTTTATTGTAAACAAATGGGATACATGTTGTTTCTCTGTTTGTACATGGCGTAAGGCATACCATTTGTGTAATCATAAATTTACATAGAACAATGTTGTTTGATTTATTCTGTTATTTTTCCCTTCCCCCCACCCCTCCCACCCCTCTTTTCCCTCTATACAGTAATTCCTTCCTCCATTCTTACCACCCTCCCTAACCCTAACTCTAACCCTAACAATAACCCTTCACTCCCCCCCATTATGTGTCATCATCCACTTATTAGCGATATCATTCCTCGTGTGGCTTTTTGAGATTGGCATATCTCACTTAGCATGATATTCTCCAATTTCATCCATTTGCCTGCAAATGCCATAATTTTATCATTCTTTATGGCTGAGTAATATTCCATTGTATATATATACCACAGTTTCTTCATCCACTCATCAATTGAAGGGCATCTAGGTTGGTTCCACAGTCTGGCTATTGTGAATTGAACAGCTATGAACATTGATGTGGCTGTATCTCTGTAGTATGCTGATTTTAAGTCCTTTGGGTATAGGCCAAGGAGTGGGATAGCTGGGTCAAATGGAGGGTCCATTCCAAGGTTTCTAAGGAATCTCCACACTGCTTTCCAGAGTGGCTGCACTAATTTGCAGCCCCACCAGCAATGTATGAGTGTACCTTTCTCCCCACATCCTCACCAACACCTGTTGTTGCTCGTATTCTTGACAATCGCCATTCTAATTGGGGTGAGATGGAATCTTAGGGTGGTTTTGATTTGCATTTCTCTTATTATTAGAGATGTTGAACATTTGTCCATATGTTTGTTGATTGCTTGTAGATCTTCTTCTGTGAAGTGTCTATTCATTTCCTTAGCCCATTTGTCAACTGGATTATTTGAATTCTTGGAGTAGAGTTTTTTGAGTTCTTTATAGATTCTGGAGATTAATGCTCTATCTGAAGTATGATTGGCAAAGATATTCTCTCACTCTGTAGGCTCTTTCTTCACATTGCTGATAGTTTCCTTTACTGAGAGAAAGCTTTTTAGTTTGAATCTATCCCAGTTATTGATTCTTGCTTTTATTTCTTGTGCTATGGGAGTCCTGTTAAGGAAGTCTGGTCCTAAGCCGACATGTTGAAGATCTGGACCTACTTTTTCTTCTATAATCTGCAGGGTCTCTGGTCTGATTCCGAGGTCCTTAATCCATTTTGAGTTTAGTTTGGTGCATGGTGAGAGATATGGGTTTACTTTCATTCTGTTGCATATGGATTTCCAATTCTCCCAGCACCATTTATTGAAGAGGCTATCTTTTCTCCATTGCATATTTTTGGCACCTTTGTCTAGTATGAGAAAATTGTATTTATTTGGGTTTCTGTCCGTGTCCTCTATTCTGTACCATTGATCTACCTGTTTATTTTGGTACCAATACCATGCCGTTTTTGCTACTATTGCTTTGTAGTACAGTTGAAGATCTGGTATTCCAATACCCCCTGTTTCACTCTTCCTGCTAAGGATTGCTTTAGCTATTCTTGGTTTCTTATTCTTCCGGATGAATTTCATGATTGTTTGCTCTATTTCTGTAAGGTACGTCATTGAGATTTTAATTGGAATTGCATTGAATTTGTATAGCACTTTAGGTAGTATGGCCATTTTGACAATATTAATTCTTCCTATCCAAGAACATGGAAGATCTTTCCATCTTCTAAGGTGTTCTTTAATTTCTTTCTTTAGTGTTCTGTAGTTCTCAGTGTAGAGGTCGTTCACCTCTTTCGTTAGATTGATTCCCAAGTATTTTATTTTTTTCGATGCTATTGTGAATGGGGTAGTTTTCCTAATTTCTCTTTCTGAAGATTCATCACTTATGTATAAAAATGCGTTGGATTTATGGGCATTGATCTTGTAACCTGCTACTTTACTGAATTCACTTATGAGTTCTAAGAGTTTTCTGGTGGAATTTCCAGGTTCCTCTAAATATATAATCATGTCATCAGCGAACAGGGATAGTTTGAGTTCTTCTTTTCCAATTCGTATCCCTTTAATTTCTTTGGTATGTCTAATTGCTCTGGCCAGAGTCTCAAGAACGATGTTGAATAGAAGTGGTGAAAGAGGGCATCCCTGCCTTGTTCCAGTTTTTAGGGGGAATGCTTTCAGTTTTTCACCATTTAGAATGATATTAGCCATGGGCTTAGCATAAATGGCCTTTACAATGTTAAGGAATGTTCCCACTATCCCTATTTTTTCTAGTGTTTTGAGCATGAAGGGGTGCTGTATTTTATCAAATGCTTTTTCTGCATCTATTGAAATAATCATGTGATTCTTGACTTTAAGTCTATTGATATGGTGAATTACGTTTATTGATTTCCTGATGTTGAACCAACCTTGCATCCCTGGGATGAAACCCACTTGATCATGGTGCACTATCTTTTTAATATGTTTTTGTATGCGATTATTTTGTTGAGAATTTTTGTGTCAATGTTCATTAAGGATATTGGTCTGAAATTTTCTTTCCTTGATGAGTCTCTGTCTGGTTTAGGTATCAGGGTGATATTGGCTTCATAGAATGAGTTTGGGAGGGTTCCCTCCTCTTCTATTTTATGGAATACTTTGAGAAGTATTGAAATGAGCTCTTCTTTAAAGATTTTGTAGAACTCGGCTGAGAACCCATCTGGTCCCGGACTTTTCTTTGTTGGTAGGCTTTTGATGACTTCTTCTATTTCAGTACTTGAAATTGGTCTATTTAAATTGTGTATGTCCTCCTCGTTCAGTTTAGGCAATTCATATGTCTCTAGAGACCTGTTGATGTCTTCGAAATTTTCTATTTTGTTGGAGTATAGATTTTCAAAATAGCTTCTAATTATGTTTTGTATTTCCATCTTTTCTGTTGTGATATTTCCTTGTTCATTCCGAATTTTAGTGATTTGGGTTTTCTCTCGTCTTCTCTTTGTTACTGGTGTCCCAGAGATTTTGATATGATGTTTCTTTGTTCTCATTTACCTCTAAGAATTTTTTAATTTCCTTCCTAATATCTTCTGTTATCCATTCCTCATATGATAGCATATTGTTTAATCTCCAGATGTTGGAATAGTTTCTGTGTTTTACTCTTTCATTTATTTCTAACTTCAATCCATTATGATCTGATAGAATACATGGTAGTGTCTCTATCTTCTTGTATTTGCTAACATTAGCTTTGCGGCATAATATATGGTCTATTTTAGAGAAGGATCCATGTGCTGCTGAGGAGAAAGTGTATTCGCTCTTGGTTGGATGGTATATTCTATAAATGTCCGTTAAGTCTAAATTATTGATTGTGTTATTGAGATCTATGGTTTCTTTGTTCAATTTTTGTCTGGAAGATCTGTCCAGTGGTGAGAGAGGCGTGTTAACATCACCTAGTATTATTGTGTTATGGTCTATTTGGTTTCTGAAATTGAGAAGGATTTGTTTGACATACATGGATGAGCCACTGTTTGGGGCATAGATGTTTATGATTCTTATGTCTTGCTGATTTATGCTTCCCTTAAGCAGTATGAAATGACCTTCTTTATCCCTTCTGACTAACTTTGGCTTGAAGTCCACATCATCTGAAATGAGGATGGATACTCCAGCTTTTTTGCTGAGTCCATGTGCATGGTATGTTTTTCCCCATCCTTTCACCTTTAGTCTATGGGTATCTTTTTCTATGAGGTGAGTCTCTTGTAGGCAACATATTATTGGATCTTTCTTTTTAATCCAATCTGCCAGTCTATGTCTTTGATTGATGAATTCAGGCCATTAACATTCAGGGTTATTATTGAGATATGATTTGGTTTCCCAGTCATTTGGTTCATTTTTTAAATTTTATTTATTTATTTGTTTGACACAACTTGTTTCCTCCTTTATTTGACAATTCCTTTAGGATAATTCCTCCCTTTGCTGATTTGCTTCTTTGTTTTTCATCTCTTCCTCATGGAATATTTTGCTGAGAATGTTCTATAATGCTGGCTTTCTTTCTGTAAATTCTTTTAGCTTTTGTTTATCATGGAAGGATTTTATTTCATCGTCAAATTTGAAGGTAAGTTTTGACGGGTATAAGATTCTTGGTTGGCATCCATTTTCTTTCAGGGCTTGAAAAATGTTGTTCCAGGCCCTTCTAGCTTTTAGGGTCTGGATTGAAAAATCTGCTGATATCCGTATTGGTTTCCCCCGAATGTAATTTGGTTCTTTTCTCTCACAGCCTTTAAAATTCTGTCTTTATTTTGTATGTTAGGTATTTTCATTATAATGTGCCTTGGTGTGGGTCTGTTGTAATTTTGTGTATTTGGAGTCCTATAAGCCTCTTGAACTTGATTTTCCATTTCATTCTTCAGATTTGGGAAATTTTCTGATATTATTTCATTGAATAAATTGTTCATTCTTTTGGTTTGTTTCTCTAGGCCTTCCTCAATCCCAATAATTCTTAAATTTGGCCTTTTCATGATATCCCATAGTTCTTGTAGATTCTGTTCATGATTTCTTACCATATTCTCTGTTTGTTCAACTTTGTTTTCAAGGTTAAATATTTTGTCTTCAATGTCTGAGGTTCTGTTTTCCAGGTGTTCTATCCTACTGGATATGCTTTCTATGGAGTTCTTAATTTGGTTTATTGTTTCCTTCATGTCAAGAATTTCTGTTTGATTTTTTTTCAATATCTCTAACTCTTTATTGAAATGATCTTTTGCTTCCTGTATTTGCTCTTTTAACTGTCAATTGGTGCGATCATTCAGTGCCTGCATTTGCTCTTTCATCTCATCGTTTGCTTCCCTGATCATTTTAATTATGTACATGCTGAACTCCTTTTCTGTCATTTCTTCTGCCATGCTGTCATTGGGTTTTATTGATGTAACATCTAGATTTGTTTGCAGCATTTTCTTTCCTTGTTTTCTCATATTGTTCCGGTATCAGTGGACCGCTCAGATATTGCAGATTTCCTCTATTGACTTACAATGTCCCTGAAGATTTCTATATATATCCCCTCTTAGCATTCAGTAGGCTGAAGTCTTGGAGGAAGTTGATAATGCGGTGCTCCACAAGGAAGCTGCCTCTTTAGGAGTGGTGGCCTTCAGGTGGGGTATATTCCCTGCTAGTGGGCAGAGGTGCCTCCACTTGTTGACCAATGGTCTTCCAAAGGGGAACTAGGCTGCGGGCTGAGGCAAGGTCTGTTTGGGCCTGTGTCTCTGGTTTTACCGTCCTTGTGGGGAAACCTCACCCGGCAGGGAAGACTCACCCAGTGGGGAGGTCTCGCTGGTCAGTTCCCTCCTAGAGGTTCCCCTCAATTTACAGCTACTGCCTGGGCTGGACTGCCTTCCTCTGCAACGTTCCCAGGGGCCCGGCCCTACCTCCTGGGCCTGGGAGCCTCACCCTTCGCAGATGAGTCTCCTTAGGCTGCCTCTCCTTAGAGAATCTGCCCACAGGCCTGGAACCTTTGCTCCGCCCTAAGCGTGTCTCTGTGCGACTCTTCCACCAAGAAGACTCCTAGGTCCTGGGACCCTGCTCTGCACCTAATTGCCTGGCTATGCGACCCCTCCTCTGAGCAGCCACCTGGGGCCCCGTACAATCGCTCTGAGTCCCAGAGACCCGCCACACGCCTCTTCCTCCAGACAGCCGCCCAGTATTTCGGTGCGGTCACTAGGAGTCCAAGAAACTCACTGCGTGCCTCCTCCTCCCACCAACCACCCGTAGCCCTGGGCAATCAATCACTCTGAGTCGAAGTGACCCTCCCTGTTCCTCCTCCACCTCCAGGTAACCCCCCGGGTGTTCAGGAGTGGTCGCTCTGAGTGGCTCTGAATCCACGTGACCTGCTGCACTCGTCCTCTGGGCAACCGCCCGGAGCCTGGTGCGGCCACTCGAGACCAAGCGACCCACCGCGCTTCTCCTCCAGGCAGCCCCCCTGCGTTCAGGAGTGGTCGCTTTAAGTCCAAACAACTCACCAGTCACCTCCTCCTCTGAGCAGCCGCCTGGAGCTCTAATGCAGTCACTGCGGGTCCAAACGACCCGCTGCGCTCCTCCTCCTCCTCTTCCTACTCCTCCGGGCAGGCCCCGGTGTTCAGAAGTGGTCTGAGTCCAAACAGCTTGCCACGCAGCCCCTCCTCTGGCAACTGCCTGTAGCTCTGGTGTAGCCACTCCGAATCCAAGCGGCCGCGCTCCTCCTCCTCGTCCTCAGGGCAGGTCCCGGTGTCTGAGTCTACACAGCTCTCCTCGCCACTCCTCCCCTGGGCAGCCACCGGAGCCCCAGTGGTTGCTCCGAGTCCCAGCACTGTTCTGAGCGGCCTCCTCTCCGACGCTCCCAGTTGTCCGTGTTCACTGCTCCAGCGGGGGGAGGGGTGTCTCGCCAGCAGCTCTACTTCACAAAGTTCCCTGCGTTCCGGGACTACCGTCCCATCCGGGACGCCTCCCCAATGGGAGAGAGTCACCTGGCTGCTTTGAGTTGGTCCCAAGTGTCTCAATATCTCCTCTTTTGAATCCTGAGTCCTGGAGCAACATGAAATGCAGCCACCCTCTAGGCCGCCATCTTGAAACTCTCAAGTCTCTTTAATTTTAGCCATTTTTATGGAAGTGTGTATCTTATATGGTTTTAATTTGCAAATCAAAATGCAGCATTAAAAATGCTGACTATATTTTCTGGTGTTTTTTTTTTTCATCCATATCTCTTCTTGGTGATACATGTCTTCAAATTTTCTGTTCGATTTTGTGTTGAATTGCTCAGCCTCTTATTACTGAGTTACAAGAGTTCTTTTCATTCAGAATCAAGCCCTTTAATAGATATCTCTTTTGCCATTTTCTCTCAGTCTTTTGTTTGTCCCTTAATTTTAACTATGTTTGAGGTCAAAAGCTTTTAAAATTTACCAAGTCTAATTTATAAGTTTTTTTTCTTTTATGGTTTGTGTTTTGTGCTCTATTTAATAAGTTCTTGCCTATTCCAAGGTGACAGAGAAAAAACTCTTCACTGCGTTCTTCTGGAAGTTTTCTGGTCCTGCTTTTATAGTCATAACTATGCATTAATTTTTGTATGCAGAGCAAGAGGCAATTTTTTAGTGTTTCCAGTACTTGAAACACTCTTTCCCCCATTAAATTACTTTGTCATCATTATAAAATAAAATAACAATATATGTATGAGTCACTTTCTGGAATGTTTGTTTTGATCTACTCATCCATATACAAATCTTTACCTAATACTTTACTCTATAACATTATTATAGAACATAGGTAGTATCAGTTCTCTGATCTGGTTTTACATTTTAAAAAATGTTTGCATTTCCAAATAATCTTAGAATCACATCACTGTGTATAGAAAATCAGTGTTTTGGTTAGTATTACACTGAGTCTATTGATAAATTTGGAGAGAATTAGCATCTGAACTGTATTGAGTCTTCTGATCCATGAATATGGCAAATATCTCCACTTACACATATTTTAGAATTTCTCTCTGCAGTGTTTTACACTTCTTAGTGAAAGAGCTTTACCTATATTTTATACAATATGTCAATATTGTATATTTCAATGCTGTTGTGAATGATATTTTAAATTGCCTATTATTTATTTCTAATATATAGTAATACAGTTAACTTTTATATATTAACCTGTATCATGTGATTTTTTGAACTAATTTTATAATGTTTTGGTAGATTCTGTAGGATTTTTTATGTATACAAATATACAGTTATCTTATTTACAAATAAAGGGAGTTATACGTCTTTCTAATCTCTATACCTTTTACTTCCTTCCTGGCCTTCATGCCCTGGGTAGGCCCTCCCATATAATGACAAACAAAAGTGGTGAGAGTGCATATCCTTGACAGGTTCCCAATCTTTTGCTGTCTTCTCATTGAGTAATGTTTTCTCCACGTTCATTATGGATGTCTTTTTAAGGGTGAAGAACTAACTTTCTATTCCTCCTTTGCTGAGAATTTCTTTGTCTGTTCATCATGAATGAATATGGAATCATGTCCAATGTTTTTTCTTCATTTCTTATTTGATTATTTTTCTTTCAATATCAATTGAGTTTTGAAACTAAACAGACTTCATCTTGCTTGGATAAACACAATTAGTATAGATTATTTGTCCTTTTCCATGTTCCTAGAATTGATTTACTAATATTTTATTAAATACTTTGCATACCCCTCATGAGAAATATTAATCTATTGTTGTTTCTATTTATGATGTCTTTGGGTTTGGTATCAACATAATGTGGATATTATAAAATGATATGGAAAGTCTTATTTCCTGTTTTCTGGAAGAGTTTACAAAGAATGGGTAATATTTTTTTCTTTCTTTTGCTTCATAGAATTCAATTGTGAAAGCATCTTGACCTATAATATTTTGAGAAAGTACTTATAATTTTAAATTCAGTTACCTTAATTGATACAGGATTATTGGATTATTTTGTTTGTCTCTTCTTATTTTATTTTATTTTTTTGTTATTGGGGGATCTGGGGATTAAACTCAGGGGCACTCAACCACTGAGCCACATCCCCAGCCCTATTTTGTATTTTTATTTAGAGACAGGGTCTCACTGAGTTGCTCAGTGCCTCAGTTTTGCTGAGACTGGCTTTGAACTCTCAATCCTCCTGCCTCAGTCTCCCGAGTCCCTGGGATTACAGGTGGGCACCACCACACTCAACTTCTTTGCTCTTCTTGAGTGAGTTTTGGTAATTGTGTCTCTCAAAGAATATTTCTGTTTTATTTAATTTATTATAATACCTACTATGATTTTATATACATATGATTTTATATCACATGTATGATCCATATGATAAATTATAAATTCATAGACATTATCTGTTATTGAATAAGGATGCCCCCTTATTCATTTCTAATATTGATAACTCTGTGTTCTTTTTCTCTCTCTCTTTTGAACTTTCCAGTCATAATGATACTGTCAGATAAGTAGTTCTTTATTTATTTTAAGTTTTTTATATAACTTTATAAATTGCTGCTTTTATTTTTATTTCTCCTTGGCTTGTATTTAATATACCCAATTTCTTCTAGTTTCTTAAGATAGAATATTAGAACATTTATTTTACATAGACCCATATTATTTGTGCTTTAAAAATTTTAAAGCATTCATATTGTGTTTTCATGTTCATTCTCTTCAAAATATGGTCTAATTTTCCTCATAACATACAGAATATGCAATAATGTTCTGCTCAATTTTCAAATTTGGAAATTTTTGCAGATATCTTTTTCTTCTATTGATTTTTCTTTTGATTCTGTGATGATCAGAGAACATTTCTGCATGATTTTAATCACCCTAAATTCATTAAGGCTTGTTGTATGATAAAGGACTTGATCTGTTTTGATGAATTTGTATCAAAAAGAACATACATTCTGCCCTTAATGGAGAGAATTCTACATAAAATTTAAACAGATCAGAGTTGTTTATTTAATTGTTCAAATCTTCTGTACTTTGTGATTGGCCATATGTTCTACTACAGAGAGAAACTTGTAATCTTAATTATTATCTTTCTTCAATTTTCAGTTTTTCATACATTTTGGAGTTCCATTGTCATAGGTACACACATTTAACATTATCATGATTTCTGGATGAATTTAACATATTTTCTTCATCCTTGGTAATATTTCTTTCTTTCTAGAGCTCTATCTACATGCTTTGATATTAGCATACGAACTCCAGCTTTCTTTCGATCGGCATTTGCATACTGTATTTCTTCTGTTCTTCAACTTTGCACATACTTGGTTTTATATTTAAAATGGATTTCTTGTAAACATCATATAAATGGGTCTTGCTTTTAGAGCATTTAAATGGTGTACTTATCCAGGTGGTTGGGTTTAAATCTATCACCTTATTATTTTCTGTCTGTTCCATCTTTTCTCTACACATTTTACTTTTTCGGCCGTTTTTGAATTTATTTTATCCCATTTTATTTTCACTTTGTAACTTATTAACTATACTTCTTTTTTGTTTTATTGAATGACCTAACATCTAAATATAATTTTATTGCATCTTCATCTGGTCTATATTAAATAAAATAGTATGAATTGCTTTTATATAACCTCTCCCATCCTTTCTGCTATGTTTCTATATTTTACTTCTACATATATTTGAAACTTCACAATAAATATATTTTATACTCATCATATATTACCATTTCCAGTTCTCTTTATTCTTTTGTATATATCCAGATTGTAACTTGATATTCATTTTCATTAGCCCATGAGATTTCCTAATATTTCTTACACTAAAAATCATCTGGCAATGAATTATCTCAACCTTTCTTTGTCTGAAATGTATTTATTTTGCCTTAGGATTTAAAACTAATTGAAAAGTTGATTAATTGTAATCGCTTTTTAAAACATTGACAGCCCCCCCCCTTCAGTATCCCAACAGTGTTATTCCACTCTTTTCTGGCCTACATAGTTTGTAACAAGAACTCTGCTATCATTTTCATCTCTGTTTCTCTATAAAGTGTCTTTTAGTCAGTTGCTTTTTTATGAATGATGTTCAATCATTTGATTATCATGTATTTTGGTGTGTTTTCCCCATGCTGAGTCTGTTGTATATTGGATTTATAGTTTTTACTAATTTGATAATATTTTTGCTTATAATTTTCACATATTTCTCTCTTTTCTCTATTTCTGAGGTTCCAAATATACATATTTAGGTACTTAATATTAACTCCCTTGATATTTTATGTATTTTATTTTTTTGTGCTTTATTCATTGATATCCTTGATATTTTATGTATTTTTTGTGCTTTATTTTGATAGTTTATGTTGTTTTATTTTCAATTTCACTGATTTTTATTCCTATTATGTCTAATATTTCTGTTAATCTGCTACTTAGCCTTACAATATATTTTTCATTTAAATGTGTCTTTCCTGTCTTTAATATTCATTTGGGTATTTTTATTATTTTAATGTATCCTAATTATATTAAACTTCCTCTTTAAATAGGCAAAATGTATTTTGCATTGTGAGATGGTTGTCAGCTTTTGGGGGCCAGAAGCAGAATGTTATAGTTTGGATGTGAGGTGTCCCCACAAATCTCACTGTGAGACAATGCAGGAAGGTTCAGAGGAGAAATGACTGAGTTGTAAGAGACTTAACCCTTTTGTGAATGAATCTGTGATGGAGTAATTGAAGTGACAGGGTATGGCTGGAGGAGGTGGGAGTTGGAGTGTGCCTTTGAGTATATGTTTTGTCTCTGGAGAGCAGAGTTTCTCTTTGCTTTCTGATGATGTGAGCAGCTTCCTCTGCCACACTCTTTCATCATGATGTTGTGCCTCACCTCAAGCACTGAGGAAAGAAGCTGGCCTCTGAAAGGGTGAGCCCTCAAATAAACTTTAACTTCTTCTTAAAAAAAAAAAAAACTTCCACTTTACATCTCTGTATTTTTTATAATATCTACAATAATCACTTTCAAGTTCTTGTTTATCAAATTCAGTTTCTCATTTCTTTTTTATGTTTCTATTTATTAACTCTTCTCTTAGATATGAATCCTAATTTTCTGCTTTTTTGCATACTTGATGATTTTTTTATTGGTTTCCTCAGATTGTACATTTTTGGTTTTTGGATATTATATTTTATTTTCTTCCTGTAAAGACTCTTGAACTCTACTCTGGGATGCATTTAAGGTATGTGCATGTTTTGTTTTGTTTTCTTTTTTTCAAGTCGTGCTCTTAAGTTTTGTTTTAGGGAAGCCTTTATCATGGGTATAATCTAGCTACACTACTAAGCCTTTATCATGGGTATAATTTAACTACACTACTAAGACCCTTCTTAGAATTCTACCCTCTGTTCCTTATATGAAAGGCCAAACCTCTGCAGATGCTGGAAGCTTCCATTATCTTCAGTTTCATAAGAACTCCAGAAATTATTCAACTTAGTGCTCCATAGTAATTATTTCTCTAGTCCTGTGAATTTCATTTCATGCATGTGCATGTCAGTATTTAACCAAAGACTGGAAGGAAACCTCTGCTAGTAGCTTCTCTCTCCTATAAACTGTCCTGCAAATTCTATCTGCTTTTGTCTCTCCTACTTTAAAACCTGTAGAGTCACTTCAATCCAGCAGGAACTGTAAGCTCTGTTTATATTCCTTCTCTGTGTGTCAGTCTGGAAACCATCTTTCAGGCAATTGTCTGGAGAAATTAAGAAGCTCACCTCATTTATTTCACTTTTTCAGAGAACAAGTTCTGTGCTGTCTAGTGTCCAGTGTCTGAAAACAGTGTCACTCCTGTGTGTGCACGTGTGTGTGTGTGTGTTTCTGTACAGTTTAATCTTTCACGAACAAAAGCAAAAATCTATGTGATGTTTATTTATATCCACATCCCTTGGCTTGTGAGGTTTCACTACTACTTCTGTTTTCCTGGAGAGACAGACTTGTTATATCATTGAAAAGAGGGTTGCAGCTGCAATAGAAAGATAGATTCATCTCAACTCCAGCCTTGTATTCACCCGTATGTCAACTAATATCACATAAGGAATAATAAATGATCCTTGAGTATTCACTTATGCAATTAAAATCCTTACCAATAAGTAAGGACAGTTAAAATGAATATTTTTTTTTAAAAAAAAGCTAAGGGGTATGAAGAATTCAGCTTTATTCCTTTCTGCATATAATTCAAAAAGTAATTAATGCTGATTAAATACAGAGGTAAATGGAGAAAAACATCTTTGAACTTTAAATTTTTATCTTTCTGAAGCCTTTTATTAAGTGTCTATAATTATAGTAATATAAGCAAACTGAAATAGTTTATAGCCTTAGAGCCTAAATTTTTAATTCAAGAAAGTAAAGGTAATATATTTGGTGCTTTAGCTCCTGTGCTTCATAACCATCTCTAATGATATTTTCATTAGTTGTTAGAGTGATAAGTCTCAATCTCCCCATGCTTCCCTATTTTTATGTGCTTCTTGCCAAACAAAACTGTTTTAAATCTCTTCCTACGGCATCTTACCCCCAATTTATTTTCTATCTCTCATGTTCCTTATCAAAGTAGATGTCATCCAGGCAGGTGAGATGGAGAGTAGAGGCAGTTGTCCATATAATCTCGCAAGCCTGATACGGAGTAAAAGAGATTTAGAGAAACAGAATTACCCATAATAGCCATCAGTGTCGATCAGATTCACCAGATAATTGCTCAACTTTTCACTTCATTTTGTCAGGACAGCAAGAGACAGAGTGAATCTGTGAGAGAGTAGATAATTGAACAGAGACAAGGATAACCTTTTAGGAAAGATATGCTGTAGCTTTTCCATGGGGAAATCATGACTTACTAATTTGGGAATGTGATCTGGGCATGTAATGAGTCTATGAACAAAGTAGAATCGGTAAACATCATCTGTTTAGTCCTTTAAAATGCTTGCATAAGTACCAGCCTAAAAGTGGATTAAAAGAAGGTAGAAACAAATAGCTAAGTTATAAGCAGATTGGGAGAGAAAGTTGAGGATTGAGTGATTTTGTCATGGATAGAGAATGGACAAGGACAACAGGGGAAAAGAAGGGAAGGGAGTGGTTGGCATTTCTTCAACTAGAAAAGTGAACATCAAAGATTGGGACTGGAACCATTATGACTCCGCGTTTTTTTCCTTTGGTACTTTGGAATGTTTTTCTAATAAATTCAAGTTTACACAATTGATTTTTATATTAGAAAAAATGTCAAGTTAAGAAGGACAAAACTTGACCTATGAATAGAAGCAGGTAAGTGTGGTCATTGCTTTGTGGGGAGTTGAGAGGGGTCTATATTGTGCTGTAATGAACAGGATTTGGGGATGAAGTGGTGACTCCCAAGATAGGACCTAGGAGGGTGGTTCCAAGTCTATTCCTAGGTCAGCTGGCAAGTCCCACAGATGCTGCCCATTAGCCTGTAGTTGTCACATTAACCTACTCTAGTATGTCATTGAACATATCATGGAAGTCCAGCCATTGTTTCAAGACAATTGCAGTATTATAGCAAGGCAGAAAGGAGTTAAGTGAAGAACTAAATATTTTTTTAAAATATGGAGTGTTGAGAACACAGAGATAATTATTAAAATTTATAAAACTGAGAGGATTCAGATAGTTGCTTAGCAGATCCCTGAAAGCTATACCAAGAATTATCCCCAAAACCTAAAACTGGTTATCTTAGTGTCAGTGACCAGAAGGAACACATCTTAAGGGATTTTTTTCCCTGAGGGTTTTTACCAGTGGTATATGTTCATAAATTCAAAAAATATTTCTGTGGATGCCTTGTCTATTTGGGTATTTGAAGCACATTTCTGACCTTTTCTAGTTTATGTCCTTAAGTCACATCCTTCCACAATAACTTATGTGAGGCCACTATCAGGCCAAGAATATTAGGTTCACTGGGTAGTGACCCAGCCTGAGGTGCCACTTATTTTATATTGTTCTAAAAATTTGTCCTTCATCTTTAAAAAGGAATTTCATGATTCACTTCTTAAAAATTTATTTTTCCTATTCATGCTCTATAATTTTTTCAGTATTCATTCCCTATA
The DNA here is from genome assembly GCF_902686455.1 of Sciurus vulgaris. Taxonomy (NCBI): domain Eukaryota; kingdom Metazoa; phylum Chordata; class Mammalia; order Rodentia; family Sciuridae; genus Sciurus; species Sciurus vulgaris. The sequence continues at coordinate 88,060,917 of NC_136463.1, read as the reverse complement.
TAATAGGGTAGCTGATTCGTAACATCCAGACTTCATTTATGCAGAAGAGAGTACAGGGACTGTAAAACAAATTTATATTCTCCCGTATGTTTTTCAGGTCTCAGAGAACTCAAATCCAGTTTGAACTTAGAGGCTGAGTGTTCTCCTGCATTCCAAAGCCACCAGATTGAGCTTAACTTTCCAGAAGTTTATTTTAATGCCAGAGCCAAAAGTTACTCAATGGTTGTGAATAAATAAAACCATATAGTCATTATTGATGACTTTGACAAAACTATGAGTAAACTTAGAATGAATAACCTACACTTAATTGATGTGGCTTTGGCAAGAACCTTGGTTGTTTTTAGCTTGTTTCAGCCATGCAGATGAAGAGAAGGATGTGCAAATAAAGAGATCTGTTTTCCCATCTGTGGTTTAAGTTTCCGTTGCCAATACCACATGTAGCTTAAAGATGTTTAGGAACCTGAAAAGAACTCCTCCAAAGCCTTATTTACATGACCACTTGCATTATAGGAAAGTGTGCCAGTTAATAAATGGTATGAGGATTAGACACCCACCCGTTGCTCTTTCTGGCTGGTAAATTGTGTTGGGTCTTCTTTACATATTTGGCTGAAGTTTGTATAGATACAACGAAAGTTTTCAAAGTAAAAAAGGGTTTGAGTTTCAAAGTTTTATATTTTTTTAGTGCCTGTGAGGGTTGAAGAAAGAAGCTTGGTCAACCCAGTTAAGAGAACATTTTGTTTTAAAAAGGACGAAACTTGGTGTTCTATGTAAATACATACAGAAAGTTACTGAGAAATATATTCAGCACAAATGGCTGGCCAGGAATTTGACTCTGTCAGACCTTAGTTTTCATACTACTGTGGGTGCCAAGGTTCAACAGGAAGCCAGCATTCCTCCTGGCATCTACTGTACCTTATTCCACTGCCGATATGCCCTGAGTGCAGTCATGGTGCCTTAGTGGCTTTCACTAGACCTGGGATCTTCAAGCCCAATGACGCTGTAGGATGGGCAAGAAATGAGGGATTCTAAGACAGCATTCTGCTGACTGTTCTTTGTCTTGGTTGCCCATTTTTCTTCTAAGGACTTGAAAGTATAAAGAAATCAGTCTTGTAAATATTCAACAATTCTGAATGATCTTATCCATCTGTCCATCTGAATTAATGACATCTGGCTATATGTGAAGAATAGCTACAGAGAAGAAGGAAGTCAGCTGTTTTCTTTGATTGCTAAACTCAGAACAAAAAGAAATAGATTGAGATTTTACAAGAATATATTTACATTTTTGGAATATAAGGGAGGTTGCTGAAGAAGTCAGTTGATTTTTTCATCCACCTATCCACTTATTGCACACCAGCGAGGGCTAACTATGTGGTAGGCATTGTGCTGAGCCCTGATGGAAAATGAATTGGACTCATCAGCCTATATAATGACCATACTGCAAAATAAATACAATGATGGCATCAGGAACAGGCTTATGTTAGAATATGGAGGAGATGAACAAAATTGAGTTCTGTCCCCAAGACACATACAGTTCAATAACACTTATTTTGAAAACTACCACTTCCTGAAGATTAATAATGTACCTCTGGTAAGCACTGTGTGGGGTTAATTATGTGCTTTGTTTCTGGTCCTCCAAGCATCCATATGATGAATATAGTGTGATCTAATTTTCAAACGATGAAAGTACAGCCAGTCACAGAGGCAGCTGAGTATAGGAAGCAACTGTGCAACATTTAGCAAGGTGAGCAGGAGTCGTATAGCTACCGTACATCCTAAGTTTACCCATTATGTCCCATTGTCTCGTTTATGGAACCCTAAATTGGGTCACAAATGTACCTGTGGTAACTTTGAAATAAATATTTCTATTTTTAGAGTTCTATTCTTTTGAGAAAAGTAATAGGTGAATGATTAGTGATAATATTATAATGATATTAATATTATTAATGATAATAAATTATGCAATAAGCTCTAGATAATGATTTCCAGCCTTTTAAAATGCATATGTGCCAACTTAATTGAAAAATTCACAGAACTGAATACTTGTGACTTAGTGGATCAATACTTCAAAAAAAAATCCCCAGGGGAAAAATTTCTCCCACGATTTCTTTTCCACCACCATCCCATACAGAATCTCACTTGCCTGCTTGTCCCTAGCCTGCTCATTGCCCTTCCAGTCACTTACCTTATTACTGAAGTATGATACCAGGTGATATTTCTAATCTGAGGCGTTCTAATGTTCTCCTCCCACCAAAGAAGGTGTTTATGCAAACTTTTTGCTGCTAAGAGACTCAAAATGTATCTTTTTTCTTGCATGCCATATATTTGCAAGGTAATGTATTCAGGGTATCAATAAAAGACCTAAATCCATTCTGTAAGTAAAAGATTCCTTATTCTGCTGCTGATATGCCCTGAGTGAGTTCCAGGTTGGTTGAGAGGGAAAACCCTCAAGTGACTAGTAGTGTGGGTCACTAGTTAGCTTGGTGTTTTCACAAGTAACCATATATTTTCCGTGTGCATGATTTTAAAAACACGGAATGCAATGCCCTAAATCATCCCATGAAGTGCTGGGAGATTGGTGGTGGTGATAAGTGTGAGAATTTACCCTGAGAGACTGATAGAAGGCAAATGGGAAAATGGGAACAGGTGAGAGGGCTGGAAAAGGTCAGAGATGTAATTGGTGACCTTGGGAGAATGAAACCTTCTGGTACATCAAATGACCTAACCCTGGAACTCATTAGCAAGGCCCTGTTGGCAGCTGCACTGAGCCACAAATGTGAACTCAATACTTGTCAAGAGCAAGACCGAGTCAACTCATTGAAGATGCAAGGCAGGCTTGGCACTGTGAACTTGGTTCTTAGTACAGCCATTTAATTATTTTGTGAGTTCTTATAATTCTCTGAGAAAAATAACTGGCCTCAGAAGTACAGTATCTAACACTTTTTCAGGTACTAAATTTTTATGAACTACAAGAAACTAATAGTGCTTTACAGAAACTACATAAAGGTGGTGTCAGCATTTTCAATACAAACTCCCATTTTCCTAGATATGTGCATTCTGAAGAAATTTGCTTGAGGGTGAAACTTGGCATATGTCTGAGCCCCTGACTGTCCACACCTCATTTCAGAGATACTTACAAATGAGTCCTTCACATTCTCTACATTTGGCATCTGGAATTTTTAGAAATAAAAAATGGCCTTAATAGCAGGTGGTATCTGAGCTTAAAGTCAGTGCACACAATTTTTAGAAAACTAGGGAACTAGCTCAGAAATTCCAAAAGTCTTAGTTTATAGATTCTAGTATGACAATATTGCACGTTAAAGGGAAAGCAAAAGAAATTTAAGATGATGCCAGAAAATGTTGGTGTTTTCAGAACTTAGACCACTTTTTCTACCCCAAGTCTCTCCCCTGCCCTATTTCCTGCAACTACCCCCTGGTTTGTATTAGAGACCAGGCAAACACATGTGGGCTTTAGGAGAGGGGCCTATTCCTGGATCACTTGAAAGGAAACCAAGAGTCTACCTTTGCTTCTTGAATCTTTATTGAAGGAACTAGATTAAGTGCTATTCAAGACACAAAGCACCTAGAAGAGAGGGACAAAGCCAAGAAAACACTGCCCTTGGAGGTAGTGCCCACATCAAGCTAGAAAACAAAATAAACTCTCAAAACAACAGAGTCAGGGAAGTCTAAGAATCCAATGCAAGAAGGTTGATGGAAGAGCTAGTAGGCATTTGTGGTTCTCAGGAGCAATATAGCTGAAGATGCGGTCATCCTGCATAGGGGCTAATGACTGAGCAGATGCTGGGCATGATAGCAGTGGACCTCAACCTCAGGACAGGGCCCACAAACCAAGCTGGAATTCCAGGCCAGCATCAGGTCCAGAGTGAAAGCCAGTGCCTTGCATAGGAGCAGGGGGCTGTACTGTCAAGCCTTCTTGTCACATGGCTGCCTAAGTGGCTATGAACTGGTCATACTATACTTTGGGGAAAATATGTTTAGCTTATTGATTAAAAGCATGGTCTTTGTTGTGGGTCAAGTATACGTTAAAGTGCAGGTTCTTTATAGTGTTTGGCCTTGAGTGAGTTACTTAACCTCTTTGAGCCCTGATTCCTCATTTGCAAATGGCAATAATAGTTCTTACTTAATAGTGTTACAAGACAACCTGAGTATACAAAAAAAAAAAAAACCTGTGAACTCCTGATAGCTATAATAAATAGCTGTAGTTTGGATGACCCATCTTCATGAAAGGAAAAGATCCTCTAGTGTCCCATGCTGAGCACTACGGTTCAGCGGTGGTGGTCCTGATGATACTGGGAGTAAATTATTAAGACAAGCAGCCTGGAATACATTGGTTCTAAAATCTCGTTCTTGTGTTCTATGAGTATTTACTTCTGATCCCCCCAAACTGGATCATTTTTCATAAAGATTCACTGACTTTCATGTGAGTTTTAATATTTAAAACTCTCAGAATTCTCCCAAATAACAACACATGGATATGCCAAATCTGAAGTGTTGTATATCAATGCTTTCATTTTAAAAAGGTAATCTGAAGAGCAGGGTCTTAAAAAAAAAAAAAGAGAGAGACTTTTCTGGCACTATCTTCTCTGCTGATCATTTCTCACAGAGGTCATTCTGTAACAGGGAAGTCCTCTTAATTGAGGAGAAAATGAATAGAGAAGATAATGAATAATCTGTAAAACTGGTTGAAAGTAAAGCTGACCAGGTGGAAGCCCTGAAGTGAATAGGGCAAAGACTCAGTCTTTATGACCCTGGTGAAGAAAAGCACCTCAGACCATAGCTGTATGAGTTAGAGATACAGCAGTCCATAACCAAACTCTGCAACCCAATGGAATATGAAAGGGTTAACTGACACCACCCTAGAGAAAATGGTGTCTGAGTCTTCCTACTAAGTATCCTTGTGGAGACTGAAGCCTCTCTCAATGGGGACTTCATCTTCTTAGTACTTCCCAAACAAAGCACCAAACCCTCCTAGAACATAGACAGGGTACCCCCTTCTATGTCTTTACCTTAGTTTTGGGAAATTGCCTGAATTCTACTCCCAGTGAAGAGGTTTTTGTTGTTGTCGTCATTTGTTTGTTTTGTTTTGTCCCACGGTGAAGAGGTTTTAAGGAAGAGGGTAGAGAAATGAGCACATTCTGAAGTTTGTACACTGACTGCTAAGTTTGGAGTAAGATTGTGAAAGATACTTAAGGATAAGCTATTAATCAGACTTCTACTATCATATAGTAAATGTATGAAGCATTTTGTATATGTTATTATTTCACACATCCAGTTCTCTTACAGTGTGCTAGGTAGGCATCATTCTAAATTGTAGGGATTCAGAACATATTTTAATACAGCAATCCCATAAGGTTAAGGCAAGACATTACACTGTCTGTTATTGGCAGAGACAACATCACAAGCCACTGTTCCATAGGCACAAAAGAAAATTGTAGCGATTGCACTTTTAATACAAAGATTATATAGTAATCTATTTTATTCCCCATCAGGCCTATCACAGTGCTGAGTTTTACCTCTTATCCAGTGATAGACTTATAAAATGAAACTAAGGAAGTTTCACTCCAAGATTTTAGTATTTGAGTGAAGATTGTCTGAATGACATGGAGATCTTAGAAGCCGACTCATTGGCTAAACCACATCACCACATTACCTTTTCAGAAATTAAATATGTGATCATTTTTTCAGAAATTTTTATATGAAAATGTTTGAAGATGAAACATAATTAACAGAAGATATCACATATGTGTAGATTCAACTTAATTTGCTGTGGAGAATAGTAGGATCCTTGGGATGGTGAGATCCCAAGAGTACTAAGGAGTTTTGTCACTGCCTCCAGTGAGAATGAAAGACAGAAAGTGACTCTATTGTCTTCTCCATAATACTTCAAGTGGGCATTTGGTGGGATGAAGCCCACAGGGTGGGTGATGTTGTGATGGGTAAGGTACCCTTTGGAATGACCATTGTGGCATAATATCAATTACTTGCCTTACACTCCAATCAAAAAGTCAGAGATTGAGTCAGCTGCTGAATGGGGGATAATTCATGCAAGAGACACAAAATTACCTTTGTTAGGACACTACTTCAGTTTGTTATATGTGCTCATTACTCATTTTATTTCAGTTAATAAATTTACCTAATTGAAGTCACATGATTCCCAGATTGAAATAAGGATAATCAAAAATAATTGTTGGCCTCTAATGACTGTTCCTTTTCTATTAAACCTCTAGAGAATAATCTAGGGCAAATGTGCACATGACAATTGCTGTATCAGCTGGCCCTCTTGCCTCATTTTGTGAAGGGAATAATTTCATGTTCCATGAAAGATCTGTTTCAGGCATCTCGCTGGAAATCTACCATACTGTTTCCAAATGTTTATCATTTTTCTTACCAATTCTTATTTCCCCCAGATGGTACCCAGATACCAACCATCTTTTTATCCTGTCCTGTGAGCCTTCTCTAACCCTCTCTTTCTCTGTCTCAGAATCGAACTGCCAGATGAGAACATTGGATAGTGGGATTGGAACCTTCCCGCTCCCAGAGTCGGGAAATCGCTCAATGGGACGATACATATGTCCACCAGACTCTCCAGAGGAGCCTGACCCCCTCCTGTCTCTCCAGCCAGCTCCTTCTGCGGCTTCTTCCATCAGAGCCCAGACTCTTGAACGTGAAGTGCCTTCCTCCGCAGAAAGCCAATGCTCTACAAAGACGGCCATCGTTCATTCTGTATCGGACCCCGTCATGATGACCAGAGGCATGCGACCTCAGAGCCGCCTTCCAAAACCAGCCTCCTCAGGTATAATGCCAATCACCTTTCAAGTGAGACGTTTCCTGCCCGCAGTGATGCACTTCCTGACAAAAATGGAAAACTGCCCACCTGGAGAGGAGAAAAATCAATGACCTCTGCTCTGTGGAAAGGTGGATTTGTGAAAATCCTTCATGTCCTCAACCAAAATGTAAAACTGTGTTAGCATTATTATCAACACATGGTATTATGTTAAGGAGTGCATACACATAAAAGGAAACAACCATGTAAGCACCAGTATATGAATACATAAATTGATTAAGGAAAAACACCATACAACATACTTTCATGAGATTTTATCCTATAAAACTTAACTGTGAATATAGACCAATTTAGGCCCAAGACATAAATGCAGCTGAAATGTTGTTTGCCCTCTAACCAGGAACCATATGTCTTCTGATGTATTCCTAGCCTGTTCACATATATTTATATGTTGAACTGTAAAAGACTTAGTTTGATGAATCAGCAATAGATTGTGCATTAACTGCAGAGGAAAGCAGTGAGCCTTCCCATTGAGAAGTACTATCCTTCGCTGCAGTCAATTGAAATAAGCTTTTATGATTAAAAGCAGGACCAGGCTAAGGGTCAAAGTTTTTTCATTGTTCCCTCAAGATTAAAAATATTTATTGCAGACCAGGATGACACTAAATAATTTTCAATGTCCATGGTTTCTGTTGCTCTGACGACATGCATAAGCATGTGAACTAGAACTCTACATCGAACACTTTCATTTACGATGAGATGATTAGAAAGGAGCCGCGGGCCAGGATTATACTACAGGTTTCTGAGAAATTAGAAGAGAAGACTTTTAATTAAACATCTTTGAAGGAATGTGTTGAGCTATTTACATGGCTGAGTTCTTCCTTCATGTAGTAATACCAACTGCCAGGGACGTTTCCTCACAGACTTCTGCTCATTCCAAGCCAAGGCTACAATCTTTAAAGACTGTAATGCATATTATTTTTGAAATAAGTGCATTGTTAATTAATGACACCACCTCCAGAGACTCAGGGGCGAAATCTTAGTTATAGATTATGTGCTTTATGCCTGAATGGTCACATGTGTGACCTCAATTCAGCAGCGGGCTGCTGAGTAGACGCCATGATTAAACACTGTCATTATAACAAATTGAATAGAAACCGCAAGCCTTGAATTGCTTCATAAGAAGGGGATAGGAAGGAGATTGTTCTGATCTTGCTGCTAATATTCACTGCACCAGGTTTCTAAGGTTTGTGTCTTAATTAAATTGTCAGGAAGAGTTGTAAAAAGTAGTATATGGTAGAGAGCAAGGTGAACACGCAAAGCAGGATATTTTTGGGCTGCTCATCCTGAAGTTTCCTGCCCACTGCATGACATCTATGATCCAGAGGCAGGGCTGGCTTTCCAATGACTCTTTTCTCAGTGGCCATTTATTATTCAGGTGAAAAATTAGGGAGTGGAGAGCTACATGGGACAAAAGGAAAATGGGATTAGACCTGCTTCTGAGCAGTCACTTCCTATTTAACCAATACATTTGAATCAGTTTTTCTCTTATCCCCATATCGAACACGGAAGTTCCTGTACCAATCTCACAGTGCTGATGAAAACACAATTACTTTGCTTCTCCTCACAAGCAAAATGCTGTGGAGAAGCTGTCACAGCATGTCCTGCTGATAATCATTGAAGTTGGAGGATAATAACAGCGATTCTCCTTTCTGGCATGACAAAGGAATACACTCCACAGGTTAATCTGCTGTTATGGGTAATGGAGAAACCTCTTAAAACCATTCTCTGCTAATTACACCCTTGCTACTCAAAGTGTGGTCCATGGACCGGTATTGTTGGCATCACCAGGGAGCTCATCAGAAATGTTGATGCTCAGAACCCACCCCACACCTAACGAATCAGCACCTGCAAATTTAACAAAAACTCAACTAATGTGTGTGCACATTAAACCCATTAAAACTTGAGAAGTACTGCTCTGAAAGATCTTTAAGGGCCTCTGAGCAAAGTTTCCCAGACCACATTATTCAAAATGACCTTAATAGGTATTCCAGGAAAATAAGGGTTTCCTGCTCAATTATATTTGGGCAAGGCTGCAAATTTGAATCCTTTCTTTGAAAGCTATGACAATACCCATTAGTACAGTGAAGGCTTTGAAAAGTTCTCCAAAATCTGTTATTTGATTAATAGGATTATTTGAGGGATAAGCTCAATGTCTCCAAAATGTTTTGTCTGCTGAACCTTTCCACTATGAAGAATCTCTATGTTTTATAGAAAACTTTGAGTCCAAGGACAGCTTGTCTTAAGGTCTCCAAGGCGAGCATTCTCCATGGATTATGTACACATGAATATGCAGATATTTTGGGTAGCACAAACTTGTAGGGGAAGAATGGCAGGAAACCCAGACTCCACTGTATCCAGACCTTTTAATTATGTTGAATGTCTGTCCTTTCTCCCTAAACTTGTAAAAGGTTGATGAAAGCTGGCTTGTGATTTAATATCCTTGTCCACATTTAGGAAGAAGCAGTTTCCAAAAGCAGAATGAAGCAGAGCCAACACATCAGACTTGCTCATCATTCAAATATGCTGAAGACACCATGGCAGGCCAGCTACTTCCAGGCTGGAGAAGTGAGGATGCTGCCAATGAGACCCAGGTAAGGGGTTGACCAAGGAAAGGGTGCTTTCCACCTTGTGAAAAGTGAACTCCTTAAACACTTTAATGATAGAAGTAATTTTAAATCAAATTTGTTGTTGGCTTATTGAGTGTAAACCAAGATCCAAGATTCAGCCTTCTCCCTGAATTTTAAGGAACATTATGGGTTCTTTGCACACCTTATTTTGAAGAATTCAAGATGGCATCTAATGTGCACCCAGATTCTTGGTGCATGTGTGCTCATCCCTGGTCTGACATTATGGAATAAGCATTCACTCTCCCAACCTACTAGGGTATCATTTGGAATGTTCTCCATTTTTCATTATCTCAGTCGTTACTTTGAACTTCACCTTGTGTCTATAAAACAGGGAAAGCAGGTATAATTGTATTCCTTTTTGAGATTAAGAAATCAAACAGGGTCAGTGATACCTATGTTTCTCCAGTCCCCATCATTTTGCAACGTGTTCTATATCCACCAGAGGTGGGAGACTCAGGCCTCCTAACATATGATTGGATCCAGGGGCATTCATAGCTCTGGGAGTCTTTGTTCTTCCCATGGGGTTGCTTGGTATTCCCCCCGTTTTACCCTTCCAAATGGGTACTTTGGCTATGTCCAGCCTGTTCACAATTTCTCAGCTCATACTCTGGCTGTCCCACTGCAGGGTCTTTAGTAGTGCCTGGCAGTGAGAAGGGTGGAGAAAGAACTTGTGGATCAATTACCCGAGCTTCCCAGCCCTTCCTTGACCCTTCCCACTTCTGCTGCCTTTGGCTCTTCCAATTCCAGCATCAAGAGAGTCTTATTATATTGTTGCTAGAGTTCCTGCCTAACTATGATGAGGAACTGCCAAGATTTGCCCATATCTGAGATCTCCCACACCAGTGTGACTGAGCCTTCTCTCAGTCTTGAGCACTCGGTATGGGACTAAGAGATGGACAAGTAGCAGGAAGAGATTTTCTAGATTCACAGCCTCAATGTGCAGCACAGGTCACCAACTCCAGAGACATGCTGGACCACGTTTGGGGTCCAAGGGAAAGTCAGTATGGATTAGAGCCTGGAACTGAACCCTCTGAATTTCTTGTCTAGGTATCAGATGGCTGACTCCATACAAATTGGCTCCATAAGAGTTGGCTGCAAGTTATGCACAAAACTGCGAGGGTTCCCAAAGGTTACCTTCCTTTTGGTGGTGGAAGAAAGGACTCCTGATTCAGTGGTTCACAAACTGAAGCTGATCAGAATCACCTGGAGGGCCATGTGTCCTGCTGCCCCCACCTGTGCCCAGCATCTGATTTGATATATGTGAAGTGTGGCTCGGGCATTTCTAATGCATTCCCATGTGCTGCTTCTGCTACTGCCTGTCCACGGAACAGAATTGGCAAAGCATTGCCACCACTGTTGTTGCAAAGGACTCTGTTCTTGCTTTGGGAACTGGAAAATTGGAAATAGCATAAAAGATACTAAGAGTTGGAGGAAGAAACAAGTACAGAGCCAACAATTGGTGGCAATGGCAAAGGGGTTTGAGTAATTCCAAGAAAGTAAAAATAAAGTTACTGAGTGCTGGTCCAGAGAGGGCCTCTGCCCTCTATATGTCTTGGCCATGCACTGCTCACACAGTGTGCATATCCACCAGGACAGACACCTATCAGAGTCCCCTTCCTCCTTGTCCTGCATTTACTTTGCCTACTGGCAATCCTGCCTTGACTTATAAGAGTCACCACTGTGGCTTAGAGGGAACTTAGAACCCTGCTTCACTGACTGCCAGGTATGGAAAGTTGGAATCAAGATTTAACTTTATATTCCTCATATCCAACTCAGTGCCTGGTTCAGTTAGTGTTTATTGAATGAAGGGATGAAGGAATGTCTCATCTTATCCAGAAAGTATTCCTGGAGTCTTTTTGTAACTCCAGGTACAGGGTCCCCTGGGAACCACAGCTAGTAAACTCATCATCATTCATGGACATCATTCCTGTCAGATAACCAGTATCTCCAGTATTGAGCTCTGCACCCCTATAACCTAGCACACAGATTGGCACAGGGTTGGCACTTAATAAAAGCCTGTTGAATGAGAGACTGAATGAGAGACCAAATGAGTAAATGATGGAAGGAATACAAGAAAGAATGAATGCTTGAATTTATAACCCCCATCAAGAGAGCTTACATCCCAAAATGTGCTGTTGTAATTCCTAACCAAATGACATCCTCCCAGACAAACTTAGGGACCCATTCCTGAACTGTCTCCAGGATAGGTGAGGAATAATAGTCCTCTATGGATCAGTCTACAAATGAAAGAGGGTTCCTAATACCCCTGACTCAACTCACAGCAGTTGTAATACTGGATCCAGTATTGTACTTGTGTGCACAGAGTGGGGAGAGGGGAAGCCACTATTCCTACAGTATCAACCACTTCAGCAATTGCTGAACACAGTATCACTGCCACACTCATGACATCCTGGGAGACCAGGCTGTGTGCTTTGGAGTGAGAATGAGCAAATTAGACTGAGTCCCTCAAACCTAAACTATCTGCGGATTGGATTAGAGAATTATATAGAATGAGTACTTGCTTTCCTTCCTAAGGTTTACCTTCTTTTTGGGGGTGAAATAAAGTTATGACTTAGGCAATCATTTATTCTGGTTCCCATGGCTCATGGTTTTAGTACTTTTTGATACTTAACCATCCATGATGAGATTGGTTAACTAAATAAGCTATTAGGCTTGAAATAGTAGCTCCTAATAGGTACTTGAGAAAAATAAGATCCTAAAGTGTACAAAATTCAGAGTGAGTGACGATTGGGACCTGCCTAAGCCTGGGACAATGGCAACGTACCTTGCATGGCCTCATTATTGCAGCCCCACTTCTGCAGACTTGGTAATTAAATATACTGCAGTAGCTCCATGGAATTCAGGAAAACCAGCAAACCTGAATTGTTCTTGGGTAGAGGGTGGGCTGGGCCATGGAAATGGAATTGTGCCATAGAGGTGTTCAAATAGGACCTCTCCCCCAGTTTGATTTGTGTGAATGATCTTATCAGTCTCATATTGCTCATTTAGGACAATGGGTACATACTCTGTCAGCAGTAGCAGTTTAGTGATAGTGACCCATACTATGAAAATAGTGCTTTGAGCTGCAAGGGAATAATTAGGGAAGGTGGTGCTGAGAGCCATCCAGGTAACATACCTGAGTACCCCAGAAATGCAGGCTTCTCTCTCTGGGAAGCTGCTGACTATACCTTTCATTGTGCTCAGCCCCCATCCACCTTGATTTTACATTTTAGCTTCGTGTCTCTCTTGAGATCTAATTTTCTGGTATGTACAAAAGACTGTCTGTGTGCATCAATTTGTTTCCTGGTATCATCTTCCTGACATTGCAGTGCAATCTGTAAGGATTTTATTTCCAGATCTTATACCTCTAAAACCTCTTCCAATTGAATTATCTCAACAACAAAGGAATGACTATAAAGATAACTTTGTTCTTAATTACATACTTTAGCAAGTTGAATCATCCAGTGAGCCATGGATGGAGTTTCTCAGTCTCTTTGCTAACATCCTGTTGCATAGCTCCAGACATGTTAGCTGGACCATTATGAACAGGTCTATTCATGAGGTTCAAGCTTCCTCTCTGCTTTCTTTGAATTAAAACTGGCAGTAGAAAAATTATTATCCCTCCACATTTAAAAATGTGTTTATTAAGATGGCATAGTCATATATATATGAGGACAAATGACCCCCTAACACAAATGTGGTCTTGAGTTTGCTTTTCTTCTAATCTCTTATGGGTTGTCAGAAATATTTTAATGATCCAATGAAGAATCATTCTTTTCCTATTAATCAACTCCTCAAATACTAATTTGAAGATTATATGATGAAATCATGATTTTCCTTTTTCACACAAGACTGATGTGTTGCTTTAGGGAAAAACATAATCTAGCAACCCTGTGTCTTTCCAGTTTTTAGAGATCCTTGGTATTTGTAATGTGAGGGATGGGGATAAGACTGACATACAAGAATAGCCCAATGTTTGGCTCTCTCACTTTGTTCCTTGCTTCTTACGAGTCATCAGAGAAACAACCACTGGTTGAATCACACAAAGGCTTAATGTCTTAGTCTGTTTCCTATTGCTATAACAAAATACTGAAGGCTACATAATTTCTAAAGAAAAAAGTTTATTTATCTCATAGTTCTGAAGGACAAGAGCATGGCAGCAGCATGCTTCTAGTGAGGGCCTCATAGTAGAAGCAGAAAGATAACAAACAAGTGCATAAGAGAGAAAGGCTGAGAAAGGAGCTGATTCACTTTTTAACAACCTGCTCTCATGAGATCTAATACAGTCCCTCAAGAACTAAAGATCCTTCAGGACACCAATGCCTCTTAAAGGCCCTACCTGGAAGGAGTTTGGGGGTAGGAATGATAGTTGAGTGAAACAGACATTATTGCCTCATGTACATATATGACTGCATGACCATTGTGACCCTGCAATATGTATAATCAGAAAAATGAGATTATGCTTCATTTATGTATGATTGATCAGAATGTATAAATGCATTCTACTGTCATGTACAACTAATTAGAACAAAAAAAGTTTAAAATTTTCTGAAAAAGGTCCTACCCACTCTCAACACTCTTACACTGAACCAAGTTTCAAAATGGGTTTCAGTAGGGATGAACCATATTCAAACCACAGCATTTACCAGAGAAAAGGTGGTGAATACTCCTGAAATGTTAGTCAGTCATCTGTTGGCTTTCCGTGGTTCATCAATGCTCCTTAGTTGTGAGAGATGAAGGGAAGGGGAGCTTGCTGTTACAAGCTTTCTCCATGGGGACACCTAGGACCATACCAACTTCCACTCCAGGCTCTTCTCTTGAGCCCATTGTGGTCCACAGTGAATGACCTCCCCACCCCTCAGCTACCCATTCAAGAAAGATTTTCCAGAACCTTCCAGTCCTCATTAATTTGTTGCTGACCAAATATTTGTTAAGGACTCCTGGAACCAGCTTTTCAGAGGTAAGTGGACAAAAATCCCTGCCAGACAGTAGTCAGTAGATATAACAAATAGTATGTGTATACAGTTTGTTCAAAGGAGAAAAGTACAATGGAAAAGACAGAGTAAAGCAGAGTGAGGAATAACAGGAAAGCTGAGGATGGGGAAATGCTAAAACTGCAATGGAAGTATCACAGCAGGCATCAGTGAGATGCAACTTTGGAGCAGGGCTGATGGAGGAGAAGGGATGAGCCACCAGGGTATCTGGAGAAGAGCATTCCCACAAGAGGAACAGCCAGTGCCCAAACCAGCAGCAGAAGGAGGGGACAGCTGTGCCTATAGCAAGCAGAACAAGCCAGACAACAGACAAGATGAGTTCAGATGGGTAGGGGAACCAGAAATCATGGAACTTTCTCATCTGGGAGATACATACAAGAACTCTGGACATCTTTGAACATAAGAATGGTGTGAGCTGAGATGTTTTAAAAGGATCCCTCTGCCTTATTGTGGAGACAGAAAGAAAGATCAACTAAGGGGTAGTTATAGTTGTTCAGGTGGGGACTTTAGTGACTTGGACCAGACTTGGTGCAGTCTGGAGTGAGAGGAGCTGACTGATAAGAGCTCACTGCAGTGATGGAAACATTCTACCTCTGCCCTGGCTAGTACACACATGAAACATCACCTCTGTGAATAAGAAACTGTTTTTTAAAATTTAATTTCTCTCCAGTTTTCCCAAGAATTCCTGTTTGAACAATTTCTTATTGCTCTCGAATTTTTTACTTTTAATTTAGTTTAAATATAAATAATAATCTGGTTTAATTTAAATGTAAATAGTCACATGGAGCTCATTGCACAGGGAGACAGGAAGAGGGAAGCATGGTGGAATGAATCTGACCAAACTTTTCAATGTACAAGTATGAATATCCACAAGGAGCTAATTTTTAAAAATTAATAGAAGAAAGATCAGTAGAACAGAGGAAAGGGAATGGAGGGAAAGGAGGGAAGGGTAGTACTGTAGACTGAATTAGAGCAAATTATATTTCATACTTGTACAATCATGTCAAAATGAACCGTAACATTATGTTTAACTAAAATAAACTGATTTTAAAAAAAGAAAACAGCAAAGAATTTCAATATAGAAACAGCAGTGGACAGGGCCCTGTGTGACTGCACAGCTCACACCCACAGCACTAGTCTGGCTGCTACTGTGAGAGACAGAGGCTTAGCCTGCAGCTTCTGGTGTATAGAATCCAAATCTCAGAGTTTTCCCACCTGAGGAGTAAGGGATCTGGTCTCACCAGCTCTCATTGCTGATTGCTTCAGAGCAGCTTCTGGGGTTGTGTCATTGTTAAGCAAAGAGATGGTGATGGTGCTTCCTGGCAATTAGAAATGCTCTAGTAGTAAGGCCTCTGGGGGAGGGTAAGCCACCAGCAGTGCCCAGCAGGCTACCCAAATCCCAAGGAGTCTCCTGCTATGCCCCTAAAAATGAGCCATCTCTTAGCAGGAGCACCTGCTGTAGTTCCTTCTTTAAACTATGCCCCCTCAAGTCCTTTGCCATCTGGCTTCTTCACACCCCAACTCTTTCATCAACCTGAGTAGCCATCATTTCTACAGGTGGAAGTACCAAGGTGCACTAAGATGAGGGAGGGAGCTATGTCCTTGGGTTCTTAAATTTGCAGATGTGTTGTTTCCAAAATGACCCTCGATAAGCTAATTTTATCCCATGGGCTTCATTCGCCTCATCTGTAAAATGGACTCAGAAATTATTCTCAGTCTATTTCCACAAGCTTGAGGCATCTGCATCAGTATGATACTGGGAAAGCTGTTTTTAAAATAATAATTTCATTTCTAAGGGATAGGGATTTCTCTTAAAGCTTGGGTAGGGGTGGGTATTGCCAGGGTCACTTTACTGAGTGTTTCTTACATGAACCATCCTTCTTCAAGTGTTTACTTGAAGAAGGTATAAAAAATGGTTTCAACTAGAAAATTATTTTCCCTCATTTTACCTCTTTAATCGTATCTGTGTGCCATAAACACCAGCTCCTTAATTACTGTTATGGTTAATTTTATGTTGTAGTTAATTTATATTATGGTTAATTCAGCTTTGAATAAGTAATGGGATACCCAGGTATTTAGTCAAACACCCTTCTGGGTATTTCTGTAAGGGTATTTGGCATGAGATTAATTTTTTTTTTTTTTTTAAACCAGGGATTGAACCCAGGGGCACTAAAACCACATGCTCAGCCCTTTTATTTTTATTTTGAGGTCGAATCTTGCTAAGTTCCTTAGGGCCTCACTAAGTTGCCAAGGTTGACTTTGAACTTTCAACCCTTTTGGCCTCAGCCTCCTGAGTCACTGAGATTACAGGTGAGCACCATAATAAGACATACTCATACATATCTCCAGGTGGTTCTCTTCCTCTGGAGAATGTCAACTAACACAATTAGATGTAATTAGATTTCAACTGAATGATTAGGATATCAATGATAGGAGTTGAATTGCTGTCAGCAACCCAGATTTGCTTCGTCCAGACCCAGGGAAACTGAACCAGTAAAATTACATTCTGTAAACTGGGAAGGGCTTGGGAGAGACTATAGATGTTCCAGATTCCACCCACATTTTCACATTTTATGTGGAAAAGTGGAGTAGGCAGCACTAATGAAACCTACTTATTAAAATGTCTCTCCTTTTAAACCCTCTGGATTCATGTAAGCAAACAAAAATAGACATTTTTACTTAAAATGGACCTGAATTCAAAACAAAGCTCAATATCTGTAAGACATGAACTTACTCACAAAGGTGCATGCTGTCTGCAGACATAGTCACTTCACCCCAATGGGACCAAAATACCAGAGGCCTGATGTGGAGGAAGGGCATTAGGCCCCTGGAAATCCACTTGCCTGCACCCAACATATTTAATCATTACACAGTAATAGATTTCTATTAGAGAGAATTTGTGGTTTAGAGCAAAGCTCCTCTAAGTGCAAAAATGTGACTTCAGGCATGCATAAGATGCTCCTGCTGAAATCAGTGGGAGTTGCTTTCCATGTAGGTAATTGTACTGACTGGCAAGGATCGTGGCTACCAATTAGAGCACTGTGCAGCTCACATGTTGTCCTACAGTTCAAGAAGATGGGGCTACAGGGAAACCCAGATTAAATAGCCTTCTTCCCCACAAACCAGCTTGTCTAGGATTCCATGGGTGCAGTGTTACATTTGCCCCTTATTTTCCTTTGTAGATGTGAGTTGTACAGGATTTTGTGATCAAATTACCATAGAGAAGGAGAATCCACTCTACATGGAATAAAATAATTCCCACTGGGCACCAGCTCCTACATGAGAAAGCAACATTGGCATCACACACACATACCTGCCTCTGCATTAATCACATAGGGATCCTTGAATCCAGACAGATTTTGAATCTTTACTCTGCCAAATTCTGTGTCCTAGTATGATGGGATCCTTGGATGAGGAATGGGCAGAGGCCATGGGGCATCTGCATGGCTTCACAATTAACCATATTTGTTAGTGAGCTTGTACTTAGAAAGCTAATGTACTATTGTTTCCAGGGCAGCATTCTGCAGACATTCAGAATAGAAGCTGAGATAAATTCTTCAGAAACGCGTGGACTAGGGCTGTGTGGGTCACAGTGGAGTTTCTCCTTCACTTGTGTATTTAAGCAGATTTTTCTGTCACAACTCTTTGAAGCTTTGGCACATTCCATTCCATTGTCTTCCTCAGGACTCCACAGAGGAACTTGGGCCTTTGCTTCCCACTCCTCATTCTGCTCTCTCCTTAATACCTTCCAAGTCTGTATGGAGGCTGGAGGATGGGGCTTCCTATGTGCCTGTTGACTTGCTTGACACATTTTCAGCATGCTCATCCTGAAGTTCACTTAGCTGCTACTCAATCCCACCTCCAGCAACACTAACCACTGGAGTTTTCCTTTATGCTTCCCCAGTTCCCCATCCTCCTCGCATGGCTGCTCTCACTGTCATCAATTCTCTATGCTCTAACTTTGCCTCCTAATTTTAGGACCTCCCCCCACCACCACCAATTCTTCACATTGGAAAAAAGAGTCATTTTTTGTTGCTTCTTTCATCTCTTTCTTCCAGTCTCCATAAAATATATCCTTTTTAAAGAATCAATAGCATGTTCAATATTATTCAACATGCAGTATCAGTGTCATTTTGTTGGAAGGCCATGTTCACATTATGACAGTTGCCCTAGATGGTATCAACAAATATTTTTGATAACATCCTTTGAATTTTTATATATTGACCTCATGCAACTTCTTGTCACATTCTCTGTCAAATCTTGTTTTCTTTTCCTAAATATTAAACAAAGGCCCAAAATATATAAGATTCAAACTTCAAATGCAACATTGCAAGTGCTAAACTAATTTCTGAGCCTTCATGTCTTCCATTTACCTTCCCTGGCCTCAGGAATCAATAATGCACTGTAAAGAGAATTGAACCTGAAACCATGCACCTAATTTTCAATTGATTTGGCCCCTTGGTTGATGAAGCTAATCTTTGCCTCAGTTTCTGCAAACTGTACATTGCTCATACTGATTTTTGCCTTCCCCAGTTCAGAGCATGATTGTTGGAAGAATCAAAGAAAGAGAAGGTCATAGCAACATAGCTTGAATGTAAAATGGTTCAAAAGTGCAAGGGTCCTTTATATAGCCTCTAGGCTTTCCTAGATACTGAAGTCAACAGTCCTCTGCCATCTAGTTTTCACTGTTCTAGTCCTATAAAAACCCTTGTTGTAACACTATCCTTTTCAGCTAAGCAAGTACTGGAGTTTTGTTTTTTTTTTTTTATTGTTGTTGTTTGTTTGTTTTGTTTTGTTTTTCCCCTGTGTATTTATTTTATGTATCTCTTAAAGGAAAATAAAAAGTACTACCTCTGTGATACTCTTGTCCTAAAAATCCCAAAGACCAGAACCCCTTCATTAAGTGTAAGGTAGGAAGGGAAGTAGATGGTCAGAAGCCAAAGTCCTGGAGTATGGCTTGAGAGTATGTTGTATTGATGGTAGGTGGGGAAAGATAATTTGAAAATGACAGTCTTTCTGAATATGAGATAATTTTAGAAAGTAAGATTGAAAAGAAGGAGATAAAAAGTCTACATCATACCAAATAGGTTGTAAGGTGCATCAGACTATTTATTTTAAATGATAGCTATAAATCTCATTAGAAAGAAGTGCTGAAAAAAAAAAAAGATTCTGACTTGGTTATAAATGGTTCACTAGCATTCATAATGGAGTGATGACTGAATTAGAAAAAAATATGATAAATATCACAAGAGAAAACCTAGAAGATGAATATATTCTCAGCAACATTCTGGAATTTGGTCTAGAGAGGACAAGCAGGTAAGGTTGTTGTAGTGACTTGCGAGTTGTTGGAAGGAGCCCTGGACTTGGTATTAGAAGACCTGGCTTTAAATCTTGGCTTCTTGAGTGTTTTTGCTATCTCTAGGAGACAAGTATTCTCTGGGCTTTTGTTTTTCTTATTTGTAGAATGGAGAGATGGTTCCTGAAATAGTGTCTCTGTAAACTCAATTGAAATAATAACTGAGAAAGATCATAGCAGGCATTGTGATTGACCTCACAATCAATGTTTCATTTCCACTCCAGGGATGAAACCTGATTCATGCCCCTGTGGTCATCTTCCATAACAGTGATTGGTTCAGAAAACTGGCCTGGGTCAGTCAGTAAACGGCATTCTCCAGGTGACATGAATCAGTCCAGGAATGAGTTTATGACCTGTGTGGCTCATTTTCAGGGAACAGGGTGGCTGGAGGTATAAAGAGAGTCACAGGAAGAGTCAGCTTCTTTCTCCCTCTAGACTGGGAAGTGTACTACTGACAGTGTGGAGGGAATCACAGCCACCTCCTACCAAGCTGAAGATCAAACTGGGTCAGAATGAAGAGAACTAAAGGAAAATAGAGACAGAGACCCTACAGAAAGGCACCCCTGAATCTGACTATAAATTCTGCACCTTGAGCAATCACCACTTCTAACTGTTTAGCACCTTACTGTCCCGCACAAACAGCCTTACTGATTCAGCGTGCTTGGCAAAATGAATGCAGAAGGCAGTACAGTAACCACGAAGCAATCAAATCTTCCACTTTTGAGGTTTATAAAAGGTTTCAGTCTAAAGCCTGCTTTTCCTACTTATAACTATCAGCCTATAGAAAAGTTATTGACATCCTTAATGTTGTATTCCTGCTGTGTAAAATGTGTCATTACACACTGCATAATGACATAATGTAAGTGAAGCACTTGCCCTATAGTAAACATCAGAAAATTGTTGTTATGCTGTAGAAATATGATATGTGATGAAGGTCAAATGCATTTATACAGAGCATGTATAGGTTGCCTATTGGTCATCACATAGTGACTGTGCTCCTTAAGGGTCTTCTCTGTGGAGGAGGATCTAGGGGCACAGAGCCAGGGAATTGGGTTTTTGCCTTCCTCTTCCAACCTAGAGAAATGCCATGCTACAGAGTCCACGGAACATTCTTTGATACTGGAGATCCCCAACTATTGCAGATCATTTTCTGTTGCAGAACAGCTGAGGCTGGGTAATATCTAAAGAAAGAAATTATTTACTAACATTTTTGCAAATTGAAAGTCCAAGATCATGCAACCCCAATGATTTATCCTCTTTTATGGGGCTTTTTGACTACATTGCAATATGGCAGAGAGAACGTTGTGATAGGACCACATGAGAGGAGGAAAACAGGGATTCAGGGAACAGTATTGCTCTTTTTATGACAACTCATTCTCGAGGGAACTAGCAGATGCCTCTTGGAGAACTTCACTGATCCTTCCAAAGCAGGGCACTAACCTCCTTCCACTAGGCCCCACTTGTGAAGGGCCCCACACCTCAACACTACCACACTGGAGACCTGCCTTCCAGCACTTAAACCAGAGCTCCAACCCTGTGGGGAGGGTGATGAGTACAGACACGTGAGTTTGGGGGTCACGCTGGCACTCTGGCAAGTGACCGTCTTTCTTCACAAAGCTCTCCTTTCCTTCCCTGTAAAAGGAAGATTGTAGTAAGCTGCTTCCCAAGATTTCCCTAAAGCATGAAAAAGTACACAAAGCCCTCTGTTTGCTTTCTGGCTCTGGGATGAAGAAAGTACCCCAGTCTCTCACTCCTTCTAAAACCTGAAGACCCTCGCCAACACCTCATTCAGATTCTCTGATGACAGCTCATGGCATACCTGAGGAAAGACCAATTCCTCTCTGTTCAGCTGTGTTCAAACCAAGGTTTCACTTTTAGATGTCATAAGTCTATATAGGCAGCCCAGCTATATGATATTTAAGTGCACAAATATCAAGGTATAATTCAGAATTCACTCTTTTTACATGTATAATTCAGTGAGTTTTGATAGATGTTACAGTTGTGTAACCACTGCTACAATTAAAGAGTATTTTCATCTCCCCAAATGGTCTTTATGCCCCTTTATGGTAATCCTCCTCCCACACCACTAGTTCCAGGGAACCTCTGATCTGCTGCCTATTACTGTAGTTGTTCCTTTTCTACAATTTTATATAATTTTATATATTCTGGATGGGGCTTCTTGTATAAACATAATGTTTTCCAGCACCCTTTATGTTTGGTGTGTATCAGCAGGTTGTTTTGTTTTATTGCAAATTAGTATTTCATTGGGTGGTTACAACACACTTTAGTTATCTATTACTAAACAGATAATTCACTTATTTCCATTTTGGGCTATCAGGCATAAAGCCCCAACAATATTTGGGTATAAGCCTTTGATGGATATATATGTTATTTACCTCTAGTGTTATTGCTGAACTGCATGAATGTATATATATTTAACCTAGAACTGTCCAAATCAAATTGTTTTCCAGTATAGTTTTTACCATTTTGTATTCTTATCAACAATGCCATGAGATTTCCATCTGCTCTGCATTACTCACTTAGTATTGTGAGTCTTTTATTTTTTTTTATTTTTTTAGTTATTGTTTTTTTGAGGGTGTTATTCTTTTTTTTATTGTAAACAAATGGGATACATGTTGTTTCTCTGTTTGTACATGGCGTAGGCATACCATTTGTGTAATCATAAAATTTACATAGAACATGTTGTTTGATTTATTCTGTTATTTTTCCCTTCCCCCACCCCTCCCACCCCTCTTTTCCCTCTATACAGTAATTCCTTCCTCCATTCTTACCACCCTCCCTAACCCTAACTCTAACCCTAACAATAACCCTTCACTCCCCCCCATTATGTGTCTCATCCACTTATTAGCGATATCATTCCTCGTGTGGCTTTTTGAGATTGGCATATCTCACTTAGCATGATATTCTCCAATTTCATCCATTTGCCTGCAAATGCCATAATTTTATCATTCTTTATGGCTGAGTAATATTCCATTGTATATATATACCACAGTTTCTTCATCCACTCATCAATTGAAGGGCATCTAGGTTGGTTCCACATGGCTATTGTGAATTGAACAGCTATGAACATTGATGTGGCTGTATCTCTGTAGTATGCTGATTTTAAGTCCTTTGGGTATAGGCCAAGGAGTGGGATAGCTGGGTCAAATGGAGGGTCCATTCCAAGGTTTCTAAGGAATCTCCACACTGCTTTCCAGAGTGGCTGCACTAATTTGCAGCCCCACCAGCAATGTATGAGTGTACCTTTCTCCCCACATCCTCACCAACACCTGTTGTTGCTCGTATTCTTGACAATCGCCATTCTAATTGGGGTGAGATGGAATCTTAGGGTGGTTTTGATTTGCATTTCTCTTATTATTAGAGATGTTGAACATTTGTCCATATGTTTGTTGATTGCTTGTAGATCTTCTTCTGTGAAGTGTCTATTCATTTCCTTAGCCCATTTGTCAACTGGATTATTTGAATTCTTGGAGTAGAGTTTTTTGAGTTCTTTATAGATTCTGGAGATTAATGCTCTATCTGAAGTATGATTGGCAAAGATATTCTCTCACTCTGTAGGCTCTTCTTCACATTGCTGATAGTTTCCTTTACTGAGAGAAAGCTTTTTAGTTTGAATCTATCCCAGTTATTGATTCTTGCTTTTATTTCTTGTGCTATGGGAGTCCTGTTAAGGAAGTCTGGTCCTAAGCCGACATGTTGAAGATCTGGACCTACTTTTTCTTCTATAATCTGCAGGGTCTCTGGTCTGATTCCGAGGTCCTTAATCCATTTTGAGTTTAGTTTGGTGCATGGTGAGAGATATGGGTTTACTTTCATTCTGTTGCATATGGATTTCCAATTCTCCCAGCACCATTTATTGAAGAGGCTATCTTTTCTCCATTGCATATTTTTGGCACCTTTGTCTAGTATGAGAAAATTGTATTTATTTGGGTTTCTGTCCGTGTCCTCTATTCTGTACCATTGATCTACCTGTTTATTTTGGTACCAATACCATGCCGTTTTTGCTACTATTGCTTTGTAGTACAGTTGAAGATCTGGTATTCCAATACCCCCTGTTTCACTCTTCCTGCTAAGGATTGCTTTAGCTATTCTTGGTTTCTTATTCTTCCGGATGAATTTCATGATTGTTTGCTCTTTCTGTAAGGTACGTCATTGAGATTTTAATTGGAATTGCATTGAATTTGTATAGCACTTTAGGTAGTATGGCCATTTTGACAATATTAATTCTTCCTATCCAAGAACATGGAAGATCTTTCCATCTTCTAAGGTGTTCTTTAATTTCTTTCTTTAGTGTTCTGTAGTTCTCAGTGTAGAGGTCGTTCACCTCTTTCGTTAGATTGATTCCCAAGTATTTTATTTTTTCGATGCTATTGTGAATGGGGTAGTTTTCCTAATTTCTCTTTCTGAAGATTCATCACTTATGTATAAAAATGCGTTGGATTTATGGGCATTGATCTTGTAACCTGCTACTTTACTGAATTCACTTATGAGTTCTAAGAGTTTTCTGGTGGAATTTCCAGGTTCCTCTAAATATATAATCATGTCATCAGCGAACAGGGATAGTTTGAGTTCTTCTTTTCCAATTCGTATCCTTTAATTCTTTGGTATGTCTAATTGCTCTGGCCGAGTCTCAAGAACGATGTTGAATAGAAGTGGTGAAAGAGGGCATCCCTGCCTTGTTCCAGTTTTTAGGGGGGAATGCTTTCAGTTTTCACCATTAGAATGATATTAGCCATGGGCTTAGCATAAATGGCCTTTACAATGTTAAGGAATGTTCCCACTATCCCTATTTTTTCTAGTGTTTTGAGCATGAAGGGGTGCTGTATTTTATCAAATGCTTTTTCTGCATCTATTGAAATATCATGTGATTCTTGACTTTAAGTCTATTGATATGGTGAATTACGTTTATTGATTTCCTGATGTTGAACCAACCTTGCATCCCTGGGATGAACCCACTTGATCATGGTGCACTATCTTTTTAATATGTTTTGTATGCGATTATTTTGTTGAGAATTTTGTGTCAATGTTCATTAAGGTATTGGTCTGAAATTTCTTTCCTTGATGAGTCTCTGTCTGGTTTAGGTATCAGGGTGATATTGGCTTCATAGAATGAGTTTGGGAGGGTTCCCTCCTCTTCTATTTTATGGAATACTTTGAGAAGTATTGAAATGAGCTCTTCTTTAAAGGTTTTGTAGAACTCGGCTGAGAACCCATCTGGTCCCGGACTTTTCTTTGTTGGTAGGCTTTTGATGACTTCTTCTATTTCAGTACTTGAAATTGGTCTATTTAAATTGTGTATGTCCTCCTCTTTCAGTTTAGGCAATTCATATGTCTCTAGAGACCTGTTGATGTCTTCGAAATTTTCTATTTTGTTGGAGTATAGATTTTCAAAATAGCTTCTAATTATGTTTTGTATTTCCCTCTTTTCTGTTGTGACTATTTCCTTGTTCATTCCGGAATTTAGTGATTTGGGTTTTCTCTCGTCTTCTCTTTGTACTGGTGTCCCAGAATTTTGATATGATGTTTCTTTGTTCTCATTTACCTCTAAGAATTTTTTAATTTCCTTCCTAATATCTTCTGTTATCCATTCCTCATATGATAGCATATTGTTAATCTCCAGATGTTGGAATAGTTTCTGTGTTTACTCTTTTCATTTATTTCTAACTTCAATCCATTATGATCTGATAGAATACATGGTAGTGTCTCTATCTTCTTGTATTGCTAACATAGCTTTGCGGCATAATATATGGTCTATTTTAGAGAAGGATCCATGTGCTGCTGAGGAGAAAGTGTATTCGCTCTTGGTTGGATGGTATATTCTATAAATGTCCGTTAAGTCTAAATTATTGATTGTGTTATTGAGATCTATGGTTTCTTTGTTCAATTTTTGTCTGGAAGATCTGTCCAGTGGTGAGAGAGGCGTGTTAAAATCACCTAGTATTATTGTGTTATGGTCTATTTGGTTTCTGAAATTGAGAAGGATTGTTTGACATACATGGATGAGCCACTGTTTGGGGCATAGATGTTTATGATTCTTATGTCTTGCTGATTTATGCTTCCCTTAAGCAGTATGAAATGACCTTCTTTATCCCTTCTGACTAACTTTGGCTTGAAGTCCACATCATCTGAAATGAGGATGGATACTCCAGCTTTTTTGCTGAGTCCATGTGCATGGTATGTTTTTCCCCATCCTTTCACCTTTAGTCTATGGTATCTTTTTCTATGAGGTGAGTCTCTTGTAGGCAACATATTATTGGATCTTTCTTTTTAATCCAATCTGCCAGTCTATGTCTTTGATTGATGAATTCAGGCCATTAACATTCAGGGTTATTATTGAGATATGATTTGGTTTCCCAGTCATTTGGTTCATTTTTTAAATTTTATTTATTATTTGTTGACACAACTTGTTTCCTCCTTTATTGACAATTCCTTTAGGATAATTCCTCCCTTTGCTGATTTGCTCTTTGTTTTCATCTCTTCTCATGGATATTTTGCTGAGAATGTCTATAATGCTGGCTTTCTTCTGTAAATTCTTTTAGCTTTTGTTTATCATGGAAGGATTTTATTTCATCGTCAAATTTGAAGGTAAGTTTTGACGGGTATAAATTCTTGGTTGGCATCCATTTTCTTTCAGGGCTTGAAAATGTTGTTCCAGGCCCTTCTAGCTTTTAGGGTCTGGATTGAAAAATCTGCTGATATCCGTATTGGTTTCCCCCGAATGTAATTTGGTTCTTTTCTCTCACAGCCTTTTAAATTCTGTCTTTATTTTGTATGTTAGGTATTTTCATTATAATGTGCCTTGGTGTGGGTCTGTTGTAATTTTGTGTATTTGGAGTCCTATAAGCCTCTTGAACTTGATTTTCCATTTCATTCTTCAGATTTGGGAAATTTTCTGATATTATTTCATGAATAAATTGTTCATTCTTTTGGTTTGTTTCTCTAGGCCTTCCTCAATCCCAATAATTCTTAAATTTGGCCTTTCATGATATCCCATAGTTCTTGTAGATTCTGTTCATGATTTCTTACCATATTCTCTGTTTGTTCAACTTTGTTTTCAAGGTTAAATATTTTGTCTTCAATGTCTGAGGTTCTGTTTTCCAGGTGTTCTATCCTACTGGATATGCTTTCTATGGAGTTCTTAATTTGGTTTATTGTTTCCTTCATGTCAAGAATTTCTGTTTGATTTTTTTTCAATATCTCTAACTCTTTATTGAAATGATCTTTTGCTTCCTGTATTTGCTCTTTTAACTGTCAATTGGTGCGATCATTCAGTGCCTGCATTTGCTCTTTCATCTCATCGTTTGCTTCCCTGATCATTTTAATTATGTACATGCTGAACTCCTTTTCTGTCATTTCTTCTGCCATGCTGTCATGGTTTTATTGATGTAACATCTAGATTTGTTTGCAGCATTTTCTTTCCTTGTTTCTCATATTGTTCCGGTATCAGTGGACCGCTCAGATATTGCAGATTTCCTCTATTGACTTACAATGTCCCTGAAGATTTCTATATATATCCCCTCTTAGCATTCAGTAGGCTGAAGTCTTGGAGGAAGTTGATAATGCGGTGCTCCACAAGGAAGCTGCCTCTTAGGAGTGGTGGCCTTCAGGTGGGGTATATTCCCTGCTAGTGGCCAGAGGTGCCTCCACTTGTTGTCCAATGGTCATCCAAAGGGGAACTAGGCTGCGGGCTGAGGCAAGGCCGGTTTGGGCCTGTGTCTCTGGTTTTACCGTCCTTGTGGGGAAACCTCACCCGGCAGGGAAGATTCACCCAGTGGGGAGATCTCGCTGGTCAGTTTCCTCCTAGAGGTTCCCCTCAATTTACAGCTACTGCCTGGGCTGGACTGCTTTCCTCTGCAAAGTTCCCAGGGGCCCGGCCCTACCTCCTGGGCCTGGGAGCCTCACCCTTCTCAGATGAATCTCCTTAGGCTGCCTCTCCTTAGAGAATCTGCCCACAGGCTGGAACCTTTGCTCCGCCCTAAGCGTGTCTCTGTGCGACTCTTCCACCAAGAAGACTCCTAGGTCCTGGGACCCTGCTCTGCACCTAATTGCCTGGCTATGCGACCCCTCCTCTGAGCAGCCACCTGGGGCCCCCGTACATCGCTCTGAGTCCCAGAGACCCGCCACACGCCTCTTCCTCCAGACAGCCGCCCAGTATTTCGGTGCGGTCACTAGGAGTCCAAGAACTCACTGCGTGCCTCCTCCTCCCACCAACCACCTGTAGCCTGGGGCAATCAATCACTCTGAGTCGAAGTGACCCTCCCCGTTTCTCCTCCACCTCCAGGTAACCCCCCGGGTGTTCAGGAGTGGTCGCTCTGAGTGGCTCTGAATCCACGTGACCTGCTGCACTCGTCCTCTGGGCAACCGCCCGGAGCTCTGGTGCGGCCACTTGAGACCAAGCGACCCACCGTGCTTCTCCTCCAGGCAGCCCCCCTGTGTTCAGGAGTGGTCGCTTTAAGTGCAAACAACTCACCAGTCGCCTCCTCCTCTGAGCAGCCGCCTGGAGCTCTAATGCAGTCACTGCGGGTCCAAACGACCCGCTGCGCTCCTCCTCCTCCTCTTCCTACTCCTCCGGGCAGGCCCCGGTGTTCAGAAGTGGTCTGAGTCCAAACAGCTCGCCACGCAGCCCCTCCTCTGGCAATTGCCTGTAGCTCTGGTGTAGCCACTCCGAATCCAAGCGGCCGCGCTCCTCCTCCTCGTCCTCAGGGCAGGCCCCGGTGTCTGAGTCTACACAGCTCTACTCGCCACTCCTCCCCTGGGCAGCCACCGGAGCCCCAGTGGTTGCTCCGAGTCCCCAGCACTGTTCTGAGCGGCCTCCTCTCCGACGCTCCCAGTTGTCCGTGTTCACTGCTCCAGCGGGGGGAGGGGTGTCTCGCCAGCAGCTCTACTTCACAAGTTCCCTGCGTTCCGGGACTACCGTCCCATCCGGGACGCCCTCCCCAATGGGAGAGAGTCACCTGGCTGCTTTGAGTTGGTCCCAAGTGTCTCAATATCTCCTCTTTTGAATCCTGAGTCCTGGAGCAACATGAAATGCAGCCACCCTCTAGGCCGCCATCTTGAAACTCTCAAGTCTCTTTAATTTTAGCCATTTTTATGGAAGTGTGTATCTCATGTGGTTTTAATTTGCAAATTAAAATGCAGCATTAAAAATGCTGACTATATTTTCTGGTGGTTTTTTTTTCATCCATATCTCTTCTTGGTGATACGTCTTCAAATTTTCTGTTCGATTTTGTGTTGAATTGCTCAGCCTCTTATTACTGAGTTACAAAGTTCTTTTCATTCAGAATCAAGCCCTTTAATAGATATCCTTTTTGCCATTTTCTCTCAGTCTTTTGTTTGCCCCTTAATTTTAACTATCTTTGAGGTCAAAAGCTTTTAATTTTTACCAAGTATAATTTAGCATTTTTTTCTTTTATGGTTTGTGTTTTGTGCTCTATTTAATAAGTTCTTGCCTATTCCAAGGTGACAGAGAAAAACTCTTTGCTGCTTTCTTCTGGAAGTTTTCTGGTCCTGCTTTTATAGTCATAACTATGCATTAATTTTTGTATACAAAGTGAGAGGCAATTTTTTAGTGTTTCCAGTAGTTGAAACACTCTTTCCCCTGTTAAATTACTTTGTCATCATTATAAAATAAAATGACAATATATGTATGAGTCACTTTCTGGAATGTTTGTTTTGATCTACTCATCCATATACAAATCTTTACCTAATACTTCACTCTGTAATATTTTTATAGAACATAGTTAGTATCAGTTCTCTGATCTGGTTTTACATTTTAAAAAATGTTTGCATTTCCAAATAAATTTAGAATCACATCACTGTGTGTAGAAAATCAGTGTTTTGGTTAGTATTACATTGAATCTATTGATAAATTTGGAGAGAATCAGCATCTGAACAGTATTGAGTCTTCTGATCCATGAATATGGCAAATATCTCCACTTATACATATTTTAGAATTTCTGCAGTGTTTTACACTTCTTAGTGAAAGAGCTTTACCTATATTTTATACAATATGTCAATATTTTATATTTCAATGCTGTTGGGAATGATATTTTAAATTGCCTATTATTTATTTCTAATATATAGTAATACAATTAACTTTTATGTATTAACCTGTATCATGTGATGTTTTTAAACTCACTAATTTTCATAATGTTTTGGTAGATTCTGTAGGATTTTCTATGTGTACAAATATACAGTTATCTTATTTACAAATAAAGGGAGTTATACATCTTTCTAATCTCTATACCTTTTACTTCCTTCCTGGCCTTCATGCCCTGGGTAGGCCCTCCCATATAATGACAAACAAAAGTGGTGAGAGTGCATATCCTTGACAGGTTCCCAATCTTTTGCTCTCTTCTCACTGAGTAATGTTTTCTCCTGTGTTCATTATGGATGTCTTTTTAAGGGTGAAGAAATAACTTTCTATTCCTCCTTTGCTGAGAATTTTTTATTTGTTTGTTCATCATGAATGAATATGGAATCGAATCGTGTCAAATGTTTTTTCTTCATTTCTGATGTGATATTTTTTCTTTCAATATCAATTGAGTTTTGAAAACTAAACAGACCTCATCTTGCTTGGATAAACACAATTAGTGTACATTATTTGTCCTTTTCCATGTTTGCTAGAATTGATTTACTAATATTTTATTAAATACTTTGCATACCCCTCATGAGAAATATAATCTATTGTTGTTTCTATTTATGATGTCTTTGGGTTTGGGTATCAACATAATGTGGATATTATAAAAATGATATGGAAAGTCTTCTCTCCTGTTTGTCTGGAAGAGTTTACAAAGAATGGGTAATATTTTTTTCTTCTTATGTTTCATAGAATTCAATGTGAAAACATCTTGACCTATAATATTTTGAGAAAGTTACTTATAATTTTAAATTCAGTTACCTTAATTGATATAGGATTATTGGATTATTTTGTTTGTCTCTTCTTATTTTATTTTTTTTTTTGTTGGGGGACCCGGGGATTAACTCAGGGGGCACTCAACCACTGAGCCACATCCCCAGCCCTATTTTGTATCTTTATTTAGAGACGGGGGTCTCTTTGAGTTGCTTAGTGCCTCACTTTTGCTGAGACTGGCTTTGAACTCTCAATCCTCCTGCCTCAGTCTCCTGAGTCCCTGGGATTACAGGTGGGCACCACCACACTCAACTTCTGTGCTCTTCTTGAATGAGTTTGGTAATTGTGTCTCTCAAAGAATATTTCCATTTTATTTAATTTGTTATAATACCTACTATGATTTTGTATACATATGATTTTATATCACATGTATCATCCATACGATAAATTATAAATTCTTAGACATTATCTGTTATTGAATAAGGATGCCCCCTTATTCATTTCTAATATTGATAACTCTGTGTTCTTTTCTCTCTCTCTTTTGAACTTTCCAGTCATAATGATACTGTCAGATAAGTAGTTCATTATTTATTTAAAATTTTTTTATATAACTTTATAAATTGCTGCTTTTATTTTTATTTCTTCTTGGCTTGTATTTAATATACCCAATTTTTTCTAGGTTCTTAAGATAGAATATTAGAACATTTATTTACATAGACCCATATTATTTGTGCTTTAAAAATTTTAAAGCATTCATATTGTGTTTTCATGTTCATTCACTTTCAAAATATGGTCTAATTTTCCTCATAACGTACAGAATATGCAATAATGTTCTGCTCAATTTTCAAATTTGGAAATTTTTGCAGATATCTTTTTTCTTCTATTGATTTTTCTTTTGATTCTGTGATGATCAGAGAACATTTCTGCATGATTTTAATCACCCTAAATTCATTAAGGCTTGTTGTATGATAAAGGACTTGATCTGTTTTGATGAATTTGTATCAAAAAGAACATATATTCTGCCCTTAATGGAGAGAATTCTACATAAAATTTAAACAGATCAGAGTTGTTTATTTAATTGTTCAAATCTTCTGTACTTTGTGATTGTCCATATGTTCTACTACAGAGAGAAAACTTGTAATCTTAATTATTGATTTATCTTTCTTCAATTTTCAGTTTTTGTTTCATACATTTTGGAGTTCCATTGTCATAGGTACACATGTTTAACATTATCATGATTTCTGGATGAATTTAACATATTTTCTTCATCCTTGGTATATTTCTTTCTTTCTAGAGCTCTACATGCTTTGATATTAGCACACCAACTCCAGCTTTCTTTCGATCAGCATTTGCATACTGTATTTCTTCTGTTCTTCAACTTTGCACATATTTGGTTTTATATTTAAAATGGATTTCTTGTAAACATCATATAAATGGGTCTTGCTTTTAGAGCATTTAAATGGTGTACTTATCCAGGTGGTTGGGTTTAAATCTATTACCTTATTATTTTCTGTCTGCCCCATCTTTTCTTTACACATTTTACTTTTTCTGCCGTTTTTGAATTTATTTTATCCCATTTTATTTTCACTTTGTAACTTATTAACTATACTTCTTTTTTGTTTTATTGAATGGCCTAACATTTAATATAATTTTATTATATCTTCATCTGGTCTATATTAAATAAAATAGTATGAGTTGCTTTTATAAAACCTCTCCCATCCTTTCTGCTATGTTTCTATATTTTACTTCTACATATATTTGAAACTTCACAATAAATATATTTTATACTTATTGTATATTACCATTTCCAGTTCTCTTTATTCTTTTGTATATATCCAGATTGTAACTTGGTATTCATTTTCATTAGCCCATGAGATTTCCTAATATTTCTTACACTAAAAATCATCTGGCAATGAATTATCTCAACCTTTCTTTGTCTGAAATGTATTTATTTTGCCTTAGTATTTAAAACTAATTGAAAAGTTGATTAATTGTAATCACTTTTTAAAACATTGACAGCCCCCACTTCAGTATCCCAACAGTGTTATTCCACTCTTTTCTGGCCTACATAGTTTGTAACAAGAACTCTGCTGTCATTTTCATCTCTGTTTCTCTATAAAGTGTCTTTTAATCAGTTGCTTTTTTTATGAATGATGTTCAATCATTTGACTATCATGTATTTTGGTGTGTTTTCCCCATGCTGAGTCTGTTGTATATTGGATTTATAATTTTTACTAATTTGATAATATTTTTGCTTATAATTTTCACATATTTCTCTCTTTTCTCTATTTCTGAGATTCCAAATATACATATTTAGGTACTTAATATTAACTCCCAGGTCATTCATATCCTTGATATTTTATGTATTTTATTTTTTTTTGTGCTTTATTTTGATAGTTTATGTTGTTTTATTTTCAGTTTCGCTGATTTTTATTCCTATTATGTCTAATAGTTCTGTTAATCTGCTACTTAGCCTTACAATGTATTTTTCATTTAAATGTGTCTTTCCCGTCTTTAATATTCATTTGGGTATTTTTATTTTAATGTATCCTAATTATATTAAACTTCCTCTTTAAATAGACAAAATGTATTTTGCATTGTGAGATGGTTGTCAGCTTTTGGGGGCCAGAAGCAGAATGTTATAGTTTAGATGTGAGGTGTCCCCACAAAGCTCATTGTGAGACAATGCAGGAAGGTCCAGAGGAGAAATGACTGAGTTGTAAGAGACTTAACCCTTCAGTGAATGAATCTGTGATGGAGTAATTGAAGTAACAGGTGTGGCTGGAGGAGGTGGGAGTTGGGGTGTGCCTTTGAGTATATGTTATGTCTCTGGAGAGCAGAGTCCTCTCTCTCTTTGCTTTCTGATGATGTGAGCAGCTTCCTCTGCCACACTCTTTCATCATGATGTTGTGCCTCACCTCAAGCACTGAGGAAATAAGCTGGCCTCTGAAAGGGTGAGCCCTCAAATAAACTTTTACTTCTTTAAAAAAAAAAAAAAAACTTCCACTTTACATCTCTGTATTTTTATAATATCTACAATAATCACTTTCAAATTCTTGTTTATCAAATTCAGTTTCTCATTTCTTTTTTATGTTTCTATTTATTAACTCTTCTCTTAGATATGAATCCTAATTTTCTGCTTTTTTGCATGCTTGATGATTTTTTTTATTGGTTTCCTCAGATTGTAAATTTTTGGTTTTGGGATATTATATTTTGTTGTCTTCCTGTGAAGACTCTTGAACTCTGTTCTGGGATGCATTTAAGGTATGTGCATTTTTTTTTTTTCCAAGTCATGCTCTTAAGTTTTGTTTTAGGGAAGCCTTTATCATGGGTATAATCTAGCTACACTACTAAGCCTTTATCATGGGTATAATTTAACTACACTACTAAGACCCTTCTTAGAATTCTACCCTCTGTTCCTTATATGAAAAGCCAAACCTCTGCAGATGCTGGAAGCTTCCATTATCTTCAGTTTCATAAGAACTCCAGAAAATATTCAACTTAGTGCTCCATAGTAATTATTTCTCCAGTCCTGTGAATTTCATTTCATGCATGTGCATGTCAGTACTTAACCAAAGACTGGAAGGAAACCTCTGCTAGTAGCTTCTCTCTCCTATAAACTGTCCTGCAAATTCTATCTGCTTTTGTCTCTTCTACTTTAAAACCTGTAGAGTCACTTCAATCCAGCAGGAACTCCAAGCTCTGTTTATATTCCTTCTCTGTGAGTCAGTCTGGAAACCATCTTTCAGGCAATTGTCTGGAGAAATTAAGAGGCTTACCTCAATTATTTCACTTTTTCAGAGAACAAGTTCTGTGCTGTCTA
Source organism: Sciurus vulgaris (assembly GCF_902686455.1). Lineage (NCBI taxonomy): Eukaryota > Metazoa > Chordata > Mammalia > Rodentia > Sciuridae > Sciurus > Sciurus vulgaris. The sequence goes on along the minus strand of NC_136463.1, from coordinate 88,026,379 downwards.
GTGTCCAGTGTCTGAAAACAGTGTCACTCCTGTGTGTGCGTGCGCGCACGTGTGTGTGTGTGTGTTTCTGTACAGTTTAATCCTTTATGAACAAAAGCAAAAATCTATGTGATGTTTACTCATATCCACATCCCTTGGCTTGTGAGGTTTCACTACTACTTCTGTTTTCCTGGAGAGACAAACTTGTTATATCATTGAAAAGAGGGTGTCAGCTGCAATAGAAAGATAGATTCATCTCAACTCCAGCCTTGTATTCACCCATATTTCAACTAATATCACATAGGGAATAATAAATGATCCTTGAGTATTCACTTATGCAATTAAAATCCTTACCAATAAGTAAGGACCGTTAAAATGAATATTTTTTTAAAAAAAGCTAAGGGGTATGAAGAATTCAGCTTTATTCCTTTCTGCATATAGTTCAAAAAGTAATTAATGCTGATTAAATACAGAGGTAAATGGAGAAAAACATCTTTGAACTTTAAATTTTTATCTTTCTGAAGCCTTTTATTAAGTATCTATAATTATAGTAATATAAGCAAACTGAAATAGTTTATAGCCTTAGAGCCTAAATTTTTAATTCAAGAAAGTGAAGGTAATATATTTGGTGCTTTAGCTCCTGTGCTTCATAACCATCTCTAATGATATTTTCATTAGTTGTTAGAGTGATAAGTCTCAATCTCCCCATGCATCCCTATTTTTATGTGCTTCTTGCCAAACAAAACTGTTTTAAATCTCTTCCTACAGCATCTTACCCCCAATTTATTTTCTATCTCTCATGTTCCTTATCAAAGTAGATGTCATCCAGGCAGGTGAGATGGAGAGTAGAGGCAGTTGTCCATATAATCTCGCAAGCCTGATACGGAGTAAAAGAGATTTAGAGAAACAGAATTACCCATAATAGCCATCAGTGTCGATCAGATTCACCAGATAATTGCTCAGCTTTTCACTTCATTTTGTCAGGACAGCAAGAGACAGAGTGAATCTGTGAGAGAGTAGATCATTGAACAGAGACAAGGATAACCTTTTAGGAAAGATATGCTGTAACTTCTCCGTGGGGAAATCATGACTTACTAATTTGGGAATGTGATCTGGGCATGTAATGAGTCTATGAACAAAGTAGAATCGGTAAACATCATCTGTTTAGTCCTTTAAAATGCTTGCATAAGTACCAGCCTAAAAGTGGATTAAAAGAAGGTAGACACAAATAGCTAAGTTATATGTAGATTGGGAGAGAAAGTTGAGGATTGAGTGATTTTGTCATGGATAGAGAATGGACAAGGACAACAGGGGAAAAGAAGGGAAGGGAGCAGTTGACATTTCTTCAACTAGAAAAGTGAACATCAAAGATTGGGACTGGAACCATTAGGACTCCGCATTTTTTTCTTTGATACTTTGGAATGTTTTTCTAATAAAATCAAGTTTACACAATTGATTTTTATATTAGAAAAAATGTCAAGTTAAGAAGGACAAAACTTGACCTATGAATAAAAGCGGGTAGGTGTGGTCATTGCTTTGTGGGGAGTTGAGAGGGGTCTATATTGTGCTGTAATGAACAGGATTTGGGGATGAAGTGGTGACTCCCAAGATAGGACCTAGGAGGGTGGTTCCAAGTCTATTCCTGGGTCAGCTGGCAAGTCCCACAGATGCTGCCCATTAGCCTGTAGTTGTCACATTAACCTACTCTAGTATGTCATTAAACATATCATGGAAGTCCAGCCATTGTTTCAAGACAATTGCAGTATTATAGCAAGGCAGAAAGGAGTTAAGTGAAGAACTAAATTTTTTTTTTAAATATGGAGTTTTGAGAACACAGAGATAATTATTAAAATTTATAAAACTGAGAGGATTCAGGTAGTTGCTTAGCAGATCCCTGAAAGCTATACCAAGAATTATCCCCAAAACCTAAAACTGGTTATCTTAGTGTCAGTGACCAGAAGGAACACATCTTAAGGGATTTTTTTCCCTGAGGGTTTTTACCAGTGGTATATGTACATAATTTCAAAAAATATTTCTGTGGATGTCTTGTCTATATGGGTATTTGAAGCACATTTCTGACCTTTTCTAGTTTATATCCTTAAGTCACATCCTTTCACAATAACTTATGTGAGGCCACTCTCAGGCCAAGAATATTAGGTTCACTGAATAGTGACCCAGCCTGAGGTGCCACTTATTTTATATTGTTCTAAAAATTTGTCCTTCATCTTTAAAAAGGAATTTCATGATTCACTTCTTAAAAATTTATTTTTCCTATTCATGCTCTATAATTTTTTCAGTATTCATTCCCTATATAATAGGGTAGCTGATTTGTAACATCCAGACTTCATTTACGCAGAAGAGAGTACAGGGATTGTAAAACAAATTTATATTCTCCTGTATGTTTTTCAAGTCTCGGAGAACTCAAATCCAGTTTGAACTTAGAGGCTGAGTGTTCTCCTGCATTCCAAAGCCACCAGATTGAGCTTAACTTTCCAGAAGTTTATTTTAATGCTAGAGCCAAAAGTTACTCAATGGTTGTGAATAAATAAACCCATATAGTCATTTTTGATGACTTTGACAAAACAACGAGTAAACTTAGAATGAATAACCTACACTTAATTGATGTGGCTTTGGCAAGAACCTTGGTTGTTTTTAGCTTGTTTCAGCCATGCAAATGAAGTGAAGGATGTGCAAATAAAGAGATCTGTTTTCCCATCTGTGGTTTAAGTTTCCATTGCCAATACCACGTGTAGCTTAAAGATGTTTAGGAACCTGAAAAGAACTCCTCCAAAGCCTTATTTACATGACCACTTGCATTATAGGAAAGTGTGCCAGTTAATAAATGGTATGAGGATTAGACACCCACCTGTTGCTCTTTCTGGCTGGTAAATTGTATTGGGGTCTACTTTACATATTTGGCTGAAGTTTGTATAGATACAATGAAAGTTTTCAAAGTAAAAAAGAGTTTGAGTTTCAAAGTTTTATATTTTTTTAGTGCCTGTGAGGGATGAAGAAAGAAGCTTGGTCAACCCAGTTAAGAGAACATTTTGTTTTAAAAAGGACGAAACTTGGTGTTCTATGTAAATACATACAGAAAGTTACTGAGAAATCTATTCAGTACAAATGGCTGGCCAGGAATGACTCTGTCCGACCTTAGTTTTCATACTACTGTGGGTGCCAAGGTTCAACAGGAAGCCAGCATTCCTCCTGGCATCTACTGTACCTTGTTCCACTGCCGATATGCCCTGAGTGCAGTCGTGGTGCCTTAGTGGCTTTCACTAGACCTGGGATCTTCAAGCCCAGTGATGCTGTAGGATGGGCAAGAAATGAGGGATTCTAAGACAGCATTCCGCTGGCTGATCTTTGTCTTGGTTGCCCATTTTTCTTCTAAGGACTTGAAAGTATAAAGAAATCAGTCTTGTAAATATTCAACAATTCTGAATGATCTTATCCATCTGTCCATCTGAATTAATGACATCTGGCTGTATGTGAAGAATAGCTACAGAGAAGAAGGAAGTCAGCTGTTTTCTTTGATTGCTAAAGTCAGAACAAAAAGAAATAGATTGAGATTTTACAAGAATATATTTACATTTTTGGAATATAAGGGAGGTTGCAGAAGAAGTCAGTTGATTTTTTCATCCACCTATTCACTTATTACACACCAGCGAGGGCTAACTATGTGGTAGCCATTGTGCTGAGCCCTGATGGAAAATGAATTGGACTCATCAGCCTATATAATGACCATACTGCAAAATAAATGCAATGATGGCATTAGGAACAGGCTTATGTTAGAATATGGAGGAGATGAACAAAATTGAGTTCTGTCCCCAAGATACATACAGTTCAATAACACTTATTTTGAAAACTATCACTTCCTGAAGATTAATAATGTACCTCTGGTAAGCACTGTGTGGGGTTAATTATGTGCTTTGCTTCTGGTCCTCCAAGCATCCATATGATGAATATAGTGTGATCTAATTTTCAAACGATGAAAGTACAGCCAGTCACAGAGGCAGCTGGGTATAGGAAGCAACTGTGCAACATTTAGCAAGGTGAGCAGGAATCTTATAGCTACCATACATCCTAGGTTTACCCATTATGTCCCATTGTCTCATTTATGGAACAGCTAAAAATCCTAAATTGGGTAACAAATGTACCTGTGGTAACTTTGAAATATTTATATTTTTGGAGTTCTATTCTTTTGAGAAAAGTAATAGGTGAATGATTAGTGATAATATTAATAATGATATTAATATTATTAATGATAATAAATTATGCAATAAGCTCTAGATAATGATTTCCAACCTTTTTAAATGCATATGTACCAACTTAATTGAAAAATTCACAGAACTGAACACTTGTGACTTAGTGGATCAATACTTTAAAAAAAAATCCCCAGGGGAAAAATTTCTCCAAGATTTCTTTTCCACCACCATCCCATACAGAATCTCACTTGCCTGCTTGTCCCTAGCCTGCTCATTGCCCTTCCAGATATAGTCACTTACCTTATTACTGAGTCTGATACCAGATGATATTTCTAATCTGAGGCATTCTAATGTTCTCCTCCCACCAAAGTAGGGGTTTATGCAAACTGTTTTGCTGCTAAGAGACTCAAAATGTATCTTTTTTCTTGCATGCCATATATTTGCAAGGTAATGTATTCAGGGTATCATTAAAAGACCTAAATCCATTCTGTAAGTAAAAGATTCCTTATTTTGCTACTGATATGCCCTGAGTGGGTCCCAGGTTGGTTGAGAGGGAAAACCCTCAAGTGACTAGTAGTGTGGGGGCTTGGTGTTTTTGCAAGCAACCATATATTTTCCATGTGCATGATTTTAAAAACACTGAGATGCAATGTCCTGAATCATCCCATGAAATGCTAGGAGATTGGTGGTGGTGATAAGTGTGAGAATTTACTCTGAGAGACTGATAGAAGGCAAATGGGAAAATGGGAACAGGTGAGAGGGCTGGAAAAGGTCAGAGATGTAATTGGTGACCTTGGGAGAATGAAACCTTCTGGTACATCAAATGACCTAACCCTGGAACTCATTAGCAAGGCCCTGTTGGCAGCTGCACTGAGCCACAAATGTGAACTCAATACTTGTCAAGAGCAAGACCGAGTCAACTCATTGGATGCAAGGCAGGCTTGGCACTGTGAACTTGGTTCTTAGTACAGCCGTTTAATTATTTTGTGAGTTCTTATAATTCTCTGAGAAAAACAACTGGCCTCAGAAGTACAGTATCTAACACTTTTTCAGGTACTATATTTTTTATGAACTGCAAGAAACTAATAGTGCTTTACAGAAACTACATAAAGGTGGTGTCAGCATTTTCAATACAAACTCCCATTTCCCTAGATATATGCATTCTGAGGAAATTTTCTTGAGGGTGAAACTTGGCATATGTCTGAGCCCCTGACTGTCCACACCTCATTTCAGAGATACTTACAAATGAGTCCTTCACATTCTCTACATTTGGCATCTGGAATTTTTAGAAATAAAAAATGGCCTTAATAGCAGGTGGTTTCTGAGCTTAATGTCAGTGCACACAATTTTTAGAAAACTAGGGAACTAGCTCAGAAATTCCAAAAGTTTTGGTATATAGATTCTAGTATGACAATATTGCATGTTAAAGGGAAAACAAAAAAATTTTAAGATAATGCCAGAAAATGTTTGTGTTTTCAGAACTTAGACCACTTTTTCTACCCCAAATCTCTCCCCTGCCCTATTTCCTGCAACTACCCCCTGGTTTGTATTAGAGACCAGGCAAACACATGTGGGCTGTAGGAGAGGGGCCTATTCCTGGATCACTTGAAAGGAAACCAAGAGTCTACCTTTGCTTCTTGAATCTTTATTGAAGGAACTAGATTAAGTGCTATTCAACACACAAAGCACCTAGAAGAGAGAGACAAAGCCAAGAAAACACTGCCCTTGGAGGTTGTGCCCACATCAAGCTAGAAAACAAAATAAACTCTCAGAACAACAGAGTCAGGGAAGTCTAAGAATCCAATGCAAGAGGGTCGACGGAAGAGCTAGTCAGCATTTGTGGTTCTCAGGAGCAATATAGCTGAAGATGTGGTCATCCTGCATAGGGGCTGATGACTGAGCAGATGCTGGGCATGATAGCAGTGGACCTCAACCTCAGGACAGGGCCCAGGAACCAAGCTGGAATTCCAGGCCAGCTTCAGGTCCAGAGTGAAAGCCAGTGCCTTGCATAGGAGCAGGGGGCTGTACTATCAGCCCTCTTGTCACATGGCTGCCTAAGTGGCTATGAACTGGTCAGCCTCCACTTTGGGGTTTACCTATACTTTGGGGAAAATCTGTTTAGCTTATTGATTAAAAGCATGGTCTTTGTTGTGGGTCAAGTATACATTAAAGTGCAGGTTCTTTATAGTGTTTGGCCTTGAGTGAGTTACTTAACCTCTTTGAGCCCTGATTCTTCATTTGCAAATGGCAATAATAGTTCATACTTAATAGTGTTACAAGATTACCTGAGTATACAAAAAAAAAAAAAAAACCTGTGAACTCCTGATAGCTATAATAAATAGCTGTAGTTTAGATGACCCATCTTCATGAATGGAAAAGATCCTCTAGTGTCCCACGCTGAGCACTGTGGTTCAGCGGTGGTGGTCCTGATGATACTGGGAGTAAATTATTAAGACAAGCAGCCTGGAATACATTGGTTCTAAAATCTCAGTTCTTCTGTTCTATGAGTATTTACTTCTGATCCCCCAAAACTGGGTCATTTTTCATAAAGATTCACTGATTTTCATGTGAGTTTTAATATTTAAAACTCTCAGAATTCTCCCAAATAACAACACATGGATATGCCAAATCTGAAGTGTTGTATATCTGAAGTGTTTAAAATTTAAGTGAAGCTTAAATTTTAAAAAGGTAGTCTGAAGAGCAGGGTCTTAAAAAAAAAAAAGAGAGAGACTTTTCTGGCACTATCTTCTTTGCTGATCATTTCTCACAGAGGTCATTCTGTAACAGGGAAGTCCTCTGAATTGGGAAGAAAATGAATAGAGAAGATAATGAATAATCTGTTAATCTGTAAAACTGGTTGAAAGTAAAGCTGACCAGGTGGAAGCCCTGAAGTGAATAGGGCAAAGACTCAGTTTTATGACCCTGGTGAAGAAAAACACCTCAGACCATAGCCGTATGAGTTAGAGATACAGCAGTCCATGACCAAACTCTGCAACCCAATGGCATATGAAAGGGTTAACTGACACCACCCTAGAGAAAATGGTGTCTGAGTCTTCCTACTAAGTATCCTTGTGGAGACTGAAGCCTCTCTTTCAATGGGGACTTCATCTTCTTAGTACTTCCCAAACAAAGCACCAAACCCTCCTAGAACATAGAAAGGGTATCCCCTTCTTTGTCTTTACCTTAGTTTTGGGAAATTGCCTGAATTCTACTCCCAGTAAAGAGGTTTTTGTTGTTGTCGTCATTTGTTTCTTTTGTTTTGTCCCACAGTGAAGAGGTTTTAAGGAAGAGGGTAGAGAAATGAACACATTCTGAAGTTTGAACACTAATTGCTAAGTTTGGAGTAAGATTATGAAAGATACTTAAGGATAAGCTATTAATCAGACATCTACTATCATACAGTAAATGTATGAAGCATTTTGTATATGTTATTATTTCACACATACAGTTCTCTTACAGTGTGCTACTTAGGCATCATTCTAAATTGTAGGGATTCAGTAGTGAACATATTTTAATACAGCAATCCCATAAGGTTAAGACAAGAAATTACACTGTTATTGGCAGAGACAACATCACAAGCCACTGTTCCATAAGGCACAAAAGAAAATTGTAGCAATTGCACTTTTAATACAAAGATTATATAGTAATCTATTTTATTCCCCATCAGGCCTATCACATTGCTGAGATTTACCTCTTATTCAGTGATAGACTTATATGATGAAACAAAGGAAGTTTCACTCCAAGATTTTAGTGTTTGAGTGAAGATTGTCTGAATGACATGGAGATTTTAGAAGCCAACTCAGAAATTAAATATGTGATAATTTTTTCAGAAATTTTTATATGAAAATGTTTGAAGATGAAACATAATTAACAGAAGATATCACATATGTGTAGATTCAACTTAATTTGCTGTGGAGAATAGTAGGATCCTTGGGATGGTGAGATCCCAAGAGTACTAAGGAATTTTGTCACTGCCTCCAGTGAGAATGAAAGACAGAAAGTGACTCTATTGTCTTCTCCATAATACTTCAAGTGGGCATTTGGTGGGATGAAGCTCACAAGGTGGGTGATGTTGTGATGGGTAAGGTACCCTTTGGAATGACCATTGTGGCATAATATCAATTACTTGCCTTACACTCCAATCAAAAAGTCAGAGATTGAGTCAGCTGCTGAATGGGGGATAATTCATGCAAGAGACACAAAATTACCTTTGTTAGGACACCACTTCAGTTTGTTATATGTGCTCATTACTCATTTTATTTCAGTTAATAAATTTACCTAATTGAAGTCACATGATTCCCAGATTGAAATAAGGATAATCAAAAATAATTGTTGGCCTCTAATGACTATTCCTTTTCTATTAAACCTCTAGAGAATAATCTAGGGCAAATGTGCATATGACAATTGCTGTATCAGCTGGCCTTCTTGCCTCATTTTGTGAAGGGAATAATTTCATGTTCCATGAAAGATCTGTTTCAGGCATCTCGCTGGAAATCTACCATACTGTTTCCAATGTTTATCATTTTTCTTACCAATTCTTATTCCTAGGTGTCCCCTTTCCCCCAGATGGTACCCAGATACCAACCATCTTTTTATCCTTTCCTGTGAGCCTTCTCTAACCCTCTCTTTCTCTGTCTCAGAATCAAACTGCCAGATGAGAACATTGGATAGTGGGATTGGAACCTTCCCGCTCCCAGAGTCGGGAAATCGCTCAATGGGACAATACATATGCCCACCAGACTCTCCAGAGGAGCCTGGCCCCCTCCTGTCTCTCCAGCCAGCTCCTTCTGCGGCTTCTTCCATCAGAGCCCAGACTCTTGAACGTGAAGTGCCTTCCTCCGCAGAAAGCCAATGCTCTACAAAGACGGCCATCGTTCATTCTGTATCGGACCCCGTCATGATGACCAGAGGCAAGCAACCTCAGAGCCGCCTTCCAAAACCGGCCTCCTCAGGTATAATGGCAATCACCTTTCAAGTGAGACGTTTCCTGCCCACAGTGATGCACTTCCTGACAAAAATGGAAAACTGCCCACCTGGAGAGGAGAAAAATCAATGATCTCTGCTCTGTGGAAAGGTGGATTTGTGAAAATCCTGCATGTCCTCCACCAAAATGTAAAACTGTGTTTAGCATTATTATCAACACATGGTATTATGTTAAGGAGTGCATACACATAAAAGGAAACAACCATGTAAGCACCAGTATATGAATACATAAATTGATTAAGGAAAAACACCATACAACATACTTTCATCAGATTTTATTCTATAAAACTTAACTGTGAATATAGACCAATTTAGACCCAAGACATAAATGCAGCTGAAATGTTGTTTGCCCTCTAACAAGGAACCATATGTCTTCTGATGTATTCCTAGCCTGTTCACATATATTTATATGTTGAACTGTAAAAGACTTAGTTTGATGAATCAGCAATAGATTGTGCATTAACTGCAGAGGAAAGCAGCGAGCCTTCCCATTGAGAAGTACTATCCTTCGTTGCAGTCAATTGAAATAAGCTTTTATGATTAAAAGCAGGACCAGGCTAAGGGTCAAAGTTTTTTCATTGTTTCCCTCAAGATTAAAAATATTTATTGCAGACCAGGATGACACTCAATAATTTTAATGTCCATGGCTTCTGTTGCTCTGACGACATGCATTAGCATGTGAACTAGAACTCTACATCGAACACTTTCATTTACGATGAGATGATTAGAAAGGAGCCGCGGGCCAGGATTATACTACAGGGTTTCTGAGAAATTAGAAGAGAAGACTTTTAATTAAACATCTTTGAAGGAATGTGTTGAGCTATTTACATAGTTGAGTTCTTCCTTCATGTAGTAATACCAACTGCCAGGGAACGTTACATCACAGACTTCTGCTCATTCCAAGCCAAGGCTACAATCTTTAAAGACTGTAATGTATATTATTTTTGAAATAAGTGCATTGTTAATTAATGACACCACCTCCAGAGACTCAGGGGTGAAATCTTAGTTATAGATTATGTTCTTTATGCCTGAATGGTCACATGTGTGACCTCAATTCAGCAGCGGGCTGCTGAGTAGACGCCATGATTAAACACTGTCATTATAACAAATTGAATAGAAACCGCAAGCCTTGAATTGCTTCATGAGAAGGGGATAGGAAGGAGATTGTTCTGATCTTGCTGCTAATATTCACTGCACCAGGTTTCTAAGGTTTGTGTCTTAATTAAATTGTCAGGAAGAGTTGTAAAAAGTAGTATATGGTAGAGAGCAAGGTGAACACGCAAAGCAGGATATTTTTGGGCTGCTCATCCTGAAGTTTCCTGCCCACTGCATGACATCTATGATCCAGAGGCAGGGCTGGCTTTCCAATGACTCTTTTCTCAGTGGCCATTTATTATTCAGGTGAAAAATTAGGGAGTGGAGAGCTACATGGGACAAAAGGAAAATGGGATTAGACCTGCTTCTGAGCAGTCACTTCCTATTTAACCAATACATTTGAATCAGTTTTTCTCTTATCCCCATATCGAACACGGAAGTTCCTGTACCAATCTCACAGTGCTGATGAAAACACAATTACTTTGCTTCTCCTCACAAGCAAAATGCTGTGGAGAGGCTGTCACAGCATGTCCTGCTGATAATCATTGAAGTTGGAGGATAATAACAGCGATTCTCCTTTCTGGCATGACAAAGGAATACACTCCACAGGTTAATCTGCTGTTATGGGTAATGGAGAAACCTCTTAAAACCATTCTCTGCTAATTACACCCTTGCTACTCAAAGTGTGGTCCATGGACCGGTATTGTTGGCATCACCAGGGAGCTCATCAGAAATGTTGATGCTCAGAACCCACCCCACACCTAACGAATCAGCACCTGCAAATTTAACAAAAACTCAACTAATGTGTGTGCACATTAAACCCATTAAAACTTGAGAAGTACTGCTCTGAAAGATCTTTAAGGGCCTCTGAGCAAAGTTTCCCAGACCACATTATTCAAAATGACCTTAATAGGTATTCCAGGAAAATAAGGGTTTCCTGCTCAATTATATTTGGGCAAGGCTGCAAATTTGAATCCTTTCTTTGAAAGCTATGACAATACCCATTAGTACAGTGAAGGCTTTGAAAAGTTCTCCAAAATCTGTTATTTGATTAATAGGATTATTTGAGGGATAAGCTCAATGTCTCCAAAATGTTTTGTCTGCTGAACCTTTCCACTATGAAGAATCTCTATGTTTTATAGAAAACTTTGAGTCCAAGGACAGCTTGTCTTAAGGTCTCCAAGGCGAGCATTCTCCATGGATTATGTACACATGAATATGCAGATATTTTGGGTAGCACAAACTTGTAGGGGAAGAATGGCAGGAAACCCAGACTCCACTGTATCCAGACCTTTTAATTATGTTGAATGTCTGTCCTTTCTCCCTAAACTTGTAAAAGGTTGATGAAAGCTGGCTTGTGATTTAATATCCTTGTCCTCATTTAGGAAGAAGCAGTTTCCAAAAGCAGAATGAAGCAGAGCCAACACATCAGACTTGCTCATCATTCAAATATGCTGAAGACACCATGGCAGGCCAGCTACTTCCAGGCTGGAGAAGTGAGGATGCTGCCAATGAGACCCAGGTAAGGGGTTGACCAAGGAAAGGGTGCTTTCCACCTTGTGAAAAGTGAACTCCTTAAACACTTTAATGATAGAAGTAATTTTAAATCAAATTTGTTGTTGGCTTATTGAGTGTAAACCAAGATCCAAGATTCAGCCTTCTCCCTGAATTTTAAGGAACATTATGGGTTCTTTGCACACCTTATTTTGAAGAATTCAAGATGGCATCTAATGTGCACCCAGATTCTTGGTGCATGTGTGCTCATCCCTGGTCTGACATTATGGAATAAGCATTCACTCTCCCAACCTACTAGGGTATCATTTGGAATGTTCTCCATTTTTCATTATCTCAGTCGTTACTTTGAACTTCACCTTGTGTCTATAAAACAGGGAAAGCAGGTATAATTGTATTCCTTTTTGAGATTAAGAAATCAAACAGGGTCAGTGATACCTATGTTTCTCCAGTCCCCATCATTTTGCAACGTGTTCTATATCCACCAGAGGTGGGAGACTCAGGCCTCCTAACATATGATTGGATCCAGGGGCATTCATAGCTCTGGGAGTCTTTGTTCTTCCCATGGGGTTGCTTGGTATTCCCCCCGTTTTACCCTTCCAAATGGGTACTTTGGCTATGTCCAGCCTGTTCACAATTTCTCAGCTCATACTCTGGCTGTCCCACTGCAGGGTCTTTAGTAGTGCCTGGCAGTGAGAAGGGTGGAGAAAGAACTTGTGGATCAATTACCCGAGCTTCCCAGCCCTTCCTTGACCCTTCCCACTTCTGCTGCCTTTGGCTCTTCCAATTCCAGCATCAAGAGAGTCTTATTATATTGTTGCTAGAGTTCCTGCCTAACTATGATGAGGAACTGCCAAGATTTGCCCATATCTGAGATCTCCCACACCAGTGTGACTGAGCCTTCTCTCAGTCTTGAGCACTCGGTATGGGACTAAGAGATGGACAAGTAGCAGGAAGAGATTTTCTAGATTCACAGCCTCAATGTGCAGCACAGGTCACCAACTCCAGAGACATGCTGGACCACGTTTGGGGTCCAAGGGAAAGTCAGTATGGATTAGAGCCTGGAACTGAACCCTCTGAATTTCTTGTCTAGGTATCAGATGGCTGACTCCATACAAATTGGCTCCATAAGAGTTGGCTGCAAGTTATGCACAAAACTGCGAGGGTTCCCAAAGGTTACCTTCCTTTTGGTGGTGGAAGAAAGGACTCCTGATTCAGTGGTTCACAAACTGAAGCTGATCAGAATCACCTGGAGGGCCATGTGTCCTGCTGCCCCCACCTGTGCCCAGCATCTGATTTGATATATGTGAAGTGTGGCTCGGGCATTTCTAATGCATTCCCATGTGCTGCTTCTGCTACTGCCTGTCCACGGAACAGAATTGGCAAAGCATTGCCACCACTGTTGTTGCAAAGGACTCTGTTCTTGCTTTGGGAACTGGAAAATTGGAAATAGCATAAAAGATACTAAGAGTTGGAGGAAGAAACAAGTACAGAGCCAACAATTGGTGGCAATGGCAAAGGGGTTTGAGTAATTCCAAGAAAGTAAAAATAAAGTTACTGAGTGCTGGTCCAGAGAGGGCCTCTGCCCTCTATATGTCTTGGCCATGCACTGCTCACACAGTGTGCATATCCACCAGGACAGACACCTATCAGAGTCCCCTTCCTCCTTGTCCTGCATTTACTTTGCCTACTGGCAATCCTGCCTTGACTTATAAGAGTCACCACTGTGGCTTAGAGGGAACTTAGAACCCTGCTTCACTGACTGCCAGGTATGGAAAGTTGGAATCAAGATTTAACTTTATATTCCTCATATCCAACTCAGTGCCTGGTTCAGTTAGTGTTTATTGAATGAAGGGATGAAGGAATGTCTCATCTTATCCAGAAAGTATTCCTGGAGTCTTTTTGTAACTCCAGGTACAGGGTCCCCTGGGAACCACAGCTAGTAAACTCATCATCATTCATGGACATCATTCCTGTCAGATAACCAGTATCTCCAGTATTGAGCTCTGCACCCCTATAACCTAGCACACAGATTGGCACAGGGTTGGCACTTAATAAAAGCCTGTTGAATGAGAGACTGAATGAGAGACCAAATGAGTAAATGATGGAAGGAATACAAGAAAGAATGAATGCTTGAATTTATAACCCCCATCAAGAGAGCTTACATCCCAAAATGTGCTGTTGTAATTCCTAACCAAATGACATCCTCCCAGACAAACTTAGGGACCCATTCCTGAACTGTCTCCAGGATAGGTGAGGAATAATAGTCCTCTATGGATCAGTCTACAAATGAAAGAGGGTTCCTAATACCCCTGACTCAACTCACAGCAGTTGTAATACTGGATCCAGTATTGTACTTGTGTGCACAGAGTGGGGAGAGGGGAAGCCACTATTCCTACAGTATCAACCACTTCAGCAATTGCTGAACACAGTATCACTGCCACACTCATGACATCCTGGGAGACCAGGCTGTGTGCTTTGGAGTGAGAATGAGCAAATTAGACTGAGTCCCTCAAACCTAAACTATCTGCGGATTGGATTAGAGAATTATATAGAATGAGTACTTGCTTTCCTTCCTAAGGTTTACCTTCTTTTTGGGGGTGAAATAAAGTTATGACTTAGGCAATCATTTATTCTGGTTCCCATGGCTCATGGTTTTAGTACTTTTTGATACTTAACCATCCATGATGAGATTGGTTAACTAAATAAGCTATTAGGCTTGAAATAGTAGCTCCTAATAGGTACTTGAGAAAAATAAGATCCTAAAGTGTACAAAATTCAGAGTGAGTGACGATTGGGACCTGCCTAAGCCTGGGACAATGGCAACGTACCTTGCATGGCCTCATTATTGCAGCCCCACTTCTGCAGACTTGGTAATTAAATATACTGCAGTAGCTCCATGGAATTCAGGAAAACCAGCAAACCTGAATTGTTCTTGGGTAGAGGGTGGGCTGGGCCATGGAAATGGAATTGTGCCATAGAGGTGTTCAAATAGGACCTCTCCCCCAGTTTGATTTGTGTGAATGATCTTATCAGTCTCATATTGCTCATTTAGGACAATGGGTACATACTCTGTCAGCAGTAGCAGTTTAGTGATAGTGACCCATACTATGAAAATAGTGCTTTGAGCTGCAAGGGAATAATTAGGGAAGGTGGTGCTGAGAGCCATCCAGGTAACATACCTGAGTACCCCAGAAATGCAGGCTTCTCTCTCTGGGAAGCTGCTGACTATACCTTTCATTGTGCTCAGCCCCCATCCACCTTGATTTTACATTTTAGCTTCGTGTCTCTCTTGAGATCTAATTTTCTGGTATGTACAAAAGACTGTCTGTGTGCATCAATTTGTTTCCTGGTATCATCTTCCTGACATTGCAGTGCAATCTGTAAGGATTTTATTTCCAGATCTTATACCTCTAAAACCTCTTCCAATTGAATTATCTCAACAACAAAGGAATGACTATAAAGATAACTTTGTTCTTAATTACATACTTTAGCAAGTTGAATCATCCAGTGAGCCATGGATGGAGTTTCTCAGTCTCTTTGCTAACATCCTGTTGCATAGCTCCAGACATGTTAGCTGGACCATTATGAACAGGTCTATTCATGAGGTTCAAGCTTCCTCTCTGCTTTCTTTGAATTAAAACTGGCAGTAGAAAAATTATTATCCCTCCACATTTAAAAATGTGTTTATTAAGATGGCATAGTCATATATATATGAGGACAAATGACCCCCTAACACAAATGTGGTCTTGAGTTTGCTTTTCTTCTAATCTCTTATGGGTTGTCAGAAATATTTTAATGATCCAATGAAGAATCATTCTTTTCCTATTAATCAACTCCTCAAATACTAATTTGAAGATTATATGATGAAATCATGATTTTCCTTTTTCACACAAGACTGATGTGTTGCTTTAGGGAAAAACATAATCTAGCAACCCTGTGTCTTTCCAGTTTTAGAGATCCTTGGTATTTGTAATGTGAGGGATGGGGATAAGACTGACATACAAGAATAGCCCAATGTTTGGCTCTCTCACTTTGTTCCTTGCTTCTTACGAGTCATCAGAGAAACAACCACTGGTTGAATCACACAAAGGCTTAATGTCTTAGTCTGTTTCCTATTGCTATAACAAAATACTGAAGGCTACATAATTTCTAAAGAAAAAAGTTTATTTATCTCATAGTTCTGAAGGACAAGAGCATGGCAGCAGCATGCTTCTAGTGAGGGCCTCATAGTAGAAGCAGAAAGATAACAAACAAGTGCATAAGAGAGAAAGGCTGAGAAAGGAGCTGATTCACTTTTTAACAACCTGCTCTCATGAGATCTAATACAGTCCCTCAAGAACTAAAGATCCTTCAGGACACCAATGCCTCTTAAAGGCCCTACCTGGAAGGAGTTTGGGGGTAGGAATGATAGTTGAGTGAAACAGACATTATTGCCTCATGTACATATATGACTGCATGACCATTGTGACCCTGCAATATGTATAATCAGAAAAATGAGATTATGCTTCATTTATGTATGATTGATCAGAATGTATAAATGCATTCTACTGTCATGTACAACTAATTAGAACAAAAAAAGTTTAAAATTTTCTGAAAAAGGTCCTACCCACTCTCAACACTCTTACACTGGAACCAAGTTTCAAAATGGGTTTCAGTAGGGATGAACCATATTCAAACCACAGCATTTACCAGAGAAAAGGTGGTGAATACTCCTGAAATGTTAGTCAGTCATCTGTTGGCTTTCCGTGGTTCATCAATGCTCCTTAGTTGTGAGAGATGAAGGGAAGGGGAGCTTGCTGTTACAAGCTTTCTCCATGGGGACACCTAGGACCATACCAACTTCCACTCCAGGCTCTTCTCTTGAGCCCATTGTGGTCCACAGTGAATGACCTCCCCACCCCTCAGCTACCCATTCAAGAAAGATTTTCCAGAACCTTCCAGTCCTCATTAATTTGTTGCTGACCAAATATTTGTTAAGGACTCCTGGAACCAGCTTTTCAGAGGTAAGTGGACAAAAATCCCTGCCAGACAGTAGTCAGTAGATATAACAAATAGTATGTGTATACAGTTTGTTCAAAGGAGAAAAGTACAATGGAAAAGACAGAGTAAAGCAGAGTGAGGAATAACAGGAAAGCTGAGGATGGGGAAATGCTAAAACTGCAATGGAAGTATCACAGCAGGCATCAGTGAGATGCAACTTTGGAGCAGGGCTGATGGAGGAGAAGGGATGAGCCACCAGGGTATCTGGAGAAGAGCATTCCCACAAGAGGAACAGCCAGTGCCCAAACCAGCAGCAGAAGGAGGGGACAGCTGTGCCTATAGCAAGCAGAACAAGCCAGACAACAGACAAGATGAGTTCAGATGGGTAGGGGAACCAGAAATCATGGAACTTTCTCATCTGGGAGATACATACAAGAACTCTGGACATCTTTGAACATAAGAATGGTGTGAGCTGAGATGTTTTAAAAGGATCCCTCTGCCTTATTGTGGAGACAGAAAGAAAGATCAACTAAGGGGTAGTTATAGTTGTTCAGGTGGGGACTTTAGTGACTTGGACCAGACTTGGTGCAGTCTGGAGTGAGAGGAGCTGACTGATAAGAGCTCACTGCAGTGATGGAAACATTCTACCTCTGCCCTGGCTAGTACACACATGAAACATCACCTCTGTGAATAAGAAACTGTTTTTTAAAATTTAATTTCTCTCCAGTTTTCCCAAGAATTCCTGTTTGAACAATTTCTTATTGCTCTCGAATTTTTTACTTTTAATTTAGTTTAAATATAAATAATAATCTGGTTTAATTTAAATGTAAATAGTCACATGGAGCTCATTGCACAGGGCCCGAGCATAGCCTGGTTCCTGATCTAATTAAGAATTCAACAGTTTTGAGTGTCAGAATGGAGGTGGCAGCAAAAGAACAGGTAAATCAAGAATGACTCCCAGGATTGGATCCTGAAAAGGTCAGAGTTACTGGAGACTAACATAGAGAAGGCTGAGGATAAGGTTTGGAAGCTGATGCAGACTTCCATTTAGACAAGGTAAGTTCCAGGTGCATGAAGTCTGCAAGTGCAGGTGGTGAATGCAGTTGACCGGTGAGTCTGGAGTTCAGCAGACCAGGTCAGGCTGGACACATGAATTTGATTGTCATCAGCATGCAGAAAGCATTTATAACCTTGGGAGGAAACGAGATGAGGAGGAATGAGAGAGTAGATGGAGAGAGAGCCATGTCCTCCCATCTCAGAGGTCAGGAAGAAGGGAGGACCCAGCAAAGGAGACTGAGCAGGAGCAGCAGTGAGGGAGGAGAGCTGGGGGAGTGTGGTATCTTAGGAGCCAAGTGAACAAAATGCAGTCAGCCTTCTATCTGCATCCACAGATTCAACCAATCATGGATTGAAAATATTTGCGAAAGATTACATCTGTACTGAACATACACAGATTTTTCCTTCTGTTGTTATTCCCTGAACAATACTATATAACAACTATTTACATAGCATTTACATTGTATTATGTATTATAAGTCATCTAGAGAAGATTTAAAGTATACAGGAGGATGTGCATAGGTTGTAATCAAATACTATGCCATTTATATAAAGGTCTTGAACATCCACTAGGGGTCTTGGAATCAATCTCCAGCAGATACCGAGGGACTATTTTATGTCAAGGAGGAGTTGCATGATTCTCTATGATGCTTTTTACTAAAAAGAGGGACACAGTCATCAAATTTGATCCTCTCAGTCTGGCCCTAGTGTCCCAGTGGATGTGGACAAAAGAAGTAGAAATGAAGGATACTGGATGATCTGAAGGCAATTTGAAAATGTCCTGGGAAAGGATTCAGATCAAGACATTCTCTGAGTTCAACTGAGAGAGTATGTGGGTCTGAAAGATCTTGCCTGAGGGTTTGGATTTTAACATGGCTTGTTAAAATGAACAGTGCAGAGCGGTAAAGAAGCAGCATTAGGTTATGACTATGGGTCCAGGTGAATGGAAAACATTTTCCTTGAACTACTTTTTAATCTCTCTGCAAAATGGAGTGAATTTCCAGCCTGAATTTTTTTCTTTATATATTCACCTTGCTCATGACTTTTCTTTCCAAAAACAGCACCCTCACCCTTTGAAAGGAGCAGGCTTGTTTTATTATAGTACTTTAACTTTGGGGTAAATATAACTTTCTGGGAGAAGGTGCTGAAGTTCTCTGAGCTGTACACTAGCAAGACAGTTCTGCCCTCCACCATGGTGTTTGCTCTCTGCCATTAAAACTGGGCTTGTGGCTGGAGACCTGTCATTTACACACCCTAAAATGCCAGGCCCATAACCCTGGCTGATGCTGGTGCTGCCAGGAAGGGAGAATGTTGTATGGAGACAGCTAGTACAGCTGTGGGTGTGCAATGGGTTCTAACAATACCCTAGGAAGGAACACACAGGGTGGACATAGACCACTAACTTTATTTTTTTTTATTATAAACAAATGGGATACATGTTGTTTCTCTATTTGTACATGGAGTCACAGAATACCATTTATGTAATCATAAATTTACATAGGGTAATGTTGTTGATTCATTCTGTTATTTTTTTCCTTACCCCCAACCCCCTGGCCCTTTTTTTTTTTTTCTTTTTTTTTTAAATTATTTTTTTTTTTTTTATTGTAAACAAATGGGATACATGTTGTTTCTCTGTTTGTACATGGCGTAAAGGCATACCATTTGTGTAATCATAAATTTACATAGAGCAATGTTGTTTGATTCATTCTGTTATTTTTTTCCCTTCCCCCCACCCCTCCCACCCCTCTTTACCCTCTATACAGTAGTTCCTTCCTCCATACTTGCCCCCCTCCCTAACCTAACCCGAACCCTAACACTAACCCCTCACACCCCCCATTATATGCCATCATCCGCTTATCAGCGAGATCATACATCCTTTGGTTTTTTGAGATTGCTTATCTTACTTAGCATGATATTCTCCAATTTCATCCATTTGCCTGCAAATGCCATAATTTTATCATTCTTCATGGCAGAGTAATATTCCATTGTATATATAAACCACAGTTTCTTTATCCATTCATCAATTGAAGTATATCTAGGTTGGTTCCACAATCTGGCTATGGTGAATTGAGCAGCTATGAACATTGATGTGGCTGTATCTCTGTAGTTTGCTGATTTTAAGTCCTTTGGGTATAGGCCAAGCAGTGGGATAGCTGGGTCAAATGGTGGTTCCGTTCCAAGCTTTCACAGGAATCTCCATACTGCTATCCAGAGTGACTGCACTAATTTGCAGCCCCACCAGCAATGTATGAGTGTACTTTTTCCCCACATCCTCGCCAACACCTATTGTTGCTTGTATTCTTGATAATCGCCATTCTAATTGGGGTGAGATGGAATCTTAGGGTAGTTTTGATTTGCATTTCTTTCATTACTAGAGATGTTGAACATTTTTTCATATATCTGTTGATTGCTTGTATATCTTCTTCTGTGAAGTGTCTGTTCATTTCCTTAGCCAATTTGTTGATTGGATTATTTGTATTCTTGGTGTAGAGTATTTTGAGTTCTTTATATATTCTGGAAATTATTGCTCTATCTGAAGTATGATTGGCAAAGATATTCTCCCACTCTGTAGGCTCTCTCTTCACATTACTGATAGTTTCCTTTGCTGAGAGAAAGCTTTTCAGTTTGAATCTATCCCAGTTATTGATTCTTGCTTTTATTTCTTGTGCTATGGGAGTCCTGTTAAGGAAGTCTTATCCTAAGCCAACAAGTTGAAGATTTGGACCTACTTTTTCTTCTATAAAATGTAGGGTCTCCGGTCTGATTCGGAGGTCCTTGATCCATTGTGAGTTGAGTTTCGTGCATGGTGAGAGATATGGGTTTAGTTTCATTCTGTTGCATATGGATTTCCAGTTTTCCCAGCACCATTTGTTGAAGAGGCTATCTTTTCTCCATTGCATATTTTTGGCACCTTTGTCTAGTATGAGAAAATTGTATTTATTTGGGTTTGTGTCCAGTGTCCTCTATTCTGTACCATTGATCTACCTGTCTATTTTGGTACCAATACCATGCTGTTTTTGTTACTATTGCTTTGTAGTAGAGTTGAAAGTCTGGTATTGCAATACCCCCTGCTTTCACTCTTCCTGCCTAAGGATTGCTTTAGCTATTCTCGGGTTTCTTATTCTTCCAGATGAATTTCATAATTGCCTTGCTCTATTTCTGTAAGGTACGTCATTGGGATTTTAATTGGAATTGCATTGAATCTGTATAGCACTTTAGGTAGTATGGCCATTTTGACAATATTAATTCTTCCTATCCAAGAACATGGAAGATCTTTCCATCTTCTAAGGTGTTCTTTAATTTCTTTCTTTAGTGTTGTAGTTCTCATTGTAGAGGTCTTTTACCTCTGTTGTGAGATTGATTCCCAAGTATTTTATTTTTTTCGAGGCTATTGTGAATGGGATAGTTTTCCTAATTTCTCTTTTCTGAAGATTCATCACTTATGTACAAAAATGCGTTGGATTTATGGGCATTGATCTTGTAACCTGCTACTTTACTGAAATCACTTATGAGTTCTAAGAGTTTTCTGGTGGAATTTCCAGGTTCCTCTAAATATATAATCATGTCATCAGCGAACAGGGATAGTTTGAGTTCTTCTTTTCCAATTCGTCCCTTTAATTTCTTTGGTTTGTCTAATTGCTCTGGCCAGAGTCTCAAGACGATGTTGAATAGAAGTGGTGAAAGAGGGCATCCCTGCCTTGTTCCAGTTTTTAGGGGGAATGCTTTCAGTTTTTCACCATTTAGAATGATATTAGCCATGGGCTTAGCATAAATGGACTTTACAATATTAAGGAATGTTCCCACTATCCCTGTTTTTTCTAGTGTTTTGAGCATGAAGGGATGCTGTATTTTATCGAATGCTTTTTCTGCATCTATCCAAATAATCATGTGATTCTTAACTTTTAAGTCTGTTGAATATGGTGAATGACATTTATTGATTTCCAGATGTTGAACCAATCTTGCATCCCTGGGATAAAACCCACTTGATCGTGGTGCACTACCTTTTTAATATATTTTTGTATGTGACTTGCTAAAATTTTGTTGATAATTTTTGCGTTGATGTTCATTAAGGATATTGGTCTGAAATTTTCTTTCCTCAATGTGTCTCTGTCTGGTTCAGGTATCAGAGTGATATTGGCTTCATAGAATGAGTTTGGGAGGGTTCCCTCCTCTTCTATTTCATGGAATACTTTGAGAAGTATTGGAATGAGCTCTTCTTTAAAGGTTTTGTAGAACTCGGCTGAGAACCCATCTGGTCCCGGACTTTTCTTTGTTGGTAGGCTTTTGATGACCTCTTCTATTTCAGTACTTGAATTGGTCTATTTAAATTGTTTATGTCCTCCTCATTCAGTTTAGGCAATTCATATGTCTCTAGAAACCTGTTGATGTCTTCGAAATTTTCTATTTTGTTGGAGTATAGATTTTCAAAATAGCTTCTAATTATGTTTTGTATTTCCATCCTGTCTGTAGTGATATTTCCTTGTTCATTCCGAATTTTAGTGATTTGGGGTTTTCTCTCGTCTTCTCTTTGTTAGTGTGGCTAAAGGTTTATCAATTTTGTTTATTTTTTCGAAGAACCAACTATTTATTTTGTCAATTTTTGGTATTGTTTCTTTTGTTTCAATTTCATTGATTTCAGCTCTGAGTTTAACTATTTCCTGTCTTCTGCTACTTTTGGTGCTGTTCTGTTCTTCTTTTTCTAAGGCTTTGAGCTGTAGTGTTAGGTTGTTTATTGTTGAGTTTTACTTCTTTATTAAATGCGCTCCATGAAATAAATTTCCTCTAAGTACTGCTTTCATAGTGTCCCAGAGATTTTGATATGATGTGTCTTTGTTCTTGTTTACTTCTAAGAATTTTTTATTTCCCTCCTGATGTCTTCTGTTATCCGTTCATCATATAATAGCATATTATTTAATCTCCAGGTATTGGAGAAGTTTCTGTTTTTTATTCTGTCATTTATTTCTAATTTCAATCCATTATGATCTGATAGAATACAAAGTAGTATCTCTATCTTCTTGTATTTGCTAACAGTAGCTTTGTGGCATAAAACATGGTCTATTTTAGAGAAGGATCCATGTGCTGCTGAGAAGAAAGTGTATTTATTCTTTGTTGGATGGTATATTCTATGTATGTCTGTTAAGCGTAAATTATTGATTGTGTTATTGAGATATATGGTTTCTTTGTTCAATTTTTGTTTGGACGATCTATCCAGTGGTGAGAGAGGTGTGTTAATATCACCTAGTATTATTGTGTTGTAGTCTATTTGATTTCTGGAATTGAGAAGGATTTGTTTGACTACATGGATGAGCCAATGTTCAGGGCATAGATATTTATGATTGTTATGTCTTGCTGATTTATGCTACCCTTAAGCAGTATGTAATGTTCTTCTTTATCCCTTCTGACTACATTTGGCTTGAAGTCCACATTATCTGAAATGAGGATGGAAATTCCAGCTTTTTTCTGTGTCCATGTGCATGGTATGTTTTTCCCCATCCTTTCACCTTTAGTCTATGGGTATCTCTTTCTATGAGATGAGTCTCTTGTAGGCAGCATATTGTTGGATTTTTCTTTTTAATCCAATCTGCCAGTCTGTCTTTTGATTGATGAGTTCAGGCCATTAACATTCAGGGTTATTATTGTGATATGATTTGTATTCGGAGTCATTTGACTCCTTTTTGTTTTTTGACATGATTTGGTTTCTCCTTTATTTGGCTATTCCTTTGGGCTAGTTCCTTTCGTTGCTGATTTGCATCATTGTTTTTCATCTCTTCCTCATGGAATATTTTGGTGAGAATGTTCTGTAAAGCCAGCTTTCTTTTTGTAAATTCCTTTAGCTTTTGTTTATCATGGAAAGATCTTATTTCATCGTCAAATCTGAAAGTAAGTTTTTCTGGGTATAAGATTCTTGGTTGTCATCTGTTTTCTTTCAGGGCTTGGTAAATGTTGTTCCAGGCCCTTCTAGCTTTTAGGGTCTGGATTGAAAAATCTGCTGATACTCTTATTGGTTTCCCCCTGAATGTAATTTGATTCTTTTCTCTCGCGGCCTTTAAAATTCTGTCTTTATTTTGTATGTTAGGTATTTTCATAATAATGTGCCTTAGTGTGGGTCTGTTGTAATTTTGTATATTTGGAGTCCTATAAGCCTCTTGTACTTGGTTTTCCATTTCATTCTTCAGATTTGGGAAATTTTCTGATATTATTTGAATAGATTTTTCATTCCCATGGTTTGTTTTTCTAAGCCTTCCTCAATCCCAATAAGTCTTAAATTTGGCCTTTTCATGATATCCCATTATTCTTTTAGATTCTGTTCATGATTTCTTACCATCCTCTCTGTTCAGCTTTGTTTTCAAGGTTAAATATTTTGTCTTCAATGTCTGATGTTCTGTCTTCCAGGTGTTCTATCTTACTGGATATGCTTTCTATGGAGTTTTTAACTTGGTTTATTGTTCCCTTCATGTCAAGGATTTCTGGTTTTTTTTTTTTTTTCAGTATCTCTAACTCTTTATTGAAATGATCTTTTGTTTCCCATATTTTCTCTTTTAATTGTTGATTGGTGCGATCATTTAATGCCTACATTTGCTCTTTCATCCCCTCCTTCAATGCCTGCATTTGCTCTTTCATCTCCTCGTTTGCTTCCCTGATTGTTTTAATTATGTACATTGTGAACTCCCTTTCTGACATTTCTTCTGCTGTGCTGTCATTGAGTTTTATTGGTATATTTTCTAGGTTTGTTTGGACATTTTCTTCCCTTGTTTTCTCATATTGGTCAGATATCAGTGGGACTCTGAGATATTGCAGATTTCCTCTATTCACTTATAGTGTCCCTGTAGATTTCCAGTGTATCACCTCCCAGCCTTCAGTAGCCTGAAGTCTTGGATGAACTTGATAATCAGTGCTTCTGAAGAAAACTGCCCCTAGCCCGCTATTGGGTCCCGGGGTGGGGGCTGTTTCTGTGTGGAAATCCTCTCACTGGGCGGTCCTGCTCCTAGAAGCTGGCTATAGACAGGGCCTGCCCTGGCCTGAGGGAGTCGGGCTGCTAGGAGAAAGCCTCTCCCTCTCCTGCCTTGATCCCAGAAGCCGCCTGCGGCCGGGGCCCGCCGCTGGTTTCAGTGCTTGGGGTTGGCTCTGTGCAGAAAAGCTCTCACTGGGCGGGCCTGCTCCAAGAAGCTGGCTGTGGACCCCGCCTGCTGCTGGAGGGAGCATGGCTGTTTGGGGAAGACTATTGCTGCCCTGCCCTGCTCCAAGAAGTTGCCCCCTGTCCAGGCCTGCTGCTCGGGCCAAGATTTACCCGGTGGGAGAGACTCACCCTGTGGCTCTATGTTGTTGTGAGTCTCTCAGTACCTCCCCTTCTTGAATCCTGAGTTCTGAAGTGACGGGAGATGCAGTCACCCTCTAGTCCGCCATCTTGGATCCTTGGAGTATATATGCCTTGAGTTGGGGTTTTATTTTACAATTCACAGTTGTTCCTTGCTTTTATCACACATGTCTAGGAAAGCTAGACTGGCTATCCTAACCCTAGCTCTTTAAGTAACAATGGTTTGCAATAGAAGTCTCCACCCTGAAGAATGGAATTTGCCAGTAGATCTTGAATCCTTACTCGATTTTCCTACTACAGTTGTGCTTTCTGGGACATGCCCTTCCTCTTGGTTCTCTGAAATTCCCTTGGGCAGGGGGAGGACATTTGGTAGTGGCAATATGTCCTCCTTAGGTACCTGAACCCTCTGACCACCCCGTTCCATAAGAGCCTGCTCAGTTCCTGGCCACTCTCACTTCCATTCACAATGTGGCTTAGGAGATGATCTTTAAAAACAGAGAGGTCTGTGAAACCATGCTCTGTTCCTTGGCTTCCCATTGCTTCTTTGCATCACACTGAATGTGGCAAAAAAAAAAAAAAAAACTTTCTAGAACCCTGCCTGTAGGCTCATAAAACACCAAAGTAAATGCACCTCTTTTCTTTGAAGGTTAGTTTCTTTAGCTTGATTTTGAAAAATGCTTGAAGAATCCAAGTTGTTAAGTGTAGAGCCAGCTCAGGAACAGGATTTAGGAGCTGGGTAGGTGGCCCATTGGGTGAGGGAATGGATAGAAGTAATTTGGTGGTTTTGTTTCCACAGAGCTACCCAGACTAATTTGCCAAGCTGGGCAAAACAAATACTCATGCCCCTTTCCTGCAGGCAAGGCCTTGGAAAAAGCACAGAAGGGAACAGAGGAGGGAAGCTGAAGGAGAGAGCAAACCAGAGGCCAGATGGAGGCTGAAGGGAAGACTCAGTGGAATTACAGCCCTGAATCCAGTTCCTGGATGAAGGGAGCAGAGAGGGGAGTCTCATCCCTGGCTGAGCCCCTGGATCTAGCTGGTTAAGACAAACTTACAGGTCAGCTTTTCAAACCAAAGACTAAGAAGGATTGGGGCAGGGGTTAGATAATGAGTAGGAGGGTTATCATGAGTTTTCTGGGGTAGAAGTACACTTTTCTTAAGATGAAGAAATACCTTTCTTTAATCCTTATATGGCCCCTTTCCCATCTGGATTCAAAGTGGTTGGGAGCAAGATGGTGTTGGTGGGTAGAATTTCTACTAGGGAAAGAGTTACAAGGGCATGGAAATGAGTCTGGGGGTGAATAATAAGTCAACAAGGCACTCTCTGACTGAAACTGGCTTTGCCTAATTTTGTTCTGCACCCTGATTTTCAGCAGTGACAGAGGGTCAGGATGTCTGTGTGGTTGGTTTAATGGGTACCTTGCCTGAAGTGAATGCACAAAAACAAAATGGTTTGTTTTTCTTGTGGTTTGATAGGGTATTTGCCTAGTGACAAAATTTATTTTTCCCCCCTCGAGAAATCTTCCCTTCTTCCCAGGTTCTCCATCTTAACTGAGTGTCTCACCATTCTGTTAGGAATACCAACTAGGAAGTCATTAGTTATCCTTGACTCTTACTTGTGTCTCTCTCTACATTCTGTCTGTCCCAAAGCATTCCCTTCCAGATACCTCTCAGACCTCTATCTCCTCCAGCTCCTCTACCACCAGCTTAGTCCATGCTCTTGGCTGGTTTGCACAGCCCCACTGTCTCCTTCTGTCCCTTGCCCCAGTCATCCATTGCCTGGCTTATCCTCCTTGAGTATGTCACCACTCTGCCACCTAAGTGCCCTTGCTGAAATGCAAAACCCCATCACGTTATTCCTTTGCTTTCAACCCTTGAATGGGTCACCATCACCCACAAAGTCCAATCTTCCATCTGTGTACTTCCTTTCAAACTCATCAATTTCCTACAGTAAACATGTACAGCAGGTGACAACCAGGTGGTTCTTTTGCCCAGATTTTAGGGTTCATCCCAGGTACCTTAAATTTGCCTCTTAGCATTAGCAGCAAGACAATATAGAGCTGAATCCCTATGCTTGCATAAAAATTTGTTCATTTATGAGGACAGCTTTGTTAAGTATATTTTCTGTGCTATTTTCATGGACTTGTATGTTTATTCTTCACTGAATTCCCTTAATACTACACACAATTGAATCATTTAAATTCTAGTCTGTTGAAGCCAAAGTACCTACTTCTACTGACAAGTCTATTGTTAAAGGCCAGCTGTCTTTTCACTTAAATTTTTCACATTCATTCCTCATGAGAAACTTATAAAGAGACATTTTGTCTTGATTTCACAGACGAGGAAACCAAGTGCCATAAAGCTAACAGTAGCTTGCGTAGGCTCACAGAGTTAAATTTACTTAATGGAATCTAAAAGGATTTAGCCAGGCACAGTGGCACATACCAGTAATCCTAGTGGCTCAGGAAGCTGAGACAGGAGCACCATGAGTTCAAAGCCAACCTCAGCAAAAGCAAGGTACTAAGCAACTCAGTGAAACCCTGTCACTACTAAATAAAATACAAAATAGGACTGAGGATGTGGCTCAGTGGTTGAATGCCCCTATGTTCAACCCCTGGTGCCCCTGAGTTCAATCCCTGGTACCTAAAATAAATAAAATAAAATAAAAGGATTTAGGTGCCTGTGACACTTCAGGAAATAAAAAAGAATCTTAAGTCTCTTCAGCAAACCTCGTGCAACATCTGATGCTCAATAAAACCTTTTTATTTTAAAAATGAATATCTGGCTCATAAGCCATATTCACTAATGCTGATTTAAGGTATACTATGTAATGAGGTTTTGCGTTCTCTCTAGTAAAATAGTACCTCTTGCACAAGTTAAAATTTAAATAGCATCATTTTGAAATATTGAAAAAGAAAGAAGAAAGAAAGTATGATCTCCTGTCTTATAAGGCCAACAAATTCTGCCTTGGCTTTGCCTCTTCAACCTTATTTTTTTTTCTTTCTTTTTTTGTTTTGTTTTGTTTTTCCAATTTCCTGTCTTAAACTTCATGCATCATTAAAAGGCCTGCTGTTGTGAGCACAAGCTGCCCTTAAGCTCCCTGCCTTTGCTCACGTGGTCCAGTCTCTCTGGAATGACTTTCACATGAATCCTCTTCTCTAACCTTTCACCTAACCCCTACTCAGACTTCAGAGTTCAGTTCAGACTTCTGCTTCTCCAGGATGGTCCTTCCCCTGCTACACCCTGGCCCAGTCACTCCTCCTTGTCAGTTTTTCTGTAAGACCCTGTACTTATTTCTGACACTTTCCACTTGATATTATACTTATTTCTTTGCATGCTCAACTTTCTCACTAGAGTCAGGATTGCTTCTCATTCATGATCTTAGCACGGGGCATGGCACATCGTGCATAACTTAACAAACATGTGCTAAATA
Organism: Sciurus vulgaris; assembly: GCF_902686455.1. Taxonomy (NCBI): domain Eukaryota; kingdom Metazoa; phylum Chordata; class Mammalia; order Rodentia; family Sciuridae; genus Sciurus; species Sciurus vulgaris. The sequence goes on along the minus strand of NC_136463.1, from coordinate 87,997,821 downwards.
AAGAATCACTGTGCTGATCAAAGCCTTGGTTAGCCTCTTGTGCACAGTTGCTAACCATTCAAGCTTTTTCCTGTGTAGATAAAGACCCAGAACAGTTGAACTGTAGAGAGAAATCTAATAAGGACATTTCTCCTTTTTTGAGTCTTGTGCTGGAGAAAAAGGTGAATCCAGGTTCCTTCTCTGAGGCTTGCACTGGAGAAAAAGATGAATCCAGGTTTCCAGTTTTCCTCAAGGGCGTGGAATTTTGGGTTATTTTTTGATGATCAGTCTTTGTGATGTAGAATTTTAACTTGCTCTTTCATGATGAGTCTTCATGGAGGTTCTTGGAGGCATATCAGAATTCTCTTGTTTTATTTCAGTAGCCCTGTGCTGCCTGACTTGATTCTTATAGTCTCTTCCCCAATTTTGGAATTATTGTCCTAGAGAACCACTCTTATTCATTAATGTACATCATACTCCTGAGTTGAAGAAGAAAAATAGAGGCTGAGAACATTTGCTATTTTAGTATTCCTTCTTTGAGGGTCTACAGGTAGAACCGGTTAGCAGGTTAAGAGGACCGGAAGAAGAGAAAGCTAGGGGAGATTTTACCTCTAAACTAGTTTATCTGGTTTATTCAGCAACTGCTATGTCTGGCCATTGCTAGACACTGGGATGTAGGAACAGGTAAATAAGACAGTCCTACCCCCTTAGTTTCTCATAGGCAGACATACAGACATGAAGCAGATAATCTGAGAGAGGAGATAATCAAGAACCCAAAACCATCATGTATGACTGCTCATGGTCATACTGTTGGCTGCTCTGAGTGAGGATCCAGACTCCCTAGTGCTTTTTGGCTTTCATAAAAATCACTTCTTCAAAGAAAACCCCAAAAGGATCTACCACTCACCACAATATGGGGCTTCCTTTCAAGAGGGCCCCCTCCTCAAGCCTCAAACTCTCCCCATGCTGTGGTCAGGTGAAATACGCAAAGCTGGGGTCCCACAGCCACCTAATGATGCTCATCTAATCAAGCCCCAATTTCCGAACAAGAAGTACGTTTTCTTCATTTGAAGGTAATTACATTCAACAAATTACAAAGAGCCGGGGCAGTTGAGTTAAAAACAATTGGTTTTGCAGTAATTACAAAAACGCAGGGAAATGATGACTGTGGAACAATATTGAAAGGGACGCTGAGGGATGGCGGCTCCAGCTCCTGGTTAATTCTTCAGCTTGAATATTTAGAGATTCACAACTAATTATGCAGAAATGATGAATTTTAAAAATGCTGCCATCCTGCTTTCTCAAGGCCAAGGACTCTGACTATTAATAGAGCAATCAGATTTTGCTATATTATAGAGAATTCACACAAAGTTGCATCTATTTTAAAGCGTTCATCTGGCACATTACTTAAAGATGACAAATCTCTATAATGTGCAAAATCAGCATTGGGTTAAACTAAATCCAAACTCATTATAATCACTCTGAGTTCCCCCCAGAGAAATCTATTGTTTAAAACAGACACCACAGGTAAAAGTTATCTTTAGTCCTTCCTGAAATTTCTCTCCTATTGGGTCATTTTTAAGATTTGCTTTATTTTTGACAAGCCCATCCCAACTTGAGGCGAATGGACATATAAACTGGAACACAAGGGATTTGTCTCCAAGCATTAAACTTTTCTGGATGACAAATGGAAAGTATTGACGATGACAAGCAGGCTGCTCTGAGACCCTTGCTGGAACCAGGGTCTCGAATTTCTCTCTGTCACCGTTTATCCATCATCAGAAAATCCACAGCCCTTTCAGCTGTTCACAGTGGATTTGCACAGTGCTGAGGTTTGCCTTGGTTCCTAGTGGGAGAAGTGTCACGCATAATAGCAACGGAAACAAAAAAACAAGTAGCTTCTCAAAAAATCACATGGTCCAAAGCTAAGCATCAGAAAGAACCCACTGTGCCTTCAGACAGGCTTTAAAGGGGAGGCTGCAATGTGACCTGCATTTAATTATTTAAACTGCATATTGTGAGGCCCTTAAGAAAGCAAATGTCATGATGGACAGAATGAGTTTACCCTCCTGTCGAAAGAGCAGTGTGCCGTGGCGAGGCCGTCGCTCAATTAAATTGGACTGCGGGATACAGAGGAGATGGAGGCCAAGCCTGGGGACCCTAATGAGACATTTTGGAGGGAAGAGATGCCCCCCTCAGAGTTTGTCACCCTTTGATGGATGTTCTCCCCCACTCCATTGAATAGTACCCCCAGTGTTAAACACCCTTTGAATTCAAACATGTTGCAAAGTGAAATTTCAAAGTAGAAAGCATATCTTTGGTTGATATGGCATAGGTGGGGAGGAGGGCAGCAAATGATACTTAATGGCATGCAAATTAGCAGTCTTTGGCTGCCAGAGCTAAAAGAAAACTAAGCAATGAATCTAAAACCAAAGAAATAAATAACAAATAAGTTGTTGTTTCATTTGTGAAAATGTGAGTCTCCTTCAACTGTCTGGCAGAGCAAAATGAAGTGTAAGTTGGTAGGGGATAGCCAAGAGTGGTTTCCAAGGACCCTGATATTTATGCAGCACCATATGCATGTTTGAGGATGACTTTTTAATAAAGGCACACCCCAATCTGGGTATATATCAAGAGTTCACACTTGGTTGGCAAGCCAATGTGATTGTGCCCCTTCCCCAGAAGACATTTTGACAGTGTCTTGAGATGTTTGGGTTGTCATACCTCCAAGGAAATGGGGACTACTCTCTGGTGTGTGGAACCCAGATGTGAAACATCTTACAATGCATAGGACAACCCCCAACAGCAAAGAGTAATCTGGCACAAAATGTCAATAGTACAAGAAGAAACCAAGAGAAGGTTAACCTTTGGGTGTTGGCAATGTTCTTTAGGATGGAGAAGTTGTCAAATGTTTGTGTCAAAATATGACAGCAACCACAGACCCTTGCATGCCCAGCAGGTGCACCAGGCCCTGCTCAACTATCTAAATTGGTGGTTAAGATGTGTTTCTTCCAAAAGACTTTGACAAGGAAGTTCATGCTCCTGTCTGGCCTTGCCGTCTTGGCTATTGATCCCGTTTGTTCCTGGTGCCTTTGTCAGAAGGTGTTAGGAAGGTGCTGACTGTCAAGTGATAACAGAGCATAGCCTATTTGAGATTTCTGCACGTTAAGTCCCTTATTAGTATTTCAGTTCTGTCTTTCTTAGAGAACATGTGCCCTGAGGAGGCAGAAATCCTTTATAGACTCGAAAGTTACCTGAGGACAGTTAATCCTCACACTGCTCTGGTAAGGCAGGTAAATTGCAATTAGATGAAAAATGGAGGAAAAAAAATATAGTCAACAGGTGTTTGGGTTTCCTTGGGGACCACAGAGTTTCATATTTGGCTTAAAAGCACATAGTGACATTTGGAAAGAGTCCCTTGCCAGAAATGTTCTCACTGATGGTTAAGACAAGGAAGATTAACAGTAATCTCAGGAATAAAATACAGGGGTAAATAGAAAGAGCTATCTTGAAGACGTGGGGGAGGTGTGGTAAAGAAAGAGTTCAGTGTTCAGAAACAATCTTTCTAGACATACTCATTTTAGTGTGCAAAAGAAGAAAGCAATGTGCAAACCTTGAGGTGTTGGGGGAAAGGAGACAGATACATTCTCGTTTCTATAGGATGCCTGGTTCAGAGACATTAAGGACCAAGAAAGAGACCATTTCAAATATTGTTGCATGCCAACTGCCCCTCTTGAACTAGCACGAAGCCTGGAAACATACACTTACTATACCACAAAGTAATGAAGCTCAAGAGAAAACAGGGTGCCTTCCCAACCAGCAACCAGGAGTTTGGCCAAGAAAGATGTCAAGCATTATTTGAGAACCCAGAACCCAAAAGCCATGGGCCACTTGGCTGTGTGTTAAAAATAGCCATAACTGGGAGTTAAGACACCTGGTTTCTAGCTCTGTGCCATTAATTGGAGCTGTGATCCTGAATGAAAAAATGCTGGCCATTCTGAGCATTAGTTCCGTCTGCCACAAAACACCCACCTTGCTGTCTCCTCACAGCATATCTCACCTATGAAAACTGATGTGACAGGACTTCCAACCTACAGAGTGCTGGTAAGTATGGATATTATTATATTCAGTGGACCCAGAAAAAAAAAGTTTTCTGAAACATAAGATTTAGGATGTCAGTGTAGGGGTGGAGAACACAGGGACGTTTTAAAATGTAAGCCAAAATAACATGAAGCTTAAGCTCCAAGAAAGGTAAACTTTCCTCATAAATTTTCCAGGCCTGTAAAGTTTCATTAAAGGAAATATCTGTTGTTGAAATTCATTCTAAGTGAGAAAGAACTGATTTAGAGTTCCTTGAAACAAGCCAAGAAGCATTTTCCTTCCTGTTTATTGGCTTACAATAGGTGGCAATATCACAGACTATCATTCAGCATCATTGTTTCCAGATACAGCTACATGGGAACTTGACATGAGTAAGGCTAGATCATGTTGTCGGGGAGTTCCATTTTTAATTAGGCCAGGAGTTTTCTTATAAGTGAATAAATCAACTCACTCTTAGAGAACTTTAGTTAAAGAAGAAAATATTATTCTTCCTGTGTTAATCAGCTTTTTCACCACTGTGACCAAAAGACCTGGCCAGAACACTTTTCAAGAAGGAAAATTTGGTTCCACAATCTAGCTATTGTGAATAGAGCAGCTGTAAATATTGATGCAGCTGCTTCACTGTAGTATGCTGATTTTAAGTCCTTTGGGTATAGGCCAAGGAGTGGGATAGTTGGGTCAAATGGTAGTTCGATTCCAAGTTTTCTAAAGAATCTCCACACTGCTTTCCAGAGTGGCTACACAAATTGGCAACCCCACCAGCAATGTATGAGTGTACCTTTCTCCCCACATCCTTGCCAACACCTATTGTTTCTTGTGTTCTTAATAATAGACATTCTAATTGGGGTGAGATGAAATCATAGGGTAGTTTTTATTTGCACTTCTCTTATTACAAGAGATGTTGAAAGGAAGGGTGGATTGTGTAGAGGAAAATGAGGGGTGGGGAGGGGGTGGGGGGATGGAAAGAATAGAATAGAATATGAACATGTATGATTACACAAATGGCGTGACTCTAATTCATTTACAACCAGAGAAATGAAAGTTGTACCCCATTTGTGTACAATGAATCTAAATTTAAAAAAGAAGAGGGAAAGGTTTATGTGGGGCTCATGGTTTCAGAGGTCTCAGGCCATAGACAGCTAACCCCATTGCTCTGGGCCCAAAATGAGGCAAAACATGACAGAAGGGCATGGCAAAGGAAAGCAGCTCAAGACATGGTCACTAGGAAGCAAAGAGAGAGCTCACCTCATCACAGACAAAATATAAACCCCAAAAGCATGCCCCCAGTGACCACCTCCTCCAGCCTCACCCAGCCTCACATTTACCACCCAGTTAATCCATATTAGTAGATAAATACACTGATTAGGTTAAAATTCTCCTAACCCAGTCTTTTCACCTCTAAATTTTCTTGCATTGTCTCACACATGAACTTTTGGGGGATACCTCATATATAAACTATAACACTTCCCACAGGCCAAGTTGACTCTTGACCTCATGCAGAATGAGGTTAGTGACTAAGCTCCTAGCTTTACCCTTGTTGGCTTGCTTCCTTTGAGAACCTCCCCACCCTGCCTAGGGGAGAAGCATCATGCAGAGCCTTTCTTCTTCCACCCTTGACTTTTTTTGTTTTAAGAATCTCCCTCTTATCTTGGTTTGTTTGACCCTTCCTCTCTTATACTGTAAATGTACCCTTGACCCTTTTCATTCATGATATTCCTTCCCCTAGATTCCTCCAGAGGCCTTCCTGAGGGTTTTAGTCAGCTTTTTTGCTGCTTTGACACAAAAGACCTGAGAACAATTTGAGGGGGAAAAGTTTATTTTGGAGCTCACAGTTTTAGAGGTCTCAGTCCATAAACTGTCAGCTCCATTCCTGGGTGTCTAAAACGTAGGCAGAACATTGTGGCGGTGTGTGGTGGAGGAAAGCAGCTGAAGATCTGGCATCAGGAAGCAGAGACTTACCAGGGACAAAAAATATCCCTCAAAGCACTCTTCCAGTGACCCAGCTCCTCCAGACCCTACCTGCCTACAGTTACCACCCAGTTAGTCCCTACCAGAGGAATAATGCACTGATTAGGTCAAAGCTCTCATAATCCAGTCATTTCACCTCTAAACTTTCTTGCCTTGTCTCACACATGAGCTTTTGGGGGACACCACTTATCTCAACCATAACAGAGTTAAACTAGAATACTGTAGAAGGTAAGGCTACAGTATCGATATTCTAGGAAAGCTATGCTAAGAGTTTCTTTTCCTACAGTGCCCTGGGAAAACTTTGCAATGCAGGGAAGAACCCAGATACCCAACCTGTCATCTTGTCATCTTGGATTACAACATACTTTGAGATTTGGAACAAATGTCTTCCTTCCCCTCTTTGGGCCTGTGCTAGGCTGGATATATTCAGGTTGCCTCAGGTTTGATGTTCTGTCATTCTGAGAACAAGTGCTGTAATTAGGAGAAACTCAAGCTTCATGCTTCAGTATTCAGCAGCCTCTGCTATTTGAGATGTTTCTGGAATTTTCCTCAGGTACCATTTTCAACTGATTTTACTGTTTTGACCTCAGATGTTTCTCCCCTTTCTCTGCATCACTGATTCCATGTAGACAACCATTTTTATTGTTTTCTTGCTGGTCTTTCCAGGCTTTCTCTGTACAAACCAAAAATGCAAATAAATATGACTTACACAAGAAGAAACATCCTGTACACACTGTCCTGTTTCTGGTTTTATTTTGCCTTCTTCCACTTAATATATTCTGGAGAACATTCCATGCCAGCATAGAAAAGTCCTCTCTGTTATTTTTTACAGCTACATTTTGTGGCTATACCATATTTAACTTTCTAGTCTTCTATGAACATCTGTGGAATAGATTCCCAGCAGTTGGATCACAGAAGCAACTTCAGAGGAGTTGTCCCATTTCACATCACCTGCAGTGACTGACATATATGAGACCCTATGTCTCAACAAATTTAACATCAAACTTTACCTTCTGTCAGTCTGACATAGGAGAAGAAATTTTCTAGTGTGGTTTAGATTTGATGTATCTTATTAAAAGTGAGGTTGAGAATTTTTGCACAAATCTATTTAAAGTTCACTCGTATTCCTAACTCTGTGAACCATCTGTTTGTGACCTTGTTGAATTTTCATTTGGGTTATTAGTCTATGTAATCTCAATTTATTTAAGCTCTTTGAAAGTTGGTGAGGTTTTTCCTTTGTTTGTGATGCCAGTTATTAATATTTTCCCTGTTTTTCATTTGCTTGTGATATCCCTTATGGTGTTCTTTGCTGTGTAGATTTTATATTTATAATGGCCAAACTCATCAATATTTTTTTACTGAAAAGAACTTCCCTACTCCAAAGTTTTTTTAAAGACAAATCAAAATAAAACTTCTCATGTTTCTTCTAATCTCTATATGGCTTAGGTTTTTATCCTCGCACATGGATCCAACATGTTTCATTTTTTATTTTGGCATTCAGTTATCATAAGTTACTTTAATATTGAAAAGAAAGTACCAAAAGGTAATGAAATATTTCTTTTAGGGCTAACTGTGAAGGGGGTAATTTGATAAGTGGGTAAAATGAAAAGATCACAATTTATTTAATCACAGTGATTTAACTAGCTAACCTGAGACTTTCACTCCCACATTCCAGAGTGTAATTAATAAAAAAGCTTCCTAGGGTCCACATCCAGGTAAAGGTAGACCCTTTGCCGGCAGTGGCAACCTGGGAGATTCATGGAGATTCAGGGATTCTCTCCCTGTCTAGTTATCTTTGAAAGACTCATATTGCGTACCTGAAGATGTTCAAGGGAAGGAAGGGACATGTACAAGAGAAAGATGTAAGCACATTTAGGCAGGCTGAAAGCTCTTCTCAATCATGATTATGGGGAGACTCAGTGAGTACTTGTTGGGGACTTACCATGGATCACCACCAAGCTAAATGCTATTGGAAATGGAGACAAGAAAGCATAAAATGTAGTACTGTTCTTACAGAACTTATTGACTATTTGTAGAAGAAGGAACAAGAAGCATTAAACAGTCACTAACACTATGAGTGGCATGTAAGTTCCTGTTATGATTTGGCTAGAGCTGTCCCCCAAAATCTCCTGTGTTAATGCTGGAATGATTAAATTATGAGAATAACCTAATCAGTTCATCTCAGTTTGAATCAACCAACTGTAGGCAGGTGGGGTGAGACTGGAGGAGGTGAGTCTGGAAGAGTTCATCTTCCCTGTGGTCCCTTGCCCCTCTCTCTGTTTCCTGGCTGCCATGAATGGAGCACTACTCCTCACCATGCCCTTCTGCCATTTTGTTCTGCCTTACCTTGAGCCCAGAACAATGTAGTCAGCCAACCATGGACTGAACTTCTAAAGCTATGAGCCCAAAATAAACTTTTCCTCCTCTAAATTGCTCTTATTGGGTATTTTGGTCACAATAACAAACAGTTAACTAACACAAATATAGTACAGAGACCCTTTCCACTATGCCTTCTTGTCTTCTGCCATAACTCTTTCTCTGTGATCTTACATCATCGACTGTCATAGGGTCTCATTTTCCCATGTCAGATGGCAGCTTGAAATAGATCATCTCAAAGTCAGAACTCAAAATACAGGCTGATGCCCCTCAGGGATCCCATAGAACTTCAGTTTTACCCTGACCATCAAATTGCTATTATTCTCACCTGCCTCTTCCCTAACACTAGAGAGTATGAAATTTCATACCAAATCCCAAGTATAAGGCAAGCACTTATTGAATGTTTCCTGAGAGGCTGGGCAAGAAAACTATTTATGACAACTGGGTGACAACTCAATTCTGAACAAAAGGAAGTACAGAGGGGGTTTCTTCCCAGAGGGTCTTCCCAGAGGGGGTTTCTTTTTGTATTTTTATTTATTTTTTGAGAAAAAGGAAAAAGAAAGTTTATTGCTTTGCTAGCAAAGGAGAAACACAGGGGACTTCTGCCCCAGAGGCTGTGATTCTGCTCCTCTGTAGGATCAGGGGCTTTTAAAGAGGTAATTCAAAGGCTGCATTCCCCGTGTTCTTTGTTGGAGTTGTAATTCACTTATTAATTTGGGAGATAGTCATTTCTGAGAGCTTCCCCAAAGTCTGGATTATTTTGTTCCTATGGTGGGTGTATACCCAAGAACAGATAAATCTGACTAAAATAGGGAATAAAGGTAATCCTGTTTCTGCTGAGAATAGGGAGGGGGAGAGATTAGGGAGGAGCACGGAGAGAGGAAGAGAAAGAAACATGTCCTTTTTAAAAATAAGTTGTAGTAGCAGAGCAGCAAGGGCTATATCCAAAGCATAAAGTTGACCGCTGTACATTTGCCCACTGTACATTTCCACATTCCATTTCTATGGAAAAATGGGTGACTATATCTCCAAGCTACTTCCTGCTGAAAGAGGGCAAAGTTGGGGGAAGTAACCCAAAGTCCTTGATCTCAATCAGGTGGGGTGTGGACAGGTAAAAGTATTCAGCATCAGAGTAGTTCAGAGGTCCACAGTGGCATACGGCAGGTGACTGGACAAGGCATACATAGGGCAAGGACCATGTAAGCCAGCAACAAACAAGACAGCAAAGCATTATATCTTGTAAACAAATAGCACAAAAGCAATTTAATATTTCCATTAGTCTCTGAAAACCATGAAAATAGTAACTCATATCAGTGAAAAACAGATCAAGTTCATCAATGTAGGAGGAAGATTTGTAAGTCTATGAGATCAGGCTCAAATTAACTCAGGATGAACTTGCAACTCTAGAATCCTTTGTGATCATTAAATAGGCACTGCCACACAATAACCCTTGCTTTACAGTCTCCAGTTTTACTTACTTACAAGTGTATTGCTTAAGTTACATTAAAAAAAATACAAAAAACATCATTTTTCCTTTTAAATGTCCATGTAGAACTGCACATAGGCTGTAGTCTCTTGCCAGGTGTTTAAGACCAAGTTGGTCAAAACTGACCTTGTTCCTATTTACTCTTAAGGGTCAGCTAAGATTCCTCAGAGGTCATTCTTGGGGATGTGTGTAAAGCCTCTTGGCTCCTTTAGATTTTCTCTACCAGTGGTGCCATCTGCCAGGATGAATCAGGATCTTGTTGACCATACATGACTTCTCTTGGGAGCATCAGGGACATTTCCCTCTCCAATGACCCTCTTCTTTGCAGAATGTGCACTGGTTGGCTTCCTGTTCTCTAGGGTCCTCTCAATCTTTCTGATCAGCAGATTGGGTGATTCAACAGAGTTGCAGGGTCCGGAGAGTGGTCCCATCATTTCTAGGTCCTGACTGACCTTAGAGGGCAAGGGTCAAAATGTTGGCTGCCTTTTCCTTGGCTCTTTTATTTTTGTTACTTTGGTCTCCCAAGTTTTTGGTTTTAAACATTCAGCAGGCCAGTTTCACCAGTCTTAAAGTGGGAGTAACAGGTTATGACTTAAATATATATAATTTTACAGTTAGTTACCCCTTTCATTTATTGGGGTCAGTATTAGTATTGTAAGTCAGCATTATATCCTATCTCTGTTATAGGTGATGGCCTATTATCTCAAATTAACTCAGTTTGTTTTATTAGAAGCAGTACCTCTGCAAACCATGAACAGGCAATAGTTATAAAGATTATAAGGAAAACAAAAAATGAAATTAACAGAACAAAAACTTATTTAATTTGTGTAGTATCATTGAACCAAGTAAAATAATTTTTATAATTTTAAACCTTTACTTAGTTATGTATTATATCCCATTTATTTTGAGATCACAGTAATGTTTACAACAACGTGATCTTTTGAACACAGCTCTAAAAAAGCTCAAGTCTAGCCTATTTTGGAGCCATTCTAAGAGAATAAGGTGGGAGGCAGAGCCTTATCTCAGGTAAATTGGGGATCTTGACAAATAACACAATACAATGTTACATCTAAAACCTGAATCAAACAAAGGCCAAGAGAGCTTTTAACTTTGTTTTTGTGGAAAAAGTGACAAAATCCTTTCGTGTTTTATAATGTCATCTTTATTTCCTTCCAAAAATATTTTTAAATTCCTATCTCAGTGTGAAAAGTAACACAAAATTGTATATATAATTTATTGACAATGGGTTACTTTATCCATCTATAAAACATCAAATGACATGACTAAATACCAACCAAATTTGTTATTTCTATACATATCTGAGACTATTGGTACAAATAATTTTAGTTTGGAGAACACCAACTTGGTGAGGTGTTCAACATTTAACTAAGTTTAACTTTTAAAGTACAATTTAGAACCCATAATGTACAGTAACAATAATTACAGGTCTGCATGGGTTAGCAGTACTAGCAAAAATCAAAGGATAGCCTTAAATCTCTTATACATTTAAGGAAACAATGTTAATGATCAGAAATGGACTTAGTGAAAGCAAACTGATATAGGACAGGTCTTCAAATGACAGTGTGGTACTTCTGTGTCAGATGCCATGTATAAAACAGATCACTTATTGGTTATCTTGCTGGTAAACTAGTATAAACTTTCATTTTATAAACTTTTACATAACACTTAGACAAGGCTTACAGAGTTCTCAGATGTATACATCTACCAAGTCACATATATTTAGGTTGTCAACTATATTGTTATAACCTAAAATAAGTTGTTTATTTAACCAGTTACAAATAATCGTAACCAGTTACTTAATCATTTAAAAGACCTTAAAACAGGTAGAAATCCTAATTCCTCTAAGACTTAGTTTCCCTAAGTAATAAAACCTAACAGATATAAGAAAGTTATCTTGATTGATAAGAGAAGATCAATGTTTTAGACTTTGCTTCATATCAGTACGCTGAAGTTCAAATAACTTTGACTGGCTGTTGTAATTTTAGCCAATTTAAACACACACAAAAACATTTTTAGATTTACCTTCCACTTACCTTCTACAACTTCCTTAGACATTCACAACTTGCTTGCATCCTCAGTTTTGTCCTCTCTTTCATTTTGGGCTTTAGTACAAGAATATTACTTTACCAGACAAAATACTTTCTCATCCAGAAACATTTTTTTTAACCTTGTAATTTTCCATACTAAAATATATTTCTATACCTATAACTTTATTTTATCTTTTCTAGTTGTGGACCCTTTCTTAAATTCATATTCTAAAACAGTCCTTATGAATGTTATCTGTGCATATACACAACAAATTTCACCCCAGGAGAGGATTGGACAATCCAGCACATACAAAAAATGTGCCTTAATCTTTTTTCTCCCAGGTTGCATTCAAGGGGTTGGAGCACAGGATATTTTTAAGCATGACCTGTCTCCATTATCATTATTATAATCCCATCAACTTTAAGTGAGTTCCCCACAGTCAGTTGTACCCAGAGGCTTCTTTTGGACCTTTTGCTTGTACTAGGCATATTGATATGCAAAAGAGGAGGCCCTTTCCATCCTTTTCTTTAGCCTTCCTTGAAATCCCTTTGCAGAGGCTGCCTACATGGATGGACCTTAGTTTCTGTCTTTCTTTTCTGAGTGCAATTCTTTATTCTGTCAGTCTCCCAGGGCACTTAGTTTGATGGGATACTGTTATAGCAAGAATTATTTTGCCCGAGTGATGACTATCCCCTGGCCAAATTGGGTGTCCTCTCAGATTATTAAAAGGGGAGACTATTCCTGTTCCCAGTTCATAAACTGAGAGTGCTGTAACCTACTACCACATCCTTTGTGGCAGCAGCCTCCACGCCCCCCCACCCCTACAGAGGCAAAAGGGGCTGAAAGGCGGGACAGAGGCCAGGTTCTCTTTGACCATTTTTCTAGAACCCAGGCAGCTTTTCTGGGAGGTCCCCCCCGCAAGTTTATGGCTGGTGTTCTTGACCCACAGTGAGAAGATCTGCTGCTGCCTGAGGTCAGGCTGAGAAACAGTGCTGGAAACAATAAGATTTAAATCTGTTTTAACCCTTTCTTCTAGTGTCCTGCTATCCTTGCACACCAGAGGCAATGCCTTTTGGCACCTTCAAATTAGTACCTCACCGTTCAGACCTCTTGTCATGCAACTGAATAAATGCCTGCACATACATAAGCTCTTTCATATACTTTACCCCTGAAAGACCAATTTCAATTTCAAGATTGTATAATAATCTAGAAAAAAACATTCAAAGGCCAGATTATGTTACAGTAGACTGTCTTTCTATTGAACAGGCTTATACCTATACCTATGTCCCATTCAGCCAAGATCTCTCTACTCAAGAGACTACAGTAAGATAAATGCAACATGGCCCATGTCTTAAAGGGCCAGTAACAGACAAAAAAAAAAGACAAGAGAGGCTCACTGAAACCAGGCTGACAGTTGAGAATCTTTAAAAACAGACAGACCTGCAGGTACAAAATTTCTTCCACTTATCTTACCTTTGAGAGATCAACTCCAACTGCAAGGTTGTATAATAATCCAGAAAACTGTTCAAAAGTCAGATCATTGCAATTACATTAAAACATTATCTTAGACAGACTTATATCTATAGGTGACTCTTTCTTCAACTTTACCTCTGACCAACTTCAATTGCAAGATTGTACATAAAAGAAACACACAGAGACAATCAGAGAGGCTCCCCATGGCCGACAGATGAGAGCCTTTAAAATGAGCAGCCAAAATTTTTCCCAAGAGAATATCTATATAGAATCAGTGCAATATGAGCCATGGCTTAAAAGGGGGAGGCAGTAACAGATACAAAACCGATAACCAGAGGGAATTCTCACACCCAAGGCCAGCAAACAGATGAGAACCTAGAATAGACCAGAAAGGAATAAATATCTCTAGATCCTTGAGTCCCACTTAACCATGACTCTTACACCATTGGCACCACAGATGTCCTCACAAAGAGGGGCCAGATGTTCCCATGAAGAGAAACCAGATGTGTGTAATCAAGGGTCTTGAGTGCACACTGGGGGACTTACCAGATGGCCAAAGGTGTTGTGATTTAGTCACTAAGTTCAGTTTCCTTTTTTTCAAAGTGAACCACTATGGAGCAACCTTTAGCATCAGAGAGAGAAAGTGGGAGTTCCCCAAAGAAAAAGGAGAGCTTCAGCAGCTGCTGGGAGCATCTATCGACCTTTCCCTTTAATCACAGTAATAGCTCCTTTAGTTCCACCTGAAGCAAACTCACCCTGTCTCTTAACTCTCTAGCACTTAGCTTTCAATAAGTTCACCAGCCATCTTGAATTTTCAGCATGAAGTGGGGTTCCTTGGAGAGCCAGAACTGCCCAAGAAAGCTGTAGTGGGGGCTGCAATTTGGTCCTACCTGGGGTACCAAATTTGTTATCAAAAGCTTGGTCCTTGTCCCCAGTGCCAATCCAATAATGAGGACATGGTTTTGAGAAAAAGGAAAAAGACGGTTTATTGCTTTGCTAGCAAAGGAGAAACACAGGGACTTTGGTCCCAGAGGCTGTGATTCTCCCTAGAGGGGGTTTCTGAGCAAATCTCAAAGAATCAGGCTTGATTAGGCATCAAAAAAGAAGATAATTTTTCCTAGGTTAAGTGAATGAATAGGGAAATGAGAGGGCCAGAAGGAAAGAGTGACTTCCCCTGACTACCAGTCTTTCCACCACAGTTAGTAGAACAGAAGGTCATGTGATTTTATGAAAGTACTTCAAACCATGAACACCATTCCAGCGTTGTGATCTATCTGTATGTGCCAGTGAGTTTTAGGGGCTAGTGGAGACCCAGCACAGGGCACAGGTGACAGATATGCCAGGACACAGTCACTGACCATAAGTTGTATCCTGAAGCTTGGGTATTTATATGGTGAATGGATACACGAATGAATGAATCCCACTTACCTTGTCTTTATCCAGCCTTAGCTTGATATTTTCCCATTGGCAGGTAATTATGGAATTCCCCATTTTACATGTTAGCCTGTTCCACTAGGGAAAAATCTAGTCATAAACACTTTTTTTTTTCTCACTTAGTTTTCCTATAACCTTTTGTGACAGAAGAGAAGGAAGTGCCTATCTGCCATTTGGGTGGCACAGAATAATATAGTTGGAGAAAATAGGGTAATTAGGGATTATGGATAGAGACTACACTCACCATATACTCAGGAGAACAACATGAAATCCCTAATACTCTTTGATATAGAACTCATTGTTTGCAGAGATAGTGATTGAATGCATGAGATAATCATATACAATGGAGATGTATTCATTGGGGCTTTGGAGTCAAACTTGAATTAATGCCCATAATATAACATCACTGAGTCTCTCTTGTGCCTCAAATTCTCACCCTTCAATTGATGATGATACCTAACTGCAGGATTTTTAATGAGACAGTATATGCAATGTGCCTTTTTGAAAAATGTCCTTGCAGTGCTGTTGTTGTTATTATTATAAATGAATTTACCAAAAAATGTCAAGTGAGGTATAGCTCTGGTAGAATGCATGACCAAAGAAATCAACACAGACATTTTTCTCATGCCTAAAAGATAGTAGCAGAGAATTTTCAGAGAGCAAAGAAGGTATATGAATGGATAGGGGACCCATATTCTAGGATCTGCTGGACCCATATTCTAGGATCTGCTGAATTCACCCTGTGTTTCCTGTAAAACAACACCTCTATCATATTCCTGGCCATTCACGCAACACAAGGACAGAGTCTTTGTTTTGTACACTGCTGCATCACCAGTGCCTAGCCACATTTGTCCAGCAAATGAAAGGCATTGGTCCCAAAATAAATAATTCACTTCATTCAGAACTCAGCTGGATTTTCAAAGCAAGGCGTAAATGAACAAGTATTTCTGGTATCTTTCTCAAATGTAAAAAAAAAAGGATTTTTTTTTTTAAACCCAGTCATTTTAGTGCCATAAAATGTCTCTTTAGTTTTCCTTAGAGTACAGAGTTCACTCACATAATACATTCGAATTACACATGTTATTCAGTACAATGCCAGTTGGATCACAAGGTGAATGAAATTGTAAGTTAAAGCAGCTCTATAACTTTTGTGTTTGGTGAAGAAGAGAAAAATAAAATGAGTTCAATTCTTTGGTTCCAAAGCAAGATGATATTTAGCCTGGGTAATAATACCCCTGGATTTACAGCTAATTATGTCAATTACACTCCCCCTTTAAATTGGCTGCTAAAATACGCTGTGCTGCTGACCATTATATTTTAAAAGGAACTTGGTAATGATTTGGGGGGAGGGGAAGGGCATTTTCCCCTTCTGGAACACTCTACCTTGGATCTAAGGACACCTGTTTCTAGAATTACATTTAAGAGAAAGGTTAGTATGAGTTTCTGTGAAAGGGATGCAAGCTTC
The DNA here is from genome assembly GCF_902686455.1 of Sciurus vulgaris. Classification (NCBI taxonomy): domain Eukaryota; kingdom Metazoa; phylum Chordata; class Mammalia; order Rodentia; family Sciuridae; genus Sciurus; species Sciurus vulgaris. Next base: position 87,981,490 of record NC_136463.1, on the reverse strand, counting down.
TAGGAGAAAGAATCTCCAGTCAGTGTTGAATTGAAGTTGTGATGGTAAGCATTTTTTGCCCGGTTGCGACTTTTAAACAAAATACCTAACATGTCTTTGCATTTGGTGATATTTGTAGGTGATATTTGTTGGAACTTTTTTGTTTGTTGTTTACTTTGTTCATTTGTTTTCTGTTTTTACTTTTAGTTAACTTGACCAAGGAAGTTGACTTTTAATGTCCATTAACTAAAGGTTTTTCTAATCATGTATTCATGTGAAATTTTATCAGAAGTTATTTACACATCTACTGGGGGTGATTACATATGTGATTTTCGCCTTTAATGTCTTCATGAAGTGGAAGCTATTTATGTATTTCATAAATTAAACTAGACTTGTATCCATGAACTAAACCCAATATTATTATGGGATATCTGATCTCTATTGCATTTGTAGTTACATCCCCTTTTTACTAATATTATGTATCTTCCCTTTTCTTTTTCAAACTCATCCTTGCTAGTGGTTTGCAAATTTTGTAAGTATTTCCTAGGAAATGAATTTTGATTTTTCTGATCTCCCCACCTCCACTTTATTGATCTCTTATTTTTATCTTTCCCTTCTTTCCACTTTTTTGGGGTATGTTGTCTTACTATTCTTTTAGCCACTTCAGAAAAAAAATAGTTGCTCATTTTTTATGTTTCTTATATTTCTTTCTGGGTTTTCTATTTGTTTTTTAATTTATTTTTATTGTAAACAAATGGGGTGCATCTTGTTTCTCTGTTTGTACATGAAGTAGAGATATACCATTTGTGTAATCATACATTTACATAGGGTAATGGTGTTAGATTCATTCTGTTACTTCTTCCTTCCCCTCACCCCTCCCACCCCTCTTTTCTGTCTATACAGTCCCTCCTTCCTCCATTCTTGCCCCCCTCCCACCCCCCATTATGTATCATCATCTGCTTATCAGCAAGATTATTTGTCCTTTGGTTTTTTGAGATTGGCTTATCTCAGTTAACATGATATTCTCCAATTTCATCCATTTACCTGCAAATGCCATCATTTTATTATTCTTTATGGCTGAGTAATATTCCATTATATATATAAACCACAGTTTCTTTATCCATTCGTTAATTAAGGGGCATCTAGGTTGGTTCCATAATCTGGCTATTGTGAATTGAACAGCTATGAACATTGATGTGGCTGTATCTCTGTAGTATGCTGATTTTAAGTCCTTTGGGTATAGGCCAAGGGGTGGAATAGCTGGGTCAAATGGTGGTTCCACTCCAAGTTTTCTAAGGAATCTCCATACTGCTTTCCAGAGTGGCTGCATTAATTTGCAACCCCACCAGCAATGCATGAGTGTACCTTTTTCTCCACATCCTTGCCAACACCTATTGTTGCTTGTATTCTTGGTAATCGCCATTCTAATTGGGGTGAGATGGAATCTTAGGGTAGTTTTGATTTGCATTTCTCTTATTAAGAGATGTTGAACATTTTTTCATATATCTGTTGATTGCTTGTACATCTTCTTCTGTGAAGTGTCTGTTCATTTCCTTAGCCCATTTGTTGATTGGATTATTTATATTCTTGGTGTTGAGTTTTTTGAGTTCTTTATATATTCTGGAAATTAGTGCTCTATCTGAAGTATGAGTGGCAAAGATTTTCTCCCACTCTGTAGGCTTTCTCTTCACATTGCTGATGGTTTCCTTTGCTGAGAGAAAGCTATTTAGTTTAAATCTATCCCAGTTATTGATTCTTGCTTTTATTTCTTGTGCAAAAGAAGTCTGATCTTAAGTCGACATGTTCAAGATTTGGGCCTACTCTTTCTTCAATAAAATGCAGGGTCTCTGGCCTGATTCCAAGGTCCTTGATCCATTTTGAGTTGAGTTTTGTGCAGGGTGAGAGTAGGGGTTTAGTTTCATTCTGTTGCATATGAATTTCCAGTTTTCCCAGCACCATTTGTTGAAGAGGCTATCTTTTCTCCATTGCATATTTTTGGAACCTTTGTCTAGTATGAGAAAATTGTATTTATTTGGCTTTGTGTCCATGTCCTCTATTCTGTACCATCAATCTGCCTGTCTCTTTTGGTACCAATACCATGCCTTTTTTGTTTCTATTGCTTTGTAGTAGAGTTGAAGTTCTAGTATTGCGATACCCTCTGCTTTGCTCTTCCTGCTAAGGATTGCTTTAGCTATTCTGGATTTCTTATTCTTACAGATGAATTTCATGATTGCTTGCTCTATTTCTGTGAGGTACATCATTGGGATTTTAATTGGAATTGCATTGAATCTGTATAGCACTTTTGGTAGTATGGCCATTTTGGCAATATTAGTTCTGCCTATCCACGAACATGGGAGATCTTTCCATCTTCTAAGGTTTTCTTTAATTTCTTTCTTTAGTGTTCTGTAGTTCTCATTGCAGAGGTCTTTTACCTCTTTTGTGAGATCGATTGCCAAGTATTTTATTTTTTTCAATGCTATTGTGAATGGGGTAGTTTTCCTAACTTCTCTTTCTGAGGATTCATCACTTAAGTATAAAAATGCATTGGATTTATGAGCATTGATCTTATATTCTGCTGCTTTACTGAATTCACTTATGAGTTCTAAAAGTTTTCTGGTGGAATTTCCTGGTTCCTCTAAATATATAATCATGTCATCAGCAAACAGGGATAGTTTGAGTTCTTCTTTTCCTATTTGTATCCCTTTAATTTCTTTGGTTTGTCTAATTGCTCTGGCCAGAGTCTCAAGAACGATGTTGAATAGAAGTGGTGAAAGAGGGCATCCCTGTCTTGTACCAGTTTTTAGGGGGAATGCTTTCAGTTTTTCACCATTTAGAATGATATTGGCCATGGGCTTAGCGTAGATGGCCTTTACAATGTTAAGGAATGTTCCCACTATCCCTATTTTCTCTAGTGTTTTGAGCATGAAGGGGTGCTGTATTTTATCAAATGCTTTTTCTGCATCTATTGAAATAATCTCTTATGGTTTTTTATTGTCTGTCTTTCCTTTTTATGCTTAAGTATTTTGACTATCATTTTTAATCTAAATTAAATTTACTTTTGAACTGATACATAAAAACACAAAAACACTGCACATATCAATGGGGTACTGTGTGATATTTTGATACATGTATATATTATATAATGTTTAAATCAGGTTAAACTTATATATTACCTCAAACATGATTTCAGATTTAAAAATTTATATGTAAATCTAAATTTATATACAATTTATATGTCATATACAATTTAAATTATATGTTGTGTGTGTATGTGTGTGCATGTGTGTGTGTGTGCAATTTAGATCCTTTTCTCTAACTTTTAAAAATATTTTGGGAATTTCTAAAATGTTTTCTTCCACTTTTATTTCACTTGTTTCTCCCTTCTGCTGTAGATGTTATTCCACAAAAAAAACCCAAATAATTATTAAAACGTTACTAAAATAATGAAATATTTCCAAGGGGGGTAGATATAAGATCAATTCAAAAAAGTTCATTTAATTTCTATATGAAAGTAATAAGAAATTATAAATATAATTTTTTAAAAGTCATCATGGTTTGAGAACATATGTCAACATACACACAGCCCTGGTTGAATGCCCAATGCAAAAAAAAAAAAAAAAAAAAAATATATATATATATATATCATTGTTCTAGCCTGAAGGAAGAAGAAAGTTTCTTAAACCAGATGCTTACTTGAAAATACTATTTGAAAATTACTTGAACTTGTTCATCATTAGACACTCTAGACAAAATTAAAAGCAAACTGAATATACAAACTGAAAAATGAGAATGACATTACATATGACCATTAGATCATAAAATTTATATGTAAATATAAATTTATATGTAATTTGCATATTATTAAATGTACATATATAAAATTATATCCTATAGATTAATAAGAAGACAACAATTTAATAGGAAAAAAGGGCCAAAGACATAAGAAGGCTTTTTAAAGACTAGAAAACAAATATGGGTGATAAACACATGAAGAGATGCTCAATTAGATTAGTAGTCAGGAAAACTTTTATGAAAACAGCATTGAGATACTATTTGTACCTATTTAGGAAAAATTTAAGTCTGATAATATCTTGTGTTGAAGTGAACAGAAACTATAATCTCTTTTGCATTTCTTTTGGGAGATTAAATTGTTATAATCACCTTGCAAAACAATTTGGCCTTGTCTTGCAAGCATAATCATTATATCATACTCCTTTTTGTTCTGATGACACTCTTGGAAATATGCATTTGAGATGCTCTAGCTCATGGGTACCAGGAGGCTTGAACTACAGTATCTAGTATCTACATCCAACCGTTTTTGTAAAATCAAAAGCATATGGCAACCTCCCAGGATGTTCATTGTTAAGATAATAGGAAGATAAATTGTGATTTATAAACATAGTAAAATATTATGCAACAGTGAAAAGAACCAGAACATGGACCTTTGTGGAATTAGCTTCATAACATGATAGATGATGAATAACTCAAGTCCCAGATAATCATATAGTATTGATACTTCTTATAAATTTAATTAACAAGCAGATTAAACAGCATATTGTCTAGGCAAACCTATCTAAGTGATAAAAAGAAAAAAAAAGCAAGAAATGGAAACTCTGGGCTTTATCATAGAGCTTAGTTTTATAACTTCTATGCTGGTGTAGTATGGGCTACAGGAACTGTACGTAGGCAGATGTAAGCAATTAAAAAAATATTCTTGTTCTTGGATTAGGTGATAGTTCCACAATATTGTTTTAGTACAATGATAGTAAGTTATCATGAATATTAAGATTATTCTATTTCTAAAAATCTAAAAACCATATTTTCAAAGTCTCTATATGACAGTATCTCCAAGGAAAGGTGACCATTAACAAATTGTATGACTTGAGACTTTTGGGACCCCAAGAATGTCTAAATATTACATTTATTATGCATTAAACAAATAAGTTTCATCTGCTTCCCATTTCTGCCCTTTTTCTACCTTCATTGATTTAAGAGTGGACTCTTCATCATTGCCATACTCCTGTGAGTTACAAGTCATTTAGTGTTTTAGTGTGTCCCCAAGACACAGAATCCATGGGAAGAATAAATGGATGACAGATGAAAGGGGATTATTTAGCAAATTGACTCACATGATTGTGGAGCCTGAGAAGTCCCAGAACAGGTCATCTATGGGCTGGAGAAACAAGGAAGACATCAGCATAGCTGAGCACAGGTCTAAAGGCCTCAGAACCAGGGAAGTCAAGGGTGCAATGTCAGAGGCCAAAGGCCCAAGAACTTGGTGGATTACTGGTTCAAGTCCCAGAGTTCAAAGACCAAAGACCTAGATGTCCAACAGCAGGAGAAGAAGGACATCCCAGCTCCAGGAAAGAGAGCAACTTCTCCTTTCCCTTTCCTCTTTGTTCTTTGTGAACCTTCAGCTGATTTGGTGGTACCCTCCCATATTGAGGGCACATTCCTTAATCCACTGACTCAGCTCTAGTTCCTTCCTCACATCCTCACAGATATGTCCAGAAATTGTTTTTTACCAGCTATTTGTATATCCCTTAATCCAGTCAAGTTGACACCTAAAATAAACCATCACACAAGCCATGGTTTGGTTTGGCTTGGTTTGATTATCAAATATATACACATACATATACGCTTATGAAGTATTTGCTATCTCCCTCTTCTCATTTATTTATATCTATATATCTGCATCCCTCATTGCTTACTTATTCTTTTGTATAAGATACCAGGAAGCACCTGTTTTACTATAGCCAGAACCAAGAGTCTAATTAGATAGAAAGGGACCTTGCCAAAAAAAAAAAAAAAAAAAAAAAAACACAAAACAGATAGTCCAGTCATCCCATCTAGGGAGCTAGCTAACGGGGACAAGACAGACAGGAGAGAGTGCACATCTTGGAGGAAAGAAGTGGGGGCTTAGTAGGTAGTGGAAGAGAAGCTCTGTCTGAATGAGAGGATATAGACCCAAGAAGTCAGCCCAGACAACCTTAGCTCAAGACACTGAAGTTTAGAGGGGAGGAATTAAGACTTTATAAAATATATTCTCTGATTTTTCAGATGAGAAAAACACCCAAGGTCAGTCAGTGAGTTAGGTAGCTGGGACCCAAATCTCCAATATTCCATCAACAGAACAGAAAAGATAGCTTCAAACAATGAGTTTTATATTCAGACAGTATTCTGTTAACTCAAGGGCTTCCTCTAGTCCTTTTTCTTCATCATGGGCCCTTAGTGGAAGAAAGGCTTGATCCCAGGGGAGCCAAGTGGTTCACAGCTATATCAGAAGAGAGGGCAGATAGAGGGAGGGCATGAGCTCTCCCAACACTTCCTTCATTCAGGACAAAAGAATTATGTGTGCTGGTATGTACATGTGTACATAAAAAACAATATATATATTCATATAAATATATTGTGTACATATGGTTACATATATCTGCTCATGTGTATAACATGTGCTTACCAAGTATCCATTAATATATCTATACATATACACATAAAAATTCATTAGAGGAAAAGTAATATCAACTGGGTAGTAGAATATGCTCTTCCAGGCAGAAAACCTAGGTTGTAGACACAACTCTGCCACTCCATGACAATGAGAAATCACTACTTTTTTCTGAGCCCTGATGTTCTTAGTTATAAAATTGAAGTGTTGTGCTAGTTGAATTCTGAGGCTCTTTTCAGCTGTTAGAAGCCCTGTACTAAAATGTGGGCATCATCTATTTCTTTTTATTTTATTTTATTTACTTATTTATTTAGTACCAGGGATTGAACCCAGGGGCACTTAACCACTGAGCCACATCTCCAGCCCTTTTTTATTTATTTTTTTATTTTGAGACAGAGACTCACCGAGTTGCTTAGGGCCTTGCTAAGTTGCTGAAGCTGGCTTGAACTTGCAATCCTTCTGCCTGAGCTTCCCAAGCCACTGGGATTATAGGCATGTGCCACTGTACCCAGCCAGCATATCTATTTGGAAGGCAAGCTCATGGGCCCTCCTTTTTCTTAGCTTTCCCCTTCACTATTTGTTTCACTTTTCCCAATATTTGCCATGTAGATATGAACATTTCCCATTTCAGAATTTCATACCACTTGACTTTGCATAGCAATTTAAATGTAGATTATGATCATGAAAGAATTTCCAAGGTGAAAAGAAAGATTAAATATGTCAAATGATACTGATAGGTCAAGTCACATAAAAATTGAGAATTAACCTTTGGAATAATATAGAGGTCATTGGAGATCTTGAAAGGAGGCTTATCAGCAGAATGATAGGTGTGATGCCTGATTAGAAAGGACTCAAGAGAGAGTAAGAGAAAAATTGGAGGTAGTAAGTATGTATAAATCTTTCAAGGATTTTTGCTATAAAAGGGTGCAGATAAATGGGGTCACTGCAGACAGTTTCTTTAAAGATGAGAGAAATCACCATACATTGTATGCTGATGGCAATAATTCAGTTGAGGGAAAAAAAAACTATGATGTAAGAGATTTGTACAAGCAGAGGAGCTCTTGGTAGATAGGAACATGATATTCACCCACAGTGACTAGAGGGTAAGAGAGTTAATGCTGTTATATGTGAATAGGACCTTCTCAAAATTCTCTCCTGATTTCTCCTATTTTCTTAGGGAAACATAAAGCAAGATTATCAATGGAGAGTAAGTTTGAGGAAGGAGACATCACAGTTTTGAAGAAAGAGGAAAAAGTGTGAAATGGTCTAGGATAGAGGTAGAGTTAATGGACTAGAGAAATTTATCAGAATCTAATCAACTTAAAGTCAGTAATTGTGAATCAGATGAAACTAATGAGCATGGTCTCATTCTTACCTAATTCCACTTCAACAGCAAGAATGAAAAGTAAGTAGAGTGTTGGATTTAACAAAGTTAGGTTTTTGTTAGGTGGCACAAAACAAAGAAAGGAGCAATGGTTGAGGGTGTTTAAGAGATGATCATGATAGTGAACCATAAAGACAAAAGTGAATAAGAATGGAAATGTGAACATGAGGGGTATGAGGAAATAAAACACTAGTAGAATCAATGGGTGGTAGATTCCAATCAAAGGATTATTGAGTTGAAGTATTAGAGAGAGTAAGCCAGTAAGCCAGGGTGTGCTCACTGGAGAGTAAAAAGTTTGAAATTGAGTTTCTAGAGAAGTTGCCCTTGTGGGTGGGTGTGGGAGGAGAAAGGTTTGTAGACAAAAGAGCATAGCTTGCATGTTCATCTGCAGGGACAATGAAATCATGAAGATTTGTGACTGGAAGTATTTTGGAGAGTATGAGAGTAAACTGCAAGCTATACTCTTCCAATGAATTAGGAAGAATGACCAGGAGATCTGCAGGTGATTACAGTGGAAGGGAACGAGGTGGCCAACAGGGACCATGAAACCCAATTCTGGGGAATAAGGAGGGAAAGGAGGACACTACTCCACCTCCAGGCTCAGTGATACAAAATATGAAGAAGAAAAATTAGCCACCACTGAGAGGAATCCAGGGGACGCCATTTCCTCGGGTAGAATCAGATTTTATTTAGAATTAGAAGGTGAACAGGGGGTATTGCAATACCAGATCTTCAACTCTACTACAAAGCAGTAGTAACAAAAACGGCATGGTATTGGTACCAAAATAGAAAGGTAGATCAATGGTACAGAATAGAGGACACGGACACAAACCCAAATAAATACAATTTTCTCATACTAGACAAAGGGGCCAAAAATATGCAATGGAGAAAAGATAGCCTCTTCAACAAATGGTGCTGGGAGAATTGGAAATCCATATGCAACAGAATGAAACTAAACCCATATCTCTCACCATGCACGAAACTAAACTCAAAATGGATTAAGGACCTCAGAATCAGACCAGAGACCCTGCAGATTATAGAAGAAAAAGTAGGTCCAAATCTTCACCTTGTTGGTCTAGGATCAGACTTCCTTAACAGGACTCCCATAGCACAAGAAATAAAAGCTAGAATCAACCACTGGGATAGATTCAAACTAAAAAGCTTTCTCTCAGCAAAGGAAACTATCAGCAATGCGAAGAAAGAGCCTACAGAATGGGAGAATATCTTTGCCAATCATACTTCAGATAGAGCACTAATCTCCAGAATCTATAAAGAACTCAAAAAACTTTACTCCAAGAATTCAAATAATCCAGTCGACAAATGGGCTAAGGAAATGAATAGACACTTCACAGAAGAAGATCTACAAGCAATCAACAAACATATGGAAAAATGTTCAACATCTCTAGTAATAAGAGAAATGCAAATCAAAACCACCCTAAGATTCCATCTCACCCCAATTAGAATGGCGATTATCAAGAATACGAGCAACAACAGGTGTTGGCGAGGATGTGGGGAGAAAGGTACACTCATACACTGCTGGTGGGGCTGCAAATTAGTGCAGCCACTCTGGAAAGCAGTGTGGAGATTCCTTAGAAAACTGGAATGGACCCGCCATTTGACCCAGCTATCCCACTCCTTGGCCTATACCCAAAGGACTTAAAATCAGCATACTACAGAGACACAGCCACATCAATGTTCATAGCTGCTCAATTCACAATAGCCAGACTGTGGAACCAACCTAGATGCCCTTCAATTGATGAGTGGATAAAGAAACTGTGGTATATATATACAATGGAATATTACTCAGCCATAAAAAATGATAAAATTATGGCATTTGCAGGCAAATGGATGAAATTGGAGAATATCATGCTAAGTGAGATAAGCCAATCTCAAAAAGCCAAAGGACGAATGATATCGCTAATAAGTGGAGGATGACACATAATGGGGGGGAGGGAAGGGTTAGTGTTAGGGTTAGAGTTAGGGTTAGGGAGGGGGGCAAGTATGGAGGAAGGAAGTACTGTATAGAGGGTAAAGAGGGGTGGGAGGGGTGGGGGGAAGGGAAAAAATAACAGAATGAATCAAACAACATTACTCTATGTAAATTTATGATTACACAAATGGTATGCCTTACGCCATGTACAAACAGAGAAACAACATGTATCCCATTTGTTTACAATAAAAAAAAAAAAGGTGAAGAGCACATTCAGAAAAAAAATGTTGAAGATATGGGGAACTTTTCTGTTATTTACCTTAAGGACTGGAAAAGGATGGGAGGTAGACTGGGTAAAAGGGTTATCCAGACCTAAAAGAGGATGAGAATCCAAGGAATAATGAATGCCCCTGAGTCTCAAGTTTCTTGTGGTTACTGATATAAACTTATATAATGGACTTAATGAAATTAATTCTGAGATTTCAAGGAAAACAGTAGGACAACCTAATAGTGTGGATATTGTACAGTAGCCAGGAGGGTAGGTCCTTCCAGAAGCACGTGTGTTTGGGGAACCTCCTTCAATTTTACCATTGTTGATGTGGACTTCAAGCATGGAGCATTCTCAACTGAAGTATTTTGTGTATTTGGTCTCCCATCTTTCACCTGCCAGAGGAGGATGAATGCTAGTGAAGGATGGTCTTACTAGGAGCATGCATAGTTTCTGAGAAGATGTAGAGATCAGAGAAGGGATAGCCTTACCATGCATGGTGGCAAAATTCTTGAAAATATGGTAACAACTATATCTGAATGATCCCATACAAAGTAGAGGTGAATGAATAGATCTGATTTCCTTCCTTTGTAGAGTTCAAAGTGTAGAAAGATAGATGACATGAAGTGAATCTGCGGTCCTCATGTATGATTTGGAATACAGAATATCCTCAATTTAGACTCCAAAATATAATAACTCAATCAAGATGGAATCTCCATCCCTCCCAAACATGGCCCAGAGGTAGAAAGATGCTTTCTGCATGGCATTGTTTCATAAGGTCACTCAGATACTCAGGTTTATTTGCTGCTTCATTACCTACTAGAATATTATCCTCATCATTTACCCAAAGACACCTCAGCCATATTCTAGGTTCAGAGAAAATGGAGAACAAATTTCTTCATTTTATGATTGACCTTGACAGACACACACATCATTCAACTCATGTCCACTGGTCAGAACTAAGTCACATGCACATGTAAATTCACGGGCATTTAAGAAATATGATCTGTAACTGGGAGTTCAGTTGCCCAGTTAAACTTCAGAAAATTCATATGTTAAAAGGAAAAATGGGGTGCTAATTACTAGATAAAAACCATAAATAAGATTCTAGATTTGTGTCAAAAATGGTGAATTTGCTCAAAATACTATTTGGGATTCAAAGATGAATTTTAAAGAATACACACAAATGTAGAATCTTAATCATAGTTTATTCCCTTATGTTTTACTTATCTTACTATCCCTAAGATGTATCACAATAGTTACACAAAATATATTCTCTATAAATGTTTGTTAAATGAATGAAAGAATGATTCAGTAATTTAGTTGATCTTTCATGTCCCACTATTTCAATTGACTAAGAAGAAAATCCAATCTGTTGTTCAGTATGATCTCCATATTCCTTTAAGGGGAACAGATCTTCATTGACTGGAGGTGACTTTGACTTTTGAAATACATCTAATGTCATTGGGTAGGAAATATGTTGTATGTAGGCAATAATACAATTTGGGACCAAAACAAACTGTGAATAGAAAATAAGGAGGCTGATAAATTTATTCTAAAAATAACATTAAAGAATTTCCAAAATGAATTATTAGAATGACTTTATACACACACACACACACACACACACACACACACACACACACATATATTCCAAAGTGATCAATTTAAATAGTACTTGAGTATATAGACATTTTACTATGTCAATTATTTCTTAAAATTTTCACCAAATTGTAGACACTCTAATGATAGTAAATACCCTTCATTCTCAAATGTTGAAAACTTCATATTACAAACCCTAAAAACCACTCTGTAAACCAGAGATTCCTATCCTGTGGTTCTTAGACCCATGAAGGCAGAGGTGGGAGATTGTTAGGAAGTTTAAGGGCACAGAGGAGACAGTGGGGTTGGTGGTGATGGTGGTGGTAGGACAGAAAATGTGATGCTGAAAAAAACCAAGGCCTAGAAATCAGTAAGAGTCCCATAAATGATGTAAACAGCCCATAATCACCCCAACCCCCTTCCATATACACACACTATTGGGATTCTACATGCAGACTCTTAGAGGGAGGTCATCGTATGTCAGGAGATCTCTTGTCCCTCTCTAGGTTAATCTGTTTATGGCTTGTTAATCACCTAAAATGTCTTTTCCATTACCTGGGAGTGGGGAGAAGAAACCAGAGTTTCCTTAAATATCCAGGTCCTTGGCATCCAAGAATGGCTCCAGAGAGCAGCTTTCCTGCCCCATTGCTAAATTGACACCAGGTGGGAGGTCACTGGAGACTGCATTCATTCTACTCCATCCAATGCCTATTTATATATATTTTTCCCCTTGGCACAGAAATGCTGTTAATGATTACCCATCCTCATATGGATGGAAGTGTACTTATTCTCCCAAATGAAAAGACACATTCTTTTATACCCTGCAACTCTCAAATTCTATGCAGTTCACTTAATTGGAGAACATTCGAGGCCATTTGTCAAAAAGTCTGACAGATGTAGCCATTGTGAATCACGCCACTGCACAAAGAACAGTCATCCCTGTATCATTTGTCTTCATATATTCCTCATTCCTTTAACTTTCAACATGAAAATTTAGGTTAGATTCCAGGTTTCCTCCAGTTGCTTCTGGGAACCCAGAACTGTCCTCTAACCTCACCATTTTATCTTTAGGATCAAAGAAAAATGCTTTGAATAATCAAATTATGCAGGGAGCAATCTGTAGAAGTAAGTGGCATTTTTTTCTAAGGACAAAAACACTATTTCTCCCCTATATTAGCTCCTTGAGAACAAAATCCAAATCTTAATCATTATGCCCCACGCCTATTGTCTCTGTATATCTGTATATATGTCTGGCATATCTTAGGAACATGCTAAATATTCACCTAGCATGTTTAGATTTAAAATCATAGCATACTATTCCTGAGCTATCACTCAGATAACAGGAAAAGGGACTTCCAGCAACAGCAGCTGGAGAGAATGGAAAGAGCAAGACCTGGTGTTTTGTTTTGCAGTTAATTAGCTGCAAGTGTTTTGCTAAAAGACATCTTCACTGGGTCTTACTTTTTCTCATCTGGAAAAGGCAATTGGATTAGATCAGAGATTTGCAAACCTTTTTTGAACATAAAAAAGGTTTTTTTTAAAGCAAAACATTATAAAGAGACCAAAATAAATGAAATGAACAAACTGTGTGATGGAGCCAGATGTCACCTGCTCCCTTACCTGCATTCACTCTGGTGGCATCTATAGGATTCCAATGGAAATGTTTCACAGCCCTGTCTAGACTTCAGAATCTCTCCACAGGGGTACCAGATTTAGCAACTAAAAATACTGGGTTCCCAGTTAAATCAGAATTTCAGATAAACAAAGAATGATTTTATGTAAGTATACCCCAATTATTTGGACATTTTATACACGCGCGCACACACCCACACACACACACACACAGAGTATTGTATTTAATGCAAGCACATTATATACATATATTATATATATACATATTTATATCTTATCTGGGGTATTACAACTAAATTCTACACAAAGTAAATCATATATTCTGGGTTGGGTATCCCATTATTATTGTTTAAAAGCCCCCCAGGAGATTCCAGTGCAAAGACAGAGAAGAGACCCACCATTCCAATTCTTGGGAAAACAATTTTAAAACTGAAATGGACCATCTCAAAACCTATGTGTTAATCAAATGCAGTAAGATGTTTTTAAATATATATACATCATAGCATGTTAAATCTAGCCAATTAGCCAATGCATTACCTCACATAGTTGTCATTTTTGTGGTAAGAACATGTATTCATTCTTTTTGCATTTTTCAAAAATATAATATGTCTTCATTAACTATAGTCACCATGCTGTGTGATAGATCTCTTGACCTTACTCCTCCTTTGTAACTATAATTTATGTCCTTTGACCAACATCTCTCAAATCCCTCTTCTCTAGTAACCACCATTCTATCCTCTGTGAGGTTAACTTTTTTCCACATATGAGTAAGATCATAAAGTATTTGAGAAAGACCATTGCTTATTCATCGCCTGGCCAGCATCTAACCTTGAACATAGTTTGAGATCAATAAATGTTTATTTGCAGGCTACAGTCACGAGTACCACCACAAAAGAGGTGTATTAATCCATGTCTGGAAAAGCCATGGTCTCTATCTTAAAACCTGAATACATTTTCCCTACCGAAACTGGGCGACATGCTATATGGGATACTTTGTGCACTTAAAACTGGGATCTCCATACATGCTAGGACCCTGAAAGAGAAGAATGTAGAGTGGAAAAGTGAACTGAGAAGTTCTGAGTGCTGTTCCTGGTTTGCCATACTAGTTTCATGCTTCAGTTTCTTCAATAGAACAGGGAAAATAATAGAGAATAGCTGATTGTTTGTACTTCTAGAATGTGCCAAACTGTTTGTATACATTATAGTTACTCTTCATAGGCATGAGTCTCAAATTCAAGTGTGTATCAGAATTACCTGAATGACTTGGTAATATGCAGATTTCTGAGCCTGAAGCCAGAGTTTCTGGTTGCCAGGGTCTGGAAGCAGACCTGAGAATTTGCATTTCTACCAAATTCCCAGGTAATGCTGCTGGTGCTTGTTTGGGGATTACATATTGAGAACTACTGATTTACAGCCATTCCATATTATTCCTCATTGCAAATACAATAAAACTGAGACTCAAAAAAGTTAAATGACTCATCCAAAATCATACAGTAAACATTCACCATCTTATACTGTCAAGTGTGTCTGCCTTTTGTGTCCTAAAGAATATCTTAAAGACTACAGCAGGGAGTGAACCTTTACTATTTTAAACTTTTTAAATAGTATTATACTATTTTTATTTTTTAGCATAAAAATTCTTTTTTAAGTAGAAAAAGATGAGCAGTTGTCTCTATTTGATGGGGTTCTGGAATGTGTGAATTCCACCCATCTGATTGGTTGACAAAAGAGCTCAATACCACTGAATTACAGCTGGAAGCTGTTTTGTCCTTTGGAATTTATTGTCAGTTCATAAAGACATGGTCTGCAGAACCCATTAGCATGTTCTTGCCAGTGAATGGCTGAGGAATAAGGAGTGAGCTCTCAATATGTGGGGTTTGAAATACAGGCTAATAAAAGGCACGAAATGACAATTTACTCATGAAAGTTTGAAGCCACTGTTCATATTTTCCACATTTTAACAAGGTGACAGAAAACCAAACCTACACAGCTATGATTAATCTATTTTAAAAGAGGGAAAGTGAAAGTTTGATGGGAAGAAAAACGTTTTACCTAACAGCTAATTTGAAAACCAAAAAGACTTTCCTTTTCTCCTGTTGGCTTGGAAACAGCCATTTCTCTGTGTCTTGATTTTTTTCTTTTTTTTACCTTCCCAAAGGATTTAAACTTTTATTTAAATGAAAAGTCATTTCCCAGTTTTCTACAGTCTGGAAAACAGATCATTTCAAAATGAAAAATGTCATCATATATACAGTTAGCTTCCTTCAGGACATGGGGAGAAAGACAGGACCTTAAACTCACTCACGGAAGTCTCTAGAAAGGTCACAGAGGCTCCCCAGAAAAGAATGATACCACTTTTCTTTCTATTTGTGCTAGTGATCCTGGAGTTAGTTTCATTTCTTGAGAAACAGGTTTTCAGAATAGGAAGTATAACCCAATGTGACATCTCCTCAGAGGGTTCAGACTCTTAATTGAAAAGAACAACAAGGATAATTTGAACAATTTATTACAACTATAAAATTTAAATGTATGAAATGTAAAAACATGATGTAAAACTCAAGTAGCATTTCTGGTGCTTGGTCCAAACTTGTCCCCATGCATCCAAAGGGCCCATCCTGACAGGTGACCTCAAGGACCAACTCCTCCAAGACTACTGCTCAAGACAGTATTGTTAGAAGCCTGGGACATGAGATCACCAGCCACCTGGGGTCTTTCTTGTCTCACCCTGAGTTATTCGAGAGTATCCTCACCTGTGGATGGTCAATGCACTCAAAGAGTGGCCACTTTGGAATTTAGGACTATTTCTCCTTCAGTTTTGATTATTTTTTCTTTCTGTCTAAATTTGTGGCCAGGGAACACAGTGATTGAATTCTGCTAATGATCACAGTGAAATGACCATAGAATCCGACTATGGAACTTCCTGTCCTTGCATAAACTCCTTCACTCTGCTGTACTTCTCACGTCTGGGATGGGCATAGGAGAATCTACCTCCACAAGCTGTGGAAGTTGAAAGGAGATGATGTATGTGGATTCCTAGCACAAAACCTTGAACATGACAAGCATCGAACAAACAGTTTTGTAATTATTCCCTCCACACAAGTCAATTAGATTTTAATAAAAGTAATATAAAAATTGGAAATTCCAATGGTTTCTCTAGGTGTGAGCTCTTGGTCCTAAGGAGGTCTCCATAAAATGGATTAACCAACTGAAATTTATATTCACTACCAAAGAAATAGAAGTCATAAAATTTACCTTCCTGTGGGGTCATGATGGCCTCATTTTTCCATACAAAGCCAGCGTGTTTGATTTTCTCAGGCTATGTCCATGTAAACAAATATTTGCTACTTTAAAATAAATGTATGCGCCATCACATTTGTTGCAAATTAATTTCACTGAGTGCTGAGTTTAAAAAAAAAAAAAAAACACAGGATTTATTACCTTGGGTTGGTTGAAGCCAAAATACTCAAATGAAAGTTAACTGCTGGTGTAGGTGATATTCTGAAACACATTTACTCTTCCATAGGAAAGCAAATTTAACAAAGTAGGAAGAAAGGTATACGCCTCTGAAATGAGATGCTTTTAAAGGTTTTTAGAATTAAAAGAAGTGAAAAATAATAGCTCACCTGGGAAGATATAAAATCATGTGACATGTGAAAGGTTAAAAATGGCAAATTGGAGAAATGTAAATATGCATGATGATGACCCAGGTGGAGGTGACAGGAATGGCAGAAAGTATCCTTGTTCCCTGTTTCAAGTATAGGCACAAGTTCATATTTTAAGGCCCCAGATGTTAAAGTCTTACTTTCTGAATTTAATCCTACCTTTAGGCCCCAAATATCATAGTATGAAACCAGTAGAATTAAGACTGGCACATTTCTTCTTGAAAGAGGCAAATCCAGAGGATTTCTTATAAGCTTTCATTGAATTAGGGATTATGGGGCACAAGGTGGCAGCCTTGGCCAGGAATTTAGTAAAGGATAAAAAGATGCTCTAGTATCATAAGGTCACTTCTCCCATAAAGATACTGTGAGCTCTGACATTTCTAGCCTCCCCAAGTTGTCTTTCCATTGTTGAACCATGTGTCTCCACCGACAAATCTTCCAGGGCAGAGATGCTACTGTTCTGAAGCACTGGGCTCTTTTCTAAGAAAACAACAAATGCCTTTTTCTACTTGAAGAAGAGACATAAGCATGAACTTGACAGATATGAGTCAACAGCCTTTATCAGAACAGCTTCCTGTAGACTGAATGTTTATGTCCCCCCAGAATATATATATGTTGGACCCTAATCCCCAGGTGATGGAATGTGGAGATGGAGCCTTTAGGAAGTGATTAGGTTCTGATGGTGGAGCCCTTATGAATGGGATTAGTGCCCTTTCAAATGAAAACCTCAGAGGTCATTCATTCCTTCCACCATGTGAAGACACAGTGGGAAATGGACATCTATGAACCAATAAGGGATCCCCTACCGGATATAAATCAAAAGTACCTTGACCTTAGACTTCCCAAAATTCAGAACTGTAAAAAATAAATTTATATTATTTATAAGCCACACAGTTTATGATATTTTGTTAAAGCAACCAGAACAGACTAAGAGAAGGATCACGATGGAGACTGGGGGGATGATGAGTGAACTCTGCCTTCATCCAAATTTTCATCTCAATTTAATTTTCATCACCCAATAATAAAGAACCATTCACATTTACTTCACTTTAAAGAAGTCATTAAAATGAAGGGTTGATACTACATTGTTTGGTATGCCAGATGGCTCCCTAGCTGGCATGAGTTTAACTGAGTCTAACTCACTCCCTTGTTTAGATGTCATCTCTAAGCAAGAAAAAGGATGTTAGCTATTTATAGCCACAGCCCACCAGGTGTATTCTCCTAGCATATAGTGGGGAGAAATTCCAACTGGCAGTATCCTGGGCCTAACTCCAGCATTTTCACAATTTCACTAAGTAATTGAATTTGAATTTATTTTCAAAGAGAAGAAAACCTGGAGACTAAAATTTTTAAAGAGTTGTGGGCCAAGTCACATTTGCAAGAAAATGTTGATTACAATCTTCCCACCACTCATGGAGTAAAGCAAACAGGGGGAACAGAGCAGCACATTAGCACAGCCAGTGGGCTAATACACACATCAAAAGCAACTTCCCATGAAACATTGCATTCCACCGTTTCCTGAGACTCTAAATATAACTTCATTTCCTTTCTGATTACTTTTCCTTTTCAAATGAAGCATTTTTTTATTTTACAGAATTAATGTAATCATAATTTCAAATGGCAGAGTTTAACAAAAATTTATATCTTCAAGTATCCCATTTTTAAGTTAAATACAAGACCAAAAAAAAGAAGGAAGGGAAGGGAAGGAGGGAGGGAGGAAGGAAGGAAAGAAGGAAGGAAGGAAGGAAGGAAGGAAGGAAGGAAGGAAGGAAGGAAGGAAGGAAGGAAGGAAGGGAGGGAGGGAGGGAGGGAGGGAGGGAGGGAAGGAAGGAAGGAAGGAAACCCAAAACCTTGTTTTCTTCCCATTGGCTAAAAAACAAACAAAAATGTGTACATAATTGCAAAGCCTGTAACTCTAATGTCTTGAAGTGTCTTCTGTTAATGACAATGGGTATTCCAGCAATTACCTGTACCAGATTCTTAGTGCTTACTATACCAAAGTGCAAAACCAGAGAGGTTTAGCATGTATCCTCTCACATTTCTGGAGGCTGGATATCTGCAGGCAGGATGCTAGCAGAGCTGCGCTTGTTCTCCTAGCTTTTGGTGGTTGCTGGCAGTCCTTGGTGTTCTTTAGCATGCAGCTGCTGACTCCAGTCTCTGGCCTGTCATCCCTTGTCTGTCTTCCCCCTGTGAGTCTGTGTCTTACCAAGGCATTCTCCCTGGTGTATGAGTCTCTTCATGTCATCTTCCTCTGTGTGTCCTAGGCTGTCTCTTGCCCTCTTTCTACAGTGACATCAGTTATATTGCATTGAGAACACACCTACTCTGGTGTGCTTCATCCTAACTTGCATCTTAATTACTTCTCCAAAGAGCCTGTTTCCAAATAAATCACCTTCACAGGTATCAGGGGTTAAGAACTTCAACAAATCTTTGTAGAAGACCCACAAGACTACCCTAAGCCAAAAGCAGAAGATGGGAAGATAGAGGAATTAATATGACTTTTGACTTTAGCAGGAAGAAAGTAGCTTTGGCCTACTGAATTCTCGGCATGATGTGAATATCATATGCCTTAGGCAAGTGACCACTCCTAACTGTAATTTGTGGCCAGAAGTAGTTGGTAGGCCAATAACCCTGGACATCACAGATACATATTTTTCTAGCTTATATGTAATTAAAAACAAGCAAACCAAAGACTTCATCTTCAAGCTCTTTAGTCCAATTTGGCCTTTGAAAATTTGAAAGTAGTATTTCTACATTCCTTCCAAATGCACTAAACATAGGTACCAAGAAACAGTGCCTGAAAAGGGATGTCAGGGATGATTAAAAACAGGGGAAATAAGTGTGTGCCTTCTTTCTGGTGACAGTCCACCTTGTTAACTTAGCTCGTGACAGAACTGCCAAAGCAATACCCTGCTTTCCAGTGGGTTTTCAGTGTAAACACATGTATTGGTTTAATTAGGAAAGTGCTTATACTGTTTGTTCTTATTCTAACACAACTAATTATTTCTTGCTATTCCTCGTTTTTCACAGTGTGATATAGGTTTATCATTTATTATTCATTGTTTCAAGGCTATTTGGACATTTCTTATTATATAATAGGCATCATTATAGACATTGTGGATAGAGCGAGTTAGAAAAGCAAGTCCTTGCCTTTATGGATTTTATATTTTATATAAACATAATAAACAAGATGTAATATAATCAGCCTCTATGTCTGTGGGTTCCACATCTGGAGATTCAACTAACCATGGTACAAAAATTGAAAAAAATTATGTCTGTATTGAATATGTAGAGACCACTTTTTGGCATTGTTCCCTAAAAACACAGTGTAATAACAATTTACATAGCATTTACATTGTATGAACTATTGTAAATAATCTGGAAATTATTTAAAGTGTACATGAGTTATGTATCAGTTATGGGCAAATACTGCACTATTTTATACAAGGGACCTGAGTATCCATGATTTTGGTATCCACAAGGCAGTCATGGAACCTATTCCTGTAGATACTGAGTAATGACTCTATGATGTCAATTAATGAAGTATATTTGAAAATCAAGCGGAACAAGTAGCTAGGGAATGACTAGAGCACTCTTGCAGAGAAAAGGCCTCTGAATGTCTCTCTGAAGAGGGCACATTTGAATGTAGTTTTCAGTGAGGTAAAACATTGCAATGTGACTGTTTGAAAGAGGAGGAAGAGAGTACAGCAAGTACAAGGATGCTGAAGTAGAGGCATCCTTGATGCACCCCTGGAGCATTATGATTGGAGCAGAGTGACAGGGGGAAGGAAAGATGGAGAAGAATCCAGGAGACAGAGCATTTGAACAAAGGAGTGATATGAGCCAATTAACAATTTCTTAGGAATGTGGTGGCTTCCGTGTGGAGAATAGGCTATTAGGAAGCGAGAGTGGAAGCGAAGCTAGGATATCATTATGGTCACCCACGTAAGAAATGATAGGAGCAGAAAACCTATGCTGAAGAATGACTGGGTATAGGTCATATTTTGAAAGTAAAGCAGAGAGAATGTGTTGGTTGTATTGGTCAGGGTCTAGCCTTCTATGGGAATGATTTTAGGTCTTTTAATAGAGAGAATTTAATACAGGGAATCACTCCAATATTGGAATAGCTGAGACACTAAACCAGACACTCTTGATTCAGAGATTAACCGAAGCAGGAAGCCACAACCTAGCCACTCTAGGATGGGTGACAATGGCAAAAGTGACATTAAAGCCCCAAAGCTGGATCATTCAGTGGGAGCTGAAACCATGGGTGGAAGGGGCTATCTGACTGGACAGAAAGTAGAAGGGAAACAGCTTCACCAGGAGCATCACAGAATGCACAAATGTCTGTTCTCCCCTCTTCCTGCTGTCCAGGCTTCTCTCATTGCTGCCTATTGGCTGAGCCTCACCAGGAGCCAGAAGCAAAGGGAACCTAGGAAGTGTAGCTCCTCTGATGCCAAGGAGAGCAAGGGAGAGGAGAAGAATGACTCCGAGAACAAACAGGCATTTACCAGAAGACTAGTGGATGTGAGGTGTGCAAGAAAGAGAGGAACCAAAGGTGACTTCAAGTTTCCATGTCCTGACATTAAAATATATATCTAATATTAACTGCATATCCTAAGAGTTATGCCTACCCTGTTAGCAAAGAGAATGTGTAACTATACATTAACTGATATAGGCCTAATATATATGTATACATGCACATAAATCCTAAGCAAGGATGTCAGATAACTGTCATCTCAAATGCCGAGGATGATCTTTAGGCAGGGGTTATCTGAATTGCTGTGTTAAAAAGAATTCTAATACTGTATCCATGTTCAGAAAGATTGATAACTGGTACCTTCTATGGGCATGGGAGAGGGCAATTGCCACACAAGTGCTAGGTATTAGCTGGGTCAACAAAGAAGCAATGACTTCTGCATAGCAGAGGCCCTAACCTAGAGTGCTTCCTGAGGGGTCTCCTGTTTTCCTAAAGATAATGGAGTCTACCATGATTCCTCTGTGGGGAAAAAAAAACCAAACAATTAAACTGAAAGTCATGGAAAATAAGTATATTTTCATTCCTTCTCCTCTCCCAGGAGTTTGAAGAGAGTCTCTCCTGGTGTCACTTCAGCCCAGTGGATTATTTCCACTCTACTAATGAGGACATGTGTCAACACAGTAGATTATTTCCATTCTACTGGTGTGGCAACACACCAGTTCTGTTCCTGTGGACCTTTTTGTTTTTCTGTAGATGAATTCAAGCACTTGCTATCTTAGGACCAGATCTTTGAGCTCTATCATGAGGTTAGAGTATGTGGTTGTGTTCACCTAAATGTAGTGTGACATCACCCAGTAATTATGACCCCATGTCCTTCTGGTTATTTCTGTGTGCCCTGGAGTCATCTCTGGCTGGTGTTTGGCCCAGTGTTGGCACCATGGCTAATACAAATCTGGAGTGTTCTATATCTTGGGCCAGGCTTTATTCCACTGAGGAAATCAGCCAAACAGGCTTTGAGGAGCAAAGTTGAGGATCTCTTTGGAAAGAAGCCTTTAAGATGAAGTCAAGTGCTTTTCCATTCAATTGCCAAATCATGTGTTTTCCTGTCTGTGTCTCCCCCTAAAGTGATTGCTCCCTGCTGCAAACATCCACACTCTGGCAAACTAAGAACCATCGTCCTCATCTCCCCATTTGTCTTTCCCTTGTTTTTACTCTTGTGAGGATTCTTTCATCCCCCCAAAATGGGAACTGGGGAGATTAACTTTAATGCACTGTTGATGCCTCTGGTGCATATTAATTTTTAGTTTAACTAATTCAGATAGCAATTTATGTGGCTATTACCTTAAAATAAAATATTTTATATTTCTTATTTTTTAATCTCCAGTAGAATAACAAGTTACTTTATTATTCAAATAGGGCTCATTTCCTGCTGTTTTCAATACGATTTTTAATAAATATGTAAATTCTAAAATTAATTTACAGCATCCATTGGGAGGCATGATTTTTGAAATGACAAAAATTTGATGGATTGTAAAATTATCCCCCTTAAAATCATCAGTCATAGTGAACAGAATGTACCAACCTCTTATAATTTTACAGCTTTTTCTTCATCTTATCTTCTGTTAGGGATGCTCTTAAAATTGATTATAAAATGGTATATTTCTTAGGCCATAATTCATTCACAGATTAATTAGATTTTTAGTTAATATCCCATCATGTTGTGGGACGGGAGCCAATGGTGTTTTGTAGTGGTTGAGAGTTGCAGGAGAAAAGCCTTGATTGCTGTTCCCAAGTGACTGAAGCTACCAGCGCTAATCACTAATCACATTCCGGCCACATAAAGTCTAAAATCCTACACTATATCTTTTTCAAGATGGCTCACAGCAAGAGATCTTTATTGGCCCAGACCAACAGACCAAAATGCACTCACACATTCTTGTGATAAGTGATCATTTTTTTTCCTTGCTTAAAATGAAATTTCTATAGCTATCCTCTGAAAGCGTCAAGAGACGGGTGTGTGTGTGTGTGTGTGTGTGTGTGTGTGTGTGTGTGTGTGTGTCCATGTCCACGCTTGGCATCCTCAGACTTTGTCTTTATCCTAGACACTTTCCAATGGGAGCATCCTTTGGATTAGTTTCATGTTTTAAGTAGTCTTCTAGTAGCACCCATCAAGAATATTTAAGGTGAATTTTGTCAGTAACTTCTTTAACATTGATTTAAAGAAAAGTATTTTTCCCAGTCACTTAAGAGAACTGTAGATATACATGGCAAAGAAATCATAGGCACTGAATCCAGCAATGAGAAACACCAGCCCACTCATATTTAACTACATGAAACTCTAGGTTTCTACAGAGCTGAAGAAAAGACAATTTATCCCCCTTCCACCCTCAATCCTGTGTCGGTTCTAATGTGTGAAAAATTACTACCTGTTCTGTGAGTCTGCTTCTGCCATGTTGCATTTCTCTGTGCACCTGAGGAAATAGCCCAGGCCATAGAAACTCCCAGGTGACCAGGGTTCCACTCGGTCCTCCACCCTGGGCATGGACCCCACTGAAGTCACGTCAGGTCTCTCCAAATCTCTCAGATGCTTCAAGGATATCCAGCATTCTTCAAATTCACCCCAGTATTTTCAAACCTTCATTCCAGGGCAGGCCCCCATTTCATTTTATTCATAGTAAGATATTTTGTTTCTGTGTTTTTCCTTCATACTTTTCCTTTCCTACTTGGATTTTTTTTTAAAGACCCCACTGCCACAGTTCCTCTTCCCATTGCTAAATCCCCAGTTATTTTGTCTTAATGCCTACCTTGCTGTAGCTTTCAGATTATTTCAAGGAGCAAGTTTAATGGTAGCTGAAATGCCCCTTGAAGGTAGCATACTTATCAAATTTTTCTGAAAATCAAATTGTGTTTTTCCATTTTTTCACCAAGGAAGATGTGGTCTCCATTTTCTAAACACAAGAAACCTAAATGTTCTCCAGGTGATTAGACACTAACTGCCCCTCCGGAAATAAATGAAAATTCTCCACCAGAGAGTGCAGCGTCTGTCCTTGGAACTCATTCACTTTCAGAGGCTTTAAAAAGTTGTTATAGAGGTTTAAGATAAATTTATAGGAAAAAAAGATAACCAGTGCATAAATATAATTACTATCCTTCCTATTCCACTAGTATTTATTGACCCCCCCCCCCCCATGTAACAGATATGTCCTGGGCACAGGAGATACAGATAAATAGGCTCATAGTCCCTATGTGTGAGACGGGGCCGTGGCACATGATGCACATGATAAAGGCCATTGGTGCCATAGTTATGAAGGAAGAACAGGATAGTGGCCACGGCTCATGGCGGAAAATGATTCAGAGATTTCCTTCCAACTGAGTCTCAAGAGAGAAAGGGGGCACTGATCATTCCAAAAGATGGGGAGGACATTTTAGAGAGAGGAAAGTGTAGGAACCAGGGCACAGGGACACTAAACGCCTTTCTGGGCTAAAAATCCAGCCTGTTGCCATCTCAGGAGGCTAAGTAAATAATGTGCTTGATATCCATCTGCATTATACTGGCTGTTGTCAAGATGTTTCTGAGAAGTTTCAATTTTATCTGCAACTATCTGGATCATTTGTATCCTGATTATTTTTTAAAATTTTTTTATTTGTTCTAATTAATTATATATGACAGTAGAATGCATTGATGCATTTTGATAAATCATACATAAATGGAGTATAATTGCTTGTTTTTCTTATTGTACACATTGTAGGATCACATCAGTCATGCAGTCACATATGTTCATGAGGTAATAATGTCTGTTTTGAGATTGCTTTTACCCTTGCCCAGTGCTGCCATTGAAACCCTTTGGTTGAGTCCATTAATTCCTGAGTTTGCTGGGGAATAGAGAATTTTCTTTCTCCCCTCCCACTCCTCTATCCCTTTCCATATCCCTTTCCTCTATCTTTAAATTGTCTTTCTGTTTCATTGCTGGGAAGGATCTTGTACATTCTCCTATGATTAGGATCTAAATCTTTGGCAGCCCACAGACAGTATAAGACTTAAGTGTCAGACCTATAAAAGTATGGACAGATGACTTACCCTGAGAAATCAGCTCCATTCTCCTGTGTAACCTCAAAGCACTTAAATTATGGGAAAGTTGCTATTTTAACAATAGTGTCTATCTTCTTTGCTTAACCTTGCTTCCATGGGAAAGTAGATCCTTTCTCTCCCTTTGTGCTACTTGGTGAGGAGGAAGAAATTCAGGGAAAAAAGAGGATCCATTACCATCCATCTTAGCTTCAACCCTGTAAGTCAGAACCCTATTTTTCTAGGTTGTTGAGAAATGTCCTTAACCAGAGCTTCCTTTCCTTTAATTTTCTCTAGTTAAGAGGTTCAAAACATGTTCTGCCTGCCACCATAGAAGCTTCACTTTCTCATATTGCTGGGTGAAGGCCTTAGGTGGCTGTCCCAAGGTCCCTCCAAGGACACTGCACCCAGAGTCCTGGTGAATGGGACCACCAGTCACTCACAAGCGCACAAGCTGCTCTGTTTCACTTGGAGCATGCTGCTGCCCATCCTGAGATGAATGTATCGATGCTTTTGCAAACATTTCCCCTCTGTGCAATTTTTTGCTTAAGGCAAGAAAAGGAGACCTTCCCATTATTTATCTTGAGCATTTGATAGGCCTCCTTTGAGAAGGTCATTGTCTGCTACAGCAAAATAATCATGGGATTTCTGGACAAGCTGGCAAGAGAAAAATGATTCATTATTTCAAGAATTATTTTGCTTTCAGCCCCAAAATGGATGAAGGCTTCTAACAATATGTAAGAGAGAGCACGGCTTAACTTATTGTATGAAAGGTTACACTTTAAAGGGAAAAGAAGTTCAAACATTACATTTTTAGCTCCTCTGTAATATAACAAGGGTCAAGGTTCTCCATCAGCTACCCCATGGTCCTCTGGATGGTATTGTGCATCTCCCTTTGCAAGAGGAGACCCTGCCTGCCCTCCTTCCTCATCCATGTGTCCTAATGAGATTGGGAGAATTATTATTATTATTTTTAGGTTCCGTTCAAGCAGCAGCCCCTCCCTTTGGTCCCTTTGGAATACCACAAGGGAGAGCATATTTATCCATCTGTAGTGACAGCCTGACCACACAGTGCTGCTTGTGTCACAAAATATCATGTATCTTCACAGCATATGTATTTTACTAATTCAGACAGACTGGGAGGTACCATGCACATCATCATGATATATGACCAAAATGCCATTTATAATGTAACCGGTATATCACACCTGGTACCAAAATACTTATTGTGTTGGATTATTTTTGCAATAAAGTTTGTTTGGTCTAAATGTAAGCTAGACACTCTGAAGCAGTTTGCCTGAGGAAGGTATAGAATTTTAAAATGGAAACTGGAGAGGCTGGGTGATCAATATGACCTTGACTACTTACATGCCAAATAACTTATGGAAATAATGTAAAGACCCTGTGAACTCTATTGCCTGATAGAAGGGTTTTAAATAATATTTTAAGAAAATCAAAAGCAAACATCCCCTGGACCTTCTTTACAGATTAGATCTGAAATGAAAGACCCTGGGTTACACAATTAACTATTGATTTTGTTGATCCATATTTAATTCTCCCAGCAATCAAGTTGTGTTTACACAGCCATGTGGGGCAGACATACTTCACTGGGAGCAAGGCGCCTTTCACTTTTACATTAATTTAAAAATTAAATTGTTCTGTGCATGTGAGACAAAGAATAGTTTATTTTTATGGTTGCGGGTAGCTGACTTAAACCTCATAAACTGGCAGTAAGCCAACTGAAATGGTTCACGAAGAGATTACCCTTGATAATGTAATCCTCAGTTTGCTGAATGAATATACACCAATTTGCCCTTTCCCACAGTTTTGCTTTCCATAGTTTCAGTTACTCATGGCCAATCACAGTCCAAAATTATTAGATGGAAAATTCCAGAACTAAACAATTCATAAGTTTTACATTGCACACTATTGTGAGAAGTGTGATGAAATCTCTTGCTGTCTTACTCTGTTCTGCCTATGATGTGAATTATCTCTTGGTCCAGTGTACTCACACTGTATAGACTACCCACCTATAAGTCACTTAGCCATCTAAGCTGTCAGATTGACGCTCATGTTATTGAAGTGCTTGTGCTCAATTAATTGAAGTGTAGCCTCACTCTAGGTCACAATACCTACACCATTTGCTTTACTTCATCTCATCTGGAAGGTACTGTCTCATCTTACTGCATTGAGGACAGTGCAGTAAGATATTTTGAGAGAGATAACACATTCACGTAATTTTTGTTACAGTATTTTATGATAATTGTTTTGGTATTGTTAACTTCTTACTGTACCTAATTTATAAATTAAACTTTATCACAGGTGAATGTATAGGAAAATTACAGTATATATAGAATTCAGTACAATCTGTTGTTTTAGGCATCTGCTAGGGGCCTTGGAACTTATCTACCACAGATAAGGTACTATTGTATTTCAGCTGGCAGAAAAACTAAAAAGCATCCGCATGCTAGCTGGTACTAGAATTTTGAACTCAGGCAACCATAGTTTAAACTTCTTACAGTTTAATTTCTTGATTTGATACACTCAATATTATTTGCAGTTTTATCACTTGAATAGTCAATCTTGTAGCTGCCTCTAAGAATGTCATCAGTGTGATGTTTATAATCTCACTTAGAAACACTAAGACACGCCACCAAGTTTTCCCTGCCTGAAGGCGATAGATAGGATCCTGACTTAAGCAAATTGCCTAGACTGACTGAGGGCAGATGAGACAATTTTTGCTGGCTTCAGGAAGTATTCAGAGAAAGAACCTATCCAATGTATGCATTAACATGTTTTTTTTTTTTTTTCTCTTTTCAGTAATATTTTGCCCCGGGGAGCTTTTTGTATTAGCTATCACTCCTAGATTTCCAGAAAGTGATGATAGCTAGGGCCTCACCCAAGCGCTGGTCAAGCCCACCTGGAGGGACAGGGGAAGGCCCCAGATGTCCTAGAGAAGAGCTGCCCAAACCAAGGACCACGGACCCAACCCAAGGACCATATGGGTTCACATCTCTCCAGTACAATATACATTAAGAGACTTCCTGGTTCTTGAGGCTAATCCAAGAGACCTGCCACTGCTCGTGTGTCCAGGGTCAGGAAAGCAGCCATTATCAAAAATCAGGCAAAAGTCTGAATCTTACTGTGTCCTGTCATCATGGACAGATATTGAAGAACACATGGCCAAGTGTATGAATTCTAGAAGGAAAATGATGTTGTGAAAACAGGTCTAGCTGGCATTTTTGAGCCTCTAAGATGTTCGAGACACAGTATCAGAGGAAGACAGCAGAATAAAATCCAGGGCATGGCTTCAGGAAACTTGAATTTAGTTGAGAAGAAGAGCATTGATAGAAAAAGAGTCTGTACAGTGCAGGAGATATGAACTCAACACCAAATGAGTAACTTGACCATTTGGGTAAGAAATTCATAGAGAGAAAGGTACCTGTGAATGAACTATTATCATAGAAGCAGAGCCAGTGCATAACTAAAAAGGATGAAGCTATAATATCTGGTTAATATTGACAATATTAGGAAATTAGAAAAAAGTGAAGAAATTCCAATTTTTGCATGTTAAAATTAGGAAGTAACTAGGCCTAGAAAGGTTTAGAAAGTCAAGTTACAAATAGTAGTTACCCTATGGAAAATAGCTACCTGAATATTACAGAGTAAAGATCCCAAGAAACTTGAGCAAGTTTCAGGAGTTATTTTGAAAATAGGATTGGAGATGGACACATAACTTTGTGTTTGATGGGATATTTGTGTTGCCCAATATCAGACCAAACAGCTGGCTACATAGACTATTCTTGTAACTCACTAAGGTAATTTTCAGGGCTCACCTTGTGATTGTTCTATGTGCAATTCAAATTGAAGAATCCTTGTACATTTCATGTGAGTAATAACTTTGCCTTATAATCTCTAACTTGATAGTCATTAAAATTCTGATCCAGAGTTGAAATGGTGATTGCCACTGTCATATTGTGGTAGAGCAAGGGATGGAATCCAGAATGGAGGCATATCCCATTGGCACTCTCCCAACTAGCATGTCTCTTCATTTACCAGGCCTAGTACCATTCTGGGTAATGACAAGGGCATCTTAAAATTAGTGCATAAACTAGAATGCAACAATTCTAAATTTAATGTTTCTGAGTCTTTAGAACAATTCCCTCCAAGGAATCTTCTTTTTGGTCAAGGTGTCAATTCTGAGCTGCCCCTGCTCTCAGAATATAATTCATCAAAGAATTTTATCCAGAGGAAAAACAGCTCTTGAACTGAATTGCAGTACACGAATTGCAGTAGGAAATGGACAGTTCATGAAAGAGGAAAGCCAACATCTTGAACATCCATGGAAGTCATTGTGTACCTGGATGAACCTTACTTAGTTCACAGTCCCATTCAATTCCGTAACTGTTGTAAAATCCCTAATAGATTGGGTGCTGTGATATAATATGGCTCCTAGGTGGTCTACCAAATTCTTTTGGAAATAACTCCCAGTTTTCCAGTTATTTACTGGTGAATGAATAGCATAGATTGTATTGCCTTGCTTTGGCACTCATAGCATGCCCCATAAAACAAACATAGCACTTTGAGATGTAATTTTTTGATGTCCACTGTTTAGATGATATTGGAGATTTTCCTTTGGAAGAACTGCCATTAAAAAAAAATAGTGTAACATTTTTTTACATTCTCTGATTCAAGAAAAAGTGTTATTTTCTTTTCTTGTAAGAATAGTCAAATATCTATCTGCCCAAAATGAAAACACAGTTATATGGTATTAGAATACACATATGTTCCCTTGCTGTATTTTTCTCTAACAAAGTTTGTGGACGTTTTATGTTACAAATACACTGATATCTAAGGAAGCATGGCCCAGTTTGATGCACAGAGAAATGTCATATTTAAGACATAAAATGATGGAAAGAATAATCAAGGATAAAAAAACGTTTAATCAATCTTTGAAGTCAGACAAGAAGCATATTTATTTATTTTTATTCATAATGGTGCCCTTAAATTGAAGACAGAAAGCTTGATGTCCTCATTCTCTTCAGGTGGAATCATTAAAAAATTTAAAAGTACCCAGTTCAGGACTTGCTCAATTTTCACTCCTAAACAAAAGTTTCAGTTATTATTACTGTAATAGAAAAATAAAAAGGAATCTGACAACACAAACAGAGTATCTTCCCCTTTGTTAAGCCATTTAAACATGCTGATTAGTGAGCTGGCTTGTTTGCCCAATTCCAAGTCACCATAAAACTGGCCAATTATCATCAAATCTGTTGCATTGCTAAGGTGATAGACCTATATTTTAAATTACATTTATGGATCTGTCCATAAATCTAAAAAAAAAAAAAAAAATCTAAAAGTCTGAAAAAAAGAAATCCAAGTTTTAAAATGGGCATTTCAAGAGATAGCAGTCATGTCAAAATTTGCAGAAATTACAAATGTCCTTTTATGTTCATATAACAATTTTACCTTAATTTATCTTATGCCTATCTTCTTCTCAAATGTCTCTCTCCCTCTCTCTCTCTCTCTCTCTCTCTCTCTCTCTCTCTCTCTCTCTCTCTCTCTGTGCCATAAGCAAATTTTCTGATTTTCTTTGTGCTTCCTTTTTCTCTTCCTATTGAGGGAAATGACCCCACATCTTCTCCCATTTTCCACAAGTGGAAACATTTCTCATCTCTTTGATAAACTGGCTTCTCTTTACTTTGGTCCTTTTGATCTGGTTACATTTTTCTCCTTTCTACAAGGTGTACTTTTTTCTAGCAATCCTAAGGTTCCTACTGATCTTTCTGCTTTCTTTCTTCTTCTTCTTCTTTTTTTTTTTTTTTTTTCCAGAAAGCAAACTCATTTTTTCCCCTCTGGGTTCAGGGGTTCTGACAGAAGTCATTGAAAGCCATTAATCATGGTGAAGGACAGCAGTATAGTTCATATAGTCATAAAAGCACATCTCAGCTGAAAATTACTCTTTCACCTACTATAACCAGTTTGTCCTGGAGATACCAAAGAATCGCTAAGATCCCAGTAAGGAAGCAGAGTGCCCCCATGTGCCAAATCACATCTCACTGCATGCAAGTGGGTGGAAAGACTGGTTCTCTATTACAGTGCATCATATTAATTTTTCAGAAGGGCAAGTGAAGAGTAATGTGTCCAGTTGAGGTAATAGGAGGAACTGAATACCAAGAGAAAGTAATTATCAAGTTGGAATTTGACCAGGTTAACAGGGTTAACACCACAACCCTTGAGAAAAGTGTAGAGGGCTCCCCAGTGCTCACCAAAGGTCATTCTATTTTCATGTCTCATCCAGAAAGTAGCCCTGCCAGGAGTGCAGTAAGAAGTGGCATTAGGGAAGAGATTAACTAGTGCCTCTGAGAAAAGAGAAATGATTTCAGCAGCATCTTTTCCCCTTGGGGTTGGCCTGGCCCCAGCAAATGTCACTTAATGTACACTTTGAGCTGTGCATAATCTTTGACTAAAAGACCCTAGATTAAAACACTTCCTCCATATCCCCACAACAAAAGCAAAACACAAAACTCTGCCCCAAATCTATCTTCCCAATGCCCAAGATTTGCTCATGAGAAAAGTGCTGGAGTAAATCATTCCTTCAACTTCGACTCAAAGTCCTAGATTAGATAGTCTCCTCTGGTGAATCTGCTTCCAAAGGGAAGCCCTCTGTCTTCCACATCTGTTGAATCATCTCCCTCCTATGTTTATTGTCCATGGAGCAGCTTCTCTGCTCAACCATAATCACTACAGTACCCAACTTTTCCTACATCTTCTTGGTCTTAATGTATATATGACTATTTGATTAAAATGCACAGTGTACCTAATGAGAGATGTTGGGTGGTGGTAGGGGACAATGTGGTGAAGATGTGGTGACACATCTTCCCAATTTGGGGAGCTCCCTGGGATAACACACCAAGCTTGGATGTCTGGGTCCCTCCATTCACTCTTCTTAGCTTGGGGGCTGGGGAGATTTACAAGTTTAATTAACAAGTTTAGGAAGGGAACCGGCAATGCAAACCCACCTCTGAATCTTCCCAGCCATGAGAATCATGGCTAACTCTCAGAAGCACACATTCTGTTTCTGCTCCTTTGTGCTGTAGGTTTTATACCCTTATTCCCTAGCTCAGGGCTGCTAGCTGCTAAGTTTGTCTATTTCTTGCCACCAGTGTTAGGAAACCCACTTCTTTGCAGATAGAAACTTTTTCCTTCAATTGAATATTTCTCAGTAATAAAGCTGGTATTTTAGCCTCCTGTCAATGTTTCTCATTTAGTTTTCAAATCACTGAGATCTAAGGTGGGGAAAAGGGATCTTAGGGTTTATTATTGTGCCACCTCAAATTCCAATAATAGATGCACAGAGGACACCCAATTAAGAATATTTTAGAGTCACAGAGCTTTACAGAGTGGGAAGATTCAGAAAAAAAAAAAAAAAAGAAAAAGAAAAAAGAAACTTTAATGTAAAGAAACCAAGAGTCAGAAGGGTTACACAGCTAATTAGCACAGTGCTGGGAATTGCACACTAGTTTTCAAATATCTGTTATAATCTATAATGATTAAGATCCCAAGTTCTGTGGTCAGGATGCTTCTGCTCAAATCCTGACTCCCTAACATATTAGCTGTGTGAATATGGACAGTGTTTAGAATTCTCTATCGATATTTTCCCATTTGTCTAATGGTGATGACATAGCACTGTCTCATGCTGCTATAAGGATTAAATGAGATAATTCATGCACTACATTCACCCCAGTACTTCATAAATATGTCTCTTTCCTATCATGCTTTCTGAAAATGATTGGCATTAAATCTTCATAGCAATAGAAAATTAAGAAATCATGTTAAGATCCTGTTTGCATTTGTTTGGACTAAGAAATATAGTCATTGTGTTAGTGTCCAACTGAAAGATGATGGTGGATTTGAACTTTCCTAGATTTGAATCTCTTCCTGACATTTAATGGTAGAAATACTAACCAGTATTTTCATGATACAATCAACAAATGGAAAGTTATTTGAAATAATGAAGAGTAGCCTTCATAATTGATTGAACTATTTCATAAATTTGCTTTCATTTCTCCCTTATGGGAACAGGGATTTCTGACTGCATACCTGTATCTCTTTGAAGCTGACACCATCATTATGAATGTGTGTGTGTGTGTGTGTGTGTGTGTGTGTGTGTGTATATGAAGCCAGTTTATTGATTGAGTTTGTCATCATCTTATATATTCTCTACATCTTCCATGTGGCAAGGTTCTTATCCCCACCTAATAGACTGTTCCTGCTGTTAGCATATTGCTCAAGGTAGAATCTCTGTTCCATGATTATTGTTGGCAGGGAAAAAATATGGTATCCATTCCTATGCAAAAAGTCAGGTAACTAAGTTTCCAGGTCTTATTTCATGTGAACTTGAATTTGTGTGAATCACAGATTCCATAAATATCCCATGTTAAAGTATAGCTGATTCCGGCCTCCTTCACCATCCAGGCTGATGTAAGAGCACAGTGAAATCATAGATGGGAAAGCAGTTGGGAAATAAAAGGTATTTATCACCCACATACTGGGCTGAACTTCTCTGAGTCTGTCAGTCTCTTACAGTGGGCATGTCTCTTTATTTATGTCTTTATAGTAAGTTTGTCCATTACAGAATCTAAAAGGGTAAAAGATAGGGTGTCTTGCTGTACACTGTTACTGGAGTAGACTGCAGAGTCGCATACAGAGGCAATAGGAACACATTAGATAACAATTTCTTGGAGTGCCCTCCCTCTTCCTTACTGTATATCTTAATCCCATATACCCTTCAAAAACTTTACAAGATCACCCTCTTCCATGAAACTTTCTTTGAGAATCAAATCCACAAGATTATTTGCACAAAGCTGATCACATAGTAAATCGGATTGAATGTTTGACAATAAGGAATTAAATTAGTAAAGGTATAATTCTCAAGAAATTTCTGGAGAAATGTCACTATCTCTTGCTTAATTTATCACTAATAATTTCATAGTTATACTAAAGACAAGAAAATATTGTAAGAATATGCAAAGAATATGCAAGAGTATTTATTTTATACTTGAAAATATATTCTTATCTTGCCTGTTTAGTCCTGTTTTTGTATCGAAGTGCAAAAAAAAAAAAAAAAAAAAAATCCCTATCCAAAAGTCATTCATACAACTGTTGCCACCTATAGGTGATAAATGTAGTACATTAATTTTATTGTAATTCTGATGAAGTACAATATGTGAAGAAGAGGGTACTGTTTTATGGAGCCCATATAGTGCTTGTCAAACACTAATCTTCATTGGTTTTCTTATTATTGTTTTTCTGTAATTCTTATTTTAGATGCTCTCCTTAGAGATACTATTGATATATTCATTAGGTACTTTTCCAAGATAAAGGTTAAGAGGTTGGGCTCAGCCAGCAGACTGCCTGGGTCCAAGTACAAACTCCACTAGGTACTGCCACAGGACCTTAAGCAAGTTACTTAACTCTCTCAAGCCTCAGCATCAAATGGAAATACTGATGGCACCCACCCCCGCCCATAGAAATGATGTGAGAATGAAAAGGGATCATCCCTGCAAATGTACTTAGCAAAGTGTCTGCATTCAAATCTATTCAATTAAATGGTAACATTATCAAGATTAGTTGCCAAAAACACCTTCTTATGTAGTTGCTGCAAACTGAAGTGCGCTACTTTGTTACCATTTACCAGAGAAATCATAAACATAGTACTGTTTGACCGCAATCCCTCTTTATTATTTATTTATTTATTTATTTATTTATTTATTTATTTAACCTTTTGCTGTGCTGGAGATTGAAACCAGGGCCTACTGCACACTAGGCAAGTGCTCTCCCTTTTAGCCATCTCTCAGCCCCTGTAATCCCTGTTAACATTTAAATTTAAATATAATGTGACTTCAGAAGTTTAAAAATACTTGACATCTGACAAGACAATGTTGAGGCTGGTTCAGTCTGCTTCTACACGGAGGCAGAGAAATAAGGAGCTTTAGCGGTATTACTCTTTGCTGGCAGGATCACTGGAGAAGCCTAAGCCAGCACTGGAGACTTCTGATGCTAAAGGAAGTTTCCATTGAGAAGCTACTGACAAATTAACATTGGACTAGGTAGGCCTTTATGAAGAAAGCAAGGGTAGGGGTGGGAAATAGGATATTATTTTTTTTAAATTCCTCAGTACAGAAACAGACCATTTAAAGATCACAATTTCACATGCATACTGGGTTTTTTGTTTTTTTTTTTCCCAGAGGTACTAGGGATTGAGCCCAGAGATACCTTACTACAGAGATACATCCCAGCCCTTTGAATTTTTTATTTTGAGATAGGGTCTTACTAATTTGCTTAGGCCTCACTAATTTGCTGAGGCTGACCTCAAACTTGTGATCCTCCTGCCTCAGCCTCCCAGATCACGGGATTATAGGCCTAAGTCATGTGCCCAACCATACTAGGTTTTTTGCTGTTTTGTTTTAATATGAACAAATAGTTAAAAATCAGGGAATTTTTTTATGTATCTACATAATGAAATTTTATGCAGCCATAAATAAAAAATTATATTATTTTCAGGAAAATGGACAGAAATTAAGACCATAATGGAAAGCAAATGGAAATTAAGAGCATTATGTAAAGGAAAATAAGCTAGACTCAGAAAGTCAAGGGTTGTATGTTTTTTCTTTCATGTGGAAGGTAGACAAAAAAAAGGGGGATGTGGGAGGATTTCGTGAAAGTGGTCCTAAGGTATGTACCAGTATCACTTTGTGAGCTTGTTAAAAACAATTTGCAGGGTCTGGGAGTTTCAGATGCAGTAGATCTGGGTGGGGACGAAAAACCTCCATTTTTAACAAGTTCCTGGGATGCTGCTTCTGCTGCTAATCTGAGAACCACACAGAGAACCACTGTTTAGAGTAAGAATCCTGTCTTACAGTTATGGAACTACTTCTTTGTCAGGGTCTTAGATTTCTCAAAGACTTCTTACTACTGAAATACAGGTGTATCTTATCACCATTTACACTTAAAGAAAGATGCATGCAGGCACTCAAACAGGGACTGAAAAGACCAAGCAC
Organism: Sciurus vulgaris; assembly: GCF_902686455.1. NCBI lineage: Eukaryota > Metazoa > Chordata > Mammalia > Rodentia > Sciuridae > Sciurus > Sciurus vulgaris. Next base: position 87,944,979 of record NC_136463.1, on the reverse strand, counting down.
ACACTGGAGCTCAGGTCTATCTGCCTACAGGGCCTTAACTATTCCCTCTAGGACACAATTTCATTCAGCTGTGTATCCTCAGCACTAAAACCTTCCATCTGCCTTGTGGTAACTTCTCTAGCATTTGTTTAATGAATTTCAGATGCCAATGGACCAGAAAAAGCCAAGAAAAATGATTGTGGTTCTTGAACAAGAAAAAGGATTAAGACATTGGGTAGGGAGAAAATTTCATTGAATGTTCTTTATTTACATAAATGTTTATGCACATTTACACTTTGGTAAAGGTAGGTAAGCATTTACTCTCTCCAAAGCATTTTCTAATTTCCATGTATTTTTAATATTGTGTTGTATAATTCTTTGCAAAAAATGCTCTAAAAAATCACACTGCACAAAAAGGGGCTCTTGTATGGAGTTATTTCTCATTATGGAATCACTTTTCTGTAATCAGCTAGGAATCCGTTGCTCAGCCCTCCTATGGTTTCAAGGTAGCCATTTGAGGTTGAAAATTAGCTCCATGAGTAATACTCCTGCCTGATAATAGTATAGTGAAATAAGCTGTAGTTCCAGGATGACTTTCAAATATTCCAGTAGAATTACACCATTTCCCATAGTAGAGAAGCTCTGCCTGAACCTGCTTTCGGGACACCAAAACCATCTACTTCCATCTCACTTTTTTTCTTTCTGTTAAATATTTAGTATGTGAGATTTCATAGGCTTTGACTCTATTTGCCCCCATCAAAATTCAATTTCTTCATTGCATCTTTGTAAATCCAATATAACCATATATGGCATAGGGTATAGTGAGAAGCAGAACTGCCTATGTCACAGATGGTCCCACATGTTATTAAAAGATCTGGGTAACAAAAATGAAAACTGGGGCTACACAAGCCCAATATTTTGTCCTTTCATAATGCTATGGTATAGTGGAAAGAAAAAGAGTAAGTAAGGTAACCAAATTCAAATTCAAATTCTATTCTCTGTCACTTGCTGGGCAACCTTGAGCAAGTAGCTCTTTCACTTTGAGCCTTGTTTTCCTCATCTTCAAAATTGTCCAAGAGGTATAGGGTTATAATTAGAAGGAATAAGTTCTGCTATTCAAGTGCACAGATTGAGAATAGTTAACAACCTTGTGTTTTCCAAATAATTAGAGGAGAGGATTGAATGTTTTAACCTCAAAGAAATGATTTGTGTTTGACATGATGAATATGCTAAACACACTGATTTGATCATTATACATCCTACATATATGTGTGTGTGTATGTCTGTATATATATATATATAACATATATGCAACCTATACATATTATCATTATTATGTGTCAATTAAAAGTAAAATAAAACTTAAATACATGGATCAAAAAATTAAGTAAAATGAGATGTTTAACTTGTAGGTTTGTGAAAAGGCTAATAGAGAAAACCTTTTGTCTTTTACCTAGGGGATACTTAATAAATGATAGCTGTTGTCATCTCTAAGCCCCGTCCCTGCTTCTTCCTTATGTTTGATGGAATTTTTGCATGAAAGAGGAAAAGAAGATGAGAAATGTTTTAGAGGTGTTGAGACCTCCATTCTTATTAATTTTTGCTTCTGTGCTTCCTTTGATCTTAGCAGCCACTTGAGCAACTGAACATCCTCATATTTATAGGGCTTACCTCCATGATTACTGAGTGTGACTGCAGTGTTTTATAAAGTCCTAGAGGGTATTAATAACATCCTATCGATATCCCAGTATAAATTGGTATTGCTAGGATCTTCTGGATGGGAGGGTTACTAAACCACAGACTTGTTACTCTGCATTTTACACCCTTGGGTCTTCTGCAATGTATAACCAAAGACCTGGAGATCTCTTCCTCATATCTTTAATCCCATAAGGGGACAAATGGCAAACAGGACAATGCTTCTGACAAGTTAATATGTACTTAAATTTTATGACAATTAAAGGGATTTATGATTTTTTTTGCAAATTACTGTAACTTCTGGCTGAAACTCAATCCCTATCATATTCAGAAAAAGTACAACTAATTCTTAGCAAGAAAATAGAGGAGTGTGAAACTTTGATTAAGAAAAATAAGGCACTTTACCTGAACAAATTTCAAATGGATCCATTTAAAATGAAATTAAGTGACATTTAAATGGTTTGCAAATTGGGACCTATTTATCTCAGTAAAATGATTAAAGTCTTGATTTATCCCTAAAATTAGCTTTATTATTACACTTAATTATGCTGGGAGATTGTTAAAGACTTGTAGGCTCTCTCTATCCCTTTAAACTGCACTTTATGCAGCCAATAATTGAATATTGGACAAGATAACTTGATTTTCCAAAGAAATATGTTTCTAATATTTTCCTCTTTTTATTGCAGAAATTGAAACAAGTTGAAGAAACAAAAGAAGATTCTGAGAATAGATTATCTAAAATTTCCCTGGAGTCATTCAATAAATTTAACAGCAATACCATGATTTTATTAGAAAAAGAGAACTCTCTGAACAAGGTTGAAGGACAAAAAGAAGAAAAAGAAAAAAATGAAGAGGCATCTTTAAGTAGCTCAGATAGGCCTGGGGTAGACAATTTGGAATCTTTGAGTGATTCTTTATATGATAGCTTCTCTTCTTGTGCAAGTCAAGGTTCAAATGATGTATAAAGCATTTTCCCCCTTTAGTGACAGCTGGGAATAGTGCACTTAAGGAAACAGGGTGCGGGTGGGAGTACAGAGATGATAACCATAAACTATTGCAACTCCAGAGTCTACCTTGTCACATTCACAGCAGGCGACCCAGCAGAGCTTCTGGCAGGGCAATAAAGAACAACTCCATTTATTGTGTTTCAAGAGAATTAAAAGTAAACACGATACAGAATTCTTAATTTTGCACTTTTTTTCAAATAGTTGTACAGAAGTTGTAAATTTTTGGAAGAGAAATTATATTTGTAGGAGAAAAAAATGATAGCAATAAATGGAATCAGTGCCATGCTCTTGAATTGATGTACTAAGTCTTAGAAGTTCATGATAATATATATTTTTTTTAAATTCCGACTGAAGATTTTGTGAAGTTCATTGTTCTAGTCCTCAAATTATTTGTGGATACACTCCATAAACCTAAAACAGGGCCTTGGGAAAAACCAGAGGGATCATGGTAATCTCTATCTCATGATATCATTTTGATAGAAATTTTAATTCTACTATCATTTCTAAAGTATTGCCAGAGAGATTCACATTGTAGGAATAAGTGTAATTCTGCCTTTTCTGAAAAATAGTGTGAACACAGATTGGAAGTGTGATGTTGAATCCAGTAGCAACCTAACCCTAATTTCCCCTCTGACCATTCCCTTACATCCTCCTCTACTCAGTGCTTCTCTATGATTCTGAGTAGTATTGTTGATTTTATTTTCTTGCTCTTTTTATTAAAATCTGAGTACTCTAGAAATGAAATTAAATTCCTATTCGCCATGTTCACTTTTTAAAGCATAAAGTGGTTGGTGCTATACAAATTTCTTACTTTTAATATTCTTTTTTTTTTCTACAAAGACTGTTTATATGTAAGGATAAATTCTATTTTAAAGGTTATGTGTATTTTTTCTAGATGTGAACTATTTATAATGGCTTTTGTACAGGAGCTTGTAAACTAGGATAATAGAAATATTTTAGGATCTATATGGTTACTTTAGCACATTTGTTTCTTTAAAGAATATTGTATGATCAGTGTTATTTTGTTAATTTGTGCAATTTGTTATATTTGAATTTTGTTACCTTTAATGAAAATTATGTAAAGTGTCCTTGTCTTTCAGACTTTTAAAAATCCCTCTGTTTCATTTCTGAATAAAATTCCTATCACAATTGCACACTCTGAAAGCTGAAAAGAACTTGTTCAGGGTCCTCTGACCCACTCAGTTATTTCAATCCTAATACGCACTCCAAGGGTGGATTCCCCGAAGGAATAAATAAACTGACCCTTTTGCTCCCATGATAGTAATTCAGCCAATTTTAAGATCAGAGTCTGCAGACAAACGAGTAATGGTCAAAACGTTCTAGTCTCCCAGAGGGGTTAACCAACTAAAAATGAAAGGAAGAGGGGGGCAAAGGGAGAGAAGGGGCCTAAGGCAGATATGGAACGATCTCTGCAGAAGAATTACAAGAAAGTCATTTATGCCCATTTCCAGACCCGCTCTGCTGGCAGGATGGAGAAATAAATGATCTGCATCCCAGCCTGAGAGCTTCCCCCGAGAGGCAGAGGGAAGAGAAGAGGGGCAAAGCTTCAGAGGCTATCTCAACCGAAATGGATACTCCCTAGGGATTTGGGATAAAGGGGTGGGAATCAGCGGATTGGGGGCGGGGGCACCAGGAGCTGAGGGCAGGCAAGCGGGCTCCGGCACCACCTGCTGCAAAGCTCTGCAAGGAAGGCGAAAATAGCACCGTGGCGTCCCGGGAATACACAAGGTGGGTCGTTTGACATTGGCTGAAAGAAAAATGGCTGGGACACGGGCGGGGAACCGGAGGTGAAGTCCTGGGTAGAGATGGTGTCCTACGGACTACATACTAATAATTCGTGGCTTTGCGGAGCAGAAGGAAGCTGCCCGGCCTTCTGGAGGGAGAGAATGGAGGAGAGCAATCCTCTTCTTCACTCCTGTTTGCTTTCTGGTGGTATGGAGCTCAGTGGTTGTCCCCGGGGCAGCCTTCCCCTGGACCAGGGAACGCGGGCAGTGTTAAGGCATCCTCTGGCTGTGCGCGAAGGTGGGCAGAGAGAGTGAGGCTGGGGCAAAGGCGCCTGTTACCGCAGGGTCCCCACCACACTCCCACCCATACGGCGGAAGACGAACGGTAATGACAAGCAAGGAGGAGCTTCTCAAAGAATGGCAAGCGAGACTGAACGAGACACACCGGGGAGGCTGTAGGTCTGCAACTTTGCCTTACGCACTAGGATACCCACCTCCCCAGCCGCTGCCAAGTCGCTGGGCCGCAGGTAACATCAGTCCTCTGGCTTACTCTGCCAGACCCAGTTGGTTGGCTTACTGGTTATCACTCGCGGTAGCATAGGACGTGGGAGGTCCAGCCCAGGACACAGTCTTCTACCCCCCACCCCATAAGTCCCACAGTCCGCGGTGCGCAGGTCCCCGCGGCACCTGCTGCTCTAGCCCAAAGGCGCTAGACTGGGAAAGTCTCGCCGCTCCCCCAACCTCCAGTCTCCCAGCCTCTGAAAACTAGGGTCCTTCCCAAATCCTAGGTTACCCCTTCCCAGGAACGTGCGGAGGCGGGAGAATAGGACGACAGGAAGGGGGTGGGGACATAGACTGTCCCAGCCTTCCCCTCCCGCCACCCCCACCCCAACTCGGCAGCCGTCACGTGGTGCCTGGAGTGGGTGGGTGGGGGGAGAAAAGGCGAGACTTTTTTGGGTGCTCCGGATCGCCAGTAGTTCTTCAGCTTCGGCAGCCAACTCTGTCGGCGCCGCTCTCGGCCGGGTAACGCGAGCGAGAGAAGCCGGGACCCGCAGCTCTGAGCCCCAGCGTGGGCGATGCTGGAGCCGCGGGCGACACCTGCGGCTCCTCTCGGCGGCGGCAGCACGGGCCCCGGCAGCTTCAGCAGTCACAGCCACTGCGGCCCGGGCAGCCTCCGCTGCGGTGGCCGCTTCTGATGTGCGCCTGCTCGCTCCCAGCCCCGCGCCTCCGGGAGGATGTGGGTCCTCGGCATCGCGGCAACTTTTTGCGGATTGTTCTTTCTTCCAGGTAAGAAGATGAAGAGGAGAGCAATCCAGCCAGGCGCAGACACCCCATCTACCCCCTGGTCTCTTCGCCCCCAGTGTGCCCAGCTACGGGCCAGCGTTGTTTGGGGATGCCCAGCGGGAGTTTGGTGGTGGCGGCTGTGTCCAGAGGCGCTAGACTGGGAAAGTCTCCAAGTCCCGCGCTGCTGGAGGAGAGCCGGGAGCGGCGGATTTACGCGACTCCTAGCTGCAGCTGCTTCGGCTGCTCTGTCCGGAGAAGCTGGGTTGGGGAAGAGGGAGGGTCAAAGCAGTGCTGTGGCCTCTATGAAAGAGAGAGGATGGCATCCCCAGAACCCCGCCAAGTTGCCAAGCGTTTCTGGCAAACCATGGGAGTGGCGCCGCCGACAGGTGAGCGGCGCCCCGCTGCAGCCTGCTGTCGAAAGGCGACAGGGCTGGGTTGCTGCACTCTGACTCCGAGCTCTATCAATGTGGGGCTAGAGGGGGCACACAGGGGCAGAGGGAACGCTAGCAATTAGGTTTAGACAGAAGCATCCAGACCCAAGGAGAGCACCCGCTGAAGCAATGAGAGATACAGATGCCTGGTTTCCTCTTTGCTACCCAGCTCCGGACTGAGCTCTGCCGAGCTGGGACCCGGACTGCTAGACCCTAAGTCAACGCTTACCCTGAAAGTCCGCGCGGGGAAAGAGCTTGCAGGGTAGCGGTCCAGGAAGCGCGCGCAAACGTACAACACAGGTTGTCTTCTACCAGCTGCAGCCACCCTTTCCGCCGTGAGAACAATTCGGGAGAAGGACCTGAGGACTTAGGGCGCAGTAACACTTGGCGTCCGGCGCCTCCTCTCGGGTTCCGGGGTTGTAGCGCAGGAAGCCTCGGAGCAACAGCACAGGAAGGCTGACTTCAAATATTAAATAAATATAACTGAAAGGGCGTCTGCGAATGCAATCATGAATGGTGCCAAAATAGTAATTAAGTAATTTGTAACCAATTAGCAATTAGGCAAATCCTCTGGCATAGACTGGAGCTGAAGCTCCTCTCTAGAACTACTTCGACGTCGGGTTTGTACCCCACCCTCCTCTTTTCAACTTCTTGGGTAAAGAACCCAAGTGGTGTTGGATGAGCTCTTTGTGTCTAGAGCAGGGATCTAGGGGTCGCAGGCAGCGTTCCACTTTATCCTGGGAGACCCTCGGTACCCGCGCCTCCCTCTGCCGGTTTCAGCTACATCTATGAAGACACCAGATCCGCAAGCCTCCTAGAAATCTAGAACCGACAGCTTTGTGGGGCAGGAGGCGGTCGTGGGATCTGGGGTGAACTCTGTGCGGGCCTGTTATGAACCGACTGCATCTGTTCTGCAGGCTTTGCGCTACAAATCCAGTGCTACCAGTGCGAAGAATTCCAGCTAAACAACGACTGCTCCTCCCCTGAGTTCATCGTGAATTGCACGGTGAACGTTCAAGACATGTGTCAGAAAGAAGTGATGGAGCAAAGTGCTGGTAAGAGCCCTGGTGAAACTCTTCCTCCGCCCTTCAGCCTGTTGTGAGGAGGGCGGGCATTACATTACAGGAAAAGGGACTGACTTTGATTTAATGTGTATGTACACACACTGGTTATCACAGATTTACTTTTACAGTGCTGGGAAAACGAAGAGTTCCAAGTTACTTTAATCTCATTAGAGTTAATTACCAGGGCTTCTCCCCAAGGGACTTAGGAGGAGAAGTGCATTTAAATCAGTGTCTCCTCTTTTTATTTACTCCCCTCACCTCCCCATTCTAAAAGCAGATCAGAGGGTGGAAAATATATGGATAACCAGCCTCAGCCTGGGAAACTAGACAGTAGCCTGTGAGCGATGTCAGCCTGAAATATGGAGCTAGTTGAAGTTCCCAGAGGTCAGAGCTTGAAAAATGTGTTTTGTCAGAGAGCCACACCATATTTCTTTGAAGAACACTATAGGATCTTTATTTAATTTTAGAACTAATGCATCAAATTTCAGGCACAAATTGCTAAGATCTTTCAAAGGAATGTTTCCAGCACCACTGGTGTAAGTAACTGCTGGTTGGCTGAGTAGGGGGCCTAGGTATTATAAAAGGGATGGCCGGGGGAGCAGAATTCACTTTAGTTAACTAGAGTCTTTTGGAAGGTAGGACTCCCCAGCATGCCCCCTAATTGTATTTTCTCAATTCAAGTCCCCCAAAATGTAACTGAAATTTTAAGAAAATGTTTGGAACTGTTGCTTCACTTCCAAGGTCAAACCCATAAAAGAGATATTGCCATTTAAAAGCTATTGAAAAAAATGAGAAATACCATCACGTGATTAATGATATAGAATAAAGAGGAGCTCTGCTCCTCTTTAGTTCAGCAAACTGCCCACAGAGCCCCACAAAGTGATTAGAATTATTATGTGATTACCTTAACCCTTAATCAATGCAAGGATGGTAGTTTTAAAACCTGCACCTTGGGAAAGTAGTTTCCTCTCAATAAGGACCTAAAAATATCTTGTTGCTAACTGCATAGTTATTTGGGGAGTACGTCTGCTAGCTCCCCATATCTCATCTCCTCACTGTACTGTGATGTGGTGTGTATGCGTGGTTTTACATGTATGCGTGGTTTTACACGCTGTTCTTTATAGCTCTTTATTGGCCAGGATGTGGATTCTTTCTACCAAAATCACTCTTCTGGGAAGGTTGAGACTTAACTGCTCTCAAGAATAACTTGTCCCAAGAAAAGCAGTAAACATTTTTTTCACATGGGATTGGGGGCTATTAAAAAGGCAGAACAAAACAAAACTTAATGGTTATTCTCTAGCTAAGACTGTGGATAATTTTGACAAATGATTTCTTATCTACTGTATTTCATTCCTACATTTTACCCAAGCCCCAAATTTCTTGCCCTTCTACCAGAGGGACTGCTGTGGTTTTAGTGTAATCACTGGGAATATTTTATTATTTCTTCCAAGTATTTATAGCTTTCTTAGAGTAGATAGAGCCAGACAAAATGAGGAGGTACTGTGAATACCTGAAGAACTTTTTCAGCATCCATGAGGCCTCTGATTACCTGAGCATTGTATTTTATAACCTGGGCTATTGTTGAGAAAGTGATATGACCTGAATTCAAGTAAGAAGGGGTCCTTTTTTTTTTTTTTTTACTCCCCTGAGGAACACTTCTTCTTGTATATCTAAGAGGAATACAACACACTCATTTTTTCCAGTGCTTTTTTTCACCTCACTCCATTCTCTTCTCCAAACCACACTATGAAAAGGCAGAGCAGCCATTATAACTCCCACTGTATCCAGAGAAAACTTCAGCACAGAGTCCCCGAGTGCCTGACCTGAGGTTGCTTGCTTTTTAGTAACCCAAGATGGATGTCTTATCTACAAACCGGGTTTCTCTAGTCACAAGTTATTAGCCAAAAGCATAAGTTCATCTCAATTGTGAAGTTTGGAAAATAAGAGCAGTTGTTGAACACAAAAGAAAAACCAGTTACGAGGGAAAGGCACTAGGTCCAAGTGTGCACAAGGCATTTTGAGCCTAAATTTCAATAGAAGTCAGTCAAATCCACTTGTTTCTGCATCAGAGAGCAATGCCTGGGGGCTGATACTCCCTAAGCACTTTCATGTCTATTTTCATGCGATCATTAGAGATCAGTTAAATTTTATCAACAGGTATGAAGAACAAACCTAAAACTTAAATTGTTAAATGACAACAATGTAGTATAAACATCACAGTAACAAGAACTAACTTTTGTTGTGCCCTATGTATCTGGCCCCTTTCCTAGCACTAAATATAGTGGTTCATGAAATCTATTAGTCCTCTTTTGAGAACTGTTTCCCCATGCTCAATCAGTCAGCATTTAATTCCATCTGTGGTCAACTTCTCCACTCAAGAGAGAGAAAGTAAAGCCTGTTAAATGGTACCATTAGGAATCAAAATCAGAATTAAGGCATTGAGGGTCTTGCTGCCTTAGAATTGAAAGGGCCCATTGATTCCTACTTACAGGAATCTTCCTAGAGTTTTGTTCAGCTCCACGTGGACACCTCCTTCCCCCACAACCTAAAGTTCATTTCATAGTCCATGATATATCTGGCCATGGATCCTTTATAAGCTCCCCAAGTGATCCTGGGGTAGTCTAAATTAAGAATTGCTGATATTTTTGTGTTAAAACAGAGCAAGCTCCAGAAAAGTTTGATGCCTAATTCAAGCCCACCACTCAACTGTTAGTAAGAAGGACTTGAAACCTTCTTCCCAAGCCAAAATCTTTGCTATAATACCACCCACCAGCCTCTTATATAATCAAACACACCATAGGTTTGCCTGAGAAGATAATTCATGTCAAGTTCTAAGGACTTAGACAATTTTTATCAAGTTTACCTGACAGGCTGGGTAGACAGTCCAGATAGTAGATGTGGAAAGAACATGAAGATCAACCTGTAGGATTGTTAAAATTTGAGTGCTGTGTGGCCTCACATTTTTCATAGATCTTGAAAAACTAGGACTTTAAATGGACTTAGAAAGTTTAATGAACTAAACCAGTCTGACATTAAGCGGTAATGAAAGGCACAGTCTCTCCAAAAAATACCAGCGGTGCAGTATGCCCAAACCTTCAGTTAGTCCTTTCTGGATTAAGTCTGCAAACTCAGCTCTTATGAACTTTAAGTCAGGTACATTTAATTTTCAATTGGGAAATACATTTTAAATTAACCTTTACCTATCCCCCAGAGTGGCATTCCTATTAGGTGCTGAGATTATTTGCTGTTGCTCCCTTTCCCTTTGGTCATTTCCAGAATAATAAGGCTTAGGCTATGGGAAAAGAAAGTTTGCTACAGCTTCTTTCATTGTTCTTACTAATTGATATTTAAATGTTTGCATAACTAATGACGTGCTCTCACCAGCTCTGCAGTTAATGGGTTAGTGTCTATTTACCAGTACCCTTGATAATGACACTTCTTTTGCTCTTGTTTATCATTGCATTCCATAAAATATTTCAAATATTGATTTTCATTTCAGAATAGAAGCTTCCCCACCTTCCAGCATGAATTTTTAAACCAGGGTATAAAGAATGTGAATTTGCATTTGTTTGACAGTGCAATCTTGTAATTAGAGTTTTTCCTCTTGACTAGATACAGTGAAAGGGGCATAATTTAATTTTTATAGACTAGCCAATTTCTGCCCTTAGTAAAATATAGCTCTGTCAGTGAGCAAAATGTTACAGGTTCTCCCAAACCTTATTTAAAAGTTAAATGCAGTATATTGAGAGAAAGTTCATGGTCTGAATCAGTAACCTAATCGATCTCTTCACCCATCCTTTGCAACATGCATTAATCTATTTGTCTGTTTTGCAATACAAGACTTACTGATTTACATGCCATGTTGCATCTACATTATAGCTGTATAAGTAAAGGCTATTTTCCTTTTGGATTAGTTAGTTGCTCATTAAGTTGGGCAAGGATGGCTGTAGGCTTTGGGTAGGTTCATTTCATGATCTAAATAAAGGATAGCAAGAGGTCTAGATGTCCATAGAACAATCAGTCACACTCTTAGAAGAGAGAAATGGAAAGGTAATCACAGCCAATGTTTTCTTAAGTGTAGCTCTGCTTAATTTTACCAAGATTTAGAATCATAGGCTCTAGTTTGTCCTTGCTGTTGGCTTGGCAGGAAGGAGACACAGTTCTGCTCATCAGTCTTATACTACTGTCCCTTTATCCTGGATTCTTTTATTTAAGACGTGTGCATGCATTCAAGCACATACACATACACATACACAATGGCATATGTCTGTGTGAGTTTATTTTAATATTTTTGCCTGTGTATATTTGCATATGCCTAAATATATACACATATGTAATCCTTGTAAGAAAAATATTGTCTTTATAGATCTTCAGATTACAAGTTTTTCAATCCATGTTATGTTGTAAGCATAAAGACATTCTCTAACATTTTTTCCTGAAGCACTTTATTAGGTATACTGATGATATTGGTTAATTTTCTGGTGTCTTTCACCTGCCCCATATCTTCCTTCCTCCTGTCGGGCCACTCTGTTATGTCCCTTTTAGATATCCCACCTGTAGTTCTTAACTTTCTCACCTTTAAACCAGTTTGAATTAATCAGATGTATTATGGTATATGTTCTACAAATAAAGAACAAAAATTTTAAGATTCCCATCATTTAACTTTGGAAAAGGAAACTTCAACAGGTTAAAAAAAACTTCAAAACAAAAGGAATTCCAATGTCAAGAAAGATATCTGCATATATTAACAGCAGCCTTGCTAAAAAGGTTTCCATGTCCACTTCAATAAATGTATATGAATTATACAGGAAGAGATTCTGTGCCATGAATGTCGATATCACTCCTCCTTGCCTTTCTGGACACTAAAAGAACACCTTTCTCTTTGGGGCAAGACATTTTGCCAATCAGCTTGCTCACTTAGTTCTCCAGATGCATCCATCTCTTTAATGTGGCAGGCAGAGCTGGCTTGGGAGGAAGTGTTTGGAGGGGGATATCACATGCCTTTAGTCCCTGGACTCTGCAGTAAGTGAAGCATTTGTTTATGTTAACTTTCCAGCTGAACAAGCAGCCATGCTGACCTCCCATCTCCACAGATGAAACGTTTGAAGATTGATCCGTCTCTCCCATAACGCTAATTCCTCCCACTACAATTTCATGAAAGCTTCCGTCATTGATGAGTTTCCTAATGAGTTTAAACAGAGAGGCTTCAAAGCTGGTTTTTTTTCCCCCCAAGTGGAAATAAAACGAAGTATGAAAACAAAACACACCATTTCCTTTGAACTTTGAAAAGAAAATCGGTTTTCCTTATATACTCCTGAAACAAACAAACAAACAAAGGAACCCTAAATCTTCAGCTTCTCCAGCCTGTGCTCACTTGCTTACCTGCTCACTTTCTCTCCCATCTGTATCCTTCCCTCTCTTCCTCCCTCTCTCTACCTCTCTTCCTCCTTTTCTTTCCTTCTGGTAGAATGACTGAGTTAGTTCTACTACCCAAACCAGGCAAATATTTTCTAACATACTGTGCAGAAGGTCTTGGTACTTCAACCTTTGTTTTTCACTGGTTAATTGGAAAGGGCACTTCACTCCATTAGGGGAGAGAGCACCCATGTTCCAGTCTTTCCATACTTGAGAAATTTGAGGTACTTAATATCTAGGGACTTACCTTCTTCCCCTGCAAAATGTAGAAACAGGCTGACTGTTTTCTTATGAGATACAGCAGCACAATGAAAAATGCAACCATTTTAACCCACTTAAAGGAATTGGTATTAAAAGTGGAGACTTGCCTAGATGCTGATGGAAGTTGCTTTATCCGCTATCAATACCTGCCTTGGCTGGATGGTCCAGATATCCCAGCAGTAGTTACTATGCACACTGTTCCCTCATTTCTCAGATTGACAGAGAACTCAAATTCAACCTTTCTTTCCTTATAATGGCATCCTCATCATTAGTCTGAAAGTCTCCCAGTATGATCATATCTCCACTGGATAGACATGGACATGTCCTGCAATTTGCTCAAGATCACACTGCCTGGGGACTAGAATTCTAGTGCCAGGGCATTTCTAATCACTGTGGTACCATTCTCCAATTTTTTTTCTTTTGTCTGAGTTTTTAAAAAAAAAAAATTTATTGATATATTTTACCTACCATAAAACTCACCATTTTAAAATGTACAGTTCTATGGGTTTTAGTACATTCACAGTTGCTTAACTGTAGCCACTATCTAATTCCAAGACATTGTATTGCCCTAAAAAGAAACCTTATACCCATTACCAATCCCTCCCATTTTCCCCTCCTCCCAGCCCCTGGGAACCATAAATCTAATTTCTCTTGAAATGGATTTCCCTATTCTGGACATTTCATAGAAATGAAGTCATGCTTTATGTGACTTTTGTGATTGGCTTCTTTTGCTTTGGATAATATTTTATGGCTCATTCATGTCATTTTCCATTATGTGATAACTCTTTCCTCTTACCAGTGTAAGTGTCTGAAGAGGTATCTTCAGTTTCAGTAGATCTTTAAATGAGTAGGATGGGATGAGATGGGATAGGATATGGTGGTGACCACTAGAACTCCATTAACTAACTAGTTAATTTGCTGAGTTGAAGTAAAACCCATGCCAAGTCTTTCTAGTGAGCTGTAGAGCAAAGGACTGGTTTGTGCTGAATATTGGAAGGTCCGTCCATTGAGCAGTTAATCTTGAATTGGTTTAGATTAAACATAAAAATCCTCAGGTACATGAATATGAATATGTAGTCCTAATGCCTGATGCTCTTGTCAGTGGTTCCAGCTGCCACTTCCTATACATGGCCTCATGCACAGGCAGCAACCCTGAAGCATCATGCCCCTCCAGAGGCTAGAAGGACCTTAACCTTTCTTGTCCATCGCTTTCATTCCATAGATAACTTCACTATGGTGCAGTTTTCTTTCCCCAGAGTGCGATCATCTTGATCCCTTTCTCTTTCTCTTGAGAAGACTTGAGGCTAGAGTCAACTGAGATTCTGGAGAAAGATTTTGATTAAGGAGATCAGATCCTAGCCTGATTTGGTCACCCCCAATGATTCCTGGGTTCCTAAGTCTAGAATTCCTCTCTGAAACCAAATCATTAATAAGAGTCCTTGTATAGGCAGAACTACTGTTTTCATCAGCTTTTTCACTACTGTGACTAAAAACCCAACCAGAACAATTATAGTGGAGGAAAAGTTTATTTGGGGGCTCACAGTTTTAGAGGTCTCAGTCCATAGATAGCCAGCTCCATTCCTCAGGGCTTGAGGTGAGGCAGAACATCATTGTGGAAGAGTGTGGCAAAAGGAAGCAGCTCACGTGATGATCAGGAAGCAGAGAGACACTCCACTCGACAGATACAAAATATATACCCCCAAACCACGTCCCCAATGCCCTCTCCTCCAGCCACAGCTACCTGCCTTAGTTACCACTCAGTTAATCCCTATGAGGGGATTAATTCACTGCATTAAGATTCTCAACCCAATCATTTCTCCTTTGAACCTTCTTGTATTGTCTCACATGTGAGCTTTTGGGGGATACCTCACATCTAACCCATAACTACTTAGCCCTGTTATTTCCTGTCAAAGAACAAGCTGTTTTCTCCCTTGTTGTTTTCACTATATTATGGGGTGTGGGGGGTTAGTTGCTGATAGGAGACAATGCATTTTCTCTCTTGGGTACTTTGCAAGAAGGCATATCTGTAACTTAGGAGCTTTCATCAAATCTGGAATGATTGAACCTATGAGTAAACCAAAAAATTGTGATCTATGCCATTAATTCTTTCTAGATGAGGTAAACTTTGGACCGTGGCTACATTGTGATTCAGAAACTGTTTTCATAGACCAGAGCTGTAGGGCATGTTCTCTTATTAATAAATTGCTTCCAATTTTCTGATTGCTGCCAACACTACAAAGCAAAGCAGGAGATGGACTGAATTAAGTGTTTTAGATAAGGTGAAACCATTGAGAGTTTGTAATAAATTGCTTTTTTTAAAGGATGCGTTAAAATAGAATAGAGCAGTGATGGTTCAAGCTGTTGATTTCAGGGGTTTTATGACTTTGCAAACCATGAGCAGGATTCACATGCAAAAGTGATAAAGTGTTGTATTATTTTAAGGAAGTTGTGATACTTGGTCCAGCGCGTTTCATTTCTCACTGGACATGGACAATAGCTTTTTATGTTTTTCTATTTCTTGGACTTGTTCACAAGCACGGTGGAACAACTACAGACAGTGCCAGAGGCGGGTGGTACCAGGCATGCCGCTCTGAGCCTGCTGTAGTCTGAGCGCCCTGCACACGGGATGAATACGAATGTGCAGAGCTTGATGATGCTCTCCACCGAGACTTCTTCAAAGAGCATCAGCGAAGCAGTTGTATTAAGTGATACCGGGCACTAGGTTTTACACACTCTTTTACTGCTTATGCAAAACCTAACAAACCATTTGGGTCTCTGGTAACTTAAGAAAACCTATACCAAATAGCAAGAAAGAAGGCAAGGTGACTAGTTTTCCACCCAGTTAAGACATCCAAACTGAGAGTGTGAAGGGATTTCAGTTACAAAGTGAGATTGTCTGGAGAGTTTCACTGTCTTCAGAGGGAAAGGCAGTGGGCGGGAGCTGCGCTTGGAGACAGATGAATTAACTAACTTCCCCTGAAAGGCTGGACAACTTCCTATTCAGCCTGTCACTGGCTTTTGGAAGGGAAAGAAATATAAAACAAATCAAAAGCAGCTGTTTGGCATAAGAGGGGGTAAAGATGGTTTGCTCAAGCCAGCCCCTGTGAAACCTGAATCTGTGTGAAAAAGCCAGCTAGGGGACCTGCTCACCTGCACCCTGTTGGGAAGCATCTCTAGCAGTTGCTGTAGTAGTGACAGGAGCCTAATAGAAGGATGTTCTGACAAGCTCATCTTGATCCAGTGTCCTCCGGCCAGCAATTTGCCTAGTGCCGAATCATTTCCATATTTTAGGGTTTATTTTTCTAATTCAAATTGAAGTACAGCTCCATTCACTAGGGCCTATTATTGTTCTTCATTTCTGTACATGGGCTCCTGAAAGGATGCTTGTTGTCCAAGCATTTTTAAACATTATATCAAAAACAAAGGTGCTCAAATCTTTAACATAAGAAAAAAATAGAATAAAGACAAGTAGAATGCATCTACACTTTTTAGTTAAGCTGGAAGTAGCTGACTAATGCCTTTGTCCTTTAAGAAATCAATCTGAAATATAATGCAACTCTGGATTTTCTAATTTGTCAGATTGCTTTGAAGGCTGACCTGGCTTCACTTTGAGTAGGAGTGTTTTCAGGAAATGAACAGGTAGGTGTGTGGGCACACTCTCTCCAACCAAGCTAACTTGAGATCGAGGCAGTTGGGGAAGCAGATCAACACTAGCCAATCTTATTAGCAGGAACTCAGTTACACCAATTCAGCCCTGGTCTTGAACTCTGTGAGGAAGAAACAACTTCCCCCCACCCATATAATAATATTCCTCCCTCCAAACCCCCTAGTCCTCTGCCATACAGGAGAGGCACATTAAAAATACCTACAGATCAACTCCACAAGACACATGCAATTCAGACTTTCAACTGGGGAATGTACAACTTCTAAGCCATTTAGTTGAAGCAAAGGAGACTACAGAGAAAAGTGAATAAAAAAAGAAGTTTTTACTCTCCTGCTGTTTATCCTTATACTATTTCATCAAGCTCTAACAATCCAACTAATTGCTTTTATCTTTTTTTGGGGGGGAGGGGTGTACCAGGTGCACTTAACTACTGAACCACGTCCCCAGTCCTTTCTTATTTTGAGACAGGGTCTTGCTAAGTTGCTTTGGGCCTCACTAAGTTGCTGAGGCTGGTTTTGAACTTGTAATCCTCCTGCCTCAGTCTCCCAGAGCCCTTGAGATTATCGGTGTGCACCACTGTGTCCCACTAATTACTTTTATTCTCACCCTTTGTATAGAATATTATTAGTGTCATTGTCATGGTATTAACAAAGCCTGAGTGCTAGCTATTCTAGGGGCTGTAATAGCCCCTAGATATCAAGAAACATTTCAGTCTATCCCCTCCATTATTAAAAAATCAGTCAGCTGTTGCTGCCATGAAATTCACTTCTGTTTTTGCCTACACCTTGGACCTTGCTTCCTCTGTAACTTAAAAATGCTTTTGACTGTAACAGGGACTTAAACCATGAAGGTGTTTATTACTTACGAAAGGAGATAGTCCACAAGGACGGGGTCTTGGGGTCACTTCCATATCACAGCAATGCCATCAAAGACCTAAGCTTTCTCCATTTTCCTGCTTACTTTTGCTTACTTTTCCAAGCATGGTGTGCTTTGTATTCAGGCTCAAGGGCACAAGGCTGACCACTATGTTCCATTTGAAGAGACAGTGCTATGGAACTTTCGTCTTCACCTTTGCCTTTTAATAAGAAAACAGAAGCTTTCCTAAAGTCCTCCAAAAGAATTTTGCTTATTTCTTCTCAGTCAGATCATTATCTCAAGGCCACTAGAAGCTTTAAAGGTAGGTACTGGAGGGTTAACTGTCAGTGTCTGCCAAATTACCTTTTAAGACACGCATGCACAGTTGAAAAAAAAATTGATTTCAGTGCTTCCAAGGACTCTAGGAGAAAGGACAAGGATAATTTCCTCTCTCAAATATCACCTGCTCTTTTTCCTAAAAATACTGAGATGCATAGTCAAAGGATCTTAATCCTGATCATTGCCACCTTTTGGAAAGGAAGGAAACATATACCTACATGCAATGTCCTGAAATTTAGCACAAAATATGCATGACATTCCAGAAATCTTGTTCACTAAGTGTTGTGATATAAATTTATAATTAAATTTCAGTTTGAGGCTATTTCCTGCAGAGGAGAATGCCATGTTTGTGGTGACAAATATAGGGTTGCTTTGGGTTAAATGCTTAGCTGTTCTTGGTTCATTCCATCTGGAGCCATCATGCCACCTTTTTCCTACATTTGGGTGAATTTGTATGCAAAATATTGATTAAGAACCTTTGGGGCTGCGGTTGTGGCTCAGTGGTAGAGTACTTGACTAGCACGTGTGAGGCACTGGGTTCGATTGTCAGCACCACATATAAATGAATGAATAAAATAAAGGTCCATCACAACTAAAAAAATTTTTAAAAAAAGAATCTTTGGCTCCCACTTTGTTAATCTTATCATTTGAGAAAAATAATCAGAAGGACATCAAAGTTACAGATGCAAGCTCATGTCAGGCATGGTGGCGCACACCTGTAATCCCAGCAGCTGGGGAGGCTAAGGCAGGAGGAACACAAATTCAAGGTCAGCCTCAGCATCTTAGCAAGGCCCTGTTTCAAAAAAACAAAACAAAACAAAAAGGCGGGGACTAGGGATGTGTCTCAGTGGTTAGGTGTCCCTGGGTTCAATACCCAGTACCCTCAAAAAATAAATAAGTAAAAAGGAATAAGATCATAGTTTTACTGAGTTTTTTGAATAGCACTATAATAAGTCATAAATCCGTTCCCTCCATCCCCCATGGCAAACTGGAGAACAAAGACACCAGCTGAAGAAAAACAGGTGACTTCACAGAAAATTTCCTGGCTCAGAAAATTATAAACAAGCAGAGAAATCCAGATCAAATGCAAGACTAAAGTAAAACTAACAATTGGCTTCATACATTATGGGTTGGTTGTTTGCTTGCTATAATTAAGTTGGCATCAGTGGTTAACAGCCTTGAAATTAAACTCAACAACAATAACACCAACAACCAAAAAAAAACTTCTGGAAAGGGTAATCAGAGTCTTCTGCATAATGAACTTAGCACACCCAGTTATAAGGAAAAAGAATGCATTCTTTTTTTTTTTTTTTAGGTGCTAGGGATTGAACCCAGGGCCTTGTGCCTGTGAGGCAAGCACTCTATCAACTGAGCTATATCCCTAGCCCAGAATGCATTCTTGGGGTAGCTTGTTTCATGTCTATTTTGTTGCTAGGCTTATTTTAATAAACATGTTTACTTTTATTCTGGAACCCCAGAGTGTTAGTCTCAATTTCCAGTTCCACCTGCTAGGCAAAGATGGGTCAATGGGTCAGCATCAGTATGAATGTGCAGTGCAAGCTTGGCACTTTTTTCTTTTTTTGGTCCTTCTAAAATGGATTGTTAACATTCTTATTTGGTTCCTCTGGCCATCTGCAGCTAAAATGGAGGGGACTTCTTTGGCCTTTGAATATTTCACATCCATGGCAAAGGAAAAGCACTTAAGAGCCAGCACACAAAATTGTTCAAAAAAGAACTACCTTCCAGGTCTCCTCTCTTTATGCCTGATCACCAGTGCCCATCATGGCAGTAACAAGGCATAAATATAGATAAGCCTCCTTTTCCTGAGTTTTTGCCATTAGAATGCAAAGAATGTCAAATTTTCTTATGTGGTATTCTTTAAAGAGAAAAAAAATACTTGGGAAAAGATCGAAGATCTTTTTTCTTGCCATTTCTTTCAATGCTCAGTGAAAATGCATGTAGTTCATTCCAATTACCCTTTCCCAAGCATTTTTCTTTCAGGAGCTCTTCCTAGTCCTGCATAGAATATTTATTGTGATGTGATCATAACTATGGTACAGTAAGCGTTGGGTATTTTTCAAGTAGAGAAAGATGAGTCTCGCTCCCTGACAGGCATTCACACAAGTAGTAGGTTTACCATGGAAGTTGGACTTTAAGCTAAATTGCATATGGAGTGAAAAGTAATATACTATTTAAGGCTGCATTTAGAAATTCTGCATTGTTGTACCAGCAAACAGAACAGAAGCAAAGTAAACTACTAGAAAATTTAAATGCATGATGGTCCATAATGGGAGAAATGAGGTTTTTATGCCTCTATTTTAATTAAACAATGCTTCCTAATCCCCCAGAGAATATTAATTTCTATGACACTATGCAAACTGGGACATATGTAACCTATTGGGGTCTAATAAGGGTTCAAAAATTGTCAGTCTTCCTTTTTATTCAGACTCTGCTCAAATTGGGAAATAAAAGAGGAACAAGGCATATGAAGCCAAAAATATCACTGTTGTAACCAAGAAAGACTAAGATGGAGGGAATAGCTTTGGAGTAAGAGATTGGTTTTTGAATTAGCATCTCCAAATTAGTTGGTCTACCCAGTCAGAGATAAGGCCAGATAGAAGAAACATCTTGCCCTGAGGAGCAAAGCAGAATATTTCTTTAATATGAATCAGTAACACTAAAGAAGGAAAAAGTATGAGAGGAGCAATATGTTCCATTAGAGACTACCCAAACCTAGCAAAAAGATATGTCACTCCACCTACATTGGGGAAGAGAAAGTAAAGGTGGAGGGAGATCAGGAATTACACTAATTCAGTTCCCTTCATATGGAAGAAAACATCAATACCAAGGGAGAAACATTCCCCCAGTAATCTTCCCTCAAACCCAACATACTGAAAAAGAGTCATTTTCGGATCCCCCAAGTACTTTGAGGCAAGAATAAAATAGTTAAATAACAGGGACATTTAGGGTTATGCTTTTTTACCTACACATGGACATATACACTCCACTGGTCATCAACATGAGCAGTAACAAACCATTCTTTGTGGCAGCATGTGTTAGATTATATGTAACACAGAGCATATAAACTTGTCCCTCACGTGTACCAATGACTTTCAAAAACAGGCTTTTATTTTGAAATAATCCGAGACTTACAAAAAAGTTGCAAAAATTGTAGTTTCTGCATACCCTTCACCAAGCTTCCATTAATGTTAACAACATGTGTAACAGTATTTCAGTGATCAAAACTAAGAAATTAGCACTGGCACATTACTATTAAGGAACCCATGCTTTCTAATAGGATTTCCCCAGTTTTTCCTGTTATGGGTCCAGGGTCCCACATTGCATTTCATTGTCGTGTCATTCTCCTCTAATCTTGAACATCTCTTCATTCTTCCCTTGTCTTTCATGATCTTGACATTTTTTTTAAGAGAGCTAGTCAAATTTTTGTTTGTTTGTTTTGTTTTGTATACTAACCCTCGATTTGGGTTTGTTGGATGCTTTATCATGGTCAGATTGAAGTTTTGCAGTTTTGATATGGATTCTCAGAACTGGCCTGCCCTTCTATGGCATCATGCCAAACAGTAACATGCTGTCAGTTTATCTTATTACTGGTGATTTTAACTTGAGTATTTAATTCAGATGATGTCTGCTGGGTTTCTTCAATGTGAAATTACTGGTTTTCCCTTTACAATTAATAAATAACATGAGGGAGAAAATTTGATATTGTATACAAATATCCTGTTTCTCTTCAAACTTTACTCAATAATTTTAGTATCAATTATAACTATAGTGTTCTAATCTTAATTTCTATTTACCTCTTTCCTTTTACATTTGTTAATTGGAATTCTTGTGTAAAGAAGAGCTGTCCCTTGCTCTCCATTTATTTATTCAGTCATTTTTATTAGTATGAATTTATAGATATTTACTTCATTCCATGGCTTATTATACAATACTATGATTATTTATTTTATTGCTCAAATTGCTCCAGCTTTGTCCACAGGGTGGTTGACCCCTATGACCATTCAACATGCCCCATAATTTTTCAAACATGTCCTTTTTGGCCCAAGATATTCCAGGCTTATCTCAAATTTTCCCTCCCCAATCTTGCCTATTACTTTTCCCCAGTAGCTGTTTCTTTTTAATTAAAAACAAACGAACAAACAGACCACAAGCCAAGCAAGCTGATCTTTCTTAGTCACAGCTATTGGCTGGCACAGTCAAAGGTGCTCTCTAAACACTCTCATCTTATCCCTCATCATTTTACTCTGTTAGGTAGTATCCTTGCTTTTTTAAAAGGGTAAATTAAAGTTCATAGAAGTCAAGTGCATTCCTCAGAAAAGTGGCCCAGGGAGGATTCTAGCCCAGGTGTGTTGAATTCCAACAGAGTTCATGTTCTTTCCACTGAGCAAGAAATTATTTCAGAAGTAAAATGAAACAGGGATATGATCTGCTTCAGTTTCTTTTGGTAGATGAAGAAACAGGCCAATACAGGAGATCAAGACTCCTGGAAGCCCCAGAATTTAATGGGATAAGTTAATGGAAGACCCTGCTCTTTGGACACTTTAGCTCAGAATTTCTTTACATTCTAACATTGTCAGTAATTCTTTCCATGTTGTTTTCACTGATAAAACTATTAACAATTTCAACTCATCATTGAAACATCCATTGGTTACCTTGTGACCAAATATCATTGCCTGTCAGGTTACCAGCAACCATTAATGGAAATTTTTGAAACTGAATAGTCACTTTGACAAGCCAAGAAATAATGCATCAAAGAATGCACTGAACAATAGCTCCTTTTACAACCAAATACCTTTTTAGTAAGTAACATGGCTATATCAACTCCAGACTATCTCTTTGGCAATATAAATTCACTTGAAAATAGTATTTTCTAAAAGAAAGAAACTATTAATTTTTTCTTTTTTTACTTCTCATCACCAAGTATGATGTTTCAAAGGAGACTTAGAAAAACATAAAATTCCTTAAAGTACATCTAAAAAATTCCAGCTAAGCCCAGTGGGGAAGAAAGTTACCACACTTATTTTATATGACACATTGAAAAGTTTTTTTGTTTGAAAAGTAGAAGAGAGAAGAGCGGAACCCAACCCTCTGGACCCAGCAGGGTTACAATGAGGACATTACAGAAAACAAGGCATGCTGGAACTTTTGTGTTATACCTCCTTAACTGAGGTGGCTTCTGAGTCATGCTAGACATTGAAGAAAGAACTAGACAGGAAGTCAAAAAGAGAAAGACAGGTGCCCTGATACAGAACCTCAGGGGAGGCTCTGCACAGGTTTTCCTGCAGGGTTTTGGTTTTAAATAGAACAGCACCATAAGACATCTAAACGCTAGTTTTACTCAACAGGCCTGCATCCAGGCCATGCTGGTTACAGCCTTCAGGTCGTGACTCCAACTTTGCCTTTCTTTTTCCTTCTCCCCTGTAGCCACTGCTCTCCGTTCCTGTGGATTCTGAACCAACTGCAGGGTTTGGACCTGCTCTGAAGAGCAGGCTTACTGCAGAGACAGTTCAATGAAAAAGCATTTTAAAATAAGAGAAGATTCTACAAATCCTATAAAACTTGCGAAGACCTTTGATAGAGTAGCCTTTGAGTAGACACACATGGAACTCAGAGAGACCCTTTTTGAGTTTGTCCAAAAGCAAATGTTCCAAACTGTTGGTGGCTTCCCTCATATAAGGGCAGAAGAAAGACTGAGTGGAAGGGGCAGTTTTATATTGTAGCAGTGATGGGATTTTGATAGAATAGAACAAAGGTCAGAAAACTCTGACACTCAGGCCAAATCCAGCCCATTACCTATGTTATGAACAGAATCATATCCTCCCCAAAATTCATATGTTGCAGCCCTGGTCGCCAAATAATACTATTTGGAGAAGGAGCCTTGGGAGGCAATGATGAGGTCATGAGGGTAGGGCCCTGGTCTGATGGAATTATTGTCCTTATAAGACAGAGAAAGAGGTACCTTAGCTCTCTTTTTCTTTCTTTCTTTCTTTTTTTTTTTTTTTTTTTGGTACACACAGAGAAAAAGTTATATGAGAACACAGAAGGCAACTAGCTATCGACCAGGAGGAAAACCTTCACTAGAACCGAATTCCCAGGCACCTTGATCTTGAACTTCTAGTCTCCAGAACTGGGACAGTATAAATTTCTGTTAAGTTGCATGGAGTGTGGTATTTTGTTATGGCAGCCCTAGCAAAAAACTATATCCTATTTTGTTATGGCAACCCCAGCAAAAAACTATATCCTATTTCTGTAAATAGTTTTATTGCAACCCAGGAAGCCTACTTGTTCCCATCAGAATATCAGAATAGACTAGCTGTGACAGAATATCCTTTGACCTGCAGAGGTCAAAATTTTTATTATCTAGCCCTTCACAGAAAAGCATGTCATCCATGGAATGGAAACTTCCTGTGTACAGTGTGAATTTTAATATCCCAGGAGGATACTGAAGGGCCAAAGGAAAGAAACCGTCTTAGTGAGCAGTTGCCAAATTAGCACTGGCTTGATTACCCTCAGGAGTAACTTATATTACTCACCTGGTTGCTTATTGGTATATAGTGAGGGCGCATACCCTCAACAGTTGAAGTTCTTGAAGGGCAGGTGCCTGGGGGGAGCCCATCCTCCAGTGAGGCTGACAGGGCATGTCAGCCATGACAATGGTATAAAGGAAATGACTGATTAAGCACCAGCCTGGATGGTGATGAAGAAGGGGCTGCCTCACCTCTCTCTCCATGGCTGCAGCTCCTTGGGGTGTTGGAGGCTTCCTCAGTCCCTGCAATAGACGGAGAGCCAGGTCGTAATGCACAATGAAATCTTTGCTCTAAGTGAGAAGACTTCTCCTTGGAAAAATTAAAATGTGCTTTTACAGTCTATGTACTTTCAGCATCTTGAAGAATTAATTTGGAAAGTTAGATCAACTGTGTCAGAATTACCTGTGGGTTCTGGAAATCTGCATATTTAAGGAATGCCCAGGTAATTCTACACATGAATGTCTGAGAGGCAACACCATTTGAACAGTTCTCGCGTAGTGAAATTCTAGCATGGCTCTTATCAGGAACAGGGAGCACCTTCAGGCCAGTCCCCTGGTGAAGTACTAAATACTTGGCAAAGTGCCTTCAGTGAAGGAAGGTTTGGGCCAAAGGGATAATGCCATGTCAGTGTTCAGTTCATTAAAATACATGTAATTTTCTGCTGCCGGTCAGGTCAGCTTTCAGGCTTCTGGATCAGAATGCTAGTCTGAGAAGTATGTTCCAAATCTCTGTAATGTGAAATTCCAAAGCTGAGACTCTTCTTGAGCTCAGCTTGCTCTCAGAAGGGTGTTACAGGTACTTTCTATTCTGCTTTTTATTCTGCTGTGGTGACCCAGCTGTATTAGGAACAAGTAAAAAGAACGATACTCACACAAAGAGAAAACACCATCTTTTTTTTTCCTCTTTGTTATCAATAATTCAACCTTGTAAAGCAAGCCTGATACCTGATGGAGTGCTCACTGCCTAGGAAACGGGGCCAGCCAGCATTCACAGCAACTTCTAAACCCTCTTGCTTTCTCACTCCTTCTGTACCATCTCCTGGTTTGCCTTTGGTCATCCTCCATCTCAAAGCAAAACTAACATGTCTGCTGAGATGTGGCCCAAAGATGGTCCAGGAGGAATAGAGCTAGAGTGTATAAAGCTGGGGGGAAGTAGAAGGCAATAATTTTAAGTGTTGAATAAATAAATCAGTGATTATTGAAGTCACAATCCCCTCTGGGTTAAGCACCCTGAGGTATGTAAATGCAAGAGCTAGCTACTTGTATAAATTAAAGGCATGAGTCAGAAAATGTCTCCTGGGGAGAGATGATAATAATAATAATGACTATAGCAGCAAACACCTACTTTCTGTCCAGCACATTTCCAAATACCTTACACATCATAATTCATTTAACTTAGAGGGATCATTTCTGATGTCTGTAAAACAGGACACACCATAGTGGAGAAATGCTTTTGAGCATCTCTTTGGGTGCTTTTAAATCTAAACATATATTAAGTTCCAGCATTTAGGGTATAGAGGATTCAGTTCATTTTTCCTTATTTCCATATTCTACCTTTTCAACATAACCCCTGATAGCACACTTTCCTCCATAGCCTAATTTGATAGGTCCTGTGCTACAAAGGAATGAAACCCCCTGGAAGTAACCTCAGTATGTTATTTTTCCTTTCCTTCATTCCTTGGCATGCCCCTCATTCACAGCCTAAATAAGGCAGATTAATAGAAATTAGTTCCTTGGGGAGAACCATGTGTGGTAATTTTGAAGCAAGTATGCATAGCCACCCATCTAAATCCAAGAGCCCCCAGGAGGCCATCACCTCTCTAAAGACTTAAAGAGGATTAAAGTTTTAAATGCTGGGCGTCTTGATTAATTTGGTGATAGTGGGTGGTGTGTTGCATGAACAAACATCTGGTTTGCAGATTAAACCTGTGAGAAATGACTTGGCATTGACGGGATACATCTCTGTGCCCCTATGGAGTAGAGCTGCAGGAGCAGGTCCAAGCTGGGATTAGCCCAGCCAAATTTGATAGACAGCCCTTCATCAACCAGCAGAGCCTGCTGGCCCTATGTCTGTATCTCCATTACCCAGATCAGAGCCTCTCACAGCTCTGCTTGTGTCAACCAAGGCTGGAGACTTGTAGCTGTACGTAACCTTGCTACTCAGTTCGTACTGACCTAGGAATAAAATTCTAGCCACAATTTGTCAGAAACATTCCCACTGTCATGGGACCTGAAGGCCCCCTTTGTATTATCCTCCTCCTCCCTTTCATTTACTCATTTCTTCCTTTGATAAATACCATTGAGTCATTATGTGCTAGACACTGTTCTTATTGCTAGGGGTTACATTCTATTAATAAAGATAATTTAGTAAAATGTCATAAAATATTAGAAGTGATTAAGAGAAAAACCGCATGGGAGTTGTGGTCACAGGAAGCATCTCTTAGGTATTTGGGGAAATCTCCAGGTGTCTTGCTTCTGCTCTTGGTCATTACCTTCTCCTGACCTAACCCAGCAGTGGTGGGCGACTGGGAGCTCAAGGTCAGTCATAAATGTTCAGAGGAACCCACCTGTGGCCAACTGCAGCCACAGTGCTGAAGTCACCCGACCCATGGCACCCTTACATGGAAGTCCTATTTGTGAGGATGGGATGCATTCTGGCCACCATGATATGGATCTTTCTGTCACCCCACTGCCACTTGCCACTGCTGTGTTCACCAAGTAAGTCTTAGAGATTAGAGTGAAGCGGGTTTACATTCATCAATTCTATTAATTTGTAATTTACAGATGTAATCTGTGAATATATTCTCACTGTAAATCATTCAGAAATAACAAATAAGTCAAAAACGGTTCATGACTATTACCCATCTCTAAAGGGAATACACTGTTTTATGCACAGCTTTCTGGACCTCTTCCTCTGATTTTTACTTAGAAATATAAACTCACACACTCAGACATGTACACACATTCCCCTACCAACCCTGCAAGAGTGGGTATGTTATTGCTTTGTGGGGCCTTTTTTTTTTTTTTTTTTTCTCCTTACATACATGGTGTATTTGAATGCCATTTTGGAACTTCATTATTCTACTCATTGTGAACTTTCCAAATTAGTATAGAACTTTGTAATTTCCTTTCCACTGCTCTTTGACAACCCATGGTATAAAGTGTGTTTTGTCTTAAAAGGTAAATGCTGAAGAATGGAACTGTTGGATATATTTTAAATTATTATTGGACTGGAGGCTTAGCTCAGTGGCAGAGTTCATGCTTAGCATGAGCAAAGCCCTGAATTCAATCCCCAGCACCACATAAACAATATATGTGTATATTATACATCGTTTCAATCTTATGCTGATATGTACTCCCACCAGCAGTTCATGAGAAGGCCTTTTCTGCTTTCACTCACAAACCTTCCTCCCTCAGGCCCAGCCCTGAACTCATGGAGGCTGGACTAAAGCAAAAACAGAAAGATACACACAAGTTACCTTGCTCTGTGATCCCGAGACTCTGGCTTTGGGGCACTGTCTCTGAGAGTGTGTTCATTCCCAGGAGCCTCTGGAGCAAACAGCTAGAAGACCTTTGATGCTACACTGGGAAAGAGAATCCATTTGATAAAAGGGCTCACAGGGTGTTGCTTATTTTAAAAGGTCATTTTTCTAAAAGGTACTTTATTCTCATGGTCCTGATTTTAAGTAGTTAATAAAGTTAACAGGTGGGTTTTATCTTACCCCCACCCTATGGTCACCCAGTACCACTCCTCAGAGATAACTATTAATATCTCTTTGTTGTATATTATTCCAGAAATATGTATATGTAAGTAAAATATGCACATATGGGTGTAACTTTTACCATTTCCCTCCAATGGATGCATATTTTTCTATGGCAGGCAATGTAATAGAAGGTTTGACCATATAGATTCTACAGCCAGGCTTCCTGCATTCAAATCCCAGCTCTACCACATATTACCTTTGTGGCCCCTAAGCAAATAAGTACTGTCTGTCTCAGTTTCTCCATCTGCAAAATGGGGCTTATTGCTAGAGTTATAAAAAGATTAAGTGGGTTAATATTAAAACTGTATCTGGGACACAGAAGCATAAATTTATTTGTTAGTTTACAAAAAGAAAGAAAGAAAATAGGGAAGGTAGGAAGGAACTGTCCAGTTGCAACTTGTTTTTAACAAAATACCTGAGTTTATTCCTCATTCTTTTACAGCTGTGTGAAATCCTTTGTGTGAATAAGATACTGGATGTTTTCCAGTCCCCTGGTAAAGAATGATCGTCTATTCTTTTTCTTCTCAAAACCACTCTGATTAATAGCCCTGTCAATGGACATTTTGCACGTGTGTGAATGTCTGCTGAATAAATTCATCAAAGTGGAATTGCTGGGTCAAAGAGTATGTGCATTGTAATTTGATAACGTGTTGCCTCTTTGCCTTTGTGGAATTTACAACTGTTTACCCTTATGAACAACAGTGTGGGAAAGGGCCTGTTTCCCAGACCCCTGAACACAGTGCTAGTGAGCTTTTGGATCGTTACCCAAGTGATAAATAAGAATTGTATCTCAATGTGGTTGTAATTTGCATGTCTCTTTATGATGAGTGAGAGTGCGTATCTTTTCATGTGTTCTAAAGCTCGGTGTCCTTATCTGCAAACTGTTCCTTTGCTTTCTCCATTTTATAAATGTGCTATTATTTATTTATTCTTTACTGACTTATTACTTCTTATTTATTCCTTACTGATTTCTAAGATATTTTGACTTATTAAGGAAGTTTGCTCCTCGTGATTTGAATTACATTTACTTTCCCCATATTTTACCTATCTTTTCACTTTTGTTTTAGGGAATTTTAAAAATTGTTTCTGTATTCTAACTTATCAATCCTTTCGTTAATGGTTTTGAGTATTGTGTTATAGAATAGCCTATAACCTTTACTACTCTTATGTGATAAAAGAAATTGCACACAATTCCAAAGGGTCTTTTAGTACTTTTATGGTCTTATTTTTTCCAACATTTAAATCTGAAATCCACTTGGCATTTATCATGATCAGCTTGTGAGTGGTGGAATGGTCATAGTTCTGTACTCCCACCTACCCCCTCTGCTACTTAGCAATATATCTTATTCCCTTTGAGCTGGATGCATTGGACACACCTCCACCCTTTCCGCTTCGGATTTTCTCCAGTGGCTTTATTTAGCACTCCTACCATCCCTGGTTTCCATATGCCAAATCCAAAGACATTTCCTATAAGCTCCCTGGCAGCTGTGTGATATCTGGTCACATATTCCTTCCAGGACAATCTTTAATATTCCCCAAAACCACTCCTGTTTGTCCTTGGACTTCCTCTTCATTTCTAGCTGCTTGCTGAGGATCACCCTGAATGCTCTCCTTTCTTCATGTGAGGCCCTGGGAGAGGTGGCTTTGCAGATTCCAAATGATCAGCCTCTCTGCCCCAGCCTCCCTACGTAGCCCCATCCTACCAAAGGTATCATGTCATCTCTACCATGAGTAAAACACATTTCTGTTTTTTCAGAGTACTTTTTAATCTGAAATTCCCCATTTCT
Source organism: Sciurus vulgaris (assembly GCF_902686455.1). NCBI lineage: Eukaryota > Metazoa > Chordata > Mammalia > Rodentia > Sciuridae > Sciurus > Sciurus vulgaris. The sequence continues at coordinate 87,915,142 of NC_136463.1, read as the reverse complement.
CATGGTATATTTCCTACCTATTTCTTCTACCACTATCACAGTTTAGTATTAGGTACTTTTTCATTGTTATTTATGAATATCTCCATGGCCAACACCTACACACCTGCACACTGACCTTTCATGAAGTTTAAAACCTCTTTTTTCTTTAACCATGATAAAAGTTCATGAGAAGAACTCCATATGTGACTGTTCCATGTTCCCCATGCCCACTCCTGACACTCCCTATACAGCTTCCTCCCCTATTTCCTTTATTTTTTTTTACATTTCTTTATTGCTTCTTTTTTGTTATACATAACATGAGGATCCATTTTGACATAATTTAAAAAACATGGAATATAATCTGCTCAAATTCAGTTCCCAATATTTCCTAGTTCCCTTCCCCTGCCTCTCTGTTCCCGTCCTTCTACTCTACTGATTTTTCTGCTATTTACTTTTAGATTTCTTTTTCTTTCTGGTTTGTGTCTTTTGAATAAACACAATGGTGAGATTCACTGTGGTATACTTATGGATATACATAGGAAAGTTAAGTTAGATTCATTCCTCTTCTTCCTTTGTCTCTTCTTCCTCACCCTTAGTTCCCTTCATCTAGCCCACAGCTCCTTCTTTTTTTTTTTTTTTTTTGATGGAATCCCTCTCTCTTTTCCCTTTCTCTCTTTCCTTCCCCCTCCCCCTCCTTATTTTGCACTAGTTTCCACATATCAGAGAAAACATTTGACCTTTGGCTTTGTGAGTCTGGCCTATTTCACTTAGCATGATTTTCTCCAGTTCCATCTATTTTCCAGCAAATGCCATAATTAGAAACCTCTTTAGCCACATGCATTCTCACCCAGAGCATCTCTAGCTATAGTCTTCAGGCTAGGACTTCCACTACGGAGGCCAACAATTGCTTTCAGCCTCATGGCTCTGGCTCCCAGACAATAAATACATCTGTCTGCCAGCAGACTCCTTTCTCTTTCTTCTCTTTTAGAACCCAGGAAATTCCCCTTTTTGTGTGGAGTTCTCAACCTCCTCCTTTAGAAAGTCTTTTTGTGGCATTGGTATCAGTTCATGAACCACCAACTCAAGAGCTTGTTCCTGGCCATAGATCTACCCTCCTCCCAACATCCCTTATGAAGATAAATTGTTTCTGGTTAAAGACACGAGGGTCTCATCAGATGTACAGATTTTGGCTTTGCTGGCTCTTCTCTTCATAACCTCATGTTCTCTTTAACCTATTCTGTCACTGATCCACAACCCTAAAAAGTTATGCTCAAAAATAAACCTCCAGCAATGTCACTACGTAAAAATGCAAATTAAAGAATGGCACATTGGGTGTGACACCATGGACATGTGTGCAAGCACACTCTGTTTCTCCTCTGTTTCTCTATGTATGTAAATATACAGAAGTAGGCACTGGAAGAGGCACACCAAACACAATGGCAGTATCCCTCAAAGATGCCTCAAAAGTGACTGTGAAGGCCTTAGGTTAGGCAGTGGTGGTCAGGGGCCTTTTTATTTTTATTTTTTATTTATTTATTTTTTTTAACCTTAGCTGACTGTTTGAACTTTGCTGCAGTGAAAGACATATTCAGTAAATATTTTTGAGTTTTAAAAATTCACTTAAGGAAAAGAAGTTCATTGTAGCTGAACTGGCAAATGACAGTACTTTTAGAATTTAAGAAAAAGTGAGTAAAACTTAAATTTCCTAAAAAGGGACGATGAATAGAAAGCGTAGAGAACACCTGAAGCATATGCCTTAGAAATCAAACAATGCCTCCCATACATACACATACACACTTCCTCTGTGCATGGGCTTCATATTGCTAGAGCTGTTACCTTTCAGGATTTTCTAAAAGTGCTAGAAAATCAGTCCTTACAAACATGCAGTTATAGGGGAAAATGACATAAAATTGCATGTTTTAAGGCAATTCTAAAGCATTTCTTTACCTCCCACTTTTAAGTTTTAGACAGTTTGATTCTTTACTGTTTCTACATACCCAAAGTGGTAATTCTCAAGGAGGAGGGAACCCAAGCCCAAACTACACCTGCGGGGAATTAGTAGGGAAAGAGGCCCTTGCTACTGGTGGGGTGTGCAGAGCAGTCAACAGACAGACTATTCACTTCCAAGTTCAGCATCTGTCAAAAAAAGTAATTCATATAAAGCAACCACACACAACAAACACTATCTTCCAAGTAAAGTCATACCCCACCCCCCATTTTCATGGCTATTTGGCTGTCTTTTGTGCTGGCCACAGAGAGCCAGAATTCCAGTTTCAAATATCAGCTATTCCACTATCTACATGTGTGAACTTGGGCAAGTTACTACACCCTTGTCTACTAGCCCCTGGATCTGTAATGGTGAGGGTGGTTATGAAAACCTCTATTGGAGGGCTGCTCTTGGTATATGTTACTCAGTTTTCCATTACAGCAACAAAGATGATGAACTGAGATAATCAGCTTAGGCAAAGGAAAGATTTATTTTGGTTAACAGTTTTGGAGGTTGCAGACAGCAGTTATGGGACGATGGCATGGCAACACATCATAGCAGAGGACATGTGGAGGAGCTTCCCATCTCATAGCCAGGAAGCCAGGGAGGAAGTGGCTAAAATCCCTCAACACTCCTTGAGGACATCCCCCCAGTGACCCAAGACCCCCTACTAGGCTCTGTCTCTTAAAGTTTCCACCATTTCCCTCTTGTGTCTTGCTTTAGCCTTCAACACATGGGCGTCTAGCAGACACTCCAGATTCAAAATATAGCACAGTCGTAAATGAACTAGGATATGGAAGGCATCTGAATAGTGTCTGAAATCCAAGAGAGCTCTTAGATAAACTTGCTATTTAATATGAGTGGACTCTTGGCTTTCAAAAGTCAAATGATTATCTAGGACACCCTAATTTGTTGACTGCACTGCAACTGGACAGGGCACATATGTTCCTTCAGACAAGCCCTCCAGTCTTCTCAGGAAGCTCCTTTTTGTACCCAGATGGTGTACATTATTGAATGCCCGCTCTTTGATGCCAACTTGGCAAATGACCATTTGTCCTAAGGGCAGAGTTTCTTCCCTTAGGATGAGGTTGTCCTGGGCACACTGTCAGCCAGACCACCTCTCCATCAAATCCCCTAGACCATCTACTCTGGGAAAAATCAGGGCCTGTGCAGTAGGGCCTGGATTTATATATATATATTTTTTTTGGGGGGGGGGGGTTGGTCTTTAGTCAAAGAATTCAAGGATATAATAAACACACAGTTGAGAGCCATCTCTCTGTGGTCACTGATAAAGTAATAACAGCGGTAAGATCTAGACATGCTGTGTGTGGTCCTCCTGGCATGAGATATTTTGAACCAAGAAACGTAAATAAAAATCTCTGTGTTGAGTACAAAGTATGAACACTGGCTTAAAATACAGGCTTTGATTTTAACAGCTCTTTATTCACCGGTATTGGCATCTAGAATACCTTTGGAACATTTTTGTCAAAAGTAGTGAAAGGATGACTGCCTCTTTCATATAGATCTTGTGTATTTGGGAAGTTCAGTGAAACAACCCTGGGTCCCACCAAGTCGCTGGCTCTGGGAGGAGTAAGGAAGAGCTGTCCATTTGAATTTGGGCTCTCAGAGGAATGACTGTCCTTTGACCAACACCTTAACCCAGCTCCTTTGGGTCTGTGTTGCAGGGATCATGTACCGCAAGTCGTGTGCATCGTCAGCAGCCTGTCTCATTGCCTCCGCCGGGTACCAGTCCTTCTGCTCCCCAGGGAAGCTGAACTCAGTGTGCATCAGCTGCTGCAACACCCCTCTTTGCAACGGGCCAAGGCCCAAGAAAAGGGGCAGTTCTGCTTCGACCCTCAGGCCGGGGCTCCCCACCACCATCCTGCTGCTCAAATTAGCCCTCTTCTTGGCACACTGCTGAAGCTGACAGAGATGCCATCCCTACCTGCATTGTTCTTCTGGCCCTGGCTCTTCCACCTCCCCCACCTCTTCTGAGTGTCCTTTTATTCTGGGTAGAGAGGGGTGTCTGTGTTCTCTTTTGGTTCATTTGCAAATAATGAAAGAGTTCCCTGTAAAACACTTTTGTAAGCTCTGAATAAATTCAGTCAGACTGAATTTTCAATGTGTACTCAAGGGAGGGAGTGGAGCAAAAGTTCAGCACTCCTGTCCTTGTAAGCAGTCTAGACAAGGCTGGCAGAATCAGTCCTTAGAAACCTCTAAGGTGGGCATAAACCTTTCCATATCCTCTGGCTTCCATACTGTCCCTGATGGGGGCGCAGTTTATTTTGTGACTTGCTTTCATGGGGGTAGGGTCGGTTCCCATTCAGTTTCCTTAACATTCACACTTCATGCTCCTGAAAACCATTCTCTGCAGCAGAATTGACTGGCTTCGACTCTGAGCTGGGCTGTAGTGACTCCAGACTCAGTTGCTGGGGCTTAGACTCAGGCTTGGCCTCACTCTGAAAAGTGCTTAAGAAAACCTTGTTAGTTCTCCTTGCAGAAGAATTGCGCTGGGAAGCGAAGAAGATGAGCGGACTGCGGATGGAACGGGCACTGTCAGTGGTGGAGCACCCATGGGCGCGCAAGCGCTTCTCCTGGTTGGCATGCTGGAGTGTCAGGTGGCAGCGCAGCACCTGCCCAAACACTCTGCGGAACTGCTGCGAAGACACGTTGTAGAGGAGAGGGTTCACCACAGAGCTGAGGTAGAAGAAGGTGTCCGAGAAGGGGAGGAGGATCATGTACGCCTGGAAGTAGGACCTGGTCCAGTCATGCTTGGGCTTGGCTGCAGCCATGATCCTCCGAATCTGGTTTGGCATCCAGCATACGGCCAATGTCACAACAATCAGCCCTGAGTAGAAGAGAGAAAGAAGAGGGGAAAAAATAGCATGAGAACAAAAATAAATAATAATAATAAAAAACATAAAATATTTAGCCCCTCGGTTCTGTGCTTACTGGCCAGGAAATGGTACCAATTTTTCAATGTTGTGCTTGACAGCTTCTTTTGCCACTAGCAAAAGAGAATTTAACGCTGCTTCAAGCTCCGGGGAGTTGGCTGTGTTAAAGACCATTAAATGCTTTAGACAGTGTATTTATACCTGTTGATGCCTGTTAATTTTAAGAATGTTTTCATTGTTGCTTGTGTATCCAGAAAACATTTTATGTTGTCCATAAATCTGGTTTTGTCATTTTTGTTTTAAAGAAATAGATATATGCATACAGTATAGCCATATTAGGTGAAACAATATTTGTATTTTAAAGTATGTTTTCACAAAGAAGATCCAGTGATGTTTTTAAGTCAAATGGAAGGAGATTTTCTTTAATGAGGAAGCATATTTAGCAACACTGATTTTCCGTTCAATTCTAAGGGAAGCAAAATCAGGGGTAGTCTGTCACTGAGAATGTTTTTTGGACAAATATGTGCTAGGTATGCACATCTATAATTATGATGCTCATATCTACAACAGCACCTCTGCTTCTTTTCAAACACTTTTAGATACATCACCTCTTCCACCTTCATGTGGGAAACATTCTCCAAAAACAAAACAAAAAAAATACATTAAACTTCTTTCAAGTTCAACCAGGAATGTACTCACTGCGTTTGTAGCTCAGTCCCAGCAGACCAGAAACCATCTGGCCCTAGTAAAAGGATGCCACTTGATGAACCCTGTGTAGGTCAAATGTTGGCTGCATGTACCTCTGTTTGCATTCTCACTTGCTTGCATCAGATTTATGTAATCATTGCTATTCTGTGATTCTGACAGAGGCAAAGATGCTATATAGCCCACAAACAAATAAAATTGCAGTTATCATGAGAGTTTTCTATAGTGACAAAACAAAACAAAAGGAAGACCTGGGCTTAGCCTCACTCTGAAAAGTGCTTAAGAAAACCTTGTTAGTTCTTTTTTTTTCACAAGAAATCAAGAACACAAAACATAAGTTCCCATGTAGAGAGCTGATATCTTCAAGCAGTATTTACATGTTCAAGAATACTTCCTCCTTCTAAATGGGAGTCATAACATAATCATAAGGAAAATTCATCCACATTATCAAACCTTCTGATTTTCTAGGGAAGTAATGATTGACAGTGATTACATATTGCCTATGATTGATGGTAAATATTATTAATAAATGTTCAAGGAAAACAGCCATGTGCCCATGCCCTGCCTGACCATCCCTTGCCTGGTGGTGGAGGGACCCTTGGCATGTTCTTGTTCTCTGCACCGAAATAACTACCCTAAGGACAAATCCTCCATGAAACCTGTCTATCAGCAACAGGGGCCTAGAAAACTGCCCTCTTGTGAATTTCCAAGGGTTCTTCCTGTCAGACCTCAGCCCAGGCTTTGAAATACAAACCAATTTGCTTATTTCATCCCTTTGAATCTGCTACCCTGAGAACAGTTAGTAAATCTAAAAATAAAATAGGCAAAGAAACATATTGATCTGATGAAAAGGCAACAAAAAATATACCATCTTAAGTCAAGAGTGTATTCTGAATCCCCTAGTTACAGCTGCTGGATGAAAACAAAAAAGTCAACATTTTTCTGATTTAAAAAAAAGCTTGCATAAGAAAGAGGGAGCTTTTTTCAGGGCCTTGAGGAGCATGCTTACAGTCACCTGTGCTATCACACATTTGTTCTTCAGTTTCTGCTCCTTGTTTTCATCGAATGCAGTTCTGAGTGAGTGATTCCTCCCATCTCATTGTGAAGGGAGATAGAAAGCCTCCCGTACCTGGGGAAGCTACGTATCTTCACAAAGTTTTACATTTTTTTTTTCTCTTCACTGTCACTGAATTTCACAAAACAACTACAGTCATCTACATCTGAAGATGTTATTTCTGAGAATATGGAAATTGAGTGCATGGTTTTAGATATGTGTGATGCTACACGGTGGGAGGTTGTTCTGGTGGCAGAATCTAGGAAGGAGGTGAAAAGCACCTTGTATTACCAGGGACTGAACATTGCACAGCTTTTAAAAATCAACAGGCAAGAACAACAAGAAAGAAGGTGGCGTGGGGCAAGGGGAGAGACGTTACAAAACTGCTTCTCTTCTGCCCTGTTTGTTCCTCCTTTTCTGGATCTCTTGCTCACACAACCCTTATTCTGTTAGCTCTCTAAAGGCACTTGCCTGGTCTCAATTGTCCTTGATAGATCACCCCATCAAAAGAAGCAGTTTAGTAAAAACCAAGACCCAGCATCCAGGGAGGAGACAAGGGACGGGGACAGATCAAGTGCTATGGCTTGCTTTGTAATTTTAGCTGGGATAAGAGTGTTGCCCTGAAATTGAAATGAGTTAGTAAGTGGGAGAGAGCTCAGTCTGAATAAGTAGCAGAATATGGGGAACCAGATCAGAGATTCTTACTGATTAGAAAAAAAGGGAAATTCATCTGTCTGGGGATAGAAATAGGCAGATATGACAGCAAGTACAAACTTGAAGAACAAGAGACACAGGATCTGAATTAGAAATGAATCCGAATTTTAAAATTAGGCATCTGACAGGTCTTGAGATACAACCAAGAATAATGCTGAATAGTTACTGAGTTTTCTCTATGCCAGTTTCTGTGCTGAGCACTCTATTTGTCATGTGTTGCTCCTGACGTCAACCTGGTAAATTCTGACCAGGAAAGTCAAAACAGCAATTTATTTAACAAAAGAAAAAGTTTAGTCTCAGAGGAAGTTGGCTGTCCATGGGCCACAGCCAGGACACAGGCTTGCCAAGCTTCAAAATCCATATTACCTGTTTCTCTGTCAAGACACAATATTGTCAGTTTGAAAACTACAGAAACAAAGCCAAAAAGTAAACTTTAACTAGATTATACCATGTAAAATGAGCATAGAGCTGCTCTGCATACTGAAAATATATAATGTAGCCATAAATTTGATTTAAAAATTTCAAGTCGTCACATTCAAAAGATAGAGGTAGGTGAAATCAATTTTAATAATATCCCCTAATTTAATGCACATATAATTCAGTTTCACATGTAATTTCAACATGTAATCAATATAAAAATTATTGATGAGATATTTCTACATTCATTTTTCATATTATGCCTACAAAACTCAGTGTGCCTTTAATTTTCATGGTATATCTCAATGGGTCCAGATGTATATGGCTAGTGGCTCCTGTACTGAACAGTAATGATGAATAATTCTTCCTACCCCTTCCTCAAGGTAGCAAGCCTCCCTATTTCATCCTCTTTCCATGTCCCTAAATGCCCCTTTCCCGGCCACATATTTAGATATGTCCAATCACGGAAGCTCCAAGGAATCTCCTCTGTAGCCTCTCTTTGCAAAAATGTATGTATTCTTGGTTTATCCAGTCTTCTCATATAAAGCTGTCCATAGAACTCTGAATTATTTAAAGTCTAATTCTGAAAGTACAAAGATGTATTTTGCCTGTTTCATTCTAGACTTTGCCTAACCATTCTGGAATAATGCAAATTGTGCCGGTTACCTGGCAGGGTCATTGGAATATACTTCCCCTACCTCAACTGAAGTTGGGAAAAATGACTGGTGACTTTCTTCCTGTGTTTTGGAAGATAATTTTGTTCTAGAAAAAATGGAGCTTTGGGCACTCAGGTACAGTCAATGACAAATGTGAGACATGTACCCATGGATGATGTAATAGAGGTTAGCCTCTCCAGGAAAGGAAGTCAAACTAGTCCCCTTATAAAATTTGTCATTTTAATAATGACAGATAATTGCTCACTTTTGCATTTGAAGAAAAAATAGTTCATTATTTGAGATGAAACACTGTTGAGAATAAATACCACACCCGAAGTTAACTTTCCGTTCTGGCTATTTACAATTGATTCAATGCTAGTCTCAGTTATTCTGTATTCTGTATCTAAGACAAAGCTTTAAAGTCTTATTCATGCCTTAATAGAGGGAATTAACGATTTGACTAAATTTATGTTTGACTGCAATCATTTGGATATGTATATTACATTTGAGAAAAAAAATCTATAATGCTTTGGTCTTTGTAGTATAACATTCAGTCCACTGTTAAATAACTTCAGTATGAACTTGAATGAAAATCTGTGATCTGAACCCTCTCATGTAAAGCAGGTAAACTGTTTTAACAAGATTATTGATAGAACTGCAATATATTCCAGACAACCCTGCATAGAGAGTTATGAAATACCTTCATGATTTTATCTGTTTTTTCCACAAACAGTACTTTCATTTTTCCTCTTTGATCACTACACTAAAATGACAAGTCATTTGATGATGACACAGATTCATCCTTAGCAAAGTAATGTTTAAAAATAAAAAAAAAAAAAAACAGAGAGATGCAGACATACAACAACACCCTGCACAGTAGACCAACATTTCAACAGCACTCAGTCAGTCTACTTGGTTTAATTTTCAGAAGTGCCTGAGGTTCTGCAGACTGGGATGTGGCACCCTGATACATCTGACATGGTGCTCTGTTTTCTCCCCTCTAACCTTTAAAGTAAAGGTAACTATTTGTGTGTTCCCCGGAATGTTTTTTAGAGACTCAGAGAATGTAAGAGCAGGAAAAGACCTTGAACTCCACCCCTTAATCTCACAAAGGAGGAAACTGAGACCAAGGGATTTGCCCAAGATCTCTATGGGTCAGGGCAGCAGAACTCCTTCACCCTGCAATGCTGATCACAACACTGGACCCTACCCTCGGTTGCCAAGTGAGGCTATTATTTTTTTACTACAGTTCCCCCACCCTCCATTTTAGGCTCAAGTGCTGACCATTCAGAAAATGGGATGTAGAGAGACAGGTCTACACAAGACCTCCTCTCAACATCTTAATTCAGCTTTAGAACTGGGTCCCTGCAAAATAGGCATTTAGGAAAACTCTGGAGTACATGTGCTCCACTCAAAGGGTAAAGCCCCAGTCCAAGGTAGTTGAAGAATGTTTAAAAAACAAAATATAACTTCAGGTCATGACCTGGTACCCTGGATACAGGGACTCCACCTCTCTGCCCATCCATCCACTCATATCCATTCATTGACCTATGTCATTCATGCACTCATGGGTCCATTTTAATCTATCATCTATCTTCTATCCATCCATTCATTCATGTATCCATTTTACGCAAATGTCTACTAAAATAGGTTATTTAGCTAATACTAAGCAGAAAAGATCTGAAAACCTGATCTCTCCTCAATAAAGGTAGCTGTGCGATTCAAATCCCAAAAATTTCCTTTTCTACCTGGTATTGGAGTCACATTTCATTAAAATATAAGAACTTTGAGGTACAATGGGGACATAGAGGATGCTTTGGGATTTCTATGATGATTATGGCTGCTCTATCCTTTTCTGCCTATTTCTGCCCCGACATTCCAATTCTAACTCTGGTTATAATTGGCAGCAATAATTCACTCAGCAAACCTCTTTTAATTGGTTGTGGTCTATTATGGACCCTGTCCTAGGTAAAGATGGTAGGAAGCTGAGGAGAACAGGGCAGCTGCAGCCTGGTTTGCTAAGGACCATGAGAATGATCTGAGCAGAATAGTGCGGCAGCAAAAAGAAGCCTTTGCTGATGTTCCCCCATAAGGACAGTGAGAACTGGAAAGGGCAGCTTGGGCGAAGACATAGCATAGCATGGGATGAAGCAAAGCAATGGCACCCTTCTTCCTGAGAACTGCCAGGCTCAGTGTGGCTGCCACAAAGGGGTGGGCAGAGATGACAGGAAACCAGCATGGTTAGAGAATACTCCATCAGGGTTTGTGGACAATAAATTAACTTGCATATAGTAGGGGGAGGAACATCTGCTGTCAACTGACATTTAAATAGCAATTGCCAGTGGAAAGTAAGCATATGGTTAGTTGAATGAAGAGTCAGGGAAAGAGAAATACATTCAATAAAAGGTTTTAATGCTTTCTTCATTTATACATTAGTGTTTGCCAATCTGCTTCTGCAATTCTCTTGATCTCACTCACTAACCTTGTCTGACCCAAGAAACCCAATAGAACACCAACCTAAACTTAGATTCTAATCTCTAAGACGGTGGTTCTCAAAGAGGGGTCTCTGGAACAGCAGTATCAGCACCACTTGGGAATGCACAAGAAATGCAAAATTTCAGGCTCCACCACAGAGCTATGCAATCAAAGATTCTGGGGGTGGGATCCCGAGATCGGGAGTTATCAGGCCCTCCAGGTCATTCTGGTGCTTGTTCCAGCTGGAGAAAACTGGTCTAAGAAAAACATGAATTGAATTGAAACCCTTATCAGTGGGCATGGACCCAATCACTGACTCCTGCTTGCCTTTGAAGAATCATTTTAACATATATCTGTGGTCTGAACTGACAGTAACTAACGGCCTCCCTCTGGTTCCTCTTTCTGATGACCACCTGCCAGTCCCTCTTCTTTCTGAGCAGCAGCTCTCCCCTTTCATCCTGTTATCTTCTGCTCTCCTTTCTCCCTCTGTATCTCTTCCCTTCTATCTTCTCATTTCCCCCACTCCTTTCCTCTTCCACCTACATTTATCTCTTTCTTTACACGTTTCCCCGGCATCTTCCCTTCCTCTCCTCTCTGCTTTTCCTCCCTGCCCACACCTCACCACCCGCTGTCTTTTCCAAAAACTACAAACCAAGCCACATGCAATGTTGTCAACTCATACCTCTCCTTTTCCATTATTTTCTCAGATGGGCCAGAGAAGATGACTGAATCAGCTGCAGAAAGGTCCTTAATAGCCAGCAGCTGGATACCAGAGAGGGCGATCCACACTCACTGTTGCTAAGTAAAGTAAAGAGTAAAGTAGAGAAGCTATGGATTCAGCTCAAATGGGATGTAGCTAGACATGAACTGAGTGTACCCACCACTGAGAGCCAACCCTAGGTCCCATATCTTCTGACTCTGCTAGGACTTGCTTGGACAACTTGCATTGACTCTCAGTTTAGTGACCCTTGTGTAAACAAATCTGCCTTCTTGTTCTCTTTCTTATTGAGAAATTTTCTTTAGGAGAAGATAGAAGAACTGTTGGGGCTTGGTTTCCAGAGAAGGGCACAGGCCACAGCTTTAAAATGATGTAAACGCCACAGATGGCTGCTTCTGTCCACGAAGACAGATGGTTTGATGTCTCATCCTTGCCCCAGCAATTTGATGGAGCCCAGGAAAGAACTCTCTCCTCAGTGAGACTCCATCCACCATGTGGAGGCCAGAGACCTCTGCAATGTGGCACAGAAGCAGATTCCAAATGGTCTGCAATTTACTAAGCATTACATCCATCTCATTCTGCTCTACAAGCTTCAGTCCAAGAAGAAAACTATAAATCACTACAGTAACAAATATATATTTCTAAAATAAGCTCTCCTGTCTGAGAGCTGTAAGACAGGCACTTGCACTCAAAGTAAATAGCATTTAGGGTCGTCATTGTGGTTTAGTGTCTCTGTTCCTTTATTATGCATGGAAAATGAACAACTGGAATTCATTAAATAAATATTTTTCTATATGAATCTCAACTGTCTGTGGCTGGTGTGGCTTTCTATGCAGACAGTCTGCTCTAAATGCTGTGATAGTAAAACCCTCAAATGTGGTATAGCTACACAGTGTGGTATAACTATGTAGGCCTTTGACTATTTCTCAGCATGGCACTTGAAGCCAAAAGCTTCTTACCTATAGCACACAGTATGGGAGTGTGTGATGGTAACAGGGATTTGATGCACCCCAAATCTGCCAGGGAACTGTGGGACATGAGATATGGAAACTCCTAGCTAGGGCATCTCCCACCACGCAAGCACTAAGCAAGCCAAGTGACTACTGATTTACAGGTGAAAGGCTGCACTTTCTAATAGAACTTAATTCCTTGTAAATATTAGAGAAGTAAAATCATAGAAACCTGGTGTTAAAAAGACCTGTAGGATACTGGTGAGCCAGCAAAACTCCTTGAGATATGGGATGAAGTGACCCAATTCTCACAGCCCAGGGTCTCTCAGTCTGGCGGTGTTTGCCCTTCTGCAAGCTCCCAGAGCAAGCCATGCTGCAGAAGCAGCATCTGCATTTCAGGATGTCAAGATAAGCTAATGTTCCTGCAGGCCCTAGTCCCTCCCCCTCTCCTTTCCTGAGGTTCCCATTGGGTACCCAGAGTCTGGGAGAATCAGTGATAAATGCCTGTGACTGAGGCAGAGGAACCCTTTCTTTTCAGATGGGTGAGGCCTCTTCTGCAGCTCAGGAGAGAGAATCAGTCTCTTAAAGGCTAGGTGTATGAGGTATTGTTGACCTATATTATCCAAAAGGTGAAGTCAGACAGCAATACCACTTCATGTTACTGCTTTGGAATTAGTGATAAGAATTAAAGGCAAGAGGTAATTTCTTCCTTTGCTTTTCTAAATATGGGTGCATTAGACAGCCAGTTTATAGCTGTCATGCCACAAACTCAGTGACTTAAACAACAGAAATTTGTCTCTCACAATTCTGGAAGCTGAAAGTCCAAAATCAAGATACTGAAAGATTCAGTGCATGGTGCAGGATTTCTGAGAGAAAGAGGAGAGATGGAAAGAGAGAGAAAGAACTCTTCCTCTGCTTATAAGGCCGCAAATGCTATTGGATCAGGTTTCCCCTCTTATGATCTCATTTAACCTTAATTATCCACTTCCAAATACATTCATATTTTACATTAAGGTTTCAACCTATGAATTTTGGGGAAACACAATTCATAGTATGGATGAATACTATGACTTCCTACTGACTTCTGTACACCTGTTTCCATGACTTCACACCATCCAGTCACTTTGGTCTCAGGCCTCTGCACATACTGATCCCCTACCTGAACCACACCCTCCTCATCTGTTCTTCCTCTGTCCTTTCTCCCTCCTCTCAGTCCCAACTGCCCATTCTTTAACCAGCTCTTAGTCTAGAAGTTTCTACTTAAGTGTTACTGTCTCCATGAAGCTTTTCTTGTCTATACAAGTCTAAGTCAAGTTCCCTACTAGGAGTTCAACAAGACCTCTCTCTCCCACCTCATCCTCATAGCACTACAGTTTAAACTAGACCATACAATCTATGAGAACAAAACTCTGTCTTACTGTTGTATCCTCAGTATATTGCATAGTAGCTGATCAATAAAAGCTTTAAGAGGGAACGGGGAGAGAGGAAGAGAAGGGCATTAGATACTTCAGGTGAGGGGCTGGAATAGTAAGGCATTTAGCATACATGCCTGTGATGTATATAGAATTAATGTGAAGCCAGCTTCTCTGGTCAGCAGGGTCAGTACTAATCCTCCTGACTCAAGTCCTAGTATCTGGTTCATTTCCATCTCCATCCTGAGGGAAAGAGGAGAACTGAGAATTGACAGAAGAAAATATGTCATTCAAACAAGATCAGAAACCCTAGACCAAGAAGGAGGACTGGAGGAGGATTAGAAAGTCTTGGATTCTGACAACTGCTTTCAGAGACGAGCAGTTTTGGCCTTAAACCCCCTGTGGGCTGACTGACACTGGTTTCTTTCCCTGATTCTTTCCAAGATGGCTCTATGAGATACAAACAGAGTATAAATTAAGATCATTGGGTGAAAGAGAATATAGAAAAACACATTTACCAGAGAGACATATTGGAAGACATTCATTTGTCCCAAATAACTCATCTTGAGTGCCCTTTAAATCACAGTCTCCCATGAAGATACTCCAGGTATTTGTCAGAGAAGCTACAGGCAAAGACCAATAGAGAGGGCTGAGCTATGCTCCAAAGAGAGAAATATAAAGGGCTGAAGAAGAAAACCCCAGAAGAGCATCCAAGGAAGGCACTGTGTCTATATTCTATGCTGTGTGACCTCACAAGAATTAAATCTAATAACTATAATCCCCAAATTTCCCTCTGGGCACAAATAGATTACCATGGGAGAGGACCTGAATGTTGAAGATAGACAGATTGACTCCTCTTCTGCCCCATGCCTGTCACAAATGTCTGGAGAAAGTACTCCCTGGGCACCTTAGGCTTTTCCTCCACATGATCTGGGCACCTTCACCAGAAAAGTCACTCTCAGTTTTACTCTCCAAAGCTCAGGATTCTCATCTGCACAATGAAGATAACACCAGTGCTGGTTGAACAATGTAATGAATGCATAGTGGAGTGCTGGCTGCCAGATAAGGGCAGCCATTGCTGGTTAAGACTACCATCACCTCCATGATCATCTCCACCTCTGAAACAACCAATGCCACTGGAACCAGCACCTCCATCACCATCTTCATCTCTACCTCAACTTCTATAACAATCACCACGACATCCCATCCCATCATCATTATCACCTCCACTAAACCATCATCCATCCATCACCTCATCTATTATCATCACCATCACCATCACTACCACACCACCAACATCATTACTGTCACCAACACAGTTCCCAGACATCAGAGATTTAGGGAAAGGCAAACTAAAACCAGAAGATGTCAGATTCCAACCAATCCCAAACTCCCAGATAAAAGCCAGAAAAATGTGATGCCTTTCTCAGGGCTATTCTGAGCCCTGAGCCCTGTCTGAACCCTCAATCCTCACTCAGCTCCTCTCCAAGAGGGATATGACAAGAGATATGGATGCACTCAAACTGTCTGGTCACTTGGTTAATTGTCCCAAAAAGCCTCTATTCCAGGAACCTAGATCCTTGCTTCTTTCCTTCATCCTTCACTCTCACTATAGAGTGGAGGGGGCAAGGGCTGGGATTTGGAGTCAACATGGGTTTGAATCTCACTTCACTTATTAGTTATGTGACTATGGACTTATATCTCTGTGGAATGGATAAAATTATGGTATCCTTTACATCACTGCAAGAAAAGCTAAAGGAGATGAACACATGTCAAGCCCTGAGCTTAATAGCCATTGATGAATGGAAGCTTGTGTCACTTATTACACAGTCCAATCAGCTGCCCCAGGATAGAGATAACTAACACACAGCTAAAATTAACATCATGCATCTATATCACAGACACTCTTCTAGGTCCTTGACTTACAATTGCTTAAGCTCCACAAGATGTCCTCCACTTAATTCTATTGCTATTAAACAATTAAGAAAGCTGAGGTATGGATGGGTTAAATGACCTATGAAACTCACACAGCTGGCAAGTATCAATACCAGAAGTTTGACCCAGGGCACATGGTCCAGAATTCATGCACTTAAATGCACTGCCCCAGCCGACCCTCATCTGCTGAGAAGCACCTCAGGAGAGCAAAGATCAAATGCTTGCTGAGTCTCAAATGCAAACTAAAATAATTCAATTCAAAATGGCCACAAGTTCAGAAATGAATTTCTTCATGGTGGAGAATACAATCTCAGCTGTCAAGAAATAAAGATCCCCTCTAATGCATCTCAATGACAAGGAAAGGTATTGTCAAGAAAGTGCCCTTTTACATTTAATGTGAATACAGTAAACTTTTCTGTTACTAAGAGAGATGCTTGATGGAATCAAAAGAAACAAACTAATTTGAATAGGAATCTAGCAGGCTAGACCATTGCAGATTGTCTGCTTTTGATTAGGTTTATTTTATGGCAGGCAAGAACCTCCATCCCCCCGCCCCCCCGCCATGCTCAGGAGTAATTCCTGGGAAGAAGAAAAATTTCCTATGAAAATTTATTTAAATTCTGAATTGAAGACTGTTCTCACCCATCCCAGGCTGACTCAGCCCCTCCCCACCAATGCAATCTAGAAGTCACTTTCAAAGTAAATTAGAAAATGATTTAAGTTCCCTATTATATGTTTATCTCATGTAAGTTAGCAGTGAAATTGTTAGAAGAATCTACTGTTGAATGCCAGGACCAGCTGATCTGAGAGATACTGAAAGAGGTGCACCAGGCACTGGGCTCATCCTGTGTTTGATTTAGAGCTCAGAGTCCCAGCTGAAATCAGTAAAGCTCCGAGGAAGTTTGAGGAGATGGTATCAGGCTTCTAAGATAGGGTTCTGTAGGAGAACGATTAGATGAAGATGCCTTCCCATTAATGATTTGAAAAGGAAATGACTGTTGCATGACACGATAAGAATAAATCTCTCCTGGTGGGTTTTTATTTGATGGGGTTAAAAAAAAAAAAAAACTTTGAAGAAATAGTCTCACAGGTTTGGGAACATTAAGTATAATTTCTCTCATCCAAAGGCAGCAGTGTCAGAGATGAACATTATTATAGATAATGAGTACAGTAGAGTACAACAAAGAAAAATTCTGCATCAATTTTTAAAACTGGTCCCCATCTATTTTCCTATTTGCTGTCTCCTCACCTGATCACCAAGTGACAAAGCACCTCAGGTACTGTCCTCATCTCTCTTCCTCCTGATGGGCACCTCTAGTTTGAAATACTATCTCTAGGGAGACAATTTCCAAATCAATGTCCCCAGCCTCAGTAGATAGCCATAGCCAGGATCTTGCAGCCAACTGTTTACCCAATGTCATGGCTTGGATAGCTTGGATGGCCCATAATGGGACAATCCATACTGAGTTAATGACCAGCCAAACACCCAAGGTCGTTCTTGGTCCACTAATCCCAATCAGAATATCCTCTTCCACTACACACTGAGTTTTCCTAGCAGGAAATCTGTAAGTCCTCCAGTTTTACTTCCTCCTCCCTCTCACACCCAATTAATCCTTAATCCTGTCGTTATACATCCAACATCCAACATCTGTTCTCTTCTCACTGTCTGTACTGCCACCCCTCTAATAGGGGTACCATTAGTTCCCACGTGGACCTGACAGCCTCTCCCCATCCCAATCTTACAGTCACTCGTGCTCAAGCCATTCTCTGTATAAGCTGAGGTCACGGTAAGTCACAAAGCTGTTCATGCCCCCTGCCTGTGCTGAAAACACTTCAATGACTACTTATTGACTTTAGCATGAGGCCCCCAGTCCCTAACAAGTCCTATGACATCTGACCCAGTTCATGTCTCATCTCTCCACACACCACCCTCCTGCTTAGTGACACTGTGCCAGACTCCAAACCTTTCTTGGTTCCTGGAGCCACAACTCCCTTCCACTCCAGGGCTCCTCCCCAACCAGTCTCTTCCCTCATCTTAATCCTTACTCATTTTTCAATGTAAATGAAAAGCTGTCTGAGACCTCCCTGCTGGTTCTTCCTGTTACAAATGCCTGTGCTTCTTGCCCATGCTGGGTACATCTGAACATATTTAGTTGGAGCTTGTATAGTTCATGTCAGTCTTCTAGTCATGTGAGCTCCATGTGGGCTAGTGCGGGTAGACCTGTCCTGTTGCATGTCTGTGCTGCTGGACAGCATTGGACACATGGTGGGGATACAATACATTTGAGAACTGTTGACTTGATTCTCCCAATGGAGTAATGAAGTAGATGTGGTAGAAGCTCATATTCTCATTTTACTGGTGGAAAGGGTGAGATGAACTACACCAAACCAATCTGGTTTGGGATACAAAGAAAATAAGTGAAAGACAGTATAAAATTTGGACCTTCTAATTAAAGATGTACTCCAAGTTTGTCACCCGCAGTGTCATGTCTCCATGTTCCAAATCCTCTTCCTGAAATCCAATTCCACAGCTTCTGAACCCAGAGGTTGGGCCAGAGAGTGAGGCAAACCTGGAAACTTTCCTAGGATGAACTGAGGACTGTCATCCAGCCTTTGTCCTTAAAGACCTAAGTCACTATGGAACAGCACATTCAAGTCACTGAAACTGGGCTTTTTTGAACCTGGAATGACCCCAAAGAAGACAGATGAGTTTCCTCACCTGTAAAATAAGGAATTGTCTTAGATTTTTGAGACCTTTTATAAATATAAAACTGTGGTTGTTTAACCAGTGTTGCAGGATCCTTATCTAAAAATTATGGACTGGTCAGCACAGTTGTGCATGCCTGTAATCCCAGTGACTCTGGAGGCTGAGGTAGGAGAATTGCAAGTTGGAGGCCAGCCTCAGCAACTTAGAGGGACCCTATCTCAAAATTAAAAATTAGAAAAAGAACTGGAGATTTAGCACAATGGTAAAGCAACCCTGAGCTCAATCCCCAGTATCAAACAAGTAAAATTAAATTAAGAAGTAAATAAAAAGTATGGGCTGCATGAATCACATTTTACAGGGGTTTGTGTATGAACTAAATTAGATAGGACATTTATAAATTTTAGAATTTCCAGTCACACAGATTCAAGGGATTACAATAATTTCTGTATATAAAATTCTCAGTGATTGAATTGCCTTGTCTTGCCACACAGTGTGGTCCATGGCATCTCCTGAGAACTTCTTAGACATGCAGAATCTCAGACCTCACCCTAGACCTGTTGATCAAAATCTGCATTTTAATGAGATACTGGTTGACATGGTGCCTATATTAGAGATCAAGTTTCTTAGCATCATATCCAGGCCCTTCATGAACTACCTTTTGCCTGTCTTCTGAACCTTTCCACCAGTCCCCAGTGAGCCCAGTGCTCTAGTTTTTCAAAAAGGCTTACAATTCTGGGAGGCTCTATGTATCTACCCAGGGTAGGTTACAGAAGACTCCAACCAGCTCAAGTATCCTTTCCTCTGAGAAGAGCTCCCTGACTTTTCAAAGAAAAGGGACCACCCCAGACCTTTTCTTCCATAGTAGTGTCCATGCCTGTCTCACTGCGAGCACCTGGAGAGTAAGGTTCATGTCCCAACCAACAACTCATATCTGGTATAGCCCAGTAGGGCTTCAATATGTGCTTATTAAAAGTATGAAAGAATATTGACTTCCTTTAAAATATATGTCAATGTCCCATCCACCTGAATTTCAGATTAAACTAGAATCTACTGTATTCATACATGCATGTACCCACCCCCACACACACCATTGTACTAAGAAAAATGATTTGGGACTTACAGAAGAAAAATCAGATAACTTTTCCCAGCTCCACTCCAGAAAAATATGCATAGAAAACAGTGGCTTCAGATTATTCTAGAACCTACACAGAGATGGAACAGGAGGGCAAAGGGGTCGCTCAGCGATTCCTCTGGGAGGCCATCAGTGGTAAGTAGCAGGACTCAGGCTAACTCCTTCAAAGTCTCTGGCTGGCACCACACTAGAATCTGAAGATCTCTCAGGTTCTACAGGACAAAAAGCATGTGGCATTCTGAACCAAGTCTGAGACACACTGGAAAAAGATGTAGGAGTCCAAATATTTCCTTTAGGCAAACAAGTACAATAAGAAAAGTCAAACTGGGAAGCAGAGGGTGGCACAAGCTTCTGGTCATAAGGTTTCAGAATCTTTGGCACTCTGCTGAGAATTAGAGATTGTGGAACAAGGTACTTGAGGATGGTGGCCATCAGCAGGAGTAAGATCAAGGTATGTGTATGTATGTGTGTAGCAGATACCCATGCTCTGAGTTGCATTTGAGGTGGGAAATGGAGGAAACATTCAAGGCACTAGAAGAAGAATGAGGGGCGTGGGGGACCAGGTTGGCCTGGTGTATGTTGGAAGTAAGCACAATCAAAAGCCCAGGGTGTACACTCAAGTTAGAATGGCAAGAGTACAAACAATAATCGATCCTGGCAAGAACGCAGTGGAAAGGAACTCTTATATGCTGTTGGTGGGAATGTAAATTAGTACAGACACTATGGAAATCAGTTTAGAGGTTCCTCAAAAAGCTAAAAATAGAACTACCATATGATCCAGCTATACCACTGCCGAGCATCTATCCAAAAGAATTAAAGTCAGCATACTTTAGAGACACATGCATACCCATGTTTTTCACAGCATAATTCACAATAGGCAAGTTATGGAATCATTCTAGGTGTCCATCAACAGATGAATGGATAAAGAAAATGTGGTATATATACACAATGGAGTTTTATTCAGCCATAATGAAGAATGAAATTATGCCATTTGCAGGAAAATGGATGGAACTGGAGACCATAATTGTGAAAGAAAAAGAATTAGACTCAGAAACATATTGTATGTTTTCTCTCACATGTGCAAGCTAGAGGGATGGAAAGGAATGCCATTGCCATGAAAGTAGAAGGGAGAACATTAGTAGAGGGAGGGGATCAGGGAGAGGGAGGGAGGGAGTGCATGCTGAGGAGTGAAAGTGATCAAATTTTAATTTCATGTATGTGTAAATATCCTACAATGAAACCCACCAATTCTCCACTAATTGGAGAAAAAAGAAGCAGCAGCAGCCACAGCCCAGTGTGTGACTTCAGAGCCAGCTAGGAAGCAATTGTGCCTGCCTGTATCAGCACTGGCACAAACAGGCCCCTCCTTCACCTGATCACAGATGGACCAACACTAGCCTTGGAGCAGTTGAGACATGCCCAGCCCTGGCCATGCCATCACTGGAGAAAGGGAGGCCCAGTGCAGGTGAGAGACTCATTCAAGGTTGTTCAGTAGGGCAGCTGCTAGGAAAGGAGAAGGACCTGGGTCAGACCTTTTCCATTCCCCTTGGCCAGGGCTCCTTCTTTCAACTCTGATGTCTATGATTCATGCTGCTCTGGACACTGATGCCCCAGTTCAGAAGGTAGAACTCACAGCGGGTAGAGCTTTAGAACCAAGAACTATGGGCTGAGTCCCCCCTCACTGACTAGCAAGTTATTAACCCTCTTTTCTCAATTTCATTGACTGTGAAATGGGGAAATTAATATCTTCCCTGCAGGACAAGTGGAATACAAAGTGAGATTTTTGTCAATATTTGATATATTAGTACTCAATGAATGTTATTTTCTTTCCTTTCTGCTTCTTGGAATCCTGAGTTTGAAGGAAAGACAAAGTAGAATCTTTGCTACCATCCCATCTCAACATGCTTTTCTGATCCCTGTGGTACTCAGGTGGTAAGGTGGGCATCAGTTTTTGCACCTGCTTAGAATGAATCCTCCTCTCCTCTGCCAAGAGCATCCTAACATTCCTTTTCTATCATTGACTCAGTGGGGATCAGTCCCACTCTCTACCTGACAAGGTGCTGATAGAGTGAAGCGGTGGACAGCCAGAGCCACAGTGGCTAATTCCATCCATGGTGAATGTGGGACCCAAACCAGGTCACCCAGACCCAGCCTTCAGATGTGGTTGCAAATTCTGGGAAGAAATCATCCACTGGAATTGCTAAATGCAAGCCTACAAACACTGTGGCCATGACTTCTCAGCAAGCAAGAGCATTCCCTGAAGGTTCTCCTTTATCAATACAAAGAGAGAGGAAGAGAAGAGAAAGCAAAAAAGAGTATGATTTTGAATATTATTTGAGCCTGGATTCTGTCAATCCTGAAATAAGGTCTACCTGTAGACTTTTCAATTACATGAGCTAATACATTTTCCATTTCTTTTCCTTTTTTTTCCAACTTGAATACGAGTTTCTTTTACTTTCAACCACAAGTATCCCAATGACTTATTTAGTGATGTGCAGATTAGGTTCTTCAGACCCCAAAGTGACATCACTCAGTCTCTCCAGCATAACATGAACCTTTCCACCTGCCAATAAACATTTGCTTTTGCCCATCTGAATTAAGAGAAAGATAGAAGGATAGCTGTTCTCCATTACCCATACCACTGGGACTTTCTTATTTGAATTCCAATTTCTCCCCTTTCTCTTTATTGACAACAGAAACACAATCCTTTCCTTTCACAGGAAATCTATGCTTATTTACTGTTTACTGTTGCAAAACAACAGCTATCCTTTTTCTTCCCTCTTGCAAGCTACTGATGAATGTAGAACTTATAGTTGGCAGGAATGCCAGGAGACACACTCGTAGGACCTTATTATTTAACCAGTGAGAAAGCAGAGGGTGAGCAGGCAGCCAGCACCATCAGCATCTGAGTCCTCTGATTTCCAGGCCAGGCCTTCCCTCTGCCCCTAATGCATAAATAGAAGATATCAGGGCATCTCGATGACTTTACACATGGTCGCAGTTTTTATGCATTTGTTTAAATATTGAATACTTCCCAAAACTCCTTTGGAGATAGCCTGGTAGCCTTGGATTCCAGTCCCAGCTCTATGCTAACCAGCTATGTGATCTCTGGAATGTCATTTAACCATTCCTGGCTTGTTTCCTCTTTAATAAAATGAGGAGGCTCGACTTACAGGATCATAAAATGTCAGAAGTAAAATGGATCTAAGGCAAAATCATGGACAGGGAGAAAGCAGAGTGCTAAATCAGTGTCACATGGGAATAAAAATCCATCCTAGTCCTGCACTCTGAAGGTGAACATCTTTAAAAGATGCAGGAAAGGAGACAATTGAGAGCACTGCAAAGCTGTGCCCTGAAAACATGATTCCTTCTTCATTCTTATTCCTACAGGAGTCCTTAGTACCCTGGGATTTGCCTTCTTAAATCTTAAAACTGGAACACACTGGGTACCGACCCTTCCTGTTTGCCCAATTTTCCTGAGGTCCTAGTTTGTCCCAGCTTGTTTATTATCTCCCCTTTTTTTTTATTTTCAAAATTGTCCAGCATCAACAGAGGACTCATAGAATATGGAAAGCATTCCCACACAACACCAAGAAAAAGTAAGACAATCCAGTGGGGGCAAAAATGGACAAAAGACTTGAAAGCACACTTCACAAATGAGGTCATCCAAATGACCAATATCCCAATGCAAAGACGCTTCTGACCATGAGTCATCAGAGAAATGCACCTTCTAAGTATATTGAGATATTGCACATAATTACCGAAAATCTTAAAATAAAAAGATAGGGGGATATGAGGATATGAAACAACTGTAATTCTCCCATTCTGCTAGTGGGAGGGCATAATTTGGCATAATTACATAGAAAAACTATTCAGTGGTGTTTGCTGAAGCTGAGCATGTGTAAAGCCCATGACCCAGCAACTCCACTTCTAGGTAGACAGAAACAAAATTACATAAAATCTGTGCACCTAAAGACACATACAAGAAAATCCATAGCAAACTATAATAGTACCAAATGGAAACTATGCAAAAGCTCCTCAGTGGCCAGATGTGTAGATTAATTGTGGAATATCTACACAATGGAACTTTATACACTGCATATGGCAGTGAGAAGGGCAGGCTACAATCGTACCCTACAGCACGGTGAATCTCACAGTGTTGAGCGAAGAAGGCAGACACACAAGACTACATATTGTATAGCTTTTTATATATAAAATACAAAAACAGGATAAGCTAATATATGATATTAAGAGTCAGAATAATGATTATTCTTGGAGGGATCAGGGCAAGGAGACACACGGAGGTTTCTGGGGTACTAGTAATACTCTGATTCTCAATCTGGTTATGTAAGTGTATCCAAGCTATAAATGTGTCATTGTTCACTTTGGGTATGCATGTTGTATAATTAAAGGGTCCAATAAAAAGTTTGAATATGATTTTAAGAAGTATTCCAGTGTAGAAAATAGATGCTATAATCACTATCATGGGCTGAATTTTGTTCCCCACAACCACCTTCAGTTTGTTGAAGCTCTAATCCCCTGTACTTCAGAACCTGACTATTTGGAGAGAGGTTTTTAAATAAAAATAGGTGATTTAGGTAAAAGGAGGTAATTGTGGTGGGCCCTAATCCCCTAGGACTAGTGTCCTTTTAAGAAGAGGAGATTAAGACACAGAAAGAAGATATGAAGATAAAGAGAAGAAGGCCAAGGACAGCAGCCTCAGAAAAACCCAAACTTCTCGACACCCTGGTCTTGGACTTCAAGCCTTCCAGTTGAAACAAATTAAATTTCTGTTGTTTAAGACAGTCATTCATGGAAGCCCTAGCAAATTTGTATAGTCACCCTGGTTATTCTAGGCTTCTTATACAGGCCATTGAGAAATCAATTAAGCTGTTCCCTGGGAGGTGCAAGAGTCTTGGGCTGCCATGGTGGAGGGGAAGGAATGGTAAGGAGTATGGGGGCTGCTCTTCTATCTCAGCTTCAGCAACTGGGTTTCTTCTGGCTTCCTCATCATTCCAGAACCTTCCCTGACTTTAGAGCAAAGCAGCAAGCACCGGTCCCAAGGCAATTTTGCTGATTTCTCCATCTCAAAGGAATCACGACACACAGAATCTTAGGATTTTTATTTAAATAAGTGTATTAGTCAGCTTTTTCACTGCTGTGAATAAAGGACCCAACCAGAGCAATTTTAGGGGAGGAAAAGTTTATTTGAGGGCTCATGATTTCAGAGGTCTTACTCCTTAGAAGTTCCATTCCTTGGGCTAAAGGTGAGGCTGAATATCATGGCAGGAGAGTGTGGTGGAGGGAAGTGGCTCAGGTTATGGTGATCAGGAAGGAGAGAGAGTCTCCACTCTCCAGATGCAAAATACACACCCCAAAGTCATGGCCAAATTCACATCTCTTTCAGCCACACCCTACCACTTCAGTTACCACTTAGTTAACTCCTATTAGCAGCTTAAATCACTGATTGAGTTAAGACTCTTACAACCCAGTCATTTCTCTTCTGAACCTTCTTGCACTCTTTACACATGAGCTTTTGGGGGACACCTCACATCCAACCATAAAGATGTCACTGAAATTTTTAGTGTTAGAAGAGGTCATCTCATCCGGTCTTTTCATTTTGTAAAGAAGAATAAAGAAATGTCCATAAAAGTTAGGAAACTTAGCCAAAGTCACACAGCTAAGTTAATGATAGAGCTGGGACTAAATCAGAACTCTCATGCTCCAATTTCCAGACCAGGACTCTGTGTTCTGAGTCAATTTGCCATCAACTTTTTGGAGGGCCATAGGGAGGAGGTATGGGGAGAATAGTTTAGCTTTATAAACTTTTAACTTTACCCCTGACTTTGAGGTGGCACTTATATGGGTGCCTGTCCCACCCATCCTCTCTTCTTCTCCTACCATCCTCTCCTTGTTTTTCTTCCCTGCTCACCTCCGATCTTCAGGTTTTCTTTTAAGGTATGGGGAGCCTGGAGTTCAAGGCACTAGATTTGTCTACCTGTATGGCTTTAAGCAGGTCACTGAAAAACTCTGTGCTGAGGCTTCTTCTGTTCCAAAGATACCTGCTGCCCCTCTAGGTGACTGAGAAGGCTCAGCCCTCCTGAGGTCCTCCCACTTCCTCTCAGCAGGGGAATGGGGTGAGGTCAGGAGAGCTTGAGAAGAGTCAGGTGGAGGAGTGGCCTCTCCATGCATATCCCTTCCATCATTAGCCTGTTCCCACCTATACCTCAAAATGGCAACTTGACAAGTATTAGGGTAGGTGAGCACTCTAGCATGTGCCCAAGATTTACAGTGATAGAGACACCTGCAAGGCACTGGCTATCTTACAAAGAACTGGCATTGCAAATGGCAGGAAAGCCTTACCCCTAATGACTCAACTGGAAAACAAAGTGAAGCTGTGCTTAGTCTGAGTTAAATTGTGCTGCTGCTGCTCTTCACGTGGTCTGCTCAGACCATGGGCATGGTAGCCCTGGACACCACATATAGGGAGCTGTAAGCTTTAAGTCATGGTCATCTGCAGCATTGCTAGTGACACTTTTATTTCCCTGTTAACTTGCCCTTTGAGAGACACTTCAGTAATGAGCTGAGGGAGTTCACCTGAGTATAGCCAACTCTAGACAGGAGGCAGGGACTTGGAAACCTTCCATCACAGCTGAGAAAGGGGCTTGGGGGATGGAGTCAATGCCAGGCAAGCAGCTGCAGCTGAATGAAAACCACCCAAGTGGGAGAGACACAGAGTAGACCTTTCCGGATTCCTCTGGAGAGCAGACACATCAAAAATGGGAAGGTCATGGGTTGATAAGTTAAGTGGACCCTGCTGGATGAAGGAAAGAGAAAAGAAAAATGAAGTGAAGGAAAGTATTCAGGCAAATTTGGCCCCAAGAAACACTGGGGGGTAGGGAGGGGAGGTGTCCTGCAGAAGCAAGAACCCTCATTCCAGGACTTTCTTGTCTATGCAGAGCACCTGATCTGTCCATGGTGGAGGGAGATTCTGAGCCAAGATGTGAGTTATTGACACTGAGTGCTAGTGTTTGCAGAGAGCCTGGGGACTTTGTGGCCTCTGAGATTCTAGGACCAGAAAAACTGAGATGGAGTAGAAGGAAGGGGAAGGTGGGAGGAGATGGTTGGGTGGGTCGCTAAAGATCTCTCCCCAGAATGTCCCTTGAAAGGATGTGTCACATGCTAAAAGGTGTTGTGGGATCATGGCACAGAGAATGAGGAGCCCTTCTGGGAAAACCTCCAGTCCATAGGGCCCCATCACTAGCATCTGGAGCTAAACTGTGTAGTGAGACCAGGACCTCCAAACTCAGTAGGGAATTGTGTTGATATTTAATTATCTTTTATGAAAATAAAAATATCCTAGGAAGTTGGCGACAAACACAGATTTCCAGACCCCACCCCCCAGGAATCTGCATTCTGCATGGGTATATCCCAACTGACTAACATGAGTGGACAGACCACACACATGAAGACCCAGAGGCCTAGCCAAGGAGTTGAGCATGTGGACACCAATGTATTTATTAGATTACCACCAGGAAGGGCAAAGCTGCACACAGTGGAGGCGAGTGCCTGGGGGCAGGCTTCTTTCAGAGAGTTTAGGCAGGGGTGAGTCAGACTGTTACACAGGACACAGACATCGCGCATGACAACCTCCCATGTAATTCCCACTCTAGGGAGAAGCCTGATGCCCCACTGTCCGCAGAAAGGGAGCAACATCGGAAAGAACAGGGTTGGAATCTGGGCTCCCTCTGATTTCTTTGGCCTTTCTGTACCTGTCTGTATGTAAACTAGGTCTGATGTTGGCTGACACAGTGTTACACCCTCCAAGGTGGGAGGAGAGGAAATAGTTACCCCTTTTCTCCTGGGACTGACAGTGGTGTCATAGCTGGAGGCACCAGTCATGGGCATGGCAGTCAGGGACATATGAAGCCTGCTGCAGGGCCATTAGTGGTGCTTGCCTAATCTTGCACTGGATTTCTCAGCCATCTCCTTCCTATCCTCTACCCCCACCTGTGGGTCTGAAACTGCTGCCACTTTCAGTGACTGCAACTGATGTGGCTAGAACCCACCACAAATTCAGCTCTGGACCCAGCAACAGAAAGAATGAGCATGTGTCATGTGGTGACCTTGTGCAGAGCCGGGTTGACCTCAGAAGGAGAAGCAAACATTGGGTTGCAGAACCCACATCAGGAATCCTGCTTACTGGAAGATGTTTGGGTGGGGTAGAGCTGCCAGGGCCCTGAGCAGAGGCTGACTACACTCAGGCTGCCAGGGTTGCTAGTGGCCTAAACCACAGTCACTGCACCTGCAGACAGTCTGGCAGTCTTCAGCAGGTTCCTTTCCCAAACCACAGACTAGCGAGTTGTACCCCCTTGGCCCTAGCATTCTGGTCCTAGAGCTGTCCTTGCCCTTAGCCTTGCTCCCACCTTCAAAATACCAGTGGTTCCCTTGAGACCTCCCCAAGCCCAGGGCCAGAAGTGAAGCTGGTGAATAAAGGTGTTGTAGGGGGAAACTAAAGACAGAAAAGGATGGTGGTAAAATGAGAGATGATGAGAAAACCTTGGTGCCTGCTCACATAGGAAATGGGCTCTCTGTGCCCCTGACACACAGATGGTGACCCCATCCAGCCCAGCCTCCCATCCTCCAATGGCAGCTTTGATTTCCCAAGGTTCCTTGGCACCCACATAAGGAGAGGCTGTGTACTTAACACTTCTTTACTCGTTGTCCCCATTTAGTCATAATAGAAGCTGTGTTCTCAATCTATTGTCACATTTATGATTGAGAAAGCCCTAATTCCCTGCAATAATCTTAAGTGACAATTCAAGGCTAAATGTACTTTAATGTTTTTGTAATGCTTCTGAAGCAACATCTCAAAATTATAATATAGCCCCGGAAATTACTAGTCAAAGTGAAAGAGGGAATGAGCAACTTGAAAACGAAATGAAAATCTAGCAAATTGATATAAGGCTGAAATGATGAGGTTCAGTAAGTTTCAGTGATGCAAGTGGGAGAATGCTGGGGTGACCTCTGTCAAGTGGCCAGACAGCCTGGCAGTGGAACAGACATTTATCTAATGGAATGTCTTTTTTTCCAACCTTCCCTGTTAATCAGCCAAAATCTTCTCACCTGGCTTTTCTTAGGGTTGGAAAAGGAGGAGACATGTTTAGGATGAATCAATCTGTTATTGTTTGGATGTGAGGTGTCCCCCAAAAGCTCATGCGTGAGACAATGCAAGAAGGTGCAGAAGGGAAAAGATTGGGTTACGAGAGCCTTAACCTAACCAATAAATTAATCACCTGATGGTAATCACCTGATGGGACTGAGTGGGAACTGAAGGCAGGTGGGTGTGACAGGAGGAGGCAGGGCATTAGAAGTGGAGATCTCTCTCTCTCTCTCTCTCTCTCTCTCTCTCTCCCTCTCTCCCTCTCTCCCTCTCTCCCTCTCTCCCTTTCTCCCTTTCTCCCTTCTCTCCCTCCCTCTCTCTCCCTCCCTCCCTCTCTCTCCCTCTCTCTCTGCTTCCTGATCATCATATGAGCTGTTTCCCTCTGCCACACTCTTCCGCCATGTTGTTTCTGCCTCACCAGGAGCCCTGAGGAATGAAGTTGGCTGTCTATGGACAGAAACCACTGAAACTATGAGCCCCCCAAAAAACTCTTCCTCCTCTATTGGATCTTTTAGTCACAACAGCAAAAACAGAACCCTGTAGACTAAGAAGAGTTTTGGAGAAGGACCATAGGAAGAAGACTAGAGGGAGATCAGTGGAGCATTGGACCAGAGAGTGCCTACTTTCCGCAATTAAGAGGTAATTCTCTTAATTCCATCTATCTTTTCAGTGCTTTCTCTGGACCATTGTCTCATTTATTCGCAGCATTACTCATAAGTATCAGAAAAGGACAGTGAAGCTCATAGAGGTTAAAGACTTAGGTGAAGTAAGCTGTGTGGCTTGTGTTTAAGTCTAAATTCAAAGCTTATGACCTTAATCTGAATTTTTAAAAAGTGTTTAAGAATAAAAAGGCTTTAGAAAAATAATACTACCCAGAGAACAAATGAAAAGATATGCTGGGGAAAACATTTTCTACACATATGACAAACAAATACCTAATTTATCCAATATAAAAAGAGTTCTTAGAAATCAATAGGAAAGAACCAAAACAATACTCCCATAAATAGACAAGACATGCACAGACAATACTAATGACAATAAACATGTAAAAATTAACCTTATTAATATATGAAAGAAATATATATATATAAACAATAATTAAATCTCACTTTTCACCTCTCACAATGGCAAAGGCTTTATAAGATTGTTAATATACAATATTAATGAGGTTCAGGTATAGAAGGGATAGAGAAACTATCTCACACAGCATTTAAAGAGAAAACCAGATCAACCTCCTTGAAGGCAACTTTGTAATGCCCTCCAAAGCCCACAGGTGCATACCATTAGGCCCAGGAACTCTATACTTAGGATTCTAAGTCATAAAAACCTATTCAAATATGCAAAAATTTCAGTACAAGGAAGTTCACTGCCAGGAAATATTAATACAACTCAAATATTCATCAACAGAGGACACTTAATAATTATAGTACATCCCCATATAGCTGTTAAAACAAATGAGTCAGTTCTGTGTTCACTGAAATGGACCCAAGGCTACATTGCACATTAAGTAGAAAAAAGGAATCCACAAAACATATGTATCATTTGACTGAACTATTGGAAAAACCAAAGAAATGTGTCCATAGATAGGTGTGTGCCTGTGTATTTATAATTATATATAGAAGAAAGGGTATTACACTCAAGAGTGGATACCTCTGGGCAGTAGAAGTGGGAGGGGAAGACTTTTAATTTCTACTTTATATACTTCTATCTGCTTTGAGTCTTCCAATAGTTTATTGAACAGAGGAACTTTCTCTGGGAGGGTAATGAGAGAAAAACTACACCATGGTGTCACTGCAATGCTGCAGAGAATTACTGGAGCAAGCCCAGTCTTTGCCCTCGAGCTGTTCAAACTCATAGAGAAAAACATCCCAGTAGCAAGAGATCCTACAAAACCAGATGGAGGAAGACCCAGGACAGAGAAAGAGAGAACCATTTGCACTTTATAGGGGATGGAGGAGGATAGTAATTGGCTAAAGAAAGTTTCTTAATAAGGTCATGGGTCTTGAGGAGGGAGTAGGATTTTCCTGGTGGGAATGGCAGAAAAGTGTGCCCAGAAGAAGGAAAGATGAGCAGGGCAATGAGAGAATATAGAACAACACTTCACTGGACAAGATGAAGGGGTCCTTTTTCTCTAATCCAGGTGCTAGCAGAGCTAGCCAGAGCTAACAGCCCCAGTGCACAGGGCAGATGCAGACAGGGTGGTTGGGCAGAGAGAAGACTATCAGCTCCTAAAGTAATCCAAGGAAACTCGCTCAGCCCAGCGCTGTGTTCTTCAGTCCACATTTAGAACCAGGGTCAGTCTAAAAGCCCAACTGTGAACAAGTCAAATTGGAGAGTGGAGATTCTCCAATTTTCCCTTCATATTACCTCAAGAATCTCCTCTGTACATTGCATTTCTCAGTACGTGGGCACTCAGAGTCCCTCTCACCCCTTGCCTTCCCTCACACTCAATCCCTGTCATGGAAAAAAGTCAATGTCTTTACCCTGCTTGGTGGCAGATATCCTAAGGGCAGCTCGATGCTGAGAAGTCAGACAAACCTGTGCCAAATCTTGGCTCTGTCTCTTCCTGGTTGGGCAAAGGACAACCTCTCCTAGCCCCAGTTTTCTCATCTGCAAAACTGAGATAAACAGGAAGCTCGTAGGCTTGTTGGGAGGACAGTAAATAATAATTGAGACTGGTCCTGGCTCAGAATCCTGAATATATCAAACTCTCAATACACAGCAGCTCTTCTACAGAGGAGGGGTGTTAGAGTCTGATAAAACATTTCAGGGTTCAGTAGAAAGACAATAGGGAAGGAAAGGTTTGCAAGAGGAAGGGGAGCTTTCTACATTCCTGTGACTCCACCGTGATTATTTCATCTGTGTTGAAGGATCATCTGCCTAATACATTTGGGTCAAAATCAGGGGTTTCAGGTAGCAGGTGGGCAGTGAAATAAGCAAGGTGCCTAGTGCACAAAATTTAAGGAGACACTTCATTTCCAGAGTTATGCAAGTGCAAAGTCAGTGAGAACTCCCTAAATTGTGTATGCAGAGTGCCTGACTTGCTTTACCCTCGTCTTGGCCCAAATGGAAACAGTGGCTTAAAAGTGAAACTCTATGAAGCAGAATTTTAATGAAATAGAGACACTGATGTCGGGAGGAAACAAGCAAACAATCCCCACGCCTGGAAAATTGTATATGTTTAAGGGTGGGAGGAGAGGGACCTGAGTGCTACTATAATTAATGACTTACCTGCCCTTGAATAAGACCTTGCATTTAAAAGGCCCTGATCTCACCTGTTAATTGCCCTGACCCTTTTCCCTGCGATTTTCAAGTCAGCTAGCATTAATGCACCCCAGGTCCCTCTCCAATAAAGCACAGCTCTGTCGGAAGCTGCCCTAGTGCATGGCCCATCTCTGCAGGGTGGAACTGAGTTTTTAGTTAGAAAGGCAATGTACAGTGATGCCTTCCAGAAAGGCATGCAGGTTGAAGATAACACCAAAGCAGAGGTGGCCCTCCAGGTGAGGTTGAAGGAAGGCAGGGGTCACCTTCCTGTTGGAGATGCAGGATTCTGGAGAAGCACCCTGCAGAGCTTCCTTCTGTTTTCAAATATGTGCAACATTTGCAGTTCCCTCTGTTCGGAGCTCATGGCTATTATCACAATTCCTGATGACAGATCGTGGAAAATAGGTCTTTCACAAATTCTTATCAGGTCTTTGCAGATAAGATTCAACCGGTAGGGTCCAAAAAATTAAAAAAGTTCCTCTTAACTTTTGAAGCAGTAAAACAACCAACATATATGGGAATGGGGGAGATAGAATGGATGACAGAACCAGGAAGGAATGATATGCATGGGTCCAGGAAGGAGTCCTCAGAGAGGAGGTAAACTTTAATTCTGAGAAAAATGAAGGCTAAAATTAAAAAAAAAAAAAAGATAAAGTCGTTCTTGGGGAGAAAAAAAAAGATCTAAGGTTTTTGGAGTTCCTAGAGCTTATGATGATACTTCAAGAAAGCCACCTAGGATAGGATCTTGCAATTCAGCATGAATAGAGAGAGATGCTAGGAAGATTAAGAAGAGAAGCTTCTGAGCAAAGGGAAATTCAAACTGAACTAAGCCATTAGTCTTGGCTTTAGGCTTATTCTGCAGTATGCTTATATTGGTACTTGATTCATCCTGTATGGACCTGAGTATTTTATAGGAAGGACAACACATCCACGAGTTTGTTCATTTATTCATTCATGCATTCACTCTTGTGCCTTTGCTAACTATCTATTATGAGGTAGCAATGTGTTAGACACTGTTTAACACTAGTATACAAGCATGAAAGATGTTTGCCCTTAAGAAACATCATAGTCTAGTAGAAAAGACAGATAACTAGCCAACTTCAATAGAACCTGATAGTGATGATGACTATGCTTCAATATCTACATGAGGAGAAGGATGAAGACAAGTATTAGGATGAGGATGAAGATGATAAGCTAACATTCATTAAGTGCTTGTGGCATACTCTTCACTGTGTTAAGTGATATTTATATAGCAATGACCATTGAAGAGTTTCTGCCTCTGAAAGACTTACAGTTCAGCATGGGAAATAAATTTATAAACAAGCAATTTTACTTTAATGCTGTGTTGTTTCAGCTTAATGTTATGTTAATCACTTCAGGTGACGGACAAAAATTATTGTTACACCAAATCTCAGAGGGGTGAAGGAAATCTTTCTGAAGAAGGAGGAGTTTAAACTGAGATTTGAATAATGAGTATATTTTCTCTAAACAAAATGAAGGTAGAAGTAGGTTTCTGGGAAGATGTAGCAGCACATAAAAAAAAAAAAATTTACACAATAGGGGAGTTTTTTCCAAAATAAGATAATGATTTATAAACCTGTTTGTTTTCCTTGCAAAGTGCTTATCTGGAGTGTGTCAGAGCTGAAGAAAATAGCCCATGCAACAAGACAAGAAGAAGTAAAATCAAAATGTTTGATGAATATAAAACATAAGTTCTCTTTTTTCACAATTGTATAAAAGAAAGTCAAAAAGCATCTATGAAGACACTGTTAAAATTAATGAATCAATTTATAAAAGTCTGGATACAAAGTCAATTTTAAAATGGCAAAATTCCCAATGGCATTTGAAAATATCTAGCAATATCTAGAAATCATCAGGAAGACCTCTGTACTGAAAACTATAGAAATTAAGGGAAAAAATTTAGAAACCTAAATAAAAATGGATATGCCATTTTCATAGTTAGGAAATTCAATGTAAAAATTTAAACTCTACCCACATTAAATCAATGAAAATTCCAGCAGATATTTTATAGATATCTCCAAGCTAATTCTAAAATTTACACAAATGTAAATAAGAATTATCACATTAATCTTGAAGATAAGGAAAAAATAGAACTTCTCCTACATATTATAATCTATTCTAAAGGTATAATAAGACTGCAATATTAGCACAAGAATAGACAAACTGACCAATGAAACAGATGATCCAGAAATATACCTACATAGGATTACCTGAGTTATGACAAACACTTCAGAGCAAAAGGTAAAGAGTAGACTTTTCAATATATGGTGCTTAACTAATTGTATCTCCAAGTAGCAGAAATAAATGTGTGCCTCACCTGAAAACATGCAAAAAAACAATTCTAGAAGGAATGCAGATCTAAGTGTGAAAGATAACTTTTAGAAGGAAGCATAGAAGAGAACCTTATTGCCTTGGAGTAAGCAGTGATTTCTTTGCAGGAACTGATTAAAACAGGCCCTGATTAAAACCACAGGTCATAAAATTAAAATGCATCTCTCAGGTCACCAAAGGAAAAATCAATCAAGGCTCAGGAGAGGTGTGTGAGGGCAGGTCAAATGAGCAAAAACAGGCAGGGAAGAGATGTAAGGGTCCCCCAAGAGGAGAGATGTGTACATCCTGGGGGAGTTCTGAGGTGGAGATCAAATTTTAATTGGATTCTATGAAGGAAGGAAAACCATGGAAGGTGAAAAGGACAAAGATGTGTGGGCCTTGTTTCTTGGAGCAAAGAATTATCTGACTTGAAGTCCTAGAGCTTAGATGGTGATTTAAGCAAGTCAATTTAGGGCACTGCAATGTGAGGTGGATGGAGAGTGACATGAGAACACTATGAGTAGGATAGGCTTCTGGGCAAAGAGAAATGCACACTGAACTCTAACACTTGCTTGCCTTTAGGCTTAAAATTCTGCAATGTAAGTATGCATGTAGATGAGAAGCTCAGTTTTGGTCATGGGGGCAACCAATTGATTTTGCATAATAAAGTCTAATACCTCAAATTAAACACTTCACTAATTGTCCCCGAGTAAGGGAAATATGAGATGCTTACTACTTGTAGATGCCCATAGAAGGAAAACGAACAAATGCAAATAAATTTTAGAACAAATGCAAATAAATTTTAATACTTTAAGTCATATAATTTGGACCCCAGGTGCTGAGGAGACAGAGATCTGGGCATACCAAGGGAGCAGAGGAGACAGAGGTCTGGGCATACCAAGGGAGCAGAGGAGACAGAGATCTGGGCATTCCAAGGGAGCAGTAGCATTATCAGATAAGGATTCTTGGGGGAGAAGTGCCTTGAGCCATGTATACTATTCACAGCACACTATTTACAAAACCACCTTCAGAAACCTTTCCTAGGAGAAAATTGGTCATAGCAACTTCAAGAGATGGATGGGTTGCTTAATTGAACTAAACTGGGATATGCAAATTGTTTAGACTTTCTCCAGTGTTCTAGGGCTTACTAATTTCTCACCTAAACTTGCACTTGCTCTGTCACTTGAAAATAAAAACCAAATCAAGCCATAGACACTTCTCGAGGACAGTAATGGGTAAGCATGTATTACTTGAGTTACTTTCAACATGTCAACTTGGCCATTAATCTTCACCACCTGGCATGGTTAGGCATCTTTGGCAGCCAAGTAAGAGGCCTAATAAATCTAGATGCCAGTCTTTCTGCAGGCCTTATGATTGCAAGGAAAGAAAAATTGTGTCCTACAGCTGCTGGTGGGCAAGCTGGAAGTGACAGGTTTCCCTGTACCCTGTTCTCCCATAAGGAATTAGAAGGGGCACTTTGCCCTGACTCAGAACATTAAGAAGTTGGGTGCTTCAAAATCCTGCAGACCATGATGTGGCAAAGATAGCTAACTATCCGACAGGGAGACTATTTCTCAGCTTCCCTGGAAATCAGACATAGTCATATGATCCAGTCAATGAATTGAAGGCAGAAATGATTGTAACCCCTCCAATTCTAGCCCTGGGAATTTCCCAGACGTATTAGTCCATGCCCTTTCCTCTTCCACTGTCCTGATTTAGACAGCTTGGTGACTTGGAAGCCATGTATTGACTGTGGCAGACCCCTGGAGTGAAATGACCTTAGATCTCTGAATCATTATTTGGGAAGTAACTCCCACTTTGGATTTTAAAGTAGTGAGAAGGAATCTTCTATCAACTCGTAATGAATGATACATTCTGGAGTTGTTAAAGCAGTCAGTGTTATCTTAACTAATACAGAATGTTCCTGTGTGATGACAGTGCCTAGGAAGCTTGGTGATTTGACAGCTTTAGTAATAGAACTCAGGTCATTCTGAACCAATAAGCACCAAACCAAAATATTAATATTAATCATAAACTATAGGTAGCATATAAATATGTACAGTGAGTTGTTAAGCAAAGAGTGTTTAAACTGAGTCTCGGGTACCAGGTAGAACTGGGGGTATGAAGAGCACTGCAGAACAAGCTTGCACTAGATTACAAAGCTGGACAGTCAGTCCAGCTGGAGTATAGTGTACAACCAGGGTTGACGCCGAATAGGTATCCTAAAACAAGGACACCAGGAAAGGGCCTCCCAGACTAGGCTAACAGGTGCAACCCCCCCCCCCCTTCTGTTGGGGTGGCGGGCAGGAAGGACTGGGACCCAACAGACTTGCTTTGAGTGTATCGTGGCAGAGCAGATAGATGGCACATAGGTGGCAGAGTAGTGACAGAGTCCCAGATAGAAGAGGTTCCAGTGAATCTGACTTGGGATGAGGAGGGGCAGCTAAACTCACCATGAGAAACCCAGAGCCTGCCAGCCTTCCATGCATCAGACGCTCCCCCTGCTGGCGGGAGTCTGTCAGAGGGGCCAGCTGCATCCCTGCCTGAAAAGCCATCTAGAATAGTGGCTAGGAACATTGACTTGGTGTTCTCCAGTTCCATCCATTTACCAGCAAATGCCATGATTTCATTCTTTTGTGGCTGAGAAAAAATCCATGTGTATATATATCACATTTTCTTTATTCATTCATCTGTTGATGGGCACCTGGGCTGGTTCCATAACTTGGCTATTGTCAATTGTGCTGCTATAAACTTTGATATGCCTGCATCACTACAGTATGCTGGTTTTAGTTCATTTGAATAACATCATTCTAAGTGAAATAAGCCAGATTCAGAAAGTCAAGAGTTGAATGTTTTCTCTTATAGGCAAAAGCTAGACCAAAATATGGGGGGAAAAGAGGTGGATCCCATTAAAATAGAAAGGAAATCAATGGAGTAGAGGAAGGGGATTGAGGGAAAGGGAGGAGGGATGGGAAAATGGAGAAATAGTGGGATAAAATTGGTTAAATTATTTATGTGTATAAATGAATTTCTCTTATATATATGTGTGTGTGTGTGTGTGTGTGTAAAACAAATTTAAAAACTATAAATAAATAGAAGAGAGACAAGTGGAGTACAGAAATGAGAACAGGGGACAGGGGGAGGAGGAGGAGGCAGGGGAGGGAAAGAAATAGTACTGGGGATTGAAGTAGAGCAAATTATATTCCATGTATATGATCATGTCAAAAACGAACCCCAATATTATGTACATATAATGCACTAATAAAAGCATAAAAAAGAGATATCCCTGTTAAGGTGAAGGATAAGTTGTTGCACCTGGTCCCTCCCCACTCCCCCCCAAAAAAGAACATTGATTTGGGAATTAAACTAGACCCAGATTCCAAACCCAGTTACACCCTGTTGTTCTTAGCTGTATAATATTGTACAAGAGACTTTACCTCTCTGAGCTTCAGTCTTTCCCACCCATAACAATTGGTTAAATACCATCCTTCTCAAATATTGCATGAGCTACAATATGTGAAGCACATAGTGCAATATCTGGCACACAGTAAGAGCTCAATAAATAGCTGCTCTTAGCATTCTGGCCAGTATTAAGGAAGAACAACTGGCCTGACAAGAGTAGAAGAAGACACAACTGACAATAAAGTAAAATGACCTACTTTTCCCCTTGCAACCCCTCTCCTATTACCTGGCTGGATATAGTATGTCATTCTCTCTCTGAGGTTCCATAGCCTGCTTACCTCAAATCCGTTATCTGCTGTCACATGCCCTCCCACCTCTGAGTTTCAAATAAAGCATGCAGGCACTTTTGTTTCACGTCACACACTAGAAAACATCCTCCCTCACCAACCTTAAACAATGACACCCTTTACCCCTATTTATTTATTTGTTTATCCATCTATTTATTACTCTTGCAGGTCCATTTGGCCCTGTGATGCTGCTGGGTCTTCTGAAATACTGCTGAGAGATCAATCATGAAATCCCAGCTCTGCACTGAGGCCTCAGTAATGAGCTACTTCATGCCAGGAAAATGCCATCTCAAGTGCTCATCGATTCCACCCGCCCTGTTCCCGCACCTGCCCCAGCTTCGCAGCGGAGGAGCTAATGGCTACTTAAAGGTGAGCTGACCCCAGATGCTCTCAGAGCACCAGCAGGGGCCCCCAGGGCAGCAGAAAGGGCTGAGAAATGAATACATGCGGTGTCTGTGGCCACTCTGGCAACATCCTGGGTGCAATGGCTGTGTTTCTGTTCCGTGGGGTTCCAAGGAGCGGGGGCATCTGTACCTGCTTAGCAGTGACCAGTTTGCCAGCTTGCCAGCCTGCGACAGGCAACTCAGCAGGCCAGCATTTGAACTGTAAACAGTCATTTGACAGATGACAGGAATTTCTAGAGCTGAGTCAGAAAGAAAACAGTGGGACGGAGGCCTACAGAGGAGAAACCCTCACAGCGAGAAGCTGACAAAATTGGGCCTGGAAATGACAGGAAGCCAGGGGATGTGTGTTCAGAAGCCATGTGCAGGGGGCTCTCTTTATGACAGCTGGGAATTGTGCATGGACTGAATTTGTTCAACAATTTAATCATCGTAAGTGGTGTATCCAACATGCCCAATTCTGCTGCCCACTCCCATAGAAATTGATTTCAAGGAGCAGCTGTTTTATTATGTTTGTTGTTGTTATTTTGCTTTCAGTGTAATTACAACAAATGCGAAAATCAAACTGAACACATGCATCATTGTCAGAGATGGTTTTTTCTTTATAGATGATAGGCATTTTCTTTTTCTTTTTTTAATTTTTAAAAATTTGTCACTTAAATTGCTGATGTTTCAGTGGGGGGAGACAGAATATTTAATTGCATAGCACTGTATATCATATTTCCTCTCTCCAGAGGTTTCATTATAGGCCTGAAACCAGAGAATTACTCTGCCACCTCTTGCCTTCTCTTCCAGCTATTTCTGGGTTTTAATAATTATTCATTAATTGCACACTATGATAAGATCCTCACTGTTTTGAAACATTCTCCCTCTGGCCTCCATACTATTAAAGACCCTGATTGCCTGCCAAGAGCGTAAAATTAAAAATCAAAGCACTACCTCTGAAAGGTTTAATACGTGCCATATTGAAAGAGTTTTTGCAGCTTACAGCCATTTTATTGCATCAGCAGCTCAAGGGAAAGTGCAGCTCTATGTTGAAATTGTTCTCCTTTGAAGCATAAGTCAACAGGACCGGCATTGGGGGAATTTTTCTCACAGCTGTTACCTCCTTTGGATGAGCTGCTTGTTCCCCTAGATAAAATTTGCCTCTTGCTGATGTCAGACCTCAAGGATAACTTTAGACTGCAGGAGAGAATCTCCCTCAAGGTTCTCTAAATTATAGACAAGCATTAGTTTAAAAGGGCGAATCCCACTCAGACTGGCCCCTGAGGCCCTTAGAAATAGAATCCTAGACATTTTCCTGCAAAGCCTAGAGCTACCCCACTTGCTCTCCCCCTTTAACTCTGGACTTCATACCCCTTAAGGGAAGAGCAAGAGACTGATGTTATGGTCAACCCAGTGAACTTTATACAGTATAGGATGAATGAATGAATAGAGAAGCTTAGCCAAGGATGGGCAAAAGACAAGCTAGAATTTCTTTAAAAAACAAAACAAAAAACAACTAACATCTTGCAAATTTTGCAATTACTGTCACCCACTGAAATATACAGCCCAGAGCAAGCTAATACTTGAGATACAAAATGATACCCAAATTATCTTTTCATGCGGATGCTCACTGCTTTCTTTTCACCATGGAAATGCTCCAATTCACATCATCACAGACTTTCAAAAAGTTTCTCAGACTAGACAGTTAGTGGGGAAAATATACACTGAGGCCAGAGCTAAGTAGCACTGACTGAACCGTCTTTCCTTGATTGTGGCAAAGGTGGCAAACTGGGAAAGGCAGAGGCAGGGTCCTCTATCCCTGGAGTCCTCCCCTGCATTCACCTTCACCCCTTGCTTGCAAGCAGACTCAAGAAAGAAAGTTGAGGCTCTCAGGAATGACTTGGTGGTTAGTGAAACATGATCATTTTGCACAGAAGAGAATCAGGATGACAGAATAATCTGGAACAGAAGAATGGAGATGCAGAACAGGAAATGGGGCACCCACTGAATATCTTTTATTATATCTGAACCATTCAAAGCTCCCGTTGCTCCCTCAACCAATAAAATGGCAAATCCTGACACCCAGAACCACTGCAGTCTGGTTCCACACACACTCTCCCCTGGCCCACGTGAATCTCACTGGGTTCAAGGAGGATCTGCTGACTAACAGTATACTTGATACCATGTCTTCATTTTGGATATCCTAAATGGTAGGCATACATTTGCTGGCACATGAAGGCTGTCAAAGCCTGTAAAAATGCTCCATTTCACTAGTCTATTGCTTCCTAACAAACCATT
Organism: Sciurus vulgaris; assembly: GCF_902686455.1. Classification (NCBI taxonomy): domain Eukaryota; kingdom Metazoa; phylum Chordata; class Mammalia; order Rodentia; family Sciuridae; genus Sciurus; species Sciurus vulgaris. The sequence continues at coordinate 87,874,216 of NC_136463.1, read as the reverse complement.
TCTAAAACTCAACAGCTTAAAGCAAAAAGCATTTTAATATGTCTCATGATTCTGTGGATGGACTGGGCCTGACTACATGGTTCTTAACATTCATATGATGGCAGCTGAGGCTTTTCCTCTCGCAGTTAGAACAGGCTGGAATGTTCCAGATGGTTCCCTCTCACGTTTTGCCCTTTGGTGGGATGGTTCAAAGACTGACCTCAGCTGGGGTGCTGGGATGGTGGGACATTGTCTCTTTATCTCCATGGAGTTCCAAAGCCTGCCCTTCTCACATAACCACATGACCTCTTTGGCAATGTGTGCAGATGTCCAGATGTCTGAGAAACCAGATATGGTTTCTCAGGACTCACCAAAATCCCAAAATTGGAAACTGCCAAGCCTTTTAAAGGCTTAAGTCCAAGACTGACAAGGTGTTATTTCTGCTGCATTCTATTGGATAAAGGGTATCACCAGCCTGACACAGATTTGTGAGGGAGTAACTATATAACATTATGAGCCATCAGTGTAATATGAAAATATCTTATATGAATATGTAACAATGAATCCCACTATCATGCGACATTATAGTGTACCAATAAAAAATTTGGAAAAAAAAGAAAATGTCTTCGATTTCATTATGTAGGATAATAAGTAAGGAAAACATTAAGTTTCAGTTAGAAGTTAATGAAAACATATTTTTAAAATTTTATTCAAGTTCTTGAACCCCCTGAATTCTATCCTGTGAACTCCTGTGGTTCAAAGGACCCCAGATGAAGGACTCTTGAGTTGAGAGCTGAAGGCACTCCTAAAAGAACACTGGCACAGCAGACCACAGACTGAGGATGGGTATCATCCATGTAGTCTAGTCCAGGGTTACAAACTCAAATGCATTTATAGGCCAGGTACCTGGGGGAAGGTATTAGCATCTCTTCCCAAGGAGCAAGACAATAGGGAGAGTTTCAGCTTGAGGTTGAGTGAGACAGAAAGTGCCTGCCCCATCTACGGCACATGACTTTCCTCTGCTTTCCCTCAACAACAGTGGGAGGATCCTGGTTGTCATTTGGTCCGGGCATTATGGAAAGGACACAGAAGTGAGCAGAAGGCAGGCATCCAAGACCACAAAGAGAGGTTCTAGAGAACCCAGGTTTCTGGGCTGTGACTGGAGGTGAGTCCCAGGATCACAACTTGACCAGCTCCCATTTCCAATTACTTTGACATTGCCAAAGTCATCCCTTGTATACTGTCTCCATTAACATCCACCTTGCAAGAGAAAGAGGCTCTCATCCCTGACACAGACAGATAGAAAGCACTTCCGATCACTTCCCCTATATCCACTCCTTAGACCATCCATAAAGCAAATAACTCATTACTTGATTTTTCCCCTGAAGATCCTTTTTCAAGGCCTAAGATTAGAGCTTAGTTTAACAAACATGCAAAGTCATTTTTTCCAGAAACCTTATAACCCTTGTTCCTATCCCTCCTAACCTGACAACCCCTGTGTTTTGATTCTACATGCTGGGGCTTTGCCTCTATAAAATATTGAAATTTGCCTCACCCCTTGCACTGTTCTGATTGCCCCCTTTTCTAACCTCTGTTTGTGCATTGCAGCCTAACCTCATGCTCCCTTACCATCTTCTTACTGTTAAGTGGCTTACATCTCCTTCTCAAATATACATGACTTTAAAAAGAAGACCCCAAGAGGTGGTGCCTAAGGAAGAGCTGAGCATTCTAAAGGTGGGACGTCAGAAACGGTGGATGCAGCTATCATGCAGCACAAGTGCCTTCTGGTTCTCAGAACTTCTTACCATGCACAATGCTTTAAGTCTTACTTTGATTGAAAACTTGTTGCTGGCTTGGCATTGAGTTAAACCACTTGGTATGTTATATTTCAGTTCACCCTCATCACAATATAAAGATAGGGAATATTTAAAAGTTCATCTTACAAGTGAAGAAACTGAGGCACAGAGAGGTTCAATAACTCACCTTTGTTCACAGAGCTATCACATGTACCTAACCAGGAATTCACCCTTCATTTGTGGCACTAGAACATTTCTCACTCGTATCAGATTATAGTCTTTATTTTGCAGTTCTTTGGCCATGCAGTTCTTTGGGAGCAGAAGCTCATAGAGGAAGCAGCAAGTTGCAACCAAAACCATCCTTCTGCATGGTTCTTCCTTAACCCCCCCCCCCCCAGGCCCCTTTCTGCTCAGGGGTGAGACTTTGTGTTCCCAGGTAGGGGAGACCACAGCTGGGCCAACCTGCCATGGCGTCAGGTGGCAAGCCTGCTAAATGAGAGTGACAGCAAAGCCCATGAATATGTTTGTAAGCATCTCAATTTAACTTGAATGAAATTCATTTTCACTTGGGGAATGATCTCCCTTTGGCCTCTGCTACCCTGCCCTGATGTCTCCGTTATTTAAATGTGTGCAGCTGGAAGTGTCCACTGATCAGTTGGCCCCATGCCCCTCAGGGATTCCTAATGTAGAACAAGGCACTGCTGGATTCATTAATTCCCATGACCATTAAAATACCATCAGTCCTCACTGAATGCTTGATGGAAGATATATTTTAAAATCCACACAGGGCAGAGAAGATGATGAATCTATAGATTTCTATGGGCTTCTGCCTTCTTTGCTGTATGCCCCATGACATTTTCCGAGGCCACTGACATGAAGGAAGGACCTGGGGCAATGGGACACACTTCAGCTCCCTACATCTTTCTAGAGAGCAGAGATGTCTCTGGAACTTCTGATGAGACAATCATCTTGGCTGTGCCAAGAAGAACTGAGCCTCTGGCCAGACCATTGGGCCAGACTAATGTCCCTAGAATATACTCATTCCCACACCTATGGCTTAGCTCATGGCCTTTCTCCTTGCCTGGGATGTCCTCCCACTTCCTCTTACCCCATCCCACCCAGCTCCTCTTCATCTGCCTCTTTCTGATGCTGACTTCTTCCTGAAGCCACATCATATGACCCTGATCACAAACAGAAAGCCTGCTGGTGAAGGGCACAGGACTGGCATTAGGCTTCCTGGGATTATGTCCCAGTTCCACCATTTACAATTGTCTGAACTTAGGGGCATTTCTTTCCTAAGTACATACTTACCACACCTCAATTTTCCCAACAGTAAAATGAGGCAAATAGTACCTACATCATGTATGCTATAAAGATTAAACAGATAATAATACTGTGAAGTGCTCAGTATGATGGCTGACACATGGTAAGCACTCACTATTAATTATTATTATTATTATATAGATTCAATTCTTACCCTCCATACTCTATTCCACTACGTTTCTTTAGCTTCAGCTGCATCAAGCTGCTCCCCATTTTCATATTTATATGTCTTTTCTCCTTTTAGTTCTCTTTTCCTAAAATTCTCTCCTGCTGCTTCTCACCTAGCAAACTCCTACTCATCTACAAAGTCCAATTCAAATATCCTTTCCTCTGGGAGGTCTTCCTTAAGCAGCCCAGAGAGAATGACTTGGCCCCTTCTCTATGCCTTCATAGAAACTTTATGTACGTCCTTGTACAAAAAAGGCACTTACACCTCTGCTTTATGGTTAGTTGTTTAAAAGTATATCTCTGCCCTCAGACTACAGACCTCTCAAGAGACAAGTCGTATTCATCTTTATGTCTACAGCACCAAGCTCGGAGCAAGATGCTGGGTTTAATTGGATCCTTCTGTGTAGGGGTTGTATTCTCTCCCCAGGACTGTTGGCTCAGCTTCTTGTGATTCAAGGCCAGTGTCTTTTATGTCTTCATAGCTCAGAATTCAAAGGTTTTTTTTTTTTTTTTTTGTTTTTGTTTTTTTTTTTAAGGGGGTGATAATGAATGCCCTCAACAACCATAGCTTCTGAATGCAGTTCTTAGAGTAACAGTGGTTCAAATGAAGAAATCACCTTTCTTCGCTTCCTTTTTTAAATCAGTCTAGCGAAGCTGATGGAACATCTATCATGTGCCTGGATATGGACTGCCTTCTGGGAAAGAGAAGGAGTGAGCATGACAAATGGTGACACTAGCACCCACATCAAGTGGTGAGAGCCAGAGGACAGTGTCTCCATCTGACTGTCTCACATGGGCTGTTACTGCACACATACACAGAATAGCCTGAGACTGGGAGTAAAAGCACAAATTCACACACTACCAAGTTGATGTGGTGGGGAGAGAATGGATGCAAATGCAGAGCATAGCTTGTTTAGGGAAAAGTTCCAGAAGTTGGCAAGTCCCAGGCTGGGTTGTGAAGTAGATGTATGCAAACCCATGTAATCAGCACAAACACACACGCATCCAGGTACACATACCCACAAGTGCACACAGATCTTTTCCTTTCCCTCCCCTCCCCATGCCTAACACTCTGCCATCATTATTGTACACTACTTAAAAATCAGGCCTAAATACCACAGTGGCATGAAGCTGTGGCCTTAACTACTTGGAGGACTGGAGACATAAAAGGTCTGTTAAGAAGAATGTTGACATTTCTGGCTTTTGATGGATAGGTCCTGACTTTAGGAGATTTCAATAACACATTTCAAACACACACACCTGGGCTGGGCTTGTGGCTCAGTGATTGAACACTTGCCTAGCATGTGGGAGGCACTGGGATTGATTCATGGCACCATAAATTAATAAATAAAGAAATGTCCACTGACAACTAAAAAAAATTTTTTTAAATGAGAAAAAAACTCATACATGCCCACAAATGATCACCTTTAGATAGGACTTCTGCTGGACCAAACAACAGAAGCCTCCAAGGTGTAGATTGGTGTGGGTAGCCTCTGCTTGGGGAGACTCAGCTGTGAAGCAGACATCCCGAGTGGATGATGGACAGCATTATTGGATGGACACCCTCCAAGCCTAAGAGGAAAATTTCCCCCATACCTCAATCATGGGCAGGCGTATGGTATATTAAGAATGACTTCAAATGTCCCCTCCTTGGGGAGATAACCTCTAGGACATGCCTCACTTGGCAAGGAGAATTGGAGCTGGATTCCAAACTCAGTGCATCCCCTTGACTAGACCCACTGGTAGGGCCCAACTTATACAAGCATATGTGATGGTCTTCTAGCCCCCAATCCACTGGAGACCTTCACAAACACATATTACTCCCAAGCTTGAACATTGGAAGGCACAGCCCCTGATTCTTCCCCCTATGAATAATAAGCTCATTCATATAGCTCAGTGACAAAATATCAAAGCAAGAGGGACCTTAGAAATCACCTAAAACAGCTTCCTTATTGTCCCTCCTTCCAATTATGGACACCAACCTCCCCAAAGAGTATAACAGTTTGCTCACAGTTTTACTTTGTGGTGCTGAGACTAGAATCCAAGCAGCCTGAAAAGCACCATTGGCCCCAGGCAGAGAAAACTCTTCCCCACACTGTAGGCATCCCTTCTAGTCATTGCCTAGGGCCTTGAAGTTGTTGCAAAAGGACACAATGCAGCACACCTATCCCCCAGAAAAACATGAAAACAAACATTCCACCATATTCTTCTTATTGTGGACAGCAGAAGCATCTTGGCATATTAAAGAAAAACAACTTTTTCAAAAGTTATTCCACTTTATTTCTAAAGTCCAATGGGGAGTAAAATCTGTACCTTCCCTTGGAAGCCTGTCAAAAATGCAGTCCTCTCAAGTCTGGAAGTCCCACACCAGCAGGAGCCTCTTCCACTCCTAGTGGAATTTAGGCCTGAAGAACTGGATGAATGGAGAGCCCATCCTTCCTTCACACAAGCCATCTTACACAGTCATAAGGATGGTTTGAAGATTGCCACTCAGCCTTTCTGTGGCCTCACCACCTGACCTTACCACATGTTTGCATGTTTTCCAGCTGCCAGTCCTCATGTCCTTCCTCTGCATGTCCAGACATTACTCATGAGTCCAACCCCTGCCAGCTGTGTTCTTAGTTCTTTGAGGACTGGTTTTCGTTAGATGTCCCTGGTAACCTGCATAAGTACAATGCTACTTATAAAATCTCAAGGCCCTGGACTGCTAAGCTTTGAAGGGACTACTGTGGTTTGACTGTCCCACCCAACTCATGATGAAATGTAAACCCCACTGTGACTATTAAGAGGTGGAAAACTTCAACCAACTATGGTATTTGGAGGTAGAACCTTTGAGAAGTAATTGAGGTTAGATGCGTCCATAAGAGTGGGGCTTTGATCCAGTAGGACTGATTTTTAGGGGGAGATGACTCTTGAGCTAGAACACTTGGGCTTTCTGACCAGGGATACTCTGAACTGGAAAGAAGGTCTTCACCAGATGGAGCCACCCAGTCTTTGCTTCTCCAGGCTTCAGAAGTGTGAGTTGAAGATCCTTATTCTCTATTTATTGCTCAGTCTGTGGCATTCAGGTACGACAGCAGAAAAACAACAGGGATTTCCAGGATTGCCCACCCAGGACTTTCAGAGGTTAGCAGGGATCCACATCCCCTACAGAGCCTACAAGAGCCTGTCTGGCCTTCTCACCCATGTGAGAGGTCATTTTAGTTTGCATTGTGCAGAATTATGAATGTCCTCATAAATTCCAAGTTCCCTATTAGATCTAGATGCTGATGACTCTTTTTTTCTAGTCAGACCCTCACCCTACAGAGGGGTGGTCTGATCCTTCCCCAGTTCCACCTGAAGGGCAGTAAAGCTGAACCCTTTGGAGTGCTAGGACTCAGTTGTCCTGGTCTCTTTGTGTATTTTCTGCCATATCTGTGCCCTTTTCCTAATTCATGTTAGAAAGAGGAGCCTTTAAAGAAGTGACAAAAAACTATAAAAATTAAAAAGACAAAAACAAAATATCAAAAGGAATTGCTTTAAAAATAAAAGCAAAAACAAAAATGAACTCATCTCAAACTATATTAGAAATTTTGAGGGTGGGTCAGAGTCATCATTATCTACTTTTCAAAAAATCACTTTAATGATTCCAAAGTTCAGCCAGAATTGAGGGCCAGTGGACTTCTCGAAGCCAACCTCAGTCAAAACTAATTGAATGAACACCTGCAAACAAATGTTTTAAATAACTAAGACATTAAACCAATTTGTATGCATCAGCCTATGATTAGATACTAACTAAAGATAAGGTTGAAATTCTGCAAGGATAGTGAAACCTCAGGGGCTGCCACCATCTCACCCTCCTGCCTTTGAATTGGAGACTGAGGTGAAGCTAAAAGTTACTAGCAAATCAGCAGAGCTCTGCTTGGCTGTGCTGGTTAACACCCTCAGCACAAAATGACAAAGTCAAAGGCACCAAGGCTGCTCCCTGTGCACAGGTACTGGGCTTTGGGTATGGGGTCGGTAACCCCCAGGTGACTGCCATGGGGCACATTCTCTTTCCTAGCCACTGATTGTGAGGGCATTTCCACCTAGTGGGTCAATAGTCATAGGAGGTACCCATTCATATAACCTAATAGAGAATTTTCCATGACTTTTATATTACTTTTTTGGCTTGAGTTTCTCTATTGGATACTCTTCAGGTGATCTATAAATGGTTCATGAACATACATCTAGTGGGAAACTACACACCAAATTTCTATCCCTTTAAATTGCCTAGTAAGGTCCATACACTCAGAATAGTATTAATTTCTCAGGCAGGATTTCTAAGAGTGTTTCTTGTTCGGCTGCTTCCTTCTCTACCTGACAAGTGCTAATGGTTTTAGAGTCCACTGAGTAAAAGCTTGATTTCCTTCCTCAAAGTGAAGCAAAAACCTTTACTTCCTGCCCTTTGAGGAGATTGATGAGTAAAGGTTCCTCTGAGCACCAGCTGCCCAGTTCACCTTCCCAACATTCCCAACAAAGGGAATGAGCCTATGAAATTCAAAGCCAGGGAGAAACTCAGAAGAAAGGATCCACGGAAGTGCAGGTGCAAGAGTCAAAGTTGTTATTAGTGCCCGAGGATGAGTAGCTGATGTTCTGGAAGGGAATGAAAGCAGAGCTGCCTACATGGAGGTGAAGTTATCCACGTCCATGCATCCTGATCCCAGCCGAAGTCAGCTTTCTATTCAGGTGTTTAGAAAACAGAGACTGGGATCCTTGACTATTCTCTTGCTGTCTGGGCATTTAGGTCTAACATTAGGCCAAGAGTTACAGAGTTACAGAGACTTTCAAGCCCTATCTCTACTCTTGTTCTGACTAAAGTCTGGTCCCATCTCTCCTACATTTATGACTTGAGTGCTGAATGACCTGCAATAGGAACTGGCACAAGGGGAAATGTGTTTCACCAAAAGCAAGACTGAAGCATAGCAGTCAAACCACCGAGAGATAATTATAATAAGCCACAGCAATATAACACTAGCTTTGCACAACAGACATTTCTGATCAGAAGGCAAAGCAATGGTCCTCAAGCTGGGTTGTGTCTGGGTGTTCCCTGGGAACTTTTTAAAAATAAATACACTGAGTTCCATTTCCAAAGACCTGGATTTAATTGAACTAGGGTTCATTTTGGTCATTAGAATATTTTCAAAGCTTCCAAGGTGATATAATATTCCTAGCCAATGCTGAGAAGCACTGAGGCAGAGGGACACTGGAAAAGCAGAGGTAGAGACCACGAGAGAAGAGAAGAGAATTAAAATAAAACTTGGAGAGAGAAAAGGGAGGAGAGATTTATACTGGGATTAAAGTGAAAGAAAAGGGAATGAAGAAAGAAGCAGAAAAAGACCACCAGGCAGGAAGGAGAAGGGGAAAAGGGACCAGCCTGATGGAGATCACACAGATGGCTGAGGGACAGGGGAGGGGAGGGCTATGAAAACAAAAAGAGAGCAAACAATTCAGAATAGATCCAGATGGCAGAGAAGGAAAAATGAATGGTATTTACTGAGAGTTTACTATCTGCCAGACCCACTGCACGGGGGTTTTTATGAAACAGAAAGGGAGACAGGCAAAGAAAGGAGGAGGAAAGCTATGATGCTCCTCAAAGGCTTGTGTGTTAAAGGCTTGGTGCCCAGTCTGGGGTGCTATTAGGAGGTCTTGGAGCATTTAGGAGGTGAAGTCTAGTGGGGGGCTTAGGTCATTGGAGGTGCTCTCAAAGGGGATTGTGTGACACTGGTCTCTCCTCTTTCTCTTTTGTACCTTACCATGAGGTGGACAGGTTTCCTACCCCTACAAACTCCTGTCATGATATGCCACCACAGACCCAAAACAATTGAACTAATCTGTCATGAGCTGAAACCTCCAAAACCGCGAGCCAAAATAAACCTCTCCTCTTTGTAAGTTGACTATCTCAGGCGTTTGTTACAGTAATGGAAAGATAACTAACACAGAGAGTAAGGAAAACCAAGCCCTTAGCCACAGGCAACAGAAAAGGAAGGGAGTTTTCATGCAAAAGCAAAACTGCTTGAGCAAACACAGGCAACCTGTTCTAGAGAGCCCAGTCAACAGTCTTTTGTAACCAATTTCAATAAAATTACAATGAGGGCAATAAAACCCAGGTTTTTCATTAAGCTCAAGTTGGTCTTTTTCCTTCCGCATGCAGTTAGTCCCTAACACCCTAAAGATGTTCTTCCTAGTTCTGTGCTGGGGAACAGATCAGCCTGGAGAATGAGCCCGGCTCCCATGACCTAAGAGAAATTGCTTCTTCATGAGGGAGTGGGGCCGGGAAGATCTGGCTGCTTCAAAAAGCTCTGCATTTGCTGAGGCTCTCTAAAATGAGCTCTTCTTAGCATCCTCTTTTTTTTTTTTTTTTTTTTTTTTCCTTCTCTGAAAACAATCAAAAAAGAAGGGACTGCCAAGGGAGTCCAGGAGCACAGTTATAATTAAAGTTTCTCCAGCATTTTCACTTGAAACATACTTTAGTGGTTTAGACCTCAGCAGTGAAACTCAGGCTGCGGCACTGGTTCTCATGGCCCAGGGTCTCAGTAGGAGAGGAGACCATGAAACAGGATTTGACCACAGCAGAACAGGGCTCATTATGACCGAGTGACGCTACTGGGTACGTGCTTCTGGATGTTAAAGTGGCTCCATGATCTCCCTCCGCACAAAGAACGATTTGATAAAAGTGGAATGAGTCATCCTCGTTACCTGAAGGAAAGGATTTGATTCCACAATTAGCAGGAGATACACTTTGAGTCATTTCAGTGGGCGGGTGCGCTTCTCGCCTTCCTCCATGCAGTGAGGAAGTGATCCAGGACAGCCGCCTGCAACTTCTCAGAAACAAAAGGAACTCCCCCGCCCACCGGAAAGAACCAAAGGTAGAACTTTGGGAACTTTAGCTTCCGGTGGGTTGTGAATTAACTCCGCAAGAATAAGGTATTGGTATCACCACCCACTGGCTAGTCCTGATGCCATCGATAAAAAAGAAAAAGTCAGTTCACCCCTGAATACCCAAGACCACGGCTCCTTATACAGCCTTCACTATGGCATGCAATAGGCCAAATATTCCAAGTGCTTTACAAATATTAAACTTTTTAATCCTCAGAACAACCCAGCATAGTACAGAGACACAGTCACATCAATGTTTCTAGCCATTTAATTCACAGTAATTAAACTATGGAACCAACGTAGGTGCCCTTCAACAGATGAATAGATAAATAAAATGTGGTATATATACACAATGGAATATTATTCAGCCTTAAACAAGAACAAAATTAGGGCATTTGCAGGTAACTGATAGAGAATATCATGCTAAGTTAAATAAGCCAATTCCAAAAAACTGAAGATGGAATGATTTCTCTGATAAGTTGATGCTGATCCATAGTGGGGGGTGGGTAGGGAAGAATGAAGGAACTTTGGATTAGTCAGAGTGAAGTGAGGGAAGGGGTGAAGTGGTGGGGATGAAAAAGATGGTAGAATGAAGCAGAAATTATTACCCTATATACATGGATGAAATTTTTTTAAAAAATAAAAATAAATAAAAAAACAACAACCCTATAGAGATAAGTACTATAAAATCATTTTATAGATGAGCACACCAAAGCACAGGGTGGTAAAATAGCTCTCCCAAGAGAGAAAGTGGCAGATTTGGAATAAAACGCATCCTGACAATCGGACCCCAGAATCAACCTTTCTATTCTACATTTAAAACCTCAGTCCTCCTTGCCTTTTCTGCTGCCCTCTCCTGCACACTCTCTCACTCCCTTTCTGCTGAGTGAAGTTGAAAACTGATGCTATTATAGATTATTCAGGATCTGAAATACTCCAAACCCAGAGCCAAAGTGTTTAGTTAGGTTTGGATAAGAGGCAGGCAAGAGATTAAATTATCTGCATAACTGTTTCAATTCACAACTATTAAATATTTAGTGAACATTTACTATGTGCCAATTTCTATGCCCCGAGGAAAAGAAAAGATATACCAGATCGGACCAAGCAAAATCAGTTGTATATTACTCTAAGATCCTTTGACATTATTATCATAAAAATTTTACTATCTAATAGGAGGCAAGATACATGCAAACAGGGACCTTTACATACACACACACACACACACACACGCACGCACAACTAACAGCTAAACAAGACCCTTTTCAAACTTAGAGATCACTTTAGCCAAAAAGGACCTGAGAGATCATTAAATCCAATATTTCTGTTTGAAAGAATTGTGTCAAGCACCCTAGACTTGCCAGGGTCACCTGGTACCAGCCCCACCCTTACAGGCAGTTTGAAGGCAGCATGGGTGAGTATGCAGTAAATGGCAGATCATCTCCTGACTGCCAGAATGGTAAGATTCCCCCCTACTGGCTGTCGGGAGTCATTCCTATTGAATCAACCCGGATTACTTTAAAGATGTGACTGAGTAGTTTTGTACCATTCAGGCTTTCAATAGCATGGAGGCCTGGTAGAAGGCACCACTAGAAAGGGGATGATTGGATACAAAGACAGAAAGAGCTCCCCCAAAAGCCAGCCAGACAGTATGCCCATTCTCCAGAACCACAAGATCCTGGGACTTGAACCTCTAAGATATCCCATTGGTTTCCTGTGATTTTACTTCTCTAACCAAGGCCTGGCTCTGAACACCAGCCCTATTCATTTGCCTACTTGCCTCGGTACTTAGATGACTAAAAATCACATCAAACCTAATACATTCCAATACAATGCCTGGTATCCCCATGCCAAAGCCTGCTTTTCCTTTCCCCATCCTAGTTAACCCTGCCCTTCCATGTCCAAGTCAAAACATAGACATTATCCTGTGTGTAACAGAGAATGACTTGCCTTTGTCTCTAGCTCCTGGGAGGAAATCTCTGAACTGAAAGGAATGTGTTTTCATGTTGGGGCCCTCAAACCATGCTTAATGATTTAAGCTAATGAGGTGATTTTTGGTGGGTCCCTAGATAATTTTGCTAATATGATAACTCAGATGGATCTGGTCACATCAGAAAGATCAGTCATGTGATTAGAGGGTTGGAATTTTTGTGCCAGCCTATCCTCCATGGGGGAGACTGAGTTACATGGGAAATGATTCAATCCATCGTGTCTATGTAATGAAACCCCAATAAGCACTCTGGACACTGGTTGGCAATACACTGAGTATTGTCATACACTGGGGTCAGGAGGGCAAGGCATCCCTAAGGATGGAAGCATTTTCCTTTGGAACCCTCAGTTTTCATCCTACAGAACTCCTCTAATTTATATTCTTTTGCTATCATAGAAATATAATCATCAGTAAGTTCCATGAGTCTTTCTAGCAAATTGTCAAACCTGAGAATGATTATAAAAACCCCCAAATTTGTATAAGAAGTTAAGGTGGCCCTGGGGATCCTTGAATTTGCAGTTGTCATCTGATATAGCACAGTCTTGTGGAGGACCACACTCAATCTATAAAGTTCAACTGCACTCCAGTTGTCCAGATACCTCTATTTCTCTTGGGTCCCACATCTGATCCTCCAGGAAATTCTGATGATTTCAATTTTACAATTTCTCCAGAATCTGATCACTTCCCACCATCTTCACCACTTCTACCCTAGCTCAGGCTATAAGCCTCTCACTTGGATCACTGTGTTAGATTTCTAACCACCTGCCTTACTTCTCCTCTGGCCCCTTTATCTCTACTTTCAAAGCACAGTGTCCAGAGTGATCTTTGTAAAGCCTCAATCAGATCAGATCAGTCACTCCCCAGTTCAAACCAGTGGCTCCCATTCAACTCCAAGCAAAATACCACTTCTTTATTCTGGCCCCCAAGGTCTAGTTCTCCCATCATCACCACCACCATTTTCTCTAACATCCTTTCCCACTACCTCTTCTTCCCTGGCTCTGCTCGGCCACATGGACCTCACCTAGCATACCAGGTGAGCCCCCACCTAGGGCCTTCACACTGCCTAGGTCTTCTACCTGGAATTCTCTCCCACCAGATGTCTTCACCACTAACTTAAGTCTTTGCTCAAATGTCTGTCTCAATGACCCCTGAATGACCACACTCTTTAAAATTTCACTCCTGTGCTTTATTTTTCTCCTTTATACCAATTGCCCTTTAGCATGCTAAATGTGTAGTATTTGTTTATTTTCTTATTGCCCCTACCAACTAGGCAATAAATTCCATGATGACAAAGATTTTTGTTTATTTTTCTCTCAATATGCAGAATACCACTTGGCATATAATGGACTCCTAACAACTATTTATTGCACAAATGGATGAGTTCTTGTTGACCAAGTAAACTTATAAGTATAACTTAAGCTCTCATTCATTGCTGTGAGAATGTGAAATGGCACAGCCACTCTGGAAGGCAGTTGCCCTATACACCAACCACATGATATATACATCATGTAACCCAGAAATCCCAAATCCCCCTCCTTAGCTGTTTACTCACATGAACTGAAAGCTATATTCACATAAATGCTTGTACATGATTGTTTCTAGCAGTTGTATTCACAATTCCCCCAAACTGGAAACGATCAAGATGACCCCTCCTGTACTGTGCTTATCCATTGTGAATGTGTTGACCTATGGATACATAAACTAGAATCTGCATGAAGTGTGTTTCTTATACTACATTCTCATAAATTACCGACTTGGCAATTGAGTCTTTACACTCTCCTCTCTAGGTGGCTGGTGTGAGGACAGACCCACTCTCACTGTGCTGGCAGCAAGGATGGGGCGGTACTTGGTCTTAGATGCCATCATTGTGACAAGTTCCACTTTCTACAGTCTCTTGACCTTCGTTGGCAGTTCTTTAACACAGCACCTGGCCCTGTCCCAGCGCAACACGTTTACATGGTTTCAGCAAATGATTAGTAGGGCACAAAGGGTCATCGGTCCTGCCCAGTCCACTTTTCATTTTACCCATGTGTAACAGGGTCAGAGCACTTGTCCTGGGTCACTTAGCTAATAAGGAGCACTCCTCTGAGGGCCTGGCCATCGTGCGTGCATGTGTGTGTGTGTGTGTGTGTGTGTGTTCACATGAGTGCACACGTGTACCTTCAACCTCATTTGTTCTGTTTTCTCCTTCTGGTCTAAACTTTGCCCTCCCATTCTTAATTCCTCAGATTTTTCTTCTTAATCTAATGAGAAATAAACTTAATAGCTAGAAAATACTAGCAACAAAACTCAAAGATTGGCCAGTCTATGGTTTGTTTAAACTCTGCTTTTCAGCATTTTGCAATAGACTGTTACTCAATAGCTTCATGTTTTTGCTTGATTTTGACTAAACTTGCTTTCAAGTCAAAGAATAAATGGTAAAGCCAGTTTGTAGTTTAGTTCCGCTATAAAAAAAAAAAAGAAATTAGAGAAGCTTAATTTCTACAAAGGCATTTTTGTGGTTCAAATTAATTTTAAACCAAGGTAGTACACCCACAGGGGCTTCTGAGAAATAAAATTAAGGTACATCTGTCCCTTTCTCCTGCATATTAAATTACAATGCCTTCCCTACCTTCTCACTTACTTTAATAAAACTCATCGCTGAGACAGAGCTGCCCCATGTCCTGGAGCAGTAGGGAGTAAAGGAAGACATTCCTTCAAGTTAAGTGTAATTTTAATCTTTATGTGTGTCACACTTAGAGCAATGGGACACCTTTTATTTGGAAAATACTGTCAGCTTGAGCTGAAAAATTAAAAAACCAAACAGGAGTTTGGTAATGCTCTTCAAGCGAGAAAAGCAAAAGGAAAGATCCCACAAATTCCCTTGGTCTAGAAATAGAGGCCATTGCTCATGGGTACTTTTGCACACACAGCCCTGACTTTCTTTGATATGCCTGGTATGCAGCGATTTCAGCTTGGGATAAGATATCCAAGCTGGAACTCAAAGAGGAGCATGGTGCCTATTAGTTCAAATGAAATTAGCTTAAAGGATATGAAAATTTTATCAGATACACAAAATTAATTGAAATTACATCTCTGTCTAGAAGATGTGCACATGGAATAAAAGATCTGCTGAAATGTGACAATTAAAATCTCATTATGTATCAGTCCCCAGTGATCTATGGAAGACTTGAGTGGAGGTGGGAGGGGAGGCTGGAGCCTCTTAGCTCAGCAACAGATGTGGAGAAAACATGGTTGCCAGGTAACCACTCAGTAACCAAGGAGGCAGAAAGACAGTCAGGGGACACTTGCCAGAAAGGCCACCTCCAGGCTTTTATTGAAGACATGGTTTCCATGATGCCTTACCTGGACTACTAACAGGATAATCACTGGAAAAGTTGGAAGGGTAAAAATCTTTTGGTCAGTAAATTTGTTTCAGGTGAATATAACTCAAGCAACTAATCTGATGAGTTTTAGAGAAATAAATCAACTTTACCAATCAGTTCCTTAGGCATTCTACATGGCCTAAGTTAGAGCTGCTCTTACCGTTGGAGCAAGAATGGGCGGTTTTTGCCCTTGGGTCCTTCCTTCTTGAATCTACTTTGTCACTTAAAGCTAAGTATATTTTTCAAAGGTTGCTGCAGAAATATCTCCCATCTCAATCTGGTCACAGTGGCATATGCCTATGATCCCAGTGACTCAGGAGGCTAAGGTAGGAGATTCACAAGTTTGAGAACAACCTCAGCAACTGATTGAGACCCTGTAAAAAATAAAAAGGGCTGGGGATTTGGCTAAGTGGTAAAGAGCCCTGAGTTCAATCGTTAGTTCCTAAAAAATAAAATAATAGTAATAATAAATTTCCCATTCCACATACTCTTCTACAATGTAACTTTGTCACACCTACACCTAGAGATGAAATCCAATCCTCCTCTTCTTAGTGTGAGGGGGCTTGGGATTGCTGCTACCAATGGCATATGGCATGGGGACATTCTGTGATCTCTAGGGTCAGGTTATAAGAGATGATGTAGCTCCTATCTTGTTCACTGAAACATTCAAATGTAGAGTCCTGGGCATCCATTGATGCTGCAGGCTCTTAAGCTAACTCCCCTGAGGCCATCCTAAGAGAAAGCCAAGTGACAAGCAGTCTTACTCCTTCTCTTTCAGGCATTTCAGCCAATGTATATGGGGCTGGACCAGTTTCCAAAGACCTTTAATCCATACATTGCTAAACACTGCCTACCTTTTTGAACACTGCCATCTTCTCCATCACAACTATAAGGCTTTTCCCTTTTTCTCCATCTTCCCTCCCCTTAAGTTACTTTCATAGACTAAACCTTGAAGGATGCCAGGATTCCATACTTTATTAGCTACACTCAAAGCCCTGCATAAGAGACCAATACCAGTACCAATAGTACAAAACTCACACATCTTAAGGAAACTGACTTTCAGTCATTCCTCTTGACATGCATAATAATCTGCTTTCCATTTTCCATCACCAAGAAGCAATGACATGACCAGGGAAAGATAACTTATTTTAACGTTTGTTAAACAAAAGATAATCTCAATTTTCAAGTATTTTACTATAATTCAAAGCCAAATGATACAAAATTTGAGACTTTTATAAGGGACCTTAACCCTAAAACTGATCCCACTCCAACAGTTGCTATTTTGTAACAATATCCTATTTATTTGACTATTATGGTAGTTAGCTGAAAATAAGTGACTAAATGACCCAAGGTTTCCTAATGTGCTGTAGAACCTTTGTTTCTATGTCTTTCTTTGGAGTTATTTTAATTTTTTAATAAAAATATTTTAAAAAATAAATATTTATTTATTTAGTCCACTCTCAGCAGGTATAGAGCTGATAAAAAAACCACAATAACCATGGATTAGAATTTCATGGGTTCATCCTTCCTGAACTAAAAACTTATATCCACAGTCCCCCCTGGAGGACTTTAAAGTGTTTTAATCACAGGAAGGGGGTACATATCTTCGATCTTTTAATGGTACAAACTCTTAACAATTCAAGAAATGCCCAAATTTTTAGGTCCTACTCTTTCCATTGCAAGCAGTTTATGATGTCTTGTCCTGGTGAGCATTAACTAGAAAGAATAAAACTAACCACTCGTCCTTAAAATCTGGGAATATATCTGAGAATCGTTTGAAGCCAGGTAGAAGGAGAAACAAATCAAAAGTCACAGTGGACACAAATCTCCAATTCAGTCACCACCACATTCATTTGAAAACCCAGCATTTTGTGTGCCATGCAATAATGTCTGAATAAATCCCTCCAGACTATCTTCAATTATAAGCTTGAAGGCTATTGCCTTCTGGTTTAAATATGATGGTGCTTGTCCGACTGACTCCTGCCAGCAGCTTTGCTATGGAAACTTGACTGATCTCTATCCAGCAAGGCAGGAAATGAAGCCTCTAAATTGTTTAATTCCACCTAGGATTTCCAGGAAGTTCCCTAATGTTGCTTCAGTAGAGTGAATCCTCAGGGATGCCATCCAAAACAACAGACCTTGCAGGTGGTATGGCAAGTTTCTACTAAAGTTTCTCATTTGGCTAGGACTAGAATGGAAGGAGACTTCAGTTAGCCAGCATGCCTTTCCAAATTCAGAAACTGAGTGCGCCTGTCACTGGAAGGTTTTTAAATGAGTTCCCTGAATAACACTAGGCGCAGGGTCTGCGATCTGTTGTGGCGCCTTGGGGATCACGAACATACTGCTCTCGTCTATAAATACTGTCTATAAATGTTGCAAGTGGATGGCTTTATATTTTTGTTGCTTCCTCCCCTCTTATTATTTTAAGAGTTGGAGGAGACAACACAGATATTTTACTGTCTTGAGGAACACCAAATGTTCCAACATTAGTGTTATTAACATGTATATTTTCTCCAGCACTTGGTTCTTGCAGCGGCGACTCCTACCTTCCCACCAGCTCCAACAGCCGTGAATCAGACAACACTAATGGGCATGTTAATGAACTTTCTTCAGTGGAATTTGTCGCTCCAAAAGGGGCATTAAAAAACAAACAAACAAACAAACAAACAAAAAACAACCGAGGAGCCTGATTGTGGTTTGTTGATTTTTCCCTTCTTCGTCCCCCTTGCCCAACTAAAACATTAAAGCCAATTCAGGAGCTCCCGCCTCCTGAGCGCAGGAATGAAGACAGGTAGCGACGCGACCAGGTCCTGAAATGCGTTTCCCAGTACGAAGCGGCGGATTAGAGGCACTCAATTAGAAAACACCCGGTTTCAGCTGACCTAGGTGAACAGCGTTGTGTTCACCCCCGGCTGCGGGGCGGGTTCAACTCCACCAAGAAGCGCGCGGGGCTGACACAACAGCTGCGTGCTGAGGGTTCGGACAGTGTCACCTGAAGCCTGCCTGAGGAGGGGGAAGAGAAATACAATGGTCGTCGGAGACTGTGGAGCTGTGACGGCTTTTGGGTGGCTCTGAATGCAACCTTCCCACGCGCTTGAATGCGCTGGGAGAAAGCAGATTTTCCGCGAATTCAGAGAACAAATGCGCCAGTGCAACCCACATCAATCACCTGGAGAGACCACAGGGAAATAAATCCTGCTCTGATGAACGTGGTTGAAGGGCTTGCGGAAAGGAGGGCGAGGGACCCCGGGGAGCAGGAAGTGATTCTCCTCCAAGAGCCCCCGGAGGAGCGACCAAACATTCCTAGACGGGAACAGCTGGAATGGGGATTTAGGCTGGTGGCCAGGGATCCTCCAGAGCCTAGTTAGGGTCTTTGGTGATGTGACTCTCTTCCAAGAGAGTCCCAACCTTGCCAGGAAGTGGTTAGAGATGGGGGTTGTTATTCTACATCAGTGGCATACCTCTTGAAAGTATTATTTATTATTTCATTTATACAAGAGCTCCTGATATGTTAAAGAATACTTAAATACTAAACCAGTACGAAAATATTGGTTTTTTTGTGTTGTGTACTCTGGCAGGGTGGACTTCTTTGCTCACCACCTGGGCCCTGATGGTGAGGGACAGGTCTTCCTGGATCTAGTCAATAGCTCTTCCCTGCCACCCAGCAGGATGATGAGGAGGTTTTGAGATCTCTGGAAATCAGTCTCCATAAATTCTCTCTCCCACTGTTAAAGGTCCCTAACCACGAATTTGCAGATTATCCAAATGAATGCAGTCAGATTAAGAGGATTATTCAGCTATGGGGTGGGCCAATACTGGTAATCATGTTATAGGCATCCTGTTTTCTATCAAATTGCTCTGAAAGCCTCATTTGCATTGGAGCAGTATGCTTTTCACAGCAGGGTGTTTCACTTAGAAGCTTCTAGAAGTGGGTGAGTCCTTCCCACACTCCTTTTACTTTCCTTTGTGAAATGTAACCTGTTTTCCTGTGAAAGAATTAGAGCTTTATCCAGCCCTTCCCCCTAGAGGGACTACTGGCTTACCAGGGCAAGGCACAGAATCTTCTCACTTGCCCTCACTCCCCTCTAGGTAACTCCCAGGCTTCTTTGTAGGAAGAAAGCCCTGGGGAGTGTCTGTGCCTTCTCTTGTTTCAGAAACTTCCTCTTCCTACTCAAAATTCAGTGACTCCCACTTGGGGAGAGTTGCTTCAGCACATATTTACCTATGAATTGGTCAGCTGCTTTCTGACAGTCTGTTTGCCTTAGAGATCCCTTGCTCACATCCCTTAGAGCATGGCTTCCCTCCAGCATTTCACACATAAACTGTTCTCTGTATTGATCACAGCTCTTTAGCCCTGGGGCCTCAATCAAGGCCAGTCTGTCCCTTCTGCACCACAGTCCATGTCTCCACTGATGTGTCCCACCATTTTAAAGTACAGCCCTTCCTTCAAAAGACACCAAAAATTCTTCTCCCCTGCTGGAAATAACTCACAAAGGCCCATTTGTTAAAGAGTTAGTCGCCAGCCTCTGGCATTGCAGGGAAGTGGTAGAACCTTTAGGAGGTGGGGCCCTGTGGAAGGACTAGGGGGCATACTGTTGAAACAGATATTGGGACCAGGACCCTTTCCTCTCTTTACCACTTCTCACAGACTTAAAGTGAGTAGCCTCCTCTGCCACACACTCTCGCCATGATGTACTGTGTGCCCCAGGCCCAAAGCAAAAAACCGACTTACCATGGACTGACACCTTTAAAACACTGAGCCAGAATAAACCTTTTCTTCAGGAGGTTGATTTTTTTTGTTATTTTGTTGCAGTGTCAGAAAGCTAACATAGGACCCCCATAAGGAGGCTGACCTCAATTGGCAATTTGGTTAGTGTTCTTATAACAGTGTTTTTATTTTAAATTAGATTAACCATGCCCAATGTGGGGGCAGTTGGTAACACTTCTTTTTGAGGGGTGCCTGTATATGTTGGATCTCATGTAGGAAGAAGTGTTTGCTAGCAGATAAAAACCAGAAGCTTTAATTAAAACATTGTGACCAACAAGTAAATATATTTCATGTTATTACTCAGTAGACAAACACATGGCATATCTGGACTACAGCTCATGAAACAAGATGTACTACTTGTGAAGAATGCTAATTCTCTATTCAGTTTTTTGTTTGTTTGTTTGTTTTTTCAATTCTTACTGTGAATTACTCAATCTATTTTGCAACTCGCCAATGGGCTGCATCCCAGTTTGAAAAGTACTGTTTCAGAGAGTTAATGAGGTATGAGAGAGGTGTGGGAAGGAGAGTAAGACTGGTCCAGGGCCCTGATATAGCTAGGAAGAGCAGGGAGGTCCTCTCTGCTGTCCACTTCATATTCCTTGTGGGGAATCCCAGCTAATTGGGAGCCCTCCCCCTCAGAGGTGCTCAGTCAGCTTGACCACTTGACCACTTCACCACTGCTGGTAATTCCCTTGGTTCCAAGAGGCTCCGACAGTGGGCAGGGTGGCCAGGTCCTGCCACTTTCTCTGCATTGTTTATCTCCAGCTTTAGCCTAACCAAGAGAAAGGAGCCAGCAAATGATCATCTGGTCTCCTCCAAATGGCTTGGAGAGGCATCATGTAGATTGGAAATAAAATCTGCCTGAAAGACAAGCTGCATCATTTAAGGATTACTTTGTCCAAGCTCTTCCCCCATGTAATCATGAATAGAAATAGTAGCTCACCAGGATCTTTAACATCACAGTCTGTGTTTCTCAGGAAAATTATTGATAATCTATTGTACAGTCTTTTACCTGAACGTGCTCCCCACCAAAGCAGTACTTGGCAATCTAGGGTGATTGTAGAGAGTCAAACCAGCCTTCTTCTCCCCACTCAGCACCTGTAGCTTTGACTCAACCAGACATGGCCACCTGCAGATGATGTGTAAGAGACCCTGAGGACAGATGGCTGGCCACATCCCAGCACACCTGTCACTTAATCACCCTGCTCAGATGTCTGCCAGGTGACTCCAGCAGCAGCAGGGAAAGCCAATCAGCAGTGTCTCCCAACCACAGAGCCATCTGCCTTAACTAGTTTGGATTCTTGTGTTTTGTTTTTAACAGCTGCAGCAAACAATACCATAGTTATATAAAAACTCAGTAAAGTGGAGTTCTTGCCACACACATTCTTGTTTAGATAACTAGTCACAAAATAAATCACTTCCACTGAAAGATGGGCCCTGAGAGCAACTTACTTCATTAACCACTTAATAAAGGATTCTCAATGGGAATAATTCCTTCCCTGAAGAGGGCAGCAGTGAAAGTCAGTTTGGTATCTTTAACAATCCCCCTCCCCCTCCAATTTGCCTGAGAGTCAATCTATATCCCCTGAGAACTTAAGGCCCTCCCTCCTTATTGATTCAAATTGCATTTCTCCAGAAATACTGGGACTCCAGTGCTTGTGCTAAGTCAGTGACCACCTGGCATTTGATTCTAGATTCTTGGTGTTTGATACCAAGAACAATAGAGAGAAGCAGGGAAAGGTGCATGAGGAAAGATAAGGTCATCAGCCAGAGAGAATGGATTTTGTCCCCAGGGAATTTTTAAAAGCATCTGTAAGCCCTTGCATGGCTATTGAATATATACTGGGACTCCTGGACCTATTAAGTGTCTTACCAAATTTTAGATCACTCTTCCCATAAACAAACAAACAAACAAAAAACCACTACCCCTTTCTCAACAATTCTATGAAGACTCCGGACTGAGTATTGCACAAAAGGAAACAAATACCTTATAGAGGACTGAAAGGTTTCCTCCCAACTGGCCTTTCTTGTTTTGGTTTCCTGTCCTTTGGTTAATCAAAATGATTTAACAAAATAAACCCCACAAAGAGAGATAGTCGCTGCAAAACTAAGATATTCAGTGAATTTTCATAAATCGTGCTCTGCCCAGAGCTTTTCCCCAACATTTCCAGTCATTTGGTCCCTTCATTACCAATGATATGGTACTGCTGTTGAGTTATTTCTTCCTTAACTTTTATACTATTTTAAAGGAGAAGTCAGTTTTGCTATGAATTTTCAATGAATTTAAGCAAAAGGAAAAATTACAAAGTTGGATTTGAATACTACCCAGTGCATTTGTTTTTGTTTAATACCTTGCTTGGGACATGGTTGGCATTCTCTGACTAAGGTGCATACTTATTGCACCATATCTAGTAAATATGGTTGAGTCTGTAAATAACAGTGTGTAAGTAAGCATGCTTTCAGTTTCTAAAGACAAAATTCTCAGGCACAATCAGAAACTTGCATTGATAAAGTCAATTGGCTACTCTCTGCCACCTACACTTTCTAAATGTCCTTACGACTAACAGACAGCATTTGAGTTAGTTGAAAGGAAAGGGTTTCCTTCATGATAAAAATCTCAGGTCTGGAAGTAAAGCCAGTCTCTTGCTCATTAATGCAGTTCTTTTTGCCAACAGACAAAAACAACCAACATTTAGTGAGTGCAAGGCACTCCAGTACCTGCTTCATCCTTTAAACAAGGCTGAGCAGCTTCACTGCATTTCACAGGTGAAGAAACTATTGGTAATTTACACAATTGTGCTGGAGCTATAT
This sequence comes from Sciurus vulgaris, assembly GCF_902686455.1. Classification (NCBI taxonomy): domain Eukaryota; kingdom Metazoa; phylum Chordata; class Mammalia; order Rodentia; family Sciuridae; genus Sciurus; species Sciurus vulgaris. The sequence continues at coordinate 87,851,122 of NC_136463.1, read as the reverse complement.
AAGTAATATGTGTAACCAGGTTTCCACATCCAAATTTTGCCTTTACAGTCCATATCAATAATCCTTTTGCTAACACGTCTCTTGTAGAATTCACAATTTCCAGAAACTCCAGGTTTTAACAAAAGTCAATTTTTTTAACCTAAAATGAATGAAGCCAATGTTTCAGTAAAAGACGGAAACTGCTGGCAATTCACAGCCAGTTTTTCCAATATCACACAATCTTTTTGAGGCTTCACAGAGAATTCATCACTTCATTCCCACCATGGAACTTTGAATAGAAACATTTAAGAACAATCAAGAAGGAAAATGTATGTGCTTCATGCTGAAGAATTATTTCAGGATAAATCAGAGGAGGAAATCATATAATTTTTCAACAGATTCCAAATATCTTTGCTCAAAAATACAACAGAAACTCAGTTTTCAGTCAACTAGGTCTGGCAGACCCCTCTTAATATTGTTAAAATGTCAGCCTAACATAGCAACCAATAGCAAAATATGTGGAGCAAAAACTGGGTAGAAACAAAAAAAGAAAGACAAACCCACAGTTCCATTTAGGATTTTAACACCCCTCTCTAAACAAGTAATAGAACAACTAGACAGAAAATCAGTAAAGATATAAAAGAACTCAACAACATCATTAGCCAACCGGATCTAATCAAGATTTATAAAACAGTCCACCCAAAAGCAACAGAAAAAAAAAAAATTTTTTTCTAGTTTCCCATAGAACCTATACCAAAACCAGTTCATATCCTGGACCAAAAAAAAAAAAAAAAAAAAAAAAAAAAAAAAAATTAACAAATTTTTAAAAATTGGAATTAAATAGACTGTTTCTCTGATGACCATGAAATCACACTAAGAATTGGTAACAGAAAGACAATAGAAAACTCTCCAAATACTTGAAATGAAACTGCACTCTCACTCTTCTAAATAATCAATGAATCAAAGAGGATAACATGAGAGGAATTTAAAAATACAATGACTGATCTCAAGGATGGAAAATGGAGATGGAACATACCAAATGTGTGGGACAGCTGAAGAACGCAGAAAGGAAAGATTCCAAGCATTTAAAGCATATATTTAGAAAAGAAGAAAAACTAAAAACAATAGCCTTAAGTTTTCATGTCAAGATCTTCAAAGAAATAAAAATTTAAAATAAACCCAACACAAACAAGAGAAATAAAATAATACAGGATAGAAATGAAAGGAATTGAAAACAGGAAAACAAAAGAAAACAAATGAAACAGAACTATTTCTTTCAAAGGATCAGTGAGCTTAAAGAATTTCTATTAAGACTAACATAGAAAAAAAATAATAAAGGAAGCACAAATTACCAATGTCAGCAATAAAATAGGTGATGTTGCTACAGACCTTATAGATATCTAAAGAATGCCAAGATCAAAACACAAGCAACCCTATACAACATATTTAACAACTTGGATGAAGTAGCCCTATTCCTCAAAAAACACAAAGAATCACCACTTGGCCAAGAGGAAATAAATAACTCAAATAGCCCTGTAACTATTAAGGAAGTGTTTATTTTTTTAAAATTACCAAAAAATAAATCTACAGCCCAGAGGATTTCAAGAATTCTACCCAATATTTAATGAAAAATTAACAGCAATTTATACAATCTCTTCCAGAAAAGAGAAAAAGGAACATATCTCCATTTGTTTTTTGATGCCAGTGTTACACTAATACCAAAATCAAAGCCAGTACCACTATGTTAAAAAAAAGAAGAAAACTAAAAATAATATTGGTCATGGTTATTGATATAAAGATTCTTAACAGAATATTAGCAAATTCAGCAATATATTAAAATAGTGAAACACTATGGAGAATTATAAGTCAGAAAAGATTTATTTCAAGAATGCGAAGCTGATTTAATACATGAACATCAGCCAATACAATCCATCATATCAACAAACTAAAGAAAAATCAATGATCTTATCAACCGATGTGGGAAAAGGTATTTGAAAAAATTCTAAACCCATTCATGATTTAAAAAAAAAAAAAAACTCTTAGAAAAAATAGGAATGTAGGAAAATTTCCTTAACTTTTTAAAGAGAATCTAAAGTTAACATTACACTAAATGAAGAAAGACCTAATGCTCTCCCTTTAAAATTGAGACCTGGGAAAGAAAGTCTATTTTTTTTTTTTTTTTACCACTCTTACACAACATAGTGCTAGAAGTTCTAGTCAGGGTAATAATCAAGGAAAATAAATTTTAAAAGATTGGAAATTAAGAAGTACATTTGCTCATATTTGAAAATGACATGATTACTTACATAGTAATCATTTAATTTACTTAAATGTAAAATGTAAAACTACAAAATTTTAGGAAAAAAAGTAGCATGATTACTTATAGAGTAATCATGTCATTTTCAAATATGGACAAATAATGACATTTTACTTATTTCTACAAGGAACATACTTATATACTTATATTCCTTATAGAAAAGGAATCTACAAGAAAAAATACAGAAATTATGAGCTCAGCAAGTTTACAAGATAGAAGGTCAATTCACAAAAATTTATTGTTTTCTACATACTAATAATGAACATCTAGAAATCAAAATTTAAAAGACAATTCCACTTACAATCACTTAAAGAAACTAAATATAGGATGTAAATCTAACAAAACCTGTAAATCTTGCATGATAAAAGCTACACAATGCTCTCTAATAAAAATAAACAAATATTATGGCTACTAAAAAACACTACACAATGCTGATGAGAAAAATCAAAGATTTAAATAAATGGAGAGACATACCATATTCATGAATTGAAAGACTGAACACAATATAGATGCCAATTTTCCTTGAATTGGTATGCATACTTAAGGCAACCTTTCTCAAAATTGCTGTGAGAGTGTTTGTTTATGATGACAAAATTATTCTAATATTTATGTGGAAAAGCAGAGGAACTAGAATATCCAAAGCACCTTTGAAAAATAATAATAAGGGCTGGGGAGATAGCTCAGCTGGTAGAGTGCTTGCCTTGCAAGCACTAAGGCTCTGAGTTTGATCCCCAGTACCACCAAAAAAATAAATAAAAATAATAATAATAATAATAATAATGTGGGAGGAATTCATCTACCTTCATTTGAGACTTATGTAGCTACAATAATGAAGAATGTGTTATTCTCTGTAGTATAGTCACATAGATGAACAGAATGGAATTGAGAAAACAGAAATACACTAACACATATATTCCAAACTGATTTTTGACAAAGATGCAAAAACAATTTCAATGGAGAAAAAATAGCCTCTCAGTAAATGGTATTGGAGCAATTGGATATTGCAAAGCCAAGCAACAACTGAAACAAAAAACTTGGCCTAAGTCTCACACCATATATAAAATTAACTCAAAATGGATGAAAGACTTAAATGTAAAATGTAAAACTACACATTTTTAGGAAAAAAATAGCAAAAAATTTTGGGGACTTAGAACTAAGCTTGGCTTTGTTCACCAAAGGCAGAATTCATAAAAGAAAGAATTGATAATTTGCATTTCATTAAAATTTTGCTCTCTGAATATTCCTGTTAAAAGGATGCAAAGAAAAGAAAAAAGTTTGGAGAAAATATTTTCAAGCCATTTATCCAACAAAGGACTAACATCTGGAGTATATGAATAACTCAAAACCCAACAGTAAATTAAAAAAAAATTCAAATTAAAAAATGGGTAAAACATTGCGTACTCTACTTGGGCTGTTATTTCAAAATGCAACAGGCTGGGTAACTTACAAACAACAGAAGTATACTTCTCATAGTTCTAGAGGCTGGGAAGAATGAGATCAGGTGCTGGCAGATTCAGTGCTAGTGAAGGACTGATTCCTATGAGCTCTGTGGTGTCTCTTTTATAAGTCCACTAATCCCATTCATGAAGACTCTACCTACCTTGATGTCCTAATTACCTCCTAAAGTTTTCACTTACTAATACATTACCCTGGAAGTTAATATTTCTACGTATGAACATTGAAAGAATACAAACATTTGGACCACAGCAGACAGGAAAATACATCTCACTGAAGATACGTGGAAAACAAATACAAAAGTTTAAATGTCATTAACTCTTAGGAAAATGCAAATAAAGCCACACTGAGATGTCACTGTACACTTATCAGAATATTTAAAATAAAAATGTGACAATGCAAAATCCTGGTCGGGATGCAGGAAAATGGATCATTCATACATTGCTAATGTGACTGTCAAATGGTATGATCACTCTGGAAAACAGTTGGACACCTTCTTTTAAAATTAAACATGCAACTACATCTGACCCAAGAATTGCACCTTTGAGTATTTATCCCAGAGAAAGGAAAGCCCACATTCACATGCACACTTGTATATAAGTTTATAGCAGCTTTATTCATAATAGCCCCAAACCAGAAACGACCTAGATGTCCTTCAATGGGTGGATGGTTAAAGAAACTATGGAGGATCACATAATGGAATTATTCAGCAATAGAAAGGGACACACAGTGTGATACACACAGTGACCTGGATAAAGCACCAGAAAATTATGCTGAGCATGTGAATAGGGAGAGGGGATTTCAAAAGGTCACATTCTGTATGATTCCATTACATAACACTCACGAAATGACAACACTACACAAATAAAGAATAGTTGGTGGTCTCCAGGAGTTAAGGATGGGGAGGATAGGGTGGGATGCAAATGGAATCCTCATGGTAATAGAAATGCTACATTTTTAAACTATATCAATGTCAATATTCTAGTTACGATATTTTATTATAATTTTGGAAGATATTATCATTAAGAGAAACTAGGTAAACGGTGTAAGGGATTTCTATTATTTCCTGCAATTGCAACCAAATCTATGTTCACCTTAAAACATTTAATTAGAAAGCACAAAGAAAGAAAACACAGGTGTGTATTCAAGTGATTGTAAGGTGGAGGAGAAATTTTAAGAATAAAATCAATGGACAAAAGTATTAAATGAAAAAGCTGATGGATCTACCTGTAAAGCACTTAATGCTTTTTCATATGTGAAAATGAACTACCACAAATTATTTAATAGCATACTATATTGCTACAAAAAGAATAAGGAAGCTCTTTGTGTATGGATATAAAGTTGAACTCCAAAATATAAGATAAAAATGCATAAAGAAGTACATATATTACTTTATCATGAGTGTAAAAAGGAAAACGAAGAATATAGAAATTAATTTATAAATATGTAATATGTAGAAGAAGGTCTACATATGCATGCAAGAAATTGGTAACTATAGGTTCAGTGGGGAAATTCAGTAACAGGAAAGCAAGATTGGTGAGAAGACAATTTATTCTCTTAGTACTTGTCAAAATTTGAACAATGCAAATGTTTACCCTATTAAAAAGATAAATTATTATTTATCAGACAATAATAATAGAAAAATAAGAAGTTTTTTTGGAAAACAAAAGTTTTAAGTATAAAGAATGAAAGTTAGTAATAAACCTAATAGATATTGCAATGTCCTTAATATATAAAAATTTCCTGTTAATCATTAAGTGATATATATATATAGAGTTCCTGTTAATCATTAAGAAAAATGCACAGAGAACATAGACAATTTTTGAAAACTAACATACAAATGACTAATGTGCAAAATGATAATCATTCTTATTAGTAATCAAAGATGTGAATTAAAAAGAGGTAATTTCACCTATCAAATTGGCAACAGATTTTAAAATTAATACTCAATGCTGATAAGCATCAATAAATAAAACTTTACCTTGCCTCAAGAATGTAAGCTGGAATATCTTAAAATGACAGGTCCGTGGAAACAATAAAAATGACCAAGAAGACAGAATTGTTTAAATATAGTATGGTAGATTCTTACCTTGGAATATTACATAGACATTCATGATGATTTTGGAAAATAGCATTGGTTTATGAAGTTCATCATGTAATAAATAGCAATGCATAAAACTGAATACATAAAAATATAGCAATTAAAGTTGTAGAGTTCTCTAGCTTTGACTTTCTTGAGTGTAAAAAAGTGATATATATTTTGGAAAATAATTAAAATTCAGCACTTAACTAACTTGCTGGGGCTCCAAAGTTATCAGATAAAAGTTCAAAAGGATTTCTTACTCCATCTGGTTTTTCTCTCAGCCAGTAGAAATTTTCTTTTCTTTTCTTCACATTACTTCTATCAGTGGCAGCTAAGATTCGCATTCAATTAGTTTTAGAACATTCTCTTAACCCAGCTCAGATTCTTGGATATGGAATCTTTTCCTTGCCTATTGAGCTTGTCAATCAATCCATCAGATGGGAGGGACCCAGGGGATAGATCTCAAAGTTAAAGGAAGAGCAAAAAACAATTTACCACCCAGGAATTGCTTCCACTTTGGCTCTTGTGTCTGCCTCAGTGGAAAGTGGCAAATGATTCTGATTACCTTCTTGTCACTTTGACTGCCAGAGGCACTGTCTGCCAGCCTTGCTGTGAGTGTGGCACTCTGTCCTATGCAAGTATTCTGCTTGAAACTGCCTGACCCTCCCTGCAGTCTCCCTCTCTCCACATCACTCTGAAACCTTCCTGATTGCTTTTCTTATTTAGGAATCCAAAGTGTCACTCAACAAAAGGAGAAGTAAGCAATGAATTGGGTGATGGCCAAAGCCTCCTTGGTCAGCTACAGCAACAGAAGGAGGGAGAAATGGAGGCTTTTGAAGGTCTTCCAGAATCTTTGAAAAATCATATTTTCCAAGTTTCTCAACATAACTTGTCTCAGAGCCTTAACAAAACCATACTTCCCACTTGGAAATCTCAGGCCTATGTCTGGCCATTCCTGAAAGGTGAGTAGGGATAAGAGCTGGAGTAGTAGCCTGACAAATTGGATGATAGGGGAGTGAGGACTGGACATTCAGCTAGTGGCCATTAGGAAAGAATGTCACTATTTTCTTTTTCTTCTTGTCACAGAACCTACACCTTCCATCTGCAGAACCCACTCTTTCTGACTCTGTCTGTACAGGTTGGCATGTGACACAATCCTAGTCAATGACAGCTTCCCATTTTCTTAGCCAAAACACATTCAGGGTTGGGTAGCTAACCCAAGGAAGGCAAATCATAATCAATTCTGTGATGTATTCCCTAGGACCATGGATAAGCGGAGCTATTTACTTGGGATGGATACCTGGCAGAGTGCAAGCCCACGGATATCACTTAGCGAAGGACTTGAGACTGGTGACAATAGAGCTCAGCAGTCTCCTGTCAACACTGGCATCATCTGGACTCAGGCAGACCTGAACTCCTATAGTGTTTATTTTCATAATTCAACCAGTATCTCCTTCCTTTTAAAATATAATTCAGAGTGAGATTTCTCTCTCTTCCAACCCAAAGAGTTTGTAGTAAAACAATCAGCCTATGAGGAGACCCTAGTGCTCAATCTTATCTGGACAGACAGGCTCTGGGGAGTAGGAAGAAAAGAAGACTAAATACAGGACCAGGGATGAACTCCTCATCTACAAACCCCTCAAGAACTTGTCCCACAGTTCTCTGGAGAAGGGACTTACAATTAACAGCGGGGTGAGGAAAGGTGCTGGATTAAGTAGCCAGCAGGGCTTTGGCATCTGATTACTAATCAGAGAACACCTGGCAAAGAAGGAACAAAAGTGAGGCTAATTTGGACACTCCAAGGTCATCTGCTGCCATGTAAGGCAGTTTGGTAGAGGGAGGCGCCCCAGTAGCCAGGAAGGCTCAAGGTACTTAAGTAGTGCAGGAGAGGCACCCCACAGGTGTCAGTGGCCTGTGGGGAGGGGGTGCTACACAACAGACCACTTAAAGAAAGGACCTCAAACCACAAGCTTACGCCACAGTGCCTGCCCACCACACCTCGCAGCTCGTGGTGCTTTTTTTTTGGTTTGTCCAGCTTAGCCTCATCCTCCAGGCACAGCTGGGATCCTCCACCCTCCCCATGAATTTGCTGGCTATTCCAGGACTCATAGATCTTCTCATCTGGGCTCCACTAGCATTTAGCATCTGTGCCACCATTTAGCATTTAATTATACAGACTTTCACTGAATGTTTGCTTTTTATGGGGTTAGTTTAATCTCCTCCAAGAGAATGGAAGTTGATGACAACCAGGCCTGGCTCCCGATGCTTGGGCGCTGTCCACACTCCTGACTGACACCCCCACAGTGCCCTGCCTAGGCCTCCAACAACCCTCCACCCACTCCATAAGATCCCACTTCTGCTTCCCAGCCAGAGTTTACATTCACTTCTAAGGACAAGGGTAATGAAACTCCAATTTAGACACCCAACTGTTTGATTTTAATTGTCCATTCTATCTATCTGTGAATTTTTACAGAGTAGTTTTCTTTTCAAGGAAAGATATTCATTCCAGGACCTTGTGATGGATTTTTTTTTAACCCCTGATTTTCTAGTCTCAGATATTGCAGAAAAGGGCTGGGTTTGCAGAATGTTTAAAAAACAGTTTTTGCCTGATTACAACCAGAATATCAAACTTTCACTGCAGAGTAATTTTAATTTACTATCCTGAGTTTAGATGCCAAGTCAAAATGTGACCCTTTTATGAACAGACGGTACAAGATACCTCCCCTCTTTGGCCAAAACTGTCCTAGGAAGACATAGAATCAGAAAATAACTCAAATTTTGGATCCAGGAAGACAATCTTTGTTTAATACTTTATCAGAAATAAATCAGAGACCTGGCGAATAGATTAGATGTCAATGTGGAAAAGAAAATTTAAAGTACCAAATGAATACCGTTTGGGCAAAATACATTCATTCATCAGCAAAAGTGTGTATGTTATTTTATTTTTATTAAAAAATAAAAATAAATTATTTTAAACTTATTTTAAATTTTATTAATTTTAATTTTGACTATAATTATTAACTCATATCGATTGTACATATTCATGGATTTTCCATGCTATTTCCATATATGCATATATAATGCTTTGTTCTAATCTACCCCCTTCAATTCTTTCCCTTTGCACTTATCTATTAGTCCCTCTCCTACTCTCAGATCCTCATTTTTTAAGCAAATGCTTTTGACCTCCCACTCATGAAGCTCAGAGTAATCCATGCAATACTGAGAGAAGCCCTGTCCATGGTGCCTGCTGTGAATGCTCCCTCTGATTACTACTAGGCCCTGGGACAAAAATAGCTCCTGCCTCCCAGAAAGTTCAAGGCTACAGTAAGTGTTAAGGAACTTAGCCAAGATCAAACCTCTTCCAAAAGTGGCCCAGGATTCTACCTCAGGCTGGTATTCCAGAGCCATACCTGTTCCACCAGGCCGTGCTGCTTGAGGAAGATCCTGGGTTTGGTCACAAAGTGATCACTGTGACCTGGAGTAAGTGAGTTTCAGGGATAGACTGAGAGAAGAAGGTGCACTGTCGTGGACTGGGAAGGGGTGGTGGTGTGGGAGGGGTGATGAGTCTGGATGACTCTTCTTTGAAAAGTGGAGGTGAGGACATGAGTAGTGCAGGGGTTCCTTCTTTTCTCTTAACATAGGAGAAACCTGAATATGTTTTAAAAATGGATAAAGAAGAGTAATTTGTGAGACAGAAACTGAAGGTTTGAGGGAGAAAAGATGATCAACAGGTAATATAGAAAGAATTCCAGATAGGTGGGAGGGGAAATATAGGGACTAAACATGAAATAGATATAGAGATCTTAGAGTACAGAAGAATAAAATAAGAATGACAGAAGAAAGCAAGGCAGTCCCCTTGAAGGGGTGGATGTGTCTGTGGAGCAGAGATCAAACCCAATGGACAGAGTGGGTTCTGAGCAATGGTGGTGGTAGTAAGAGGTGAGGAGACACTTCCCAACAGGAACAGATGTGGTGGAAGGGGCAAAGAGCAGGACAACTGGAGCCTAGATGAAGGTGGAGGTAGGAAAGGAGGAAGACACAAGGACCACAGACATGGAGGAAGAAGGACAAAGTGCAAGTGGCCATCACGAGGGTAGTCAAAATGAGGCCCCTATTGCCAAATGGAAACTTTGGGCCAACACTCACCCCAAGACCTGCTGTAAGGGAAGTGGCTCCCCAAAATGTGCAGTACTCTGAATCTATGTGACACCAAACTCCAGACTCATACTCAACGCTGGGGGACCCCCATGCCTGACAAGCTACACAACCCTCTCCTCATCACAGCTCCTGTTGCATGTGGGAGGCAGCCTCAGAGAATGTGTGAGCCCACAGCTCCGACACAGCCTTTGCACAATCAGCCACAGGCAGTTGTGGGCTCCCCACATCTATCAACTCAATAGCTAGATGAGCTGGAAATGGAGCTCAGTTAGTTTCACTGAGCCCAACCTCGGTGCAGACTTGGTCAGTCATGCTCAAATTATTTGAATAGATTCCCAGCAGAGGGGTCATGGGAAAAACTTGTTCAAGCTTTCTAAACTATTAGAGTTCTAGTCATTCCTACAAAACCCCACCATCTCTCTTTTCATTCTTTCCAATTATTTTACCTCTTATTCATTGCAGCAGAAGAAAGTAGACATATCAAAAAACTTACAGCATGCCAGATACTGCAAAATTCATTAAATGGCACCACAGCAAAAAAACAAAAAAACAAACTTGGAGGTAGATGCTAGTCCCATTGTATGGATGATGAAACCAAGGTACACAGAGTTTAGTTGAATCAATTCAGAAAATGAGCAATTAGAATTCAAGCCTGAATCTGACTCCTACAAGATTTGCACTGTCTTCCTTCACTGCACAAAACAATCGGTAGCAGACAAGGTCTGCCCACCAAGGTCACTGAATCTTGGTGTCTCATTTGTGGTGGGTAGATAGCTTCACCAGAATTTGAAGAGCTTTACACTTTGCAGGAGATGCTGTGCATGGCAACTTGCAGGACATGCTATAGAAGGCCTCTTTGGAAACTTCCAGTCTGGGACCCTGATATGCTTTTGGCCCATCCTTGCAGTAAGGCTGGGTAGAACAGGCAGCCCTTCAAGGAAAGAAGTCTTGAAGACTAGTGCTTCCCATTTTAACTGACTTAGCAGCTCCATGTTAGGAATCTGCTTACTTTTTGCATTCTGCAATCCACATCAAAGAAATCCATCTTCTAGTGTATTTACCTACAGTCAAAAGACAGCTGCAGTGGCTCCAAGCATCATATCCTCACTCAACAACTTCAAACACTGTGAATGGGAAAAACAAACAAACAAACAAAAAATTCCTTCCTAAAAAAAGAAACTACTCCTGAATCTTCCTTCTCCCTCCTCCACTGTCATATCTCATTCATAAAAATGGCATCATTTGCCCAATCCTAAATGAGCCATTGGTGAAGGGAATCAAAATGACTTGATTTTCTTGGACCAGTGATCCTGGTTGCACATTACAGTCACCTAGGAGCTTTTAATATCTATTTCAGATCAGTGAAATCAGAATGTCTAGGGGTGGATCCCAAGGATCAGTATGTTAAAAGAATTTCTCAGATGTTTCTAATGGGCAGTCAGGGTGGAAAACCACGGTTGGACTAATCAAATTTCACCACCTGATGCTGAGCCAGATGCCTGAATAAATGCCAGGTTCTGTCAACCAGGAAGTTCAGTGAAGACAGGTACTGGTAGTTCAGCTATTGTGGTTGTCAGGACCGGTCCCATTAACAGGACTCTGAAGAAACACAAGAGAGGAAAATGCTCAGGGACAGTGAAGGGCACTGGAGGGGAAAACCCGTTACAGTATGACCAGAGAATATATATCTGGGAGGATACCAGTGTGCAGACCCCAAACTTTACCCAAAGCCTTCAGTAACTTGCACATCACAATACATCCTGTGTCCCACCATGCCCCCCAGGCCCATCCATACCATAGGACTGAGTTGAAACCCAAAAACATTGCAGAGAGATTAATCAGGTCATGGAGGAGGGAATGGTGGGGTGGGCAGTGGCAGATCAGCCCTGGGAAGAAAATCGTAGATGGATAAAAAGACACTGAAAACAAAGACTCCTGGCTTTGAGATTTTTCTGTGGCCTAATGCTGCTTCTGGTCTCCTAGGAAACTCACCCAGCCATGTGTGCTCATAAAGAATCTAAATGGGACCAACGTCTCTGCAGGCTCACAAGAGAGGATTCACAGAAAGGCTGTGACTTGTGAGATGTGAGTCCTTCCACTTCTCTTCTCAATCTTTCTCATTTATAAATGTCAGTGGTTCTCAGCCTCAACTGAATACTGGAATCAACTGGGAAGCTTCTAAAACATTTCTGATACCCTGGCTGGCACTCACACAACTAATTCAGAATCTTTGGGGCCAATCATAGGCATCAGTATTTTTTATATTAATTTATTTTTAATTGACACATAGTAATTGCACATATTTATGGAGTAGAATATGGTATTTCAATATATTTATACAATGCATAGTGATCAAGATAATGGTAAGTAGCACACCTATTATCCAAAACATATAACTTCTTTTTGTATTAGAAACATCAAAATTCATCTCTATGAGGTAGTTTGAAATATTCAATTAATATCTGTCAACCACAGTTATCCTACTATGTTACAGAACATTAGAAGTCATTCCTCCTATCCAACTGCACACCTGTATCAATCAACCATCAGCTCTCTAGCTCTCCTTTTGCACCCCTTCCTGGTTCAGATAACCACTATTCTGTTCTCTACTTTTTTGAGATTAACTTTAGCTTCCACATAAAAGTGAGATCATGCAGTATTTGTCTTTCTGTAAGCATCAAAAGTTTTAAAAACTTCCTAGGCAATTCCAAGCCAAAACTAAGAACCACTGTCTCAGGTTCAAGATCATAGTAAACCCATGAGTACTCTCATTTAAAAAGCAATCATGTAATGAGAATCCTTATCAATGGATCATAGTTTTGGGAGAGTATACCCCTAATGTGTTAGGTTTGTGGACCAGTTGGAGAGGGATGCCACCTGAATCTTCCAAACAACATAGATGACTTTTTTTTTCAGGATGGCACAGGTATCTACAAACCTAACACAAGCCAGAGTGGAGAAGAGAAGGGTAAGGGAGTTGGAAGAGGGAGAGGTTGAGAAGTGTATTGTTTCCTCACTGCCTACCCAGGGCAGGGAATGAACTCAGTTTGGATACCTGGTAACAGGGAAATATAATAGAAAATTAACCTGAACACAGGATGAAAGGAGAAGGGAGGGAAATCCATTAGCAATGACCCAGAAATTTACAATAATTGTGTTCATTAGCCACATCCATTTATTGTTTTCAATGTCACTCTGCATGTTTCCAGGGATGGATGGTCATCCATGGAAAGAAGTGATGTCACACAGACATCCAGAGACTTGGGTTAACTTACAATCAATTAGTTGTTGGCACAAACAAGCAGCAGTGCCTTTAGTGTCAAAGGGCTTAATCTGCAAACTAGCACTACCACTTTCCTTCCAGCAGCATCAAGCACAATGGCTGTTTTCAAGGGAGACTCCCACCTCAGCTACTTTAGTTCAACCAACAGGATAAATATGTTCCTGACAGTTGGTTTTCTCATTCACTCATGACAACAGATTTTTTTTTTTTTCCAGGTGAAATGGGCTCTGTCAGAGACCATGGGAGGACAGCTATGGAAGTGTTCCAACACTGCTTTTCATTACAATCACAAGGGAGTGTCCACAAATCCTGATGTGGATGTCAGGATGCTTCCTACCCAATTACAACAGTATCTTAGGGTTGGACCCAGGCACCCATTACTTCCTGAAGTTCCCCTGGTGATTCCAATGCACAGCCAAATTTGAGAACCAGTAAACTGGAGGAACCATCCTTCACCCAAGATACCCATTAGAACCATCTGGGTCCCTTTAAAAACACAAATGTAAGGACCCCACTCCCAGACATTCTTAATTAGTTGGTTTGATTGCCTGAGCAGGCCTGGGCATTGGGACTTTTAAAGTCCCCTGGTAGGATTCTGAAATGCAGCCAGTATCAAGAAAGACCGAGTTGGAAGGCAACAACCAATCACAACCAGGCAGTGGTCACCTTATCTTAATGTAGTGGTTCTTGGACATTAGCCAAGCTCATAGTTTTGGGGGACTTGAGAAGAATAGGAAGGTCTAGATATGTCCTACTTTGCTGAGCTGGGGTCCTCACCTGCTTTATAGCTCTCCAAGTGAGTCTCCTACTCACACATGCTCATTAGGTGGAAGGAGACATGGGTCAGTTTTATACCTGAGCAGTTTCTCATGCCCTGAACTTTCATAAACTGGATACTTATTGGAAATGCTCAAGGGAAGCATACATTTGAAAGAATACTGTTGGCAGATAGGTCTTCGGCGAATTCATTTGTAAATGCAATCGCCACCTCTCAACTTGGGTTCTGAAAGAGTAAAGCTTATAGAGTTTGTGTCTTACCTTCCTATAGCCTGAAGTTTCTTGTTTTGTTTTTGTTATTGGGTATTGAACTCAGGGGCTCTTAACCACTGAGTCACAATCCCAGCCCTTTTTTATTTTCAGACAGGTCTGAGTTGCTTATAGCCTCATTAAATTGTTGAGGCTGGCTTTGAACTTGTAATCCTCTCCCTTCAGCCTCCGGAGCCAGTGTGATTGAAGTTTCCTTTTTAAGATTAATTCAGTGTTAACCTCACCTCTGGAATCAGAGTGAACACTGGCATTTAGCAGAGTAGGATCCATTCTATAGCCCTGGGGGCAAAGGATAGGACCCCCTTCTGTGTGGCAGCAAACACTGCTCTGCCATGCTTTCATGGGATAGATGCTACTTCTTTCCAGGGGAATATTTTCATTTGTGTTATGTTTGGACTTGTGTAAGGCTGAGAAAATCCTTGCAACATTTACTTTGGATTTCAATCTTTCTCCTAACAATTCAATGAACTTTCGACTCTTTTTGTTTTGCTGCATGAACTGGTTGTAAGACTATAGATTTCGAAGAAGATGGGTTCATTCATTTATTCATTCTACATATTTTAAGTGCTTACTGTGTGTTTGATATTGATACTATGTAAATAGTAGATGGTCCTTGCCATTGACTGGCTAGTTCTGAGGTTGGAGGTAGCACTACGTGCTGGGATGCTCGCAGAAAGAATATTTAACCTAGTCAAGGTTGCCCTGGAGACTCTCTGTAAGTAATAACACCTGAATAGGATCTGAAGGAATAGGGAAGAAAAATTGGTCAAGCATACAGTAGGGGCTACCTTACATTCTGGAGGAGAAATGAGTCTCTACCAATGTAAAGAGCATGGAGAAAGCCTGCAAGGCAGCTCAGAAAGGCCAGAGTATGCTGCCCTTGTGGGGCCCACAGGACCCAAGTCTGGAGAATTAGGCAGGGTCCATCATAAAGTGTCTCATATAATATGCCAAAAGGCTTGTATAATGCACCAAATAATTTTTCCAAAAGCAATAAAGAGTTACTGAAGGATTTTGAGCAGGGGATAAAACATAATCCAATTAGAGTTTTAAGAAAACCACTTTAGTGACAGCATGGAGGATGGATTTGAGGGAGAAAAGATTAAAGCAGTGGCTCTTAACCTTGGTTGCATGTGGGAGTCATCTGAGCTTAAAAAAAAAAAAAACACACAAGCACCTGGGTCCCGCTTCTCAAATTCTAATTTATTGCTTTGGGGTATGTCCTGGGCAGTCAGATTGGTACAGTCCTCCTTTGTGGTTAATCTGTTAATCTGAATTGGGTATATCCGTGAGGGTGTTCTTGGATTTGGATCCACAGACTGAGGAAAGCAAATGATCTTATCCATGGAAAAAGCAAATGATCTTCAGTCCATGGAAAATCCAATTAGAACAAAAAGGCTAAGAGGAGACTTCTCCTATCTGACTAACTGAGGCAAGACATTGGTCTTTTCTGGTCTTGGGACCTGGACTGAAACATCAGCTCTTCATGGGTGTCATGCCTGATAGCTTTCTGATCAGAACTTACACCATTAGCCCTTCTGCTTCTCAAGTCTTTGGGCTTGGAATAGAAAAACCTCAGCTCTCCTGGGTCCTCAGCTTGCCAAATGAAGATCTAGAGGCTTAGTCTTCATACCACATGAGCCATTTCCTTATACCAAGTTACACACACACACACACACACACACACACACACACACACACTGATTAATATATGCTCCAGTCAACTCTCCCATATGGCCACAGCCAAAAGTCACAGGCATTTGCAGAGAGGTCAGGTGGAGGCAAAGGCAGCACAACCCACCTTCTAGATCTACTGATACTGCATCTAAGGACTCAACTATCAGTGAATTCTAAAAACTTGGGGAAAATTTTCATCTGTACTGAACATCAGACCTTTCTATCATTGTTCCCTAAATAATATAGTATAACAGCTATTTACATAGCATTTTGACTGTAACAGTAATCTAGAGTTGATTTAAAGTATATGGGAGAATGTGTGTAGGCTATATGCAAATACCAAGCCATTTTATATAAGAGACTGGAGTATCTGCAGATTTTGGTATCTGCATGGGGTTCTGAAATTCTCCCTCAACCATGGATACACAGAGACAACAGTAATTTGGGTAACTGAATGAAGGTGTGCAATGCACTAAGCAGTTGTTAGGGACAGGCCCATTGTTGATAGCAATGAGGCAAGGAGAGGAGTTTAGAAAAACTCCCAAGTCTGGGGTTTCTGGGAAGGGAAGGTAGGGGTACAATACATCTAGAGTGTGATTAGAAGAAAAAGTAGGTTTGGAAGAGAAAGAATTTGTTTTGAAATGTGAGGCACTAATGTAGATCTGACCAATAGGGAGATGAGCAGAAGAGTAGTGGACCATTTAAAAAGATGGTCCACATCCCAGGTGTGGGTGACATGCCCAAGGAAGAATGTTTAGAGTTAGCAGACTCGGGTTAGAAGAGGAGAATAGAGTTGGGATCAGAACTCTGGGAAATGTTAACTGCAAAGACTAGACCGAGGAAGAGGAATCAGGAAGAATCTGAGACAGAGGGGCCAAAGAGAATCTGGAGAGACATGAGGAGCACTGGCAATTAGCACTCTAAAGTGCTGTAAAGGACAAATTAGACCAGGACTGAAATCCTGGACTAACCATCAGAAAGTCACTGTTAACTTCAGATGAGCTATTTCAGAGAAGTGGGAAGACAGAAGTCTGATGGTGTAGGTTACTGGGAAGAGATGAGAAGAGATAAAGAAACTAAAAATGGGGGTTTGCTCTTTGAAACAAACAGGTTGTACAATGAGGGTGAGAGGCCATGGAGTAACTAGAAGGGGATCTAGGATCAAGGCAAGTTTCTCAGCAGGATGGCTGTAAGATAGTGGGGCACTGAGCAGGTTTCCGGAGGAAAAGAACTGGTGAAGGAAAGAGCTCCAAGCTGTATGGAAGAGCAGAGTGATGGGTGCATTGAGAGCCTGCAGGAGGCCAGAGAGAAGAGGCTTCCAAAGCAGAGCAGAAGGTTCAGGCAGGCACTGGAAAGAACATCATGGTGGTGGGCTATGGAAGGGAGATTTGAGGCAAGCAGTAAAAATTTAGTATCACCACTACCAGGATTGGGAGAAGGAGCTAGCTTGCTAATGATCACAGGCATCTCTGAGAACCCAACAGAGACTGAAAGCAACTCAAATGTTATTGCCAAGTAGGGACAGTTAAAATCTATCAGGGCACAACAATCAGGTAACAGACTCTGACCCTCAGTGCCATCATCCACCTCCATCCCACCCAATTTTTACTCCGGCATGCACTGATTCAAAGTCTCTGTACACAACAGCAGGCTAAAGGCAGCAGTCTAGGAATTACCCTGGAACTTGTTAGAAATGAATGTATTATCCCAGATCTCATTCTGCATGAATCAAGACTCTGAATGAGATTTCACACATCAAAGTCCCAAGGCAATTGGAATACATGTTATGATTGGAGAACCAGTTCTCTGGCCTTTTCCAACTACTTGTTGCTTCTGAATATGCCATGGTATGTGTGTGTTGTCCTCTCCATGGAACAATGGTCTCTCCCTTCTAGCCAATTCTACTCCTTTAAGACTTTGTGTCAAGGTTATCTCCTCTCTGACTCTCACAGTCCTACTGAGAAGAACAATTTTCTCCCTTGAATGTGTTTCCATAGACTTCATATGGGCACTGTAGTGGTTTGGATATGAAAAGTCCCCTAAAAGCTCCAGTGTTCATTCAGGAGGTGAAATGATTAGATTGTGAGAACCATAACCTAAATCATAGATTAATCCATTTGATGGATTAAAAATTTGAAAGGACTACTGCACAGGGGGACAATTGCAGGCATATAGAGTGTAGGGGGAGGAAGTTGGTCACTGGAGTTTATATTTTGTTCTAGAGACTTGCTTTCTCTGCTTCCCAGCTGTCATGATCTGAGCAGCTTTCCTCCACCATGCTTTTTTACCATGATGTTCTGCCTCACTTGGACCCAGAACAATGGAGTTGGCCAACCATGGACTAAATTTCTGAAAACATGAGTTCAAAATAAACTTTCCCTACTTTATGTTGTTCTTGTCAGGTGTTTTGGATGCAGCGATAAAAAGTTAGCTAACTCAGGTACTGCGATATTGCTTTCATTTATCCTCCGCACCCAACACAATCCAGGTGAAGTTATAGTTCTGAAAGTTGCCTGTAGTCAATGAATGAAACCCAGGACCCCATTCTCAGCCCAGTGCCCTAACCAAAGTGCTATGACCATTTTATACACAAGGAAAAACATACCTGTTCTTAAAATAAAGCTATTCTTTAAGTCCAAGTCCCGTACTTTATATTTGATTGATATTACCCCATAATTTGGGAAAATATTACATGTGTTTACAAAAAGTATATGTATTGTAAAAATAAAAACATTACATGTGTTCTGAAAATTCAAAAAGCTGTAGTTCACTCAAATCATTTTATGTTCTACATAAAGTTCGAATCTCAGTCCTAACCTTGGACAGCTCTTTTCCCAAGTGGCTATAAAGAAATGCAGAGTTTGAAAACATCAGAACATCATTGATTGTGTCATTTTCCAAGTGTGGAAACTCTCTATGGAACTGGTCTTCCAATAGAGCAAGGAGGATCAACTAAATTACAACCATCTTTTTCTTAATCTGTAAACTTCTGGGTATGAAAACCCAGTTCCTTGCCTTTATTCTTTCTTTTGGAGGGCTTGGCATAGAACTTTTGCTTAATAGACCTATTTCTAATCAACCTCCTCTACCTATTACAGTGAAACTGAGCCAAGAAAGCTGTGTTAACTGGGCAATCTGTTGAGCTATATGTTTATCTCCTCCTTCCAGATCTGCCCCTATAATTTGGAATTATCCCTTGCAAACATGGGCCGATCTAATGTTTAAGAAATAATGTTTAAGAATTGTTGTATTATTAAATAAGTCAGGAACTAGGAGCCTCAGGGAGCAAGGGAAAAGCAGAGAAATCTACCTCCAAAGGATCTCAAACCCACTATCTTGTTAATCAGGTTAGGGAAAAAAATGCTTTTTTTTCAATGTTTTCAGAAATTCTAATATTGAAAATTCTTTCCCTGCTGTCCCCAGTTCATTAAGGCCTGCTTGCCAGTTGCATTGTGTGGGAAAGAATCTGTCTCTCTGTCACTAATGTTACCTTAAAAATGGCAAAATTTTTGAAATTGATGCAAAAGAATTCATCTTAAAAAATAAGAATTCGTCAAGAATTTGTCTCAGAGTCCTGGAACTTTTGTGCATCTGGAAGAGATGTGTGGACCCCTTCAATCAAATAAGGGCATGAGGGGAAATGAGAACAACACATGTCTTCCTCCACAAGACCCTATTCCAGAACTTTCCATAGATTATATTACTGAATCTTCACAAGAGACCCTCAAAGAAGGTACTGGTAATCTCATTTTATGGACCAGGTAACTGAGGATTGGAGAGGCCAAGAAAACTATCTAGAATGTTATAGCTAGTGAGACTATTAAGAATTATACTTCCTTAGGTCACATTCTGCCTATCTCAAAAGCTATGCTTTCAAAGCAACAAAAACTACACTAGTTTGGAATGCGTACTATTTTTCTAAAACATGTCTGTGTTAGTCAATTTTTCATTGCTGTAACCAAACACCTTGACATAGACAACTTAAGAAAAAGATTATTTTGGCTTATGGTTTCAGAGATTTTAATCCATGGTCAGCTGACTCCACTACTCTGGGTCTGAGGTGAGGCATAACATCCTGGTGGAAAGACCTGGTAGAGAAAATCTGCTCAGCTCATGGAAGCCAGGAAGAAGAGATGGGGATGAGGGAGGCCTGGGACAAGAAATACCCACCTAGTTCTTCCATCCATGACCTGTTGCTTATAGTTTCTACCACCTCCAAATAGTCAATTCATTTATCAATGGATTGATCCACTGATGAGGTCAGAGCCCTCATGATCATTGAATTGTTTCCCAAAAGCTTCACCTCTGAACATCATTGCCTTGGGGCCAACTCTTCAGAACATGAGCCTTTGGGAAACATTTCAGATCCTAACCATAATAGCATCCTTTGGAATTGGCACATAGTCAGCGCTTAATAAATGTATTCATATAATACAAAAGAAGCATCATGAGCTATTGTGAAAGGCTTTCCTACCAGAAATCTGATTTCCCTTTTCTTTCATGGTCATTGAAATTCTCAAGTTACCCACTCTATAGAATTAAGCCAACTGAGGCACTTCATTAGAATGCCAATGTTTCCTGCCATGAAGGGAATTCCAAATGAGAACTCATTAAATGTTTATTAACTGTTTATTTTACCCAAGGCTCTATGGTAGATGCTGTGGAGAACACACACACACACACACACACAAAACAAAACAAAAACCATGTGCCTTCAAGAAACTTACAAGTTAAACAGTAATTTAGGATTTAAACAATAGTTCAAGGTGGCAAATAGAGGAGTTGTCACCAGTCCTCTCTAATTCACCTGTACAAGCTGAGTTACCAAATAAGTTTTCTACCCAACTTCTATAACCTAATTATATAAGGCATAATACCCTTACTGAATACCTTAGTAGCTTTGAATATGAATTTCAGTAAAGTATTTCCTGCCACCCACCTGAGGAAAGAAGCCTGAGATTGCATTTAAGTAGAATGGAAGAATGGAGAATGTATCAAAACTGGCTGTATAAAGTGGGGATGGCTTAAGGAGTATGTATTGAGGGGGAGACTTTAGAAAGAAAAGTCTTAGTTTAGGTTTGCATATGCCACATAGACTTGTCTGCTTAATCACATCCTATTACTTTAGCTGCCTTAGAAAGTCTCAAATACTCTAGATAGGAAGAAAATTAAGCCTATCCCTTGACAACCTTTGTTTCATGTACAAAGGACTGGCAATTGGAATCATCCAGACCCCTTCCTGGTCACAGTTTTCTCAGAATCAGACATGACAAGTTAAAAATTTGCTTAGAACCAGTGGTGTGCTCCATGGGGCTTGTATGTACTAGCTACAGAAAGATAACTGTGAAATTGGAATTTTTGCAAGATAGTTGTTAAACTGTTGGTAACTGGCCATGGTGGGAGCATTTAAACTGTGGAAATTGGCAAAGTTACAAATCAAACCTTTTTACAGACAATCCCCAATTTATGACAGTTTGACTTAAAGATTTTTCAATCTTATGATGGTGTGAAAACAATACAAATGTACAAACTGTATTTCAAATTTTGAATTCAAATATTTTCCTGGGCTAGTGGTATGCAGTATGATACTACCTCAAAAGGCTTGGTAGTAACAGAAAGCCACCATTTCCTGTCAGCCACACAATCAGAAGGGAAAACAACTGACACTCTGCAGTATGCTGAGTTTCTAAACTCTAGTAGGCTAGGTGTATTTGATGAATTTTTTTTTTTTTTTTTTGGATCAGAGATTGAACCCAGGACACTCTACCACTGAATCACATCCTCAACATTTTTTGTATTTTATATGGAGATAGTGTCTCAGTGAGTTGCTTAGGGCCTCCCTAAATTGCTGAAGCTGGCTTTGACCTCGAGATCCTCCTATCTCAGTCTCTCGAGTCACTGGGATTACAGGCATGCCCCACTGTGCCCAGCTACTCAATGCATTTTGACTCACAACATTTTCAACTTATAAAACGTTTCTAAGTAAATATACCTAGTGTAAGTTGAAGGGCACCAATATTTTTTTGGAATGCCAATTGGCCAGAACACCACTACCTTGTCTTCTCTTTGATTTATAAATTTACATAAACTCTGTCATTTGGTGAATCTAAAATTTAAAATGATATGCTTAATGAATTTTATGATTTGGGCATTCACCTTTAAAAAGCCAAGGATGTTTTTTCAAAGAGCCATTAAGCTCTTATAAATTACAGCAAGTGTTCCAAGAATATGACCCTGGATGGATCTTCCTCCTCCTCCTCCTCCTCCTCCTCCTCCTCCTCCTCCTCCTCTTCTTCTTCTTCTTCTTCTTCTTCTTCTTCTTCTTCTTCTTTCTTCTTCTTCACTATCATCATCAACAACAACATCATCATCATCATATGGGAACTTGTTAGAAATGCAAATTCTCCTGCTTCACCCCAGATCTAAGGAACCAGCAACACTAGGGAGGGGGCCCCAGAAAATTATGTTTTAGCAAGTCTTCCAGGTGAGACGCTAACCTATTAAACCTTATTCCAAAGTGTAAAGCAATCAAACTTTTGCCTTCTACCATTTAAATATTGTGTGCACATTTCACACACTTATGTAATAAAGCATTAGGTACCTTAGAGTTCCATTGTGTCTCAGTTTCATCTAATAGTCAGTCCTGAAAATGGTATTCAGGCCTTTTTACTCTCTTCCCACACTGAATCATGAGTAATCTTTGTGACCAACAGAGTACTCAGAAATGTCAATCAGTGACTTCTGAAGTTAAGTCATAAAAGGCATCACAGCTTCCACTGTTTTCTTGAGGCTTTGCTTTGGGGGACACAGTCACCATGCTATGAGGACGGTTAAGCAGGCCTATGGAAAAGTCTATGTGACCAGAAGAGACACAACAATAGCCAATCCCAACTTGCCATCCATGAGAGTGCACCATCTTGGAAATGGGTCCTCTAGCCCTACTTGACCTTTCAAATGACTTACAGCCCTGCAGAACTAACTTACTTTTTTTCTTTCTTTCTTTCTTTCTTTCTTTCTTCCTTCCTTCCTTTCTTTCTTTCTTTCTTTCTTTCTTTCTTTCTTTCTTTCTTTCTTTCTTTCTTTCTTTCTTTCTTTCTTTCTTTTCTCTCTCTCTCTCTCTCTCTCTCTCTCTCTCTCTTACTTTCTTTTCTTTCTTTTTCTACTGGGTATTGAACCTAGGGGTACTATGCCACTGAGCTGCATCCTCAACCCTTTTAATTTTAATTTGAGACAGAGTCTCACTAAATTGCCAAATCTGGTTTTGAACTTGGGAGCCTCCTGTTTCAACCTCTCAAGTTTCTGGGATTACAGGTGTGCCTTAGTCCCTGGCTAACTTCTGACTGCAACTACATGAAAGACCTAGAGCTAGAACTACCTGGTTAGCCCCTTCTTGCTTTCTGGATCTACAGAAACTGAGATTTAAGGCACTAAGTTTTGCATGATTTGTTTCACAGCCATAGACAACCAATCCACTCTACCAAGAGTGGATGAAGATAAATGTGGCAGCCATGTCTGGGAATTTGAATGACACAAAGATATTTGAAACATATTTTCCACAACAGGTTAGTGTTTATATGGGAGAGACATATGCACTAAAAGTAAAAAATTTTGATTCTGGGGATTGAACCCAGGGCTATTTTGCCATCGAACTGTATCCCCAGTCCTTTATTATTTTTTAAATTTGAGACAGGTCATTTCTAAGTGCTAAAATTGTCATTAAATTGTTCAGCTGGTTTGAACTTGCAATTCCCCTCCCTCATCCTCCCAAGTCACTGGATTACAGGTGTTCATCACCACACCCAAGCTAAAAGTAAAAGTTTTTAAAGGAGCATTACTTATTGTTGACTTAAGAAATAATACAAGTCCAGGGAAAAAAATGCTCACGCAGAACCTTTGAGAAATGAACTGTGCTACAAAGTCAAGTTTTCCATTCCCCTTTATGCCCCTGCCAAGCTTTTAATCTGTTCCCTTTCTAAATGTTCTACTACATACTTACTTAGCTTTCTCAGCACAGCAAATAGGAAATCCTTATTGCTGATGAGGTAAGGCTGCTGTTGTGAAACTAGTTTATATTGGGCACTCAGGATGTCATTGCAGCTGTCATTTGGGGGCCAGGGCTGCATGTCAGTGATGGCCCCCAGTATGCCTGGGCAGCATAAAAGATAAGACCAACCCTTGGCTTCAAGAGTCTACATACATCATTTCATTCATTCCTTACGAACTCATGTTCATGCCTTTTTCCCTGTGTGAAAACTACAACTTGGAGCAAATGAGTGAGATTGGACTATGACTGACTCCAACTCATGCTTTTCAGAATCTACCATGTGCCTTCAAGGAACTCTTTCTTTGCTCAGAAATCCCATTGCCTTCCATTTCATAATATTTGAAGGTAATACATGTTCAGTAGATAAAGCCCAAAAGGTGTCGAAGTCAGGTTTCCTAGTCAACCACCAATAGCTCTCTTCTCTGGAGGTCACTATGTCTTCCAGTTTTTTGTGCGTTTTCCTCTCTCTTTATGTCTAAACACATACACACACACACACATACAAACACAACATATACACATATCCATAGATATAGACACACACACACACACACACCCCTATCGGTTCATAGAGAAGTTTGATATTATGAGATTCAAAGACCTGTCAATATTTACTTTTAGTAAATTTCTCATAAAATTTCTCCTTTTGACCTAAGTTCAGAAGTTGAGCTATAGTGCAGGATAAAAAGTGTCCTAGGCATTTATTGTCTCCACAGGTTGTATCCTGTAAACGTCTAGCAATGAAATGTTTTGTTAACTTCAGATAAGCCTTTGGTTCTGAAGTAATGTTCCACTAAAGACATAAAAACATGATGGAATAAGACACTAAAAAAATAAAGAAAAATTCCTCTGCCCATCCTTGCACCAAGCTTGTGATCCAGATGTATGTGAGGGATATTGATAGTTTTGGGATAATAGGAGCACTTAGAGCTACTGCCCTCTTTTTCCTTAATGTTAGAAATCTCTGATTATGAGCCTAGCCTTGGGAAAGGAATCATTTTTTTGTGTAAACCAATTAAGGCCATCCTTTTCCCTGTTTTTCCAACTTCTCTATACCGTGGTTTAACTCTGGACAATAAGATCTAAACAGAAGATGCCTTGGGCATTTCTGGGAAAGCATTTTTTCTCTTTATCACAAGAAAAATACAGTTGGCTCTTCCCCTTCCTCTTTCTTCATGCATCAAATGCAGACATGATGTCTGGAACTATAGCAGTCATCTGATGACCGTGAGAGAACCATCAAGAGAATCACACATCAAACTTGACACGGAGCTGCTGAAAGAACAACAAAGCATCTTACATCCACACTTCATATTATATCAGAAACAATAATTTAAGCAGCTTTGGTTAGGTGTTTTTTGTTTGTTTGTTTGCCTTTTTTTGTTTTTTGTTTTTTGTTTTTTGTTTTTTTTTGCTTCTTGCAGCTGAAAGCATCCCTAAATAATACTAATGGTGATGAACTGCAACCGCAAAGCTTAGAGCAACAGAACATGCAATTTTTGCTCTTCCTCCACTTAAACCAAAGGAAACAGCTACAGCAGGCCTGATCTACCTTCCCAAGTCACATCTTTCCCAAATCACACATGGTAAATCTAGGGTAAATTTTGCCAGTTCTCCAAAATGGTGCAGTTTAATTGGCATTATAACTAATATTATAGTTAGAAATGCATATTGGTAAAATGGAACAAACATATATTACTGTGACCAAAATACCTGATAAGAACAACTTAGAAGAGCCAGGCCTGATGGTGCACACCTATAATCCCAGCAGCTCGGGAGGTTTAGACAGGTGGATCACAAGATATCAGCCAAAAGTGAGGCACTAAACAACTCAGCGAGACCCTATATCTAAATAAAAAATACAAACTAGGGCTATGGATATGGCTCAATGATCAAGTGCCTCTAAATTTACTCACCAGTACAAAAAAAAAAAAAAAAGAACAACTTAGAAGAGGAAAAATTTATTTTTGGGTTCATGATTTCAGAGGTCTCAGTCTATGGTTGGACAACTTCATTGCTCTGGACTTGAGGTGAGGTAGAACATCATGGTGGAAGGGCATGGCAGAGGAAAGCTGCTCAGTTCATGACAGCCAGGAAGCAGTGAAAACAAGACAGGAACCAGGGGCAAAATATAATTCCCAAGGACACATCATATCCCCAGTGACCTACTTCTACAGCCACACCCCATCTGCTTCCATTTACCACTCAGTAGTCCTTTCAAATTATTAATCCATCAAATGGATTAATCCACTGATTAGTTATAGCTCTCCTAACTTAATCACTTCACTTCCTGCATTAACATAGGAGCTTTTGAGCAACATCTCATATCCAAATGTGATATGAGATGTACCCAGATGAAGCCTATGGAAACATTCTCAAGGGAGCAAGTGGTTCATTCCACATCTAAACATTCCTGCATAAACTATCACATAAGCTTATGAGGGAACATCTCATATTCAAACTATAACACTTAGTGAGCATTAACATTGTGACTATTCTTCTATGGGTCTCATTTTCTCATCTATAAAATGAAGAAGTTATACTGGATAATTCCTGGGGTCCCTTCAGATCTGATATTTTATATAAACTGTGAACCAAAATAAACTATTTTTAAAACTATCTAAATTTCTCTGTTTCCTCCTAATTTGCTGGCGGTTTTCTAACCACTATAGTTGACATTCTAATTCCTTGGGTAAGTTTCAAAAAAACAAATACATGTGAATTTGCTCATAAAATATATCTATCCTGTCTTTTCAAAGTACATTGGAACAAATGCAGTGGCAGCTTCATACCGTGGAAATGACAGCTGCAGCAGAGGATCCTACTGTGCTTTCCAGGAGTAAGGTTCTTCCATCACATAGAGCTGTTTCCCAGTACCCAAAGACAGGCCTGCCTTCTTCCAGAATTGTTAAACCATGATGGACAGATTCAAATTCTCCCTGTAGTCATTCTTTCCATGTTTGCTAGCTATCCATTTTCTCCTTTTAAAATTAGCATGATCTTTTTGTGCTTCTGTCCTTGATCTTTCACTTAAGGGAAATTAAACTATTTACAATAGATGACTCTCTCAGTACTTAACTTTATTATACTGCTTGCATATTCATTATTGTCCAGGCTGCCATTTAGCTTGTGCTGTGTGGTGAATTCTGAACTAGGCAACTCAGCTGGATAATTTGATAGGCTTTCAGGAGAAGGCCCAGATATCTCCCTTTTATCTTTTTTCACCAACACGCACAGACCCATACACATGCATGAAGCCAGTCAAAGGCACTGCACTGAGATGTTGGCATTGTGCCAGTCATAGCTTGAGTTCTGGGTAGTCAGAAATAAAAGGGTCCTCTTGACCTTAGAATCCTATGATCAAGTAAAGAACATAGATAAGTGGATTAATACTGTACTACAAGGTTATAAGTGTAGCCATTGAGGTATGTGTATAGCACCATAAGCCCAGCCTAACCCCACATGTGGGGCCTGCCTTGGTCCTCCTCCCAGGTATTTCAGTTACATTTAGAAGGGGCCTAGAAATCAGGTCCATATGTAAAGTCTTGGTCTCTGGTATGGTGGTATAGGGTAATGATACAGACCTTTAAGAGATGGATGTCTAGTAGAAGATCCTTATGTTGTCGAAAACACTCCTCCAGGTGACTGTGGGATCTCTTTATGCCTCTCTGCTCCATTTTGAGATGTTCCATTTGCTCCTACAGATATGTGAACATTCACTGCCCTCACCAGAGGACAACTAAGTAGAGATGTGTGATCTTGGATTTTGAACCTCCAAAACTGAACTGAACAACCCTTTCTTAGGTATTTCATTATAGTAAAACAAAACAGCCTAACATACAGCCAAAAGGGTATGTTTATAAGTATATATACTTTTTAGACTGTTTCACAACACTATGGATTCTGGAAATATGGAATCCAGATAAAGAAGACCTTGCCTTGCCTTTGAAGTTTCTAAATGAGCTATGTAGAGGATGAGTTTTCTCAGACTTTTGGGGGTGAGGATGGGGCTGTAAAGAGTCTTGTGGTCAGAAAAGAGCAAGTTCAAAAACACTGCCCAGTATAGGTGTGGAATTGGGGCTGGGTACCCAAAGGGAAACAGCGCTTTGGTCTCAAGGCAGCCTGTTCCCTCTAGGACAGTGGGCGTCTCTTACATCTCTGATGGACAAATAAAACAGTGGGACCACAGAGAAAAATCTCTCAAATGATGGAAGGACTAGAAATAAGCCCCTAGCAGAAGAAAGAAAAAGGAAAACAGGGGAAGCTGAGGGACAGGCTAAGTTCAGTCTTTCTAAAATGTAAAGAGTTGTCAGAAAAAGGGAATTTCTCTTCCTTATTGTTGACAAAATAAGCCAAAATGGTTCCTGGGGTCACCTGGTATCCCAGGAAAACCATCCTGACAGTGATACTCACTGGGGAGATACTGAATCCCTCTCTCTGGAGGACATTAAAAGGAAGATGGATTCTCATCACCACTGGATGGTTTACTGTGGCCCAGCTCAGAGTAAAGTGCAGATTAATGGACTCCCAGGTCCCTTCAAGTCTGCATATCTTCTGCCAAATAAAGTCTGAAAGAAGTTGTGTGTTCTGCAAGTTCCATCATAAAATCAAGGGCATGTTAAATGAACATGCTTATAGCATTCCAACCACTCCAATGCTGATAATTTCTTTTCCTCCTTCTTTTTAAATTTAAAACTCAGACTTTCAATTTATTAAAAAAAACAAAGGACTATAAAACAGGTAGAATAATTCATTTGGGCCATTTTACAATAGATATTTCCTCTTACCAAACAAATTGACCAACTTACTCCATTTTCTAGTCCATAGAAAGTATTTTTTATTCTGGATATTTTGAAGAGTACAAAAAGTAGAGAGAATGGTATAGCAAAGCCCATGTACTCATTACCCTGATTCAACAACATAGCTAATAAAATTAGTGATATTCTGTGGAATTAAATGTCCTCAATTGGTCTAGATCACAGCTGGTTTGCTCAAATCAGCATCCAAATATGGATCTTGCATTGTATTTGTGTTCTGTCCCTGAATTTCCGAAGTTTCACACCCTCAACTATTGCAGTAACTAACAAAGAACAGCTCACACTCTAGATTTGCTTCTTTGTGGTATTTCACTTGTTCTTCTGTTCCCTGTATTTCTAAACATTGGAACTTGACTTTTCAATTTGACTAATTTCAGGTTCAGCTTTATTTTGTCAAGAACTCTTCTGAGGCGGTGCTGAATGGTTTGTATTTCAGGAGGACCACAGGACTGTCTGTTTCACTCATAATGATGCTATCATTAATCAGTGGGTTCAGGAGGTGACAGTCAGACTCCTTACTATGGTAAAGTTCCCTATCAACCTTTAACTATTGATTTCATCCATGGACAGTCGTTGCCTGAATCAAAACTTTCACCAAGGATTGCAAAATTGTGATTTTTCTAATTTTACCATTCTTCCGCATTAATTTATACATCCCCTTTTTTTGTCATATATTTTGGTTTTAATGAGGAAAAAAATTTGCCCAAATATGCATCAATGGAAGTGGTTGATGACACTGCAGGAATTAAGGAGTATCTCTCATCTAAAACTAGAGATTTTGGCTTAGGAGATAATGGTGATGTGAAGACAGAGGGTTAAAAAAAAAAAGAAAAGAAAAAGAAAAATCTCTGAGCTCAAAATATAAGAGAAGCATTTTTAGAATGGGGGCCATAGGCCTGGGGATCCAGCAGGTTTGAATACTCTTCTATATGGTCTTCATGCTGGCTATAAGTCCTGAGAAGCATGTGGATTCATGGAAGGAAAAAATAAAATGCATGAAAGCAAGACTGGGAAAAAGAGGAGGGGAAGAAGGAGTATCAGGCATGTGAGGAAAGTATTTGAGTGAAATTTAGAGATACCAGGGCATCTGCTGTCAAGGTGGGTGAGAAAATTCAAATCTACGTGCTTCTAGAAGGCCTGAAAGGTGAGCCTGTTGAATGAAGGGTCCAGAGGCATCCTGACTCCACTCACTGCGTCTAGAAGGGAAAACCAGTACAAGCCCCACTTACCACCTTTGTCCATGGGGAGGTCCAAGGACCACTAATGCTGGAGAGCAGGCCTGGCAAGGTACCTGCTGTAGCTATCCCTCCTGTGCCAGACTGCTCCTGACCCAGATCTTTATTTCTCCTTCAGGGGAAACATTATCATCCTCATTTGTTCTCTGTTCCCTACACAAACCTACCTGGAGAGAAAATGGATATCAAATTTGCTTACACAATCATCACCAGCTTAGTTAGCCGCTTTTGAAGGCCTAGAGTGTTAATATAGATAAGTTGCTCCAGCTGACACTGTTTAGTAATTAGAATTTCCTGCTATAAAATGAATTTCTGACCACACTGCCACTCTTGAGCCAGGCAATGTGTAAAGGTGAGAAAGGGGAAACCTCTATAAGAAGTTACAAAACTATGCTGGGGACTGTCTTTTTGGCTCAGATATTTAAATGACAGGGACAAAAGATGGAGAGAGAGACATGTAAGCCAAGATGACTTTTTAAAGTAGATCTAGGTATTGTTAGAACTTCCTTCAAATAAAAGCCCCAAATCATTGAGTGTTATGAAAAATAAAGACAACAAAGAGGTATATAAATGATATTTGCAGCAATAAAAGAAAAGGACCGACACACTGGTGACTGCATGGCAAAATGGTAGGAAGCACAAAACAAAGTTTTGAAGTCCCAACTGGGTTTTTATTTCTTTTATTAAAAAAAAAAAAAAAAAAAAAGTCTTTCCAAAAGGAGAAACAAAATTAGTCAACAAATATAAGAAAAAAATGTTCAACTTCTCTAGCAATCAGGAAAATGCAAATCAAAACTACATGGTGATTTTATCTCACTCTAGTCAGAATGGCAATGATCAAGAGTATGAACAACAATAAATGCTGGCTGGAGAAGTTGTGGGGGAAGTGTGCACTTATGCATTGTTGATGGGACTGCAGACTAGTACAACCACTCTGGAAAGCAGTGTGAAGATGCCTCCAAAAACTAGGGATGGAACCAGCATATGACCCAGTTATCTACTACTTGGTGTTTTCCCCAAAGATCTCAAATTGGCATACTATAGCAAAACAGCTATATCAATGTTTTTAGTAGAAAAATTCACAATATTTAAATTATGAATCAACTCAGGTGCCTGTCAATATGTCAATAAATGGATTAAGACACTGTGAAATATAAGTTGTGAAAATACACACACATATATATATCACATGTGCACATGCACACGCACACACACACACACACACACACACACATACACAAACACAACAATGGTATTCTACTCAGCCCTAAAAAAAGATGAAATTATTGCATTTTCCAGTAAATGGATGGAAATGAAGAATATCATGCTAAGTGAAATAGACCAAATTCAGAAATGTAAAGGTCAAATGTTTTCTCTCATATGTGCAAGTCTGAATAAAATAAAGGGGGAGGGAACATAAAGAAAGGGGGATAACATAAAGAACCAATCAAATACAAAGTAATAGACAAGCAAAAGCAAGTCTAGCAGAGTACAGGAAGGAGAACAGGAGAGTTGGGGAGGACAGGAGGGAAAAGGGGAAAAGGGGGAATCATGAACTGAAATCAATTTCCACACATGTAGAAAATTTTGGGGATGAACCCAACTACTAAATATAACTCTAAAGTTCTTATTAAAAAAAAAAAAAAAAAAGAGGGAAAGAGTCTTCAAATTGGGCAGTGCAGAGTCAGTGTCCTAGAAAACAACTGAAGTCCACAAGAACTCAGGAGGTGTAAGAAATCATCAAGCTACATCGGGTCCTTACTTATGGGTGGAAGTGGAGTGCTCAAAAAAACTTTAGAGAACCTGTTAATAAAGCCCATGAGTCCCTGGAGAAGCCAGGAGACCTGAGTGGAGAAAATCCTGCTTCCTATAAAGAGGAAAAGGCTGATTTCAGAATGTATAGGTAGTACATTCTGACCTAAAACCTCATTAAAAACATAAATGCATTATTCAACAGGTTTGTGAGCATCACAAAAAGACACACTGATCTCTTCTACCAATGTATATTAACAATAAAGATGCCACATTCTGGGCTGTACATTACATGACACTCTTAGGGCAAGTGTCTTAGAAAGTCATTCTGAAGCTCTTAATTAAGAAAATCAACACTGGTCAAAGTAAGATGATGCAGTAATCAGGCAAGAATTTGATCTTGTTGCCTTTCATAGTGTGAGATAGTAAAATGGACATTAAGACTCATAAGGAAAGCTCCTCTTATATTTGGAGGGATGGAGTTTGGGAGAAAATGCGTAGTCTTAACCAAAGAAGGAAACCCTACTCAACACCCATCATGTATAGCTTCAGGTATGACATACTCCAGACACCAGAGATGAATTAGACTTTGCCCCGGATCCAAAGATACCACACTATGGAAATCTCTCATGTAGACACCATAGAATCCTGTGTGTTCATGCCTGTGTGATAGCATGAGTTGCTTCAAAAGGGAAGGGTCCAACTCCTGTCCAGACAAAGCTTCTAGCTGAGCTGAGATATGGAGGTACATTTGATATGGCTCCTAAGGAGAGAAGAGGACTTTATCCGCTCTGAATCTAGGGGGGAAAAATGAACATTTGATTTGAAGATAATGATACAGGAAAAACGCTGAACATAGCATGTTCTTGGGAAAGTGTAGAGTCCAGTTCTCCAGAATGAAGGATTGAGGCTCATTCCTTCATTTGTTCATTCATTCTATAACTTATTAACAGTGAGATGCTATTCTAGACTCTGACACTCTAGTGAGTCTGAGAGACTCAGCCTCTGGCCTCATTGAGCTCACACTGTAACTGAGGACATGGAGAAAACAAATACAAACTCATGCTGTTATTTTCTGTATTATTTTTTGAATAAAAAATATTTGATACATACACAGATAAGTATTTTGTAAATAAACTTATAAGGCACTCACTGCAAACTGGAGAACTCACTAGCCAAACCAAGGCTACATTTACATCCACTTATAATTAGAATGAGTGCTTAGAAGAATATATGTGTATGTGTGCTTACATGTATGTACGTAAGAGAGAGAGAGAGAGAGAGAAATACAACAATGAATCACAAGGGACCTGCCTGTTCTGGGAGAAGGGGATTAAGGAAGCTTCTCTAAGTAAGTTTGTTAAGAAATGAGAATGTATAGTCAGGCAGGAACTTTGAATGACAGTCAGGCATAGGATTTAGACTGCACAATGCTCAGATTAGTAGTAACAATAAAAATAATAATGGCAAACCATCCTGGGGACTTACTGTATATTCTGCTAAACGCTGTACATATCTATTTGAACTTTGCAACATCCTATAAAGCAGATCTTGCTTTCCTTATTTTACAACTGAGGAAACTGAGATTCAGCAAGGTTGAGTGATATATGCAAGGTCGTAGAGCTGGTAAATTGAGAACTGAGAGCTGACATGTGGCAAAATGGGGCAAGAAATGAGAAAAATTACATTTGCTGGCTTAGCAGAGTTATATTCCTTTCACTTGACTATTTTCTAAATGATGTACTTCAAATTACATATTTATTCACTAAGTCTATCCATTAGGCATCTAATATGGGGCACTACTCTCAGCTCAGAGAAGATGGTCTAACTCCCTGGGCAGATGGGCCTTTAGCTAAATTTATAGCCAATTAGTGCTGGGAACCAATAGCATTTCCTCCTATGGAAAGTTGAGTTCGTTTTTCATCAAAATATTATTTAATGGCAAGACCCCAAGTGGAATGTTCCAGAAGACCTTTAGCAATTGTGCACTGCCTGTTATTTAAACTAAAAACAATGCTGTGAAAAACTGCACTTCAGCACAAGTTGCACCAAACAGAATTGGCCGGCTGAAAAGGAGACATGATGATTGAAATATTTTCCAGACTATTACATCCTTGAAGGGTTTAAACAGTGAGGAAAAAGACAGGGAAGGGGAGGAGGGTGATTTAGGGTGGTTCATTTAAGAACAACAGGATTAAATTAACCTTGGGGGTGGGGGGCGGCGCAGGAAGGAGAGTGGCTGGGAGAAACATTATGCAAGATGCAAGAAGCTTCCCGAAGGAGAAGTGTTCTGGGCTGCAAAATTTTCCAGCCCAGCAAAGCAGGCAAAGCCATCTATCATTAAAGTCATTTACAAGCAAACTTGACAAATTGCTGAGAAAATATATGATGGGCCACATTCCTAAACAGTGTTAGGAATGGACAAACTTAAGAGGTCTTTTCTGCCTTTAATTTGGGAAAAACTGACAATTTCTTGACACTGGTTTTCCTGCATTTTTTAAGCCTCTTTTCCTCCACTTTAAAATGGATATCAAGAAATCAGTTCCCCACTATGATTTTCAGGTGTCACATCAATTATAGCTGTAATATAATTTTGATCCAGGAAAAGAGATGGATTGCATTACAATTTTTAAAACTCAACTAACTGAATGGTTGACTTCTTAATCCTAGTTTAGTTATAATTTTCAGTCAGGCTGCAGAAATTCTAAATTACACAAGGCAGCTGAAAGATTAAAAAAAAATATTTCCAGAATTAAAACCCGGCAGACCTAAACATTTATTGACTTCTCAGCATATTGAGAAAAATCAAAAGTGTGCCTGTGGGGGAAAGGGTGTGACAGTTCCAGCTTTGTCAGGCCTGAAAATCTTCTATAAATCTCCTCAGCTATCTTCAGTGCTTTGCTATTTCAGAGACATCTCCAAGCTCCAACTCCACATGACCAGAATTAATGTCTGTGCATTGCTGCCCCCTGCTGGATGCTTGGAACCCATTTTTGTTTGGGGTCCAAGAAAATTTGCAAATTTCAATTACTTTTCAATTTCCTTTCCTTCCATTTCTCCATTCCCTGACAGCTCTCCCCTCTCCAAAGGACCCTGGTAGGAGACAGTTACATCTGAGCTAATGGGCAAACAGTCCTTATAGTGCAATTAGTGGGCTTTCTCACAGAGTAACCTCAGTGAACCTCCATCTGCATGGCTGGCCAGAGGTGGTGAAAAATATGAAACGCACCATTTTGTTGCTCCACGTAACACTTGATGAAAACACTCCCTCGAATTAACATTAATTCAGGCACCAGTGGTTTATCTTCTTAGAGGATCCAGGGGTAGCCAAAATGTAGCCAGCCCTTTCTTTCCTCTCTCCCCTTCCTTGACATTTTATATGCTTCCTTCTTGCCCATAAGGCTGCTACATCCTGGGATACCACCCACCTCAAATGCCATTAAAGATCAGGGCTCTGCCGAAGTTCCAGAGCCTTTGAAATGACGAGCCATCAAGGTATCCGTGTTCACTGAGGCCTGGTGGGACTGTACTGAGTTTATTTTTATAGTTATATGTCTGGAATATGGCATGCTTCAGAAGGAATGGATGGAAGGAAGGAAGTAATTTCAGTAGGGATGACCCTGTCTCCACTGTGCCAGGTAGTGGGAGTCCAGGAGGGACAAGTTACATGCCACCATCCTTACCCAGCTTGCAACTTAGTGGTCAGATCTTAGGATCTCATCCACAAGAGCTGAGGTCTCAAAGTCACTCTTAACAAAATCCCTTTCAGCAGTATCACCCATACATCTTTCTCAGAGCTTCTTTGCCTGCCCCCGGATCTGTCCAGTCTCCACCCTCACCACATTGAGCCCATGCTTACTGGTGTGCCCTCACAGGCCTCTTACAATAAAACAGTGATTCTCACAGTTCAATGAGGACCTTAGGCACTAACCCAGACCTACTGGACTAGAGACTACAGGGGGAACCCAGCTACTTGTGTTTAATAAGCCCTTGGAGTTATTCTAAGACATACTAGAAAACTGTTGCTATACATTTTTTCCATTTTTCTCCACACACCAACTGCCAACCAAAAATGGCTCTTGCCTAGGTCACATTAATGCCAATGGGAAAAAAAATAAAATTAAGAAGTCTGATAAACTGTTCTTCACACCAATAACTGATGCTGAAGGATTATTCATCCCTGGAGGCCTAGAATGAATATGAAACCTTTTGGGATATTGGCTCCTCACCTGCCAGGTTCTGGTCAGAAAAACTCTTATCGCTCTTTCTAGTCAGAAGAACTCTATCACTCCCTGCTTCTGTGTGGATTCTCCACGGGTGACAACAGTGATCACGTAGCCTCATGGCATCCCCTAGGAGCTTGATGGCAATGCATAATCCCAGGCTCCACCCCAAACTGGTTGATTTGAATCTGATTCTAAGGAATATGTCTAATTGGTCCTAGATCATTGAAAGTAGAAAAGAAATATCAGAATCAGATGCTTTCTGCTTGTTATGTGCACGCGCGCACACACACACACACACACACACACACACACACACCAGGGATTGTGGGATGGTTTTAGGACAGTCTGTCTTATTCAGCTCTGGGTCTTTGGGATCTGGAACAGAACCACATATATTCAATTTCAGTATTAATAAGTGTTTGATGAGTAAATAATGAGAGTGAACAAAGGACTTCCTTTGCTAACTAGGGATGCTTGAAAATTAGAAAGACAAAATCCAGGAATAAAAGTCTAATTGTGTGTTTTCAAGCACCATGGTGCTCAATAGAACCTGCAAGGTTATGGATGGGGGCCCTTAAATCACATCACGGGCCCAATTATAAGTGACGTTTACTCAGCATTTGTTAAGCAGCTGCCAGGCATCCACTGCCTGCCTGATTTCTCACCCACTCTGGAAAGGGAGTGAAGAGCTGTCAGCTTAACAAGTGACTCTGGTGTGGAACCCAGAGGAGTCCAAAGTGAGGGATTGGGGAATAGCAGTTTTGAAGACCAGGCAGTGCCATGTCACAGATGAGGGGCAAGCATGCAGAGAGGTCAGGTGGTCACTGTTCCCCAATCAGTCTTGTTGGACTGGCAGATAAGGGACCAGAGCTCAGACTTTGGACTAGGCTTTTTTAAATACCAGTATTGTGCCAAAACTCACCACAAATTTCTCTTCCACAATTGCTGCCCCTACTACCTCCATATTAACAGTGATGCTACTGTGAACCTCAAATTTCTAGTCTCCAAAACTGTGAGAAACAAATTTTTGTTGCTTATAAGCCACCATCCTGTGGTATTCTGTTGTGGCAGCTGGAATGGACTGATACCTCTCTCTGAGGAACAATATTACCATTCCCTCTATTTTGCTGATGGGGTGACAAAGGCCAGGATAGTAAAGGAATTTGTTCAACTGTGCCTCTGTCTCCTCTACAGGTGTCAATGCAATCAATGAGATAAAAAGTCCCAACCTTTCTACCTACATCTCACCCCAAGTCACCCTGCCTACCTCTGCCTCTTTTCTTCACGGTTACCCACATTCCTCAATACACACAACAGGCTGACCTACTTCATTTTCCTTCAATTTCTAGTCATTGATGAGGAAGGTAGAGTTAGTGGATAATAGAAAACCATGTAATACCCAAAATGTGCTTCTTTTGCTCAGGGAATTCGGGATATGATTTTCTTTTCCACAAGGTCTATTATTCCAACTAAGGTTCAAGTTTATTACAGAGAAATTCCCTGTCTCCTTAGCTGACCCTGGTTCCCAGAGGGAAAGGGAGACCAAGCAGTGGGACATAAGTGTCACCCTAGCAGAGGCACCAAGCAGATAATCCATTGGGAAGCCTGGAAGTAGGCTGCCAGTGTGGGAGTACCACCAGTCAGATTGATTCCAGGTTTTATAGAGATTGTTTTCCTTTGATAGACAGCTCTTCTGGAGGAAAGACTCTAACCCCAACCGAATTTCAATTTCACACTATACTCTGGAGCCAAAGGATGTGGGCGGGTATCCTGGTCAGTGGTCAGCCAGGACACTGGCAGCTCTCAGGGGGCATTTCACAGTGATGGCAGCAAGATTGCCTGTAATAGCACACTTACAGCTGATGGGCAGCAGCTGAGATAAAAAGACAAACCTGCAAGCCCAGCAGCCAGGCAAGGGCTATTTTAACACTGAAATAAAAATGATCCTTGGCAGGCTTGTCCCTCCTCTCCCTTCCCCTTGTTCCTCTAACCAAGTTTCTAAAAGGATATTCTAGTGTCCTTCTCACAAACAGCACAATCCTGAGGTCCACCTGGCAGATGGGGCTCCAACAGGACTTAGGCAATGATAGTGTTCTAGGAAGTGGGGATGTGGGGAGCTAATCAAGATGCTCAGGGCCAGAGTGCCTCTCGGTACCCCTGTAAGATGGAAGTTCCAGGGCTGTGAGGCTCATGCTGCTGTCCTGCTCACACAGCTAGCTCTGCAGAGCCCTGTCTCAGCTTTAGTGGGCCTGACCAGGTGTGAAAATCCTAAGCTTTTTATTTTACAATGGAAGGAAAGTTTTCTGCCACTTTAGAGGAGTTTTCATTCACATGTGGATGCAAACAAGAAGTTTGGGGGATGGGAGTGAAGGAGGTTTAGAGGGTGGAAGTACAAGAAGTTTGAGAGTGGGAGAGTAATAATTGGGTGATGGAGATACAGGAAGATTGAGGGGGTACTTAACCAGTTTGGGAGATAGATACATGGAGAAGGTATGAGTGAGGGCACACATGGATTATCTTGATCCTCCTAACACTAACACCCTGCTTTCTCTGCTCATACATACATGGGAGGAAAAAACAAAACCAAAACCAAACACATGCGTGTGTGTCTGCGTCTAGGTGTGCATATATATATATATACACACGCACATGTACAACAAAAATGTGTGTGTGTGTATATATATATATATATATGACTTGTCTGGGGCTCTGCAGACCCTCATGTTTCCTCCATCATAATTCTCTGGACTGGCTTACAGAGTCCTCCACATGGGCCTCTGGCCTCTCTGCAGACTGCATTTTCCAAAGTAGCCCAGCATCACCCATCCCACGCACTCTTGTTATGCATTCTTGTTATGCCCCTTCATAAGAGGGGCTCTATTTTCCACCCCCTAGAATCTGGGCAGGCCCTATGACTGCTTTCATGAACAGAATATGAGAAGCAGATGCTCCAGCTGCATTAGTCATTGATCAAAGAGGAATCACCCAATCAGGTGCTACCCAAATTATGATCAAAATAAAATGGTTGTCTGAAGCAACTACTTGGGATTGAACCTAGTTTGTTACTACTGTTATGAAAACAACTCCTCTAGTCCAAAATGTTTTCCCTGAGTCTAATTCATTATTAGTCAGCCCTGTGGGTTGAAGCTCAAACCTTGCTAAGTGTAAACAGCATCTAGAGATAAAAACTAGAGCTTATCCACCCACTAGGACTGGAGCACAGTAATGAGATCCTTAGGAACAGCCATGCCCTGAGCAAAGGGGCTATTTCCCCTATACCATGATATGGGAAGATAGAAGAGAAAGTCCAAAATATTTGAGTCGGGTGAGCAACTTTGGATATTAATGGTTAGGGGGTGGTGGAGCCATTCAGTAAGACCCAGAGGATACCTGCAGGATCTGAACCTTCCCTGGCTGGACTGTGTGTCTAACTTGAAAAAAACAAAAAACAAAAAAACAAATAAAACCATTCTGGGTTGAGAAAAGGATCCCTGTGGACTTCAGCTACAGGAGGAGCTGAACTCTGCATGTACTTCAAAGACTCCAGAGCTGGCCTTCCCCTGGTGGAAAGAAACCATTGGCCTGGCAGCCTACTGGAATAAAACCTGCTAAGAGGCAGGATGGACAGGAGAGGGTCTCTCCCTGCTCTGATCTCTGCGAGTCCTCAGTCCTCAAGGCTAAAACCCTTGTGGTCAATTGTGCTTGTGAATTCAGAATTCCCCAAATATTACAAAGGAAATATAGTGTTTCTACTGTAAGCTACAAAACATCTCCAACAAGTTCTGGGAAGAATCCTATACCTACCCTTCCCTTAAACACACACACTCATTTCTGCAGCAAAAGAAATAAATGTTCACTCAGTAGGATAAATACCAGTAATATCTCCATATCAGGTTGGTTCAGATTTGGCTGCCACATGTATTTTTCAGAACTTTTTTGTGCCTGTATCTGTGGACCTGTTTTGTTCACTGTCAGTCTGTTTTTCCAGGAAGGGCATTTGTCAAGGTGTCACTGAAAAGGTCACTTCCAAGCCAGATGCTGGGATATGTTTGATGTCGACTTTCTTGGATCATTTATCTCAGAGGTTCCCAGGGAGTGACCCTCCTCCCCTTTGGACACCATCAGTTCTTCCCATCTGGCTGCAGTTCAGGTAATGAAGGAATAGTATGAGGGGACATGTGTTTCTTGTCACACACATGCACTGTGCCTCTCCAACTGACTTGGGGATCATGTCTGGGACCTTTCTGTGCCTCCATGAGCTGTTAACACTATGCCTGGCACATAAGGAGCACTTGCAACTGTCTGACTACAAAGGGAAAGATCCATTTCTCCATCTTTTAGTAAGATGGGGCAGAAATAATCACAGTATTTGTAATTCCACTTGCTTCTCAAATGGGGATAAAGATTAAGCAAATGGGAACTAGTTCTGTCTTCCAGCAGCTGGAATATGTGCATGCTTCACCATAAATGATGATGAAAGCCAGGAAGCACTAGTGAGCATAAACAATCCCTGGCCTGAGCTTATATATAACACCCTTTGCAGTATAACCCCATACTGCTGTCACACCACGCTGTCCCAACATCTATAAGGAAGATATTATTACCTCCATTTTACAAATGAGAACATTGAGTTTGTCAAGCTCTCACACTCAGTCAATTGCTGAGC
This sequence comes from Sciurus vulgaris, assembly GCF_902686455.1. NCBI lineage: Eukaryota > Metazoa > Chordata > Mammalia > Rodentia > Sciuridae > Sciurus > Sciurus vulgaris. The sequence continues at coordinate 87,810,383 of NC_136463.1, read as the reverse complement.
TGAGACTTCAACCCATGCTCTGAATTAATCCCTGTGTTCCAAATGCAGGAATTTAGAAGTGACTTCCAACTTGAGGTGGGACTGAAGAAGTTGGAGAAATGTGGGGAAAGAAAATCCAGGGAGCTTGATGGAACTCGAGGCATTCAAGCGGTTGTCTGAAGGAAAAGGAGGGTTCGAGCAATGTTGATTGGGCAGCTGATGGGTACAGGCCATTTGGGTCATGGGGTGCATAAAGGCAAATGTGGAAAGACAGGAGAGCACCAGCTTCCACTGGCATTCTCAGTGCTTCATCTGGGCTTCAGTACAGCTTGTGTGAAGTGATTTGGAGAAGAAATTGTCCTAAGTGTGGATTTAAGGAAGAAAAGGAAAGGAGATTACTGTACAAGTGTCAGTAAAATAATAATAATAATAATAATAATAATAATAATAACGTGGCAATGTATTAACATGTGTCAATTCTGAGTACATGTTATATGATCCTCTGTTCCTTCTATATCTTACACGTTTATTTCCTTAAAAATTCAACTGATGGGCACTAGATTTTGGAAGCTTTTCCATTCCAGATTATAGACATTGGATTTATTCTGTGGGTGTCTTGGGAAGTGAACATTTTATTTGGGAGAGACCCAATCACAGCTGTGCTTCGGAACAAAGATTCTGGCAAACTAGAGCACAGTGTACAGATGGGCAGTCAGCCACCACCACTACGTACCAGCTTCAGCCAGCAAGGGCCTGAGACCCAGTTATAGCTGATCAATAGCAAAGTGCAGGGTGCAGCTTGTCCCAACTCCTGGCAATTCAGATGTCAGAGACAGCTGGATGGGAGGATGGGATCCCCCTCTCTGCAAATTAACATCACTACCACTGCTAGCCTGGGAGGTAGGCACAGCTGTTCCATGCTTACCTATGAGAAATCTCAACGGTGGCAGGTAATCCATGATTACCACATCCAGGTAAAGTCTCTTTCTGGGACTGATCGATTGGTGAAGAAAGTGTGGCTTTAGCTGAACACTAACCATGGAAACTGCAGGCCTGCTTATTTCCCCTCTTCTCAGGTGTCTCAGACTGCTGTTGAATCCAAGTAACTACTGCTGGAGCTGCCATAGTTTCTAAGGTGACAGCTTTCTCTACCACAGTGGTTCTCAAACTTGAGCATGCATAGAATCACCTGAAGGGTGCTAAAAATACAGATTTCTGAGCTCTGGTCCTAGATTCTGATTCAGCATGTCTAATCTGGGATCACTCTGAAAATTGCTACTGATCATGGTCCCAGCTCCTCCCTCAGGTACCAGGTCCTCGGCATGCACTGAATCTCCACAATGCCCTTCTCATAAGATCAAGGTGAAAAATAAATTGCCCAATGTCATACAAACATTGAGCAGCAGGGCTAGGACTGAATTCTTTTCTTTTTCTATACTTCTTATTCCCTAAGCCCGCAGTTGATGACTGTTAGAATTTTCATGGGTCCAAGCTGAACTGAATAGTAAGGAAAGTCCACATCAAGGCAGCTTCCTGCTACTGACATTCATTTCTATTCTCAGGTACTTGCTAGAATCGAAGGGAGCTGGCTGGTGTCCTCATGTGGAAGCCCCTGAGTCAAATAGAGGGAACCTCTGCTTCCTGGCCCAAATGTTGCAGAAACAAATGGTGGCTTCCACTCATGTGAGAACACAGGAGTGCAGGGTCTACACAGGTGGGCCCTGCCACACACAAAACCCAGGGCTGATGCATGCACTCCTACATATTGGCGCTGTAACCTTAGGCTAGCTCAGCTACTCAGTGTCTCTCTCTCTCTGGCTTAGTTTCCTCTCCATTAAATCAGAATTACAGTACCTGCTTCATAAGGTGGTTGTAAAGATTAAATGTGTTAATATATTTAAAAAGCAACAAAGAACAATGCCTCTCATAGATAATATGTTTGGATGCTGTCTTCTGTGGTTACTTAGTATTTCACAATCTCATTAAACAAACATTTATGGAAGTCCACCATTCTCTCAAGGGGGCTCTATGGAGACAGAGATGGATAGGATAAAGTCCTGCTTCTTCAGAACCTCCAGCAGACAAATAAATGAGCAACTTCATTAGAAAGGAAGAAGTATATTTGCAGAAGCACATAGGTCAACATGGGAGCACAGGTAAGGAACAGCCTGGAGAAGTAAGGATGGGTGTATTGATGGTTTGCATCACAACACAAAGCGCCCAGGCTGACCTCCAGATGGATAGGACTCTCATGGCAAAGGATGGGAAAGTAGATCACTATGCCACATCTGTGGTCACAGTTACGCCACAACTACTGACTTGTAACAAAGGGAAGGGGAGGGAAAGCCATAACTAGTACCAGCTTGAATTATAAAATGACTGAATAATTTCAGTAGTTCTTCAATGCTCATAATCATTTCAGGGGGAGGAGAGAGAACCCCTTAGAGACACACACAGAACAGAAAACCCCATCTAATGAATGAAGACACAGTACATTAAAAATGGAAATTAAGAATTGAAGAGCAAAACAATTGAATTCCACAAGTTTTTTTTTTTTTTATTATACAAATTGCTAATCAGTATCCAGTGTCATGTTAGCTAGTTTGTTCAATAAGAGCAAAAAGGATAGAAAGAAAGAAAAGGATCCCAGAGACTGAGATGAGGCAAACAGCCTGGTGAAATCAATTGTGTGTGAAATGTCAGAAAGTCCTTGACACTGTTTTTAGGAGATGCAGGGAACTATGCTGAGGATTTTTATTCTGGATCTAGAGCCATGGAGTTGTGGAAAACTCACCTCTATGGTGTGAGTCAGAGGCAAATGGCAGCACAAAACCTGAGTTTTGTCATGTGGAGTGTGCATTCTAATGGCTGACACAGCCCATAAACAAGTGAATAACAACATGGAGAATTTCAGAGAGGAAAATAAAAGGAAAATCATAGGAAGACTGTAAAGCAGTGTGAAGGCCATCTTCCCACCCAATATCCATCTCTTGCCTTCTTTACCTACAGAACTCCGAGTTTTCTGGGGTATTTCCCAGGCTCCTTACAGCTGGTGGCACCTGAGCCATAATACCCATATGACTGAGGAGCAAGCAGGTTACTAGGTGGACATTCAGGAAGAAGTCTCAGCATGCTGTCCCTCTGCCCTTGTCCCTTCACCTTTCCCCCCTATTCCTGTTTGAAGAACAAAGTCATCCTGTCACCATGAAGACGAGATGCTAAAACAATGACAAAGGAGCAACAGAACAGACACTGATAAGATTGTGATTCACTGCACTAATCTTGAATGGCCCATTGCCAGGCTTATTGTTAGATGGGAGAAAAAGAATCCCCAGTCTTGTTTAAGTTACTGTTCCTTGAATTTGCTTCTACTCATAAGGTATTACAGTTCTTAGCTGAAAGGGGTCACTGTCTCTGGTTCCTTCCTCTGTATTTCTTTCTCATCAGAGTCTGTAAGCAATGCAGAAACACTTGTAGGGGAGGCGGGGCTAGACAGTCCCCAGTGAACCTGATTCTCCCACTTTGCTAAAAACATTTCAATGGCTCCCAAAGCCATCAAAAGGGACATTACATTCTTGACCTCTTAGGCATTATGTCTCTAATCACCTCCTCTTTTTAACAAACACTACATTTCTTGAGGGATCCAGAGACTCCATGAGACTGAACCAACCAATACTCGTTGGCAGTTGTGCATGGTATGTAGAGTAGGTAGTCTGGACTCTATGTAAAGAAAGGATCTTAAAGCAGATACCAGGTGGATGAGTCAACTTCAACACCAGTCCTCTCTTGAGGGAGAAAGTGCCTGGGCTGAAAGTGCTGGGAGTTGACTGAGAGGTCATGCTTCACATGTCAATCAAGAGGAAAGACAGTTCCCTCACGCCCAGAAACCTCTGCCTCACTGGCCCAATCCATCAGCAGACATCCAAGGCACTCACTGAGCATTAGGAACTGACCTTGGCATGGGGACTCAAAAATGCATGAGGCAAGGTCTTTTTTAATGTGGCAGATGGGTGCATAGCATTATGACTAATATGTTTATATTTGCTGAAAGCATCATAGCAATGACGAGCAAAGGTAGTTAAACTACCTGGGGTGGAGGGCAGTACATGGCTTAGACATGCCCTCCTGGAAGAAGTGGGGCCTAAGCACAGTTTTATAGAGGAAGTGGACTAAAATTTGGTGAGGAAGAAACCATAGGAGTGGGGAGGGAGGGATCATTTTGTTAGAGTGATGTGAGGCTGCAGAGTTGGAGGAACATAAATTATAAGTCAGAGTGGGGATAAATAGAGGAAGGGGAGAGAAGGACATCAGCAGGGGCCAGACCATAAAACAGCTTATGCACCCCTGTAATGAAAAATACAGCCTCTGATCTGAAGGTAATGGGGAACCATTGAAGTATATTTAGCAGCGTGTGATGGGAACCCATTTGCATTTTAGACAGATCTCTCTGATGGTTGTGTGGATGATGAATTTGAGGCAGACAGAGTTGGCAACCAGGAGACCAGTCAAAAACCTCGTGGCTCTGAGAGGAAAAAGGGTGGAAAGAGCAATGGCAAGATTGTGGCAGACTGAAGCCTGTTGGAGTGGCATCAGAGGGCCTCGTGGGCCGGCCAGCAGCCTAAAATGTAGCTAGCTATAAACATCCCTAGGCAGGAACCTGGGTGGCTTTCTTCCCTCCTCCTCCTAGCATCCCATTTCATTAGTGTGAGGGTCTCCAAGTGACGAAAACCCCCAAACTCCAGACTCACATTACATGTCTCCTAGTTTGCAGTAATCAAGTTCAATGACAAATGGAGTCCTTGTGTTATGCCTCAGAATTCTTATTAAACTTTTATAATATTAAACAATTAAAATATTCTCCTAGATTTAAGTCTGCACTTTCTTCAGGAACAGTGCCAGTGAGATAAAATACTCTGCAGCTTCTTATTCCCCAAACATATATTTGACAATATGCTTCGTGCTATGTTTGATATCAAAGCAACAGCACTAGTTGGAAGTCAAGCTTCCAAAAATGATTTTTTAAGTGCACTTTTCACAGCAACAAATAACAGTAATAATAATAAAAAACAACCTTCCTTTTTATAAGGCCACAATTGGTGAAGCCAAGCTCTGATAATGAGGAAATGGGATATTTATGAGGATCTGTTCTACCTTTATTAGTGGGAAAGGCGGGGATGGTGACAGGAACTGTAGCCAATTCATAGAGATTGTAAATTTGCCAATGACTTGCAAGACTAACTGTAAAAATTAAAATGTAGGTTTTGCACACTCTTTATGGCCGTTGAGCACACAAAGCCCACAGTCACTGTTACAGGTTAGGTATAAGGTGTTCCCCAAAATCTTACAATGCAAGAATTTTCAGAGGTGTAATAATTAGATTAATCCACTGATAGGGATTAACTGGGTGGTAACTATAGGCAGATAGGGTGTGGCTAGAGGAGGTAGGTCATTGGGGGTATGTGACTTTGGGGTTTATATTTTGTCCCTGGTGAGCAGAGCTCTCTCCCTACTTCCTGGTTGCCATGTGCTGAGCAGCTTTCCTCTACCACACCCTTTTGCCACGGTGTTCTGCCTCCCCTGACCCAGGCTATGGAGTTGGCCATCTATAGACTGAGACCTCTGAAACCATGAGTCAAACAAACTTCCTCCTCTAATTGTTCTTGTCAGGTCTTTTGATCATAGCAATGAAAAAGCAGACTAAAAGCCACCTACCTCCAACCTACGAAACTCAAAGAAGTAATGCTTTATTATAATTGAAGAAATTCAGTCTGGAGTTGACCTGTCCTACATGGTAGCCTCCAGTCATATGTGGCTATTATTCATTTGGAATGAGGCTAGACTGAATTGAGATATGTTATAAATGTAAGGTACGTTTTAGATTTTGAAGACTTGGTACCAAAAAAAAGAACATAAACTATTGTGTTGATGTTTTCATATTGTTTAGACATCAGGAGACTGAGGCAGAAGGCTCAAAGGTTCAAGACCAGTATTTGCAAATCCTGTTTCAAAATAAAAAATTCCACTGGGCTGGGGATATAGCTTGATGGCATAGCATCCCTGAGTACCATCCCTAGAACTGAAAAAAAAAAAAAAATGACTTTGGAAAAATAGTAGTTTGGATATATTGAATTAAATAAAGCATATCAAAGTCAATGTCACCTATTTCTGTTTAAATTTTTAATATGGCTACTAGAAGGTTTTAAATAACATATGTGGTTTGAATTATGTTTGTATCAGTGATCTGGTCTGCAGAATTCATTCAAAAGGCGGTTGTCAGGGATCAGTTAGCATAGGAAGACTGTCTCTGCAGACCTCTAACAATTCATTAGATGTTGGCCCACCAGAGGACGCAGCTGTCATGAAGCCTGAGAACAGGGCGGGTGAGACAACTCTCAAGGTCCCTCGCCACCAGGTCTCAACCATGCATTATCTGGCAGTACATGGAGGTTCATCAAGTTGAAGGAAATAAAATTCAATAACAATTTTTATAGCGAGCTGATTTTGCTGTTGCTCATTAGTGGTTGTGAGCTAAATTAATTTGAGCTTGATTGTCCCCTAATTGGAGAGGGACATAAATCCAGCTGAATGTGCTATTACCGATGACACCTTGATCCTGCACAATCTCACACATCTGCATTTACAACATTCTGCATGAGAGGGAAAACCCCAGAATTCAATAATTATCCAAAATGTAATGATTATTGACCAAGAACATTATAATAAATGGTATAATGTGCTAGGTCATAATATATTTTATTAGTAAAGGCATGAATCAAGTCTTCATTAAGATAATATGTTAAAGTGCAATTATTATGACTGAGGAAATTACTAATTGTTATTAAAGTAAAGAATATGAGCCACTTATTATGCCAGCACAGTTACAGTGCAATGATAATTTACCATTTCCCTCAGAGAGATAAAAAGCCCCCCATGGATATATCAAATGATGTCAATGGTCTCCTCAAACTCTGATGTTTCCCACTTTCTTCGTCTAAAGTTTTACCCATAATAAGTGTTCAACAGATTCTTGTTCTAAGAAAAGATAGAGACATAAGGACTAAAGGCCATTAAGACACATTCTTATTTCTGACTGGCCATCTGTGCACAGTGAGCAGGTCATTCCATGCTTGAATTTCACCAACTCTTTCAACAGTTAAAAGCATTGACTTGTAAAGTTGTGTGTTTAAAGGTAGAAACTGCCTGCAAATTGAGAAATGAATAATGTGATTCACCCCAACTTAGAAGCAAAAGGATGTATTAGTATTTAAGCATTTCCTTTGAGCCAAGACACTTTCTCTCCTTTCCTCAAACAGGAGGGCAATGATTCAGATGAGATAGATTTGGCTGGAATGAGAAGGATCAGATTCTATTATGGAATCAATTTTGTCGTGATGGAAGAGAACTCCAGTCACATGCTACACTGGGCACTAGATAAAGGGAATTCAACCAGAATGTTACCCTGAATTAAGGGACTTAGAGGACAACTTTAAGAAGAGGCATACATTCCCAGGCATGCAATTTTTAAAGACATAGTAAAGTTTCCCTCCCCTAACTGCTTCTCTGTTCCTTCCTACTACCAGCCTCTCCACACCCCAAAAGGTAATTATTTTTATTAGGATTCTGTGTATTCTTTTAGAGTTTCTATATGTTCTTTTAGAGTTTCTTTTTCCATGACTCATGAAAGTATATATTCTTATTTTTCCTCTCCTTTTTCTTTCTTTCTTTTTTTTTAAACACAAAAGTAGCCTAGCTCACACACAGTGGGGACAGTAACTTTGATTTTTCATTTAGAATTTCAGAGATTTCTTTGTATCAGTACACAGAATGTCTGCTTTTGTTATAAGCTGCTTCATTAGGTCTCATTGTACAGAGGGATACTGCATGGTGTTTCATGTTTTGCTATTAGTTTATAATAACAATGTAGGAACTTTAAGCTAGCACTGGTCTCAGGCACATGGAAGTTATCTTCCTTCCTTTCTTTGTTCAGTTCTGCCTGCCTTCCCACTTCTCCCTCTCCCTCACAGCCTCTCCCTCTCCCTCCCTTCCCTTTCTTTTACTCCCACAAATATTCCCTGGGTGTCCCCAATCCTGGCAACATATACCTCTCCATATTGAGATCTGAAGAAATGGCCAATGATGCTGAGGGATTTTAATCCCCTGAAAACTCACTGGGCAAGAGAAGGGCACAGAAGTCAGCCTCCATGGGCTCAGAAGGTAGAAACAAAGTGTAGGGATGACAGATGAATAGGTTTCCTTACTCATTGCAAGGGTTGTAACTGAGACCCTGTATCCAAAGACAATTAACATGAGAAGAGCATAAAAATTTACTTAATATAGGTTTTACACATCCTGGGAGTGTTCAGAAATAAAGACCTAAATTCCCAGGGAAGGTGGGTACAGAGTCACACACCTATAATTTCGCCAACTTGAGTGGCTGAGGTAGGAGGATCGCAAGTTCCAGGTCAACCTGGGCAACTTAGTGAGATCCTCAGCAACTTAGCAAGACCCTAATGCAAAAAAAAAAAAAAAAATATATATATATATATTAAAATATATAATATATATGACATATATATAATACATATTAAAATATAATATATATATATATATTAAAGAACTGGGAATGTAGCTCAGTGGTAAAGTGACCCTGGGTTCAATCCCTAGTATATACATACACATACACGCACACACGCACACAAATCCTAGAGAAAACTGTGTATTTTTATGAAAAGTTTTTCAGAAGTATGATTGGAAAATAGAAGAGTATAAGCAAATGGTGAATAAGACCTACTTATTCAGATCCTTCTTGTCCCTCTGTGTGACACTTTTTCTTTCCAGGTACGTATAGGACAGGACCCTTGTCATATGAGGGTCTTCAGGAGAGAAGAAAGAAAGAAGATCAAAGAGTGACCTTTCTAGATTTAATGGTCTGCTTCAAGAAAGAAGGGGTGAGAAAAATTCTAGCTTCCATGGCCCTCTTCAGGAGAGAGGGGTGGGGGGGAAAGTCAGAAGATCTGCTTCTGTGGTCTTCTTGATTTCCTTCAGCTTGAAATATTTAAAATGTCAAGGTACCCTATTTGGGGATATTGTGTACCAAACCCTAGCAAAAGTAACATGTGGGACTGGTGTCTGAGAAGGACCAGTAGGAAGGAGTCAACTGTCAAATATTCAACAAATATTTATTAAGTGAATACTGTGTGCCAGGCATTGTTTCATCTACTGGGGACATGGCAGTGAACAAGAAAGTCCCATCCTTGGGAACTTACATTCTAGCTGGAGAGGTGGTCAGTTAATAAATCGGTAAGAGATTGGCTACATGTCAGTGAGTCACAGGCTCACATTTGCTCATTCACTTCCCACAGGAAGTCACTGTGGCCAGGTGAGAGTCAGAGAGTGAGGAGTAGCAACACTACGTTTCACCAGTGACTTGCCAGAGTCACATGGCAGGTACCACCAGAGTTACCAGAACTGGTACCTACCACCAAGAATTGAATGAACTTCATAGGGGCTGATGGTCACTGCCACTAGCTACTACTTAGGGAATGTAGGTTTTCTGAAAATATATTACTATGCTTTTCCCTTTGCATTTCCTCAAAGGAAGTGTCTTCCACATCAGTCAGTAGTAACTATTGTGCCTGGTAGGGTGACTGATGGATAAATCTGGAGGGTTAAGATTATTATAAAGAGAAAGAAATGGTTTTTCAGGTTTTTGTTACCAAAATGGCATATTTTAAAGACATTAATCTTGACTTCCAGACATGGTTCAGAAACAAAAGACTTTAAAAATGTTTTCTCTGGCATTTATTTAATATGTCCAAACCCAAGTTCAGAGGTGTAATCACAGTGTCATCTACAGAGTAGAGGGTGCTCCTCCACCTGTGCCTAAAGCCTCTGAGCAGAGTTGCTGTGGAGCAAAAGAAAATGCTTCAGGGAGGCTGTGAAGCCTAAACCTGTCTCTGTGGGCCAGGGGAATGTGAGCAGCAGAGGTGGACAGAGCTGGAGGGGAGAATTCAGGCAAGTACCAAAGACCTTGGAGTTCTGCCATAAGGAGAAGTGGGGATAGGAGACATGGGGACAAAGTCAGCTTGATGTGGGTAAGCCTACAACCTCCCAGGTCACCCTCTGCTCCAGATGTACAGTGGGAAAACCTCAGCCAAGGGGTCCAACTAGGTGCATGAGCAAGAATGGGTATGCAGTGGGAGAGGTGGCTAGGCCACAGACTCTTGAGTTCTGACATGCCACTGTAAGGGGTCATGGAGGAAGAAGACAAGGGACAAAGATGTCAAGATAAGAAGCAAATGGTCTGGGCCAGAGATTCTAGAAGCGAATCCCATTGTGAACAGGCTGACCAGCACTGTCTCTGTGTTCACTGGGAAGGGGAGCCTGCCTCCTATGCCACAAACCAGCAAGGAACCCCCAGAGGTGTCTTGGGAAGAAATAGAAGGGAGACCACTGCTCACTCAAAGAATCTCTTTAAACCAGTCATAATGGAGAACTTAACTTCGATTTAATTGAATACTCAAATTGAAAGGAAACTCTCAAGCTGGAAAAGACAAGGATGTTAATTTACAAGACTGTTTCCCAGCTATCCAGGGAGAAAAGAAAGAAAATAGGAGAGAAATGAATCTACATTTTTTGACATACCTCAGTATAATGTATGCAATAGTTGCAATACTCGAATTGCTGACATTAATTCCTTCCCTCACTGTATGCACAAGCTGTTCCTATACGGAGAGGCAAAACCCAGGGGCCCTCCATTCTGCATTGACTTTAGGGGCTTACTTGATCAATGCAGCAGCAGTGGTAGCATTTGACTTTCAATGCTTGGTCATAAGAAATCCTGTAACTTCTACCTGGGGCTTTTGGGCTGCTCACTCCTGGATACTTTCTTCTTAGAGCCCAACCACATGCCACATGGAAGCCACATGTAGGTGCAGCCAGTGTGATTCAGCCATCTTGGACAGACCAGTCCTTTGTGCTCCAAGATGAGCATAGCCCCAGCTGACTCATGTGGAGCAGAACTGACCTATTGAGCCCAGTCAACTCACAAAATCATGACAGATAACAAAATAGAGTTTATGTTATGTTTTTAGGGGTGCTTGTTAGGCTTCAATAAAGAATAAGAACATTAACATTAACTGACAAATCTAAGTTTCCCAGACACCCTGAGGTTAAAAAGTAAGAAGTACATGCATAAATGGATAAATGTATACATGCATGTATTACATAGCTATGTCTGCTTGATTTCTGTTGCCATGACAAATACCGAAGATAAATTCACTTATAAGGAGAAAAAATTATTTTGGCCTATGGTTTTCTCATTCCATGGTCACTTGGCTCCATTGCTCTGAGCCTGTGGTGAGGCAGTACCTCATGGCAGAAGTATGAATTGGAGGCACCTCACTGCAGTCAGGAACCAAACAAAGACAGAGGTAAGGAAGAGCTGGGGCCCCAATATCTTCTTCAAGTGCCTGCCCCCAATTACCCAACTTCCTTCCACTAGGCTTCACCTCCTAAAGATCCCACCACCTCCCAGTGGCATTAGACTGGTGAGCAAGCCTTCAGCATGAGACATTAAGATCCAAACCATAACACTATGTATGTATTAGAGAGTGACAGATGACCAGCATCCAGATGTAACAGAGGTAGTAGGCATGAATGTATGAGTGTGCTCTGTGTAACTATAGTCACGCTCAGCAGGACCCTGCATACAGCAGTAGTCCCTTAGTAATGCCAATTTGTATTTCCTAGTGACATCACAGCTGTAGTTACATGGTAGCATTACTCACAGGTTTGTTGTCATACTGTGTAAACAGACCTATTGCACTGTCAGTGGTATAAAGTGCAGCACATACAATTATGTACAACACATAACACTGGGAAAATAAAAATAAGTGATAATGTTGCTGGTGATTATTATTTATAATGCTGTACTTTTTTCATTACTTTCAAGCATACTCCTATTTATTTAAAAAAGAAAGTTTACTGTAAAATAGTATGCCCTATTACTATTTACTCTAGGCAGCCTCAAACAGCTTATGTCTATTACATCTCTTGTTTGCATCAAGAGGACACATCCAGTGATTGACTTGTACTGCCTTGGTTTGTATAAGTACACTCTATGATGTTCATATAATAATGAAATCATTTAATGACACATTTCTCAGAATATTTTTCCATATTAAGCAATATGTGACTATATCCTGAGCAAAGCACTAGTATATATTTTATAGTCATAACTTTACTCAATCTTTACAACAACCCTAATAGATGGAAACTATTGTTAACTCTTTAGTACAGATGAGGCCACAAGGCTCAGAGAGATAAGGTAACTTGCCTGAGGTCACACAGCTGATAAAGGGCAGAGAAGGAATTCCCCTGATTCCAAAGCTAAGGTCCCCAACCTCTTCTCTGCCTGAAGAAGTAATTCCACAAAGACAAACCATAACCACCAACCACAACCAGACTACATCTACATGGACAGTACTAAGAGAGTTAAGAAGCCATTAAAGAGTGCTAGGGAGGAAAAGGCTAGGCCCCACCTTCAGTCTTTTGGGAGCCCTCACCTCTCAATGAGTATCTCTTGGAGAATCCTTTAAACCTTCCCCACTGCTGGGTTTGGGTAGTGAGCTGAGCCAACCCTAGTTAATCTGGCCTGTTCTCCCAGTGAATGGTTCAATACTTCCCCTAATGGTCTGTATGCTTTACTTAGAGTTTAGCAGCTCTTGCAAAGTTTGCAGGTACAGAACCACAGAGGCAAGAAGGAAGAAATACATCATCACCCTGAGTCACTCCATCCTAGGCAAACAGAGGATCAATTTATAGCTTGACTCCCTTGAGAGAGGCAGATAGGAGCCCTCAAGCAAATACAGGACCAGCTTCTTACACATGCATTGTTTGGGGGCTGGGGACTTGAGATAGGTAAAAATGCTGACACTCAATACCATGAGATGTTCACCACGAGACCCTGTGCTTTGTGATACACAGACAGCAGACGGTTCAAGGTATGGAGTCTACAGGAAAACTAGTGCCTATAGTCTGGGTTTGAGTGATCATTTGGTTTGGACTACAATATCTGAGTTTTATCATCTGTAAACCAGGGAAGACGTTGGTGATGGCGCCTTCTCATGGAGTAGTAAGGAGGATAAATAGCTGACACCAAGAAATGCTTCATCAATGATGTCTGGCACATACTAAGCACTAAGTAAGTGTTTGCTGCTATTTTCCAAGACAGCAAATGGCCCCCTACCCTAACATGCTACTTCAGGAAAAATTAATCACCATTCTCTGAACAGCCAGTCCACAAACTTGGCAGAGAAACCCAGAACCCTCTCCCAGCACCACATCTTTTGACTCATGAACCCTTCTCAGAATAATAATCTTTCCAGTTGCTTTCAGAATCTTAAAAAGTTCTGTCATTTTTGTTTAGAATCTGCTACAGAACTGATTTTTAAACTCAAGATGTTTCATGTAGGTCATTGTAATAGTAAAGAGTGAGTTAGAAATTTATTTTAATTGTAATTAACAATATTCATGATATATAGTTAAAATTTTACTTATTTCCATTTACTAAGTGATGCACATGGTTTAATTTCCTTGAGATTAATTATATAAGAAAAACACAATTTACTGACAATGAATTCCAATGTGTTTTACCTTATCAGATGTCGTTAGAGGAGTGAAAATATTGAAATGCAGATTGAAGTTTGTGTTCTGGTGCATCAGAAACAAACACACCTGACTTTTATCACATGATACTAGAAGCTCCTTCAACAAATACCTTAAAAGTGAACTCAATAATTTTTATAATTTTAGATTTTTTCTATTAGATGATGAAATAAAAGGATTATGGTTTAGACTCTACCCCCACCGGCAGCCTTTTTTGGCATTTCTTTGCAAATATCACATTTTGGGTAAAGAAATCTATTATTTGAATAAATAAAAAGTCAAATTGGATATAATCACGTCTCTATTACCTTTTTGACATTTGCTTTTGGAGTTTGGGAGCTACCCTGATGAACTGTGCACACAGGGCAAAAAAAAAAAAAAAAAAAAAAAAAAAAAGAATGTAATATAAATTGAGGTAAAGATCACCCAGAGTCACATTTGAAGAATTATCCTCCTTGTTCATTTCCTATATTGCCACATCAGTGTTCTTTACCCATTTCATCAGCTCTATTATGGTAATAAACAAAATAAAACCAAGTACAAAAAGAACTAAACCCTACACGGTCATCAAAACTGTAGGGCAGTCTCTGGGTGGGGAACTGATCCGTTCTCTCCCTTTTCTTGCTTATAGTTCTCAGGAAAGATGGCTATGTGCTGGTAATGCAATGTTCTGAGATACAGAGGGACTGGCTGGAACAGCACAGGCTCTGTTCCAGTCCCAGCCCACCCGCCAAGGACAGTATGTTTTTCAACAACTTAGCCCAGTGAGTCTGCTGGTCTCCTGGGTATCAGGCAGAGAACAGGGGGTGAGAGGATACATCACATTGAGTGAAAGATGGAGTAATCAGGGTAGAGTGAGGAATCAGTTCCCTCTCCAGTCGTCCTGCTCAGCAGTTTCCTACTCCACCCTCTTCCCCACACAGTCTGATCACTTTGAATTTCTGTGAAGCCTGAACCTCTGTGTCTGCCTCCCCTTCTCTTGGGAGAGTAAAGAACCTGTGCATTTAATGAATAGTCCAAGCACTCAGAATTCTGCACCCTAGAAACTCTGGGCCTCCTGTTCTAAGCAAGAGACTGGTGGACAGTGGGAACATAAAGTTGGGGTGGGCATCACTCTGTGACCCATCCTCCTTGTCAGCATTTCTGTTTGTAAAATGGTGAACCAGAAGCCTCTGCTCAGCTTCCAGTCACTGATAGCAGATGACAGCTCTGATGTGCTCATCACCCTTGGTTGCAAGTGACTGCTAACTGCTCTAAACAGCAGCTGATTAGAGATATGATTTTTAGTGAACTTAACAAGAGGAAAAAATCTCCTCTGGCTTGAGGGTCTCAATTAAGTACAAGATATATTTACTGTCCAAATGGGTGGCTTCCAGTCTTTGAAGAGGAAATCTGCATTCTCTATTGTTTGGACCCTGAGTATGTAGTCTTCAATTCTCAGAAGGTCGTGGGGTCTCAGACAAGAACTCAGAAGCAAAATTCTGTTTAGACCAAAGAAACACCGTAGAGGATTCAAGCAGAGCACAGAGAAAGGAGCTGAGTGTCTTCTAGAGTCCAGTGATAAGCATCTGGAGGAGACTGCTTTGTGGAGTAAAGAACATGGCTGGCCTTTGTCCCTGGCTCCTGGGAGGGAGTATCTATACCTCTGGAATTCCCCGCAAGTAACAGGAGAGTAATTGTTACACAAGGTGGGCCCCTTAGATCCACCTTGCTAAGGAAGTGGCTCTTGATGAACCCCTAGATGGCTTCAGAATGGGGGTTGGTCATGCCAGAAAGATCAACCATGGAGTTAGAGAGTTGGGTCACTGAGTCATGTTATCAGCCTGAACTACCAATGTTGGGAGAGAAACTGGAAGTGAGAGATTGAGTTGAATCAAGTGGCAGATGATTCACTCAATCCTGCTTACCTAATGAAATCCCAGTAAAAAATGCTGTATATCACAGTTCACTGGTGATTCCTGGTTAGTTATGCTGGGAGGGTGACATGTCTTGAGGACATGGAAGTTTTGTGATTGGGACATTCTCAGACATCAATTGTGCTTCTCTTCTTTTGTCTGGTCCTGATTTATTTCCTTTATAAAAAAGCTGTAATCATAAGCAGTGGTTTCCTAAGTTCTGTGGGTTGTTCTAGCAAATTATCAAATCAGAAGAGGTCAAAGGAACACCTAAATATATTGCTAGTTGGTCAGAGGTGCAGGTGGCCTGAGACAGCCTTCCTTCCAACTTTGTGGTTGGATCTGGAGCAAGGTCAACTTTGAGGGGGATTCTGCCTTTAACTTGAGAAATTTGAAGTAATTCCAGGTAGCAAGAGAACTACATGCAAACTGCTGGAGTTCAAACCCTGACCCTGGGCTGTCGACCTGTTTCACCTATTGGGGCAAGTTCTTGTCCTATCCAACCCTAACTCAATACCAACACCTAATGCAATGAAGTAAGAAAACACATATGAACGGGGTGATCCAAGATGGCGGACTAGAGGGTGACTGCATCTCCTTCACTCCAGAACCCAGGATTCAAGAAGGGGAGGCATTGAGAGACTCGGACTAACATAGACCCACGGGGTGAGTCTCCCCCAACGAGTGAAGCTCGACCCGGGCGGCAGGCCCAGACAGGGGCAACTTCTCAGAGCAGGGCAGGGCAGCTAGAGTCTTCCCCAGGCAGCCCTGCTCCTTCCGGCAGAGGGCTCCTTCCACGGCCAGTTTCTCGGAGCAGGCCACCCAGTGAGAGCCTTTCTGCACAGAGCCAGCTCCAAGTCCCGGAGCCAGCAGCGAGCTCCGGCCCTCAGGCAGCTTCAGGGACCAGGACAGGGCAGCCAGGGACTTCCCCAGGCAGCCCTGCTTCTTCCGGCAGTGGGATCCTTCCACGGCCACCTTCTCGGAGCAGACAGCCCAGTGAGAGCCTTTCCGCACAAAGCCAGCTCCAAGCCCTGGAACCAGTAGTGAGCTAGGGGCAGCTTTCTTTGGAAGCACTGCATTATCAAGTTCCTCCAAGGCTTCAGGCTACCGAAGGCTGGGAGGTAATATACTGGAAATCTACAGGGACACTATAAGCCAATAGAGGAAATCTGCAATATCTCAGAGTCCCACTGACATCTGACCAATATGACAAAACAAGGGAAGAAAATGTCCCAAACAAACCTAGATACTATATCAATGAAAACCAATGACAGCACAGAAGAAATATCAGAAAGGGAGTTCAGAATGTACACAATTAAAACAATCAGGGAAGCAAACGAGGAGATGAAAGAGCAAATGCAGGCATTGAAGGAGGAGATGAAAGAGCAAATGCAGGCATTAAATGATCACACCAATCAACAGTTAAAAGAGCAAATATGTGAAGCAAGAGATCATTTCAATAAAGAGTTAGAGATATTGAGAAAAACAAAAACCAAACAGAAATCCTTGAAATGAAGGAAATAATAAACCAAGTTAAAAACTCCATAGAAAGCATAACCAATAGGATAGAACACCTGGAAGACAGAACCTCAGACATTGAAGACAAAATATTTAACCTTGAAAACAAAGTTGAACAAACAGAGAAGATGGTAAGAAATCAGGAACAGAATCTACAAGAATCATGGGATACCATGAAAAGGCCAAATTTAAGAATTATTGGGATTAAGGAAGGAATAGAGAAACAAACCAAAGGAATGAACAATCTATTCAATGAAAGAATATCAGAAAATTTCTCAAATCTGAAGAATGAAATGGAAAACCAAGTAAAGAGGCTTATAGGACTCCAAATACACAAAATTACAACAGACCCACACCAAGGCACATTATTATGAAAATACCCAACATACAAAATAAAGACAGAATTTTAAAGGCCGCGAGAGAAAAGAACCAAATTACATTCAGGGGGAAACCAATAAGAATATCAGCAGATTTTTCAATCCAGACCCTAAAAGCTAGAAGGGCCTGGAACAACATTTAACAGGCCCTGAAAGAAAACAGATGCCAACCAAGAATCTTATACCCAGCAAAACTTACTTTCAGATTTGACGATGAAATAAGATCCTTCCATGATAAACAAAAGCTAAAGGAATTTACAAAAAGAAAACCAGCATTCCAGAACATTCTCAGCAAAATATTCCATGAGGAAGAGATGAAAAACAACAATGCAAATCAGCAATGGGAGGAACTAGCCTAAAGGAATAGCCAAATAAAGGGGAAACCAAATCATGTCAAAAAACAAAAAATGAGTCAAATGGGAATACCAATCATATCACAATATAACCTTGAATGTTAATGGCCTGAACTCTTCAATCAAAAGACATAGACTTTAGGTAGTATGGCCATTTTGACAATATTAATTCTTCCTATCCAAGAACATGGAAGATCTTTCCAAAAAGCCAAAGGACGAATGATATCGCTAATAAGTGGAGGATGACACATAATGGGGGGGAGGGAAGGGTTAGTGTTAGGGTTAGAGTTAGGGTTAGGGAGGGGGGCAAGTATGGAGGAAGGAAGTACTGTATAGAGGGTAAAGAGGGGTGAGAGGGGTGGGGGGAAGGGAAAAAATAACAGAATGAATCAAACAACATTACTCTATGTAAATTTATGATTACACAAATGGTATGCCTTTACGCCATGTACAAACAGAGAAACAACATGTATCCCATTTGTTTACAATAAAAAAAAAAAAAGACATAGACTGGCAGATTGGATTAAAAAGAAAAATCCAACAATATGCTGCCTGCAAGAGACTCATCTCATAGAAAGAGATACCCATAGACTAAAGGTGAAAGGATGGGGAAAAACATACCATGCACATGGACACAGCAAAAAAGCTGGAGTTTCCATAATTTCAGATAATGTGGACTTCAAGCCAAAACTAGTCAGAAGGGATAAAGAAGGACATTACATACTGCTTAAGGGAAGCATAAATCAGCAAGACATAACAGTCATAAATATTTATGCCCCAAATATTGGCTCATCCATGTACGTCAAACAAATCTTTCTTAATTCCAGAAATCAAATAGACCACAACACAATAACACTAGGTGATTTTAACACACCTCTCTCCCCACTGGACAGATCTTCCAAACAAAAATTGAATAAAGAAACCATAGATCTCAATAACACAATCAACAATTTAGACTTAACCGACATATATAGAATATAAAATGAAACAAAGAATGAATACACTTTCTTCTCAGCAGCACATGGATCCGTCTCTAAAATAGACCATATTTTATGCCACAAAGCTAATGTTAGCAAATACAAGAAGATAGAGACACTACCTTGTATTCTATCAGATCATAATGGATTGAAATTAGAAATAAATGCCAGAATAAAAAACAGAAACTACTCCAACACCTGGAGATTAAATAATACACTATTATATGATGAATGGATAACAGAAAACATCAGGAGTGAAATAAAAAATTCTTAGAAGTAAATGAGAACAAAGACACATCATATCCAAAATCTCTGGAACAATATGCAAGCAGTACTTAGAGGAAGATTTATTTCATGGGGCTCATTCAACAAAAGAAGTAGAAATCAACAAATAAATGACTTAACACTACAGATCAAAGCCGTAGAGAAAAAGAAGAGCAGACCAACACCAAAAGTAGTAGAAGACAGGAAATAGTTAAAATCAGAGCCAAAATCAACGCAATTGAAACAAAAGAAACAATCAGAAAAATTAACAAAATAAATACTTGGTTCTTTGAAAAAGTAAACAAAATTGATAAACCCTTAGCCACACTAACAAAGAGAAAGAGGGAGAAAACTTAAATTACTAAAATTTGGAATTAACAAGGAAATATCACAACAGACACGAGTGAAATACAAAACATAATTAGAAGCTATTTTGAAAATCTATATTCCAACAAAACAGAAAATCTTGAAGACATCAACAAGTTTCTAGAGACATATGAATTACCTAAACTGAACCAGGAGGATGTACACAACTTAAATAAATCAATTTCAAGCAATGAAATAGAAGAGGTCATCAAACACCTACAAACAAAGAAAAGTCCGGGACCAGATGAGTTCTCAGCCGAGTTCTACAAAATCTTTTAAAGAAGAGCTCATTCCAATACTCCTCAAAGTATTCCATGAAATAGAAGAGGAGGGAACCTTCCCAAACTCATTCTATGAAGCCAATATCACACTGATACCTAAACTAGACAGAGACACATCTAGGAAAGAAAATTTCAGACCAATATCCTTAATGAACATCAACACAAAAATTCTCAACAAAATTTTAGCAAATCGCATACAAAAACATATTAAAAAGATAGTGCACCACGATCAAGTGGGTTTTATCCCAGGGATGCAAGCTTGGTTCAACATCCGGAAACCAATAAATGTCATTCACCATATCAACAGTCGTAAAGTTAAGAATCACATGATTATTTTAATAGATGCAGAAAAAGCATTCAATAGAATACAGCATCCTTTCATGCTCAAACACTAGAGAAAATTGGGAAGGTGGGAACATTTCTTAACATTGTAAAGGCCATCTACGCTAAGCCCATGGCCAATATCATTCTAAATGGTGAAAAACTGAAAGCATTCCCCCTAAAAACTGGAACAAGGCAGGGATGCCCTCTTTCACCACTTCTATTCAACACTGTCCTTGAAACTCTAGCCAGAGCAATTAGACAAACCAAATAAATTAAAGGGATACAAATTGGAAAAGAAGAACTCAAACTATCCCTGTTCGCTGATGACATGATTAGTTATTTAGAGGAAACTGGAAATTCCACCAGGAATCTTTTAGAACTCATAAGTGAATTCACTAAAGTAGCAGGTTACAAGATCAATGCTCATAAATCCAATGCATTTTTATACATAAGTGATGAATCTTCAGAAAGAGAAATTAGGAAAACTACCCCATTCACAAGAGCCTGGAAAAAAATAAAATACTTGGGAATCAATCTCACAAAAGAGGTGAAAGACCTCTACAATAAGAACTATAGAACACTAAAGAAAGAAATTAAAGAAAACCTTAGAAGATGGAAAGATCTCCCATGTTCTTGGATAGGCAGAATTAATATTGTCAAAATGGCCATACTACCAAAAGTTCTATACAGATTCAATGCAATTCCAATTAAAATCCCAATGATGTACCTTACAGAAATAGAGCAAGCAATCATGAAATTCATCTGTAAGAATAAGAAACCCAGAATAGCTAAAGCAATCAATCCTCAGTAGAAAGAGCAAAGCAGGGGGTATCACAATACCAGATCTTCAACCATACTACCAAGCAATAGTAACAAAAAATGGCATGGTATTGGTACCAAAATAGACAGGTAGATCAATGGTACAGAATAGAGGACATGGACACAAATCCAAATAAATACAATTTTCTCATACTAGACAAAGGTGCCAAGAACATGCAATGGAGAAAAGATAGCCTCTTTAACAAATGGTGCTGGGAAAACTGGAAATCCATATGCAACAGAATGAAACTAAACCCATATCTCTCACCCTGCACAAAACTCAACTCAAAATGAATTAAGGACCTTGGAATCAGACCAGAGACTCTGCAGATTATAGAAGAAAAAGTAGATCCCGATCTTCAACATGTCGGCTTAGGACCAGACTTCCTCAACAGGACTCCCATAGCACAAGAAATAAAAGCTAGAATCAATAACTGGGATAGATTCAAACTAAAAAGCTTTCTCTCAGCAAAGGGAACTATCAGTAATGTGAAGAAAGAGCCTACAGAGTGGGAGAATATCTTTGCCAATCATACTTCAGATAGAGCACTAATCTCCAGAATCTATAAAGAACTCAAAAAACTCTACACCAAGAATACAAATAATCCGATCAACAAATGGGCTAAGGAAATGAACAGACACTTCACAGAAGAAGATGTACAAGCAATCAACAAACATATGAAAAAATGTTCAACATCTCTAGTAATAAGAGAAATGCAAATCAAAACCACCCTAAGATTCCATCTCACCCCAATTAGAATGGCGATTATCAAAAATACAAGCAACAGGTGTTGGCAAGGATGTGGGGAGAAAGGTACACTCATCCATTGCTGGTGGGGCTGCAAATTAGTGCAGCCACTCTGGAAAGCAGTGTGGAGATTCCTTAGAAAACTTGGAATGGAACCACCATTTGACCCTGCTATCCCACTCCTTGGTCTATACCCAAAGGACTTAAAATCAGCATACTACAGAGATACAGCCACATCAATGTTCATAGCTGCTCAATTCACAATAGCCAGATGTGGAACCAACCTAGATGTCCTTCAATTGATGAGTGGATAAAGAAACTGTGGTATATATATACAATGGAATATTACTCTGCCATAAAGAACGATAAAATTATGGCATTTGCAGGCAAATGGATGAAACTGGAGACCATCATGCTAAGTGAGGTAAGCCAATCTCAAAAAACTAAAGGACGAATGATCTCGCTGATAAGTGGATGATGACACATAAGGGGGAGGGTGGGGGGAGTTAGTGTTAGGGTTAGGGTTAGGGTTAGGGTTAGAGTTAGGGAGGGGGACAAGAATGGAGGAAGAAAGGACTGTTTAGAGGGAAATGAAGAGTGGGAGGGGTGGGGGGAAGGGAAAAATAATAGAATGAATCAAACAACAGTACCATATGTAAATTTATGATTATACAAATGGTATGCCTTTAACCCATGTACAAACAGACAAACAACATGAATCCCATTTGTTTACAATAAAAAAAAAGAAAAAGAAAAAAAGAAAACACATATGACATGCTCAGAGCAGTACTGACGGCAGGAGTCCCTCATAAATATCCCCATCACCACTGATAACTATGTATTCCCAATTCCTGTCCTGGTTTTTCTGAAGGCCTTTTCAGTCTCTTTTAAGGTCTTCTCTAACATGGAATTCTCTAGGCTGCCCTACATCTTTGCTCATTCACTGAGCACTGCCTAATATTATTCCTTAGTTATTTGTGCATAAATAAGAGTATTTCCTATTTACATTCTTATTTGTTAGCATTTCACATGGAAAGAGATGGACAGATATTCACCAAGTTTGAAGACACGTTGGAATGATCTGACTCCAATAAAAAGGCAGTGTACTCAAAATCTTCTTTAAGGTATCACTAGAACACCCATTGCTTTTCTTTTGCACCAAGAAAACATTACCCTAAACAATCCAACAAATGAACTCAGAATTTTTAGCTGTGGGAGAACTTTGTAGGTGTGACCAAGTGTTCATTGATTCTTTCAAGTCATTACTTTCTAATTCTGCTTTATGTGGAAACACAAAATACATCACACAAAATGCCCTGAGTAGCAGCTAAAATTGAGAAAGGTGGGTGCTTTCTACATCGGTCTGAGGAGAATCTCTGTGTGGGAGAAACAGACTTCTCTAAGGTGAATAAAGAATGCTCCCAGAAAGAGTGTTTCACAGCTAGCTAGGATAGATGTTCTCTCTTGAGGGCTGCAAGCCCAAAGAATATTTGAGCATCCCAAAGATAGGCAGTCACCATCCAGAATTTCTGGAACCTAGGCCCACAAGACTCAGTAACAAATGACTTTTTGAAATATCTTGCTGTCTTTCACTAGTATTGGAAACCAAAGTTCCATAGGAGAATTGTTGTGCCAATTAGGAGACATAAAATGCACATTTAGATACCCAGGCAAGAGGAAACAAATGATGGCTTTAAACTCCCAGTTGCTAATGAATATCAGTTTAATATAAAAACTTGGACATAATTGTAGGCCCTGAACTGTTGTTATAATGGAAGCATGAGCCTAAAGTGACACTGATCCAATGATAAAGTCAGGTTGGAGCTTATTACTGGGACTGGAATCCAGGTGGTTTTCCACATAGAGCTGTGAGTCTCTGCAGGGTGTGGTTTGCAGTAATGAACATATTCACTGGATACTGTTGAGTCCTTCAAACCACTCTCTTCTCTTTTAGACATTCACATACAGGATCTGTTTCTCAGTAACCATCAGGAAGTCATTAGGAAAGATTCTCCAAATGCAGGGGATAGATTTGTTTCAGCTCCTTCTCCTTGGGCAGCTTCCGGTGAGTTGGAGCAGGAATTTGTTCATATGCTCTCTAGACCATGTGTTATAAGTAGGGTGTTAGGAAGAGCTTTGCTCCAAAGTGGGAGGTAATTACAACTCTTAAGTAATTATGTCAATTATGTACAAGTCCTATTTGAGCCAACATCTGCCTTTTTTACTGTTTACATAATGACACATGGGCAAGAAAGGTGTGCTAGTTTGGATCTGGAATGTTCCAGATCCAAATGTTATGGGGTGCAACTTAATAACAGATCGATCACCACCGAGAAGTCCAAATTTGAGAGTCTTTATTAAGCTGGCCAGCTGACTGTCTCACACAATGCCCCAAAAAATGACCACTGGGAGAACAGCCCCAACCACAGGGTTATAGGGGTTCTTATACCAAAATCACATCAATCATAAGTGTCTGTTGCTATGATTCAAAATCACAAACTAACATCATGAGATCATCAACAGAGGGGGAAGTGGGTCAAAATGACCCTTACCTAGGTACAAACTAAAGAATGGTTGCTAACATCCACACAATTACTGTTCACATGGTACATTGGTTAAGAGCATTCCTGGATCTGGAATGTTCCAGGAAAAGCTAATGTGTTGGAAGCATGGACCCCAGTACAGTCAGGTTCAGAGGTAGGGCTTTTAGGCAATAATTAGGGTTCTGATCTCATTAGTGGGTTCATCCGTTTGCTGAATTAATCCACTGACAACTGAATGAACTGACCACTAGGCAGTAACTGGAGGCAAGCGGGATATGGCTGGAAGAGGTTGACCACTGGAGGTGTGGCCTTGGACTGCCTCTGCTTCCCAGTAGCCATGAGCTGAGCAGCTTTCTTCAGTCATTAAGTTTTGTCTTACCTCAGGCTCAGAGAAAAGGAGTAGGTGAACCATGGACTGAGACCTCTGAAACCATAAACCCAAAATAAAATTTTCCTCCTTTAAGTTGTTTTTGTCAGGTATTTTGGTCACAGTGACAAAAAGTTGACTAATGCAAGAGATAAAAAGTGGAAGTACAGAAACAGATCCTCTGCTGTCCATCTGGGCTGGCTTAAGAGTTCTTTCTGAAGTTGCTGAAAGTCACAAGAGATAACATTATCTTGTAAGTGCCCACACCTTTATTCTGTTGGCCTCTCCCACCTAAACAAAATCACTCTTCCTCTCAAATTCAACTTCAAATGGGCCAATGAGGGTTAGTGAGTATGGGAAATATCTTAGAGGGAGGGTGAGTAGAACGCTTGACAACCTTAAGAAAATCCAGACAATTTTCCCTTTACTTGAGGAAGCCCATTTTAGTGACCCCTTATTGGCTATTTGGGATTCATATACAATGACATGTTGACCTTCCTATTGATCACATCCTTCCTATGTATACACACAGCTGTCCACACACACCTCAGGATGTGGTCCTCTGGAGAATCCTGTGATCACTGGCTTGGAAGTTCAGCTTTGAAAGAAGCACACAAATAAGGATGTCACCAGATAATTGTTCCTGTCAGGATAGAAAATTTTCACTGTGGCTGCATAAATATGGAAGTAAAATTTAGAAACCAAACAGATATTTTAAAAATCAGTGCAAGTCAGTTTCTTTCCCTCCTGCCTTTGACATTGTCCTGTGCTGTTCCACACCCAAGGAGCCCGAGTACTACTCCATGACACCACGGAGCTGTCAGATCTCCCTAAACCAATTCATCAAGGCTGCTAATGGCTCCTGGCATCGGGTGTTCGGGCCATATTGCTGCGATTCAGGATCCCGGCAGCCCAGCAACATAGGACAAAGTGGAGCTGACGAGAATATGCATCGAATTTGCATATATTTGCACAGCATGTCAGAAATACTTCTTAATCTCAAACAGACCCTGAGTTGAGGTGAACTGGAGAGAAAGCAAAAAGGTTTGGTAGAGGGGTGATGGAGTTTGGCCAATGCCTAAAATCTCTTCTCCCAAATGAGCTCTATACTTCCATTTTAATCACCTCACTGGTGATTACTAATTTAAAAAAAAAATTATCACTGGGATATTTTCAGACTACCACCTTCATCTTAAGGTGACTGATTTATTTATTCATTTATTTATTTTTGACTATGTGCTTCATTTAGCAGCAAAGGGAGTTCTGATGAACAGATTTTCCTGCTGGAGGCTAACATGTCTTCACATGCCTGAGAAAATAACAAATAATTACAGCGGCTCTATATAGGAAATGTACACTACTGTCCTCTGATGTTAACCTGTCCAGCAGGAGTGATCAGCAAACCCACTGAGCCAGACCTTCCCCTTGTTTTGAAATGAAGGGGCATAAATGAAAATGTTTCCAGAAGGGGAAAAGAAAGGCAAGCAGAACGGCGTCAGGACTCTGCACACCATCTGCACTTGCATAGATCACTAATGGGGAATAATTACATAGCTCCTGCAGCCCAATAGCTGCAAGTCTCTGGAAGCGAGACTGGTTTTCCAGGCCTTCCCAGCGGCTGTGGTCTGGCAAGAGTGAAAATTGGAAGTCCGAAGCCTAAATGGCTCATTAAAAGAACCTTGAAAAAGAGACTTGCTCTTTGAATCTTAAAGACGGTAATGGGTAACACAGCAGGCTGTACAAAGAAAGCTTTTCCTTGTCCCTAAATTAATATTCAGTGTCTAGGGACCCAAGAGGAGCAAAGTCTTTAAAGGTAAGGCTCAAGGGGGAAGGGAAGGGAAGGGAGCGGGAGGAGAGGAAGAAAATACATGCTCTCGCCAGATACTGCTAAAACTTCTCCAAGTTGACTCCCCGGGAGAAGCACTCACCAGCTGCTCCCTGGCAGGAAATTTAAAACTGTCAAGAAGTTCCATTTATTGCTGGCTGACGAGTCTGCAAGGAAGGGATGCTCTGTGCGCTTTGAGTAGAATTTCAATCTAGCCGTTCCTCTCCGCTGCGGAGGTCAGGGAAGAAGACAGATCGAAATGGCAGGGATGACCATGCTTATCCAAAAGATTTGGTCAGAAAAGGCAAGTCAAACAATCAAGCAATGGAGAGCAGGCTCCATCACATGCTGACCTTGGCAGAGACCCCCTCCCTGGGGGAAGTCCACACTAAGGTCCATAAACTGCCATCCCACAGCTAGTGTCTCCTCTCTAGCAAAGGTTAAACCAGATGTCCAGTCACCCACCCGCCCATTAACTACTGCCACTCTCAACTCTTTGACAAGTGTTAAGGTTCACTTGCTCTATTTAGATCCTATATCTTTTCCAAGACTGAATTCAACCCAAGTCCTCCCTGAGGCCTTCTAGACATGTCGATACATACGACATCTGTTTTTTTGATATCCCATACATCCCTACCAGAACCACTCACGGTGACACAAACTCCTACATGGCATTGGTAAAACATTCTTGCCCTGGTGTCCAATTTGTCTCGAACAAGGCTGAAATCTCTGGAAACCTCCCAGGACTGTGGATCGCATACCCATCTCTCCCATATTCTCAGGGTATCCCCTTTACCTACGTCCCTTTCCTTAAGTCCCCAAAATCAATTCTACATAACTTTTTCCATTTACCATCCTATCTTTCCCATGATTAAAGTAGAACTTCATTTTGTTCCAGAAGGCATTTGAAGAAACTTGGAAAATGCGTTCAGGATAAGAAACATAAATGGAAGGAAATGAGGAAACCAGGTGAGGATAGATAAGCTAGGAATATGTGGAATGCATTCACACAAAAAGGTGTGCCTGCATGTTTTCTCATCTGCCATAAACGGGATGCCAACTTGGCTTAGTTTCTTGTGACCAAAAGCATATAGAGAAACATAAAACAAGACGAGTGTCCCTGCAATAGAAGCAATGCTACTGTTCAGGAGAGGCCCAGTCATGCCTGGAATTAAGCCTAAGGGAAGTTTCTCCTCTCGGTTTCATAATGGGAACCCTGGGTGATAGGACGATACAGTGAGCAACAGGAATCAAGGCCTATATGACAGCAGGCATCTTTTCATGGCTAGAAAACAAGGCAGGATAGAGGTCCACCTTTATAAATCTTGAATTTTACTACAGGAGAGATGGGCAAAAATACACTCATGGTACACTGGTTTACTGGAGAGACTAGAGATGTAGCTGATGGAATGTCTCTCAGAAGGATGCATAAGCGTCAGTCAGGTAAAACTTGCTTCATTTTTGTAACATCCACTGGTCTGGTCAGTGAATCTAAAAACTGATTCAGGGAAGGCATGACCAAGACTCTTGAAAGAGTTCCCTACATCCTCCACTGTGGCCAACTTGCCTTCTGCTCCCCTCCCTCCAGAGAAACCACATGAGCCATGAAACCAATGAGGCCACTTTGCCACTGGAAATGTTTACAGTCCTTAGTTGACTGGAAGTTTTTGATGCATGTATTTCTTTTTTTTTTAATTTATTTTTATTGTAAATGAATGGGATACATCTTGTTTCTCTGTTTGTACATGAAGTAGAGGCATACCATTTGTGTAATCATACATTTACCTAGGGTAATAGTGTTTGATTCATTCTGTTATTTTCCCCCCCACCCTTCCTACCCCCCTTTTTCCCTCTATAGAGTCCCTCCTTCCTCCATTCTTGCCCCTTCCAGCTCCCATTATGTGTCATCATCCGCTTATCAGTGAGATCATCAAATGATCAGTGAGATCATTTGTCCTTTGGTTTTTTGAGATTGGCTTATCTCACTTAGCATGATATTCTCCAATTTCATCCATTTTCCTGTAAATGCCATAATTTTATTATTATTTATGGTTGAGTACTATTCCACTGTATACATATATATACCACAGTTTCTTTATACATTCGTCAATTGAAGGGCATCAAGGTTGGTTCCACAATCTGGCTATTGTGAATTGAGCAGCTATGAACATTGATGTGGCTATATCTCTGTAGTATGCTGATTTTAAGTCCTTTGGGTATAGGCCGAGGAGTGGGATAGCTGGGTCAAATGGTGGTTCCATTCCAAGTTTTCTGAGGAATCTCCACACTGCTTTCCAGAGTGTCTGCACTAATTTGGAGCCCCACTAGCAATGCATGAGTGTACCTTTTTCCCCATATCCTCACCAACACTTATCGTTGCTTGTGTTCTTGATAATCGCCATTCTAATTGGGGTGAGATGGAATCTTAGGGTACTTTTGAATTGCATTTCTCTTATTACTAGAGATGTTGAACATTTTTTCATATATCTGTTGATTGCTTGTACATCTTCTTCTGTGAAGTGTCTGTTCATTTCCTTAGCCCATTTTTTGATTGGATTATTTGTATTCTTGGTGTAGAGTTTTTTGAGTTCTTTATATGTTCTGGAAATTAGTGCTCTACCTGAAGTATGAGTGGCAAAGATTTTCTCCTACTCTGTAGGCTCTCCACATTACTGATAGTTTCCTTTGCTGAGAGAAAGCTATTTAGTTTGAATCTATCCCAGTTATTGATTCTTGCTTTTATTTCTTGTGCTATGGGAGATCTGTTAAGGAATTCTGATCCGAAGCCAACATGATGAAGATTTGTACCTACTTTTTCTTCTATAAGATGCAGGGTCTCTGATCTGATTCCAAGGTCCTTGATCCATTGTGAGTTGATTTGTGTGCACGGTGAGAGACAGGGATTTAGTTTCATTCTACTGCATATGGATTTCCAGTTTTCCCAGCACCATTTGTTGAAGAGGCTATCTTTTCTCCATTGCATGTTCTTGGCACCTTTGTCTAGTATGAGAAAATTGTATTTATTTGGATTTGTGTCCATGTCCTCTATTATGTACTATTGATCCACCTGTCTATTTTGGTGCAAATATCATGCCATTTTTGTTACTATTACTTTGTAGTAGAGTTGAAGAACTGGTATTATGATACCCCCAGCTTCACTCTTCCTGCTAAGCATTGCTTTAGCACTTCTGGGTTTCTTATTCTTACAGATGAATTTCATGATTACTTGCTCTATTTCTGTAAGGTATGTTGTTGGGATTTTAATTGGAATTGCACTGAATCTATACAGCACTTTTGGTAGTATGACCATTTTGACAATATTAATTCTGCCTATCCAAGAACATGGGAGATCCTTCCATCTTCTAAGGTTTTCTTTAATTTCTTTCTTTAGTGTTCTGTAGTTCTCATTGTAGAGGTCTTTCACCTCTTTTGTGAGATTGATTATCAAGTATTTTTTTTTTTCGAGGCTATTGTGAATGGGGTAGTTTTCCTAACTTCTCTTTCTGAAGATTCATCACTTATGTATAAAAATGCATTAGATTCACGTGTATTAATCTTATATCCTGCTACTTTACTGAATTCACTTATGAGTTCTAAAAGTATTCTGGTGGAATTTCCCAGTTCCTTTAAGCATATAATCATGTCATCAACAAATAGGGATAGTTTGAGTTCTTCTTTTTCCTGTTTGTATTCCTTTTATTTCTTTGGTCTGTCTAATTGCTCTGGCTAGAGTTTCAAGGACAATGTTGAATAGAAGTGGTGAGAGAGGGCATCCCTTCCTTGTTCCAGGTTTAGGGGGGATACTTTCAGTTTTTCACCATTTAGAATGATATTAGCCATGGGCTTAGCATAGATGGCCTTTACAATGTTAAGGAAAGTTCTCACTATCCCTATTTTTTCTAGTGTTTTGAGCATAAAGGGATGCTGTATTTTATCAAATTCTTTTTCTGCATCTATTAAAATAATCATGTGATTCTTGACTTTAAGTCTGTTGATATGGTGTATGACATTTATTGATTTCCGGATGTTGAACCAATCTTGCATCCCTGGGATAAAACCCACTTGATCATGGTGCACTATCTTTTTAATATATTCTTGTATGCAATTTGCTAAAATTTTGTTGAGAATTTTTGCATTAATGTTCATTAAGGATATTGGTCTGAAATTTTCTTTCCTCGATGTGTCTCTGTCTAGTTTAGGTATCAGGGTGATATTGGCTTCATAGAATGAGTTTGGGAGGGTTCCCTCCTCTTCTATTTTATGGAATACTTTGAGAAGTATTGGAATGAGCTCTCCTTTAAAGGTTTTGTAGAACTGAGCTGAGAATCCATCTGGTCTCAGACTTTTCTTTGTTGGTAAGCTTTTGATGACTTGTATTTCATTACTTGAAATTGATCTATTTCAATTGTGTATGTCCTCCTGGTTCAGTTTAGGTAATTCATACGTCTCTAGAAACCTGTTGATGTCTTCGAGACTTTCTATTTTGTTGGAGTAGAGATTTTCAAAATAGTTTCTAATTATGTTTTGTATTTCACTCATGTCTGTTGTGATATTTCCTTGTTCATTCTGAATTTTAGTACTTTGTTTTCTCTCTCCTTCTCTTTGTTAGTGTAATTAAGCGTTTATCAATTTTGTTTATTTTTTCAAAGAACCAACTTTTTGTCAATTTTTTCAATTGTTTCTTTTGTTTCAATTTCGTTGATTTTGGCTCTGGTTTTAACTATTTCCTGTCTTCTACTACTTTTGGTGTTGATCTGTTCTTCTTTTTCTAGGGCTTTAAACTGTAGTGTTCGGTCATTTATTTGTTGATTTTTTCTTCTTTTATTGAATGCACTCCCTGAAATAAAATTTCCTCTAAGTACTGCTTTCATAGTGTCCCAGAGATTTTGATATGATGTATCTTTGTTCTCATTTACCTCTAAGATTTTTTTTTTTGCTTTTCCTTTTTTTTAATTTTATTTAATTTTTTTATTATAAACAAATGGGATACATGTTGTTTCTCTGTACATGGAGTAAAGGCATACCATTTGTTTAATCATAAATTTACATAAGGTAATGTTGTTTGATTCATTCTGTTATTTTTTCCTTCCCCCCAACCCCTCCCACCCCTCTTTTCCCTCTGTACAATCCTTCCTTCCTCCATTCTTGCCACCTCCTTACCCTAACCCTAAACCTAACCCTAACCCTAACCCTAACGCTAACCCCTCCCACTCCCCATTATATGTCATCATCCGCTCATCAGCGAGATCATTGGCCCTTTGATTTTTTGGCTTATCTCACTTAGCATGATGTTCTCCAATTTCATCCATTTGCCTGCAAATGCCATAATAAGAATTTTTTTTATTTCCCCCCTGATGTCTTCTGTTATCCATTCATCATACAATAGCGTATTATTTAATCTCCAGGTATTGGAGTAGTTTCTGTTTTTTACTCTTTCATTTATTTCTAATTTCAATCCATTATGATCTGATAGAATACAACGTAGTATCTCTATTTTCTTGTATTTGCTAACATTAGCTTTGTGGCATAAAATATGGTCTATTTTAGAGACGGATCCATGTGCTGCTGAGAAGAAAGTGTATTTGCTCCTTGTTGGATGATATATTTTATAAATGTCCGTTAAGTCTAAATTATTGATCGTGTTATTGAGATCTATGGTTTCTTTATTCAATTTTTGTTTGGATGATCTGTCCAGAGGGGAGAGAGGTGTGTTAGAGTCACCTAGTATTATTGTGTCATGGTCTATTTGATTCCTGAAATTAAGAAGGATTTGTTTGATGTATGTGGGTGAGCCACTGTTTGGGGCATAAATATTTATGACTGTTATGTCTTTCTGATTTATGCTTTCCTTAAGCAGTATGTAATGTCCTTCTTTATCCCTTCTGACTAGTTTTGGCTTGAAGTCCACATTATCTGAAATGAGGATTGATACCCCAGCTTTTTTGCTGTGTCCGTGTGCATGGTATGTTTTTTCCCATCCTTTCACCTTTAGTCTGTGGGTATCTCTTTCTATGAGATGAGTCTCTTGCAGGCAACATATTGTTGGATCTTCCTTTTGAATCCAATCTGCCAGTCTCTGTCTTTTGATTGATGAGTTCAGGCCATTAACATTCAGGGTTATTATTGAGATATGATTTGTATTCCTGGTCATTTGGCTCATTTTTTTTTTTTTTTTTTTGTTTTTGTTTTGACATGACTTGGTCTCTCCTTTATTTGACTGTTCCTTTAAGGTAGTTCCTCCCTTTGCTGTATTGCATCATTGTTTTCATCTCTTCCTCATGGAATATTTTGCTGAGAATGTTCTTTAGTGCCGGCTTTCTTTTCGTAAATTCCTTTAGCTTTTGTTTATCATGG
The DNA here is from genome assembly GCF_902686455.1 of Sciurus vulgaris. Classification (NCBI taxonomy): domain Eukaryota; kingdom Metazoa; phylum Chordata; class Mammalia; order Rodentia; family Sciuridae; genus Sciurus; species Sciurus vulgaris. Next base: position 87,777,725 of record NC_136463.1, on the reverse strand, counting down.
AAGGATTTTATTTCGTTGTCAAATCTGAAAGTACGTTTTGCTGGGTATAAGATTCTTGGTTGGCATCCATTTTCTTTCAGGGCTTGGTAAATGTTGTTTCAGGCCCTTCTAGCTTTTAGGGTCTGGATTGAAAAATCTGCTGATACTCTTATTGGTTTCCCCCTGAATGTAATTTGATTCTTTTCTCTCGCAGTCTTTAAAATTCTGTCTTTATTTTGTATGTTAGGTATTTTCAGTATAATGTGCCTTGGTGTGGGTCTGTTGTAATTTTGTATATTTGGAGTCCTATAAGCCTCTTGTACCTGGTTTTCCATTTCATTCTTCAGATTTGGGAAATTTTCTGGAATTATTTCATGGAATAGGTTGTTCATTCCTTTGGTTTGTTTCTCTAAGCCCTCCTCAATCCCAATAATTCTTAATTTTTACCTTTTCATGATATCCCATAATTCTTGTAGATTCTGATCATGATTTCTTACCATCTTCTCTGTTCGGTCAACTTTGTTTTCAAGATTAAATATTTTTTCTTCAATGTCTGAGGTTCTGTCTTCCAGGTATTCTATCCTATTGGTTATGCTTTCTATTGAGTTTTTAACTTGGTTTATTGTTTCCTTCATGTCAAGGATTTCTGTTTTTTTTTTTTTTTTTTTTTTTCAGTATCTCTAACTCTTTATTGCAAGGATCTTTTGCTTCCCGCATTTGCTCTTTTAACTGTTGATTTGTGCGATCATTCAAAGCCTGGATTTGCTCTTTCATCTCATCATTTGCTTCTCTGATCATTTTAATTATGTACATTCTGAACTTCCTTTCTGACATTTTTTCTGCCATGCTGTCATTGGATTTTATTGATGTAGCATCTAGGTTTGTTTGAGACATTTCCTTCCCTTGTTTTCTCATATTGCTCAGGTATCTTCCCCTCTAGTAGTGAAACTCTGAGATATTTCAGGTTTCCCCTGTTGACTTATAGTGTTCCTGTAGATTTCCAATAACCCACCTCCTAGCCTTCAGTAGCCTGAGGTCTTGGAGGAACTTGATAATTCAGTGATCCACAAGGAAGCTGCCCCTCTAGGGGTGGTGGCCTTCAGGTGGGGTATATTCCCTGCTAGTGGGCAGAGGTGCCTCCACTTGTTGACTGATGGTCAGCCTAAGAGTGACTAGACTTCAGGCTGGGGCACGGCTGCTCTGGGCCTGGGTCTCTGGTTCTTTCACTCCAGAGGGAAATCCTCACCCAGAGGGGAAATCTCACCTTGTGGGGAAATCTCACTGGGCAGCTCTCCTCCAAGAAGTTCCCTTCAGTCTGGAACTACTGCCTGGTCCAGGGAGCCTTGCTCTACGAGCGAGTCTCTCACTTGACAGCCCTCCTCTGCAACGTTCCCTGTGGTCCGGAACTACAGCCTGGGTAGGGAACTTGGCCCTGTGAGGGAGTCTCTCACTGGGCGGCCCTGTGAGGGAGTCTTTCACTGGTCAGCCCTGCTCCGAGATGCTGCCTGCGGTCCAGGCCTGCCTCCTGGGCCAGGGGGAGCCTAGCTGTGCACAGTTGTGTGCAGAAGTCTCTTGCTGGGCGGCCCTGCTCTGAGAAGCTGCCTGTGGTCCGGGCCTGCTGCCAGGTCTGGGGTAGCCTCGCCCAGTGGGAGAGACTCACCTGGTGGCTCTGAGTTGGTCCTAAGTCTCTTAATACCTCCTTTTCTTGAATCCTGAATTCTGGAGTGACATGAGATGCAGTCACCCTTTAGTCCGCCATCTTGGTTCTCCTGATGCATGTATTTCTATTGATCATTCCCTACCTGGAATTCCCTCCTTTTTTCATTTCATTACCACCACCACCACACCCACACCATTCATTCCTGGTTTTCCTTCTACCTCTTCAGCTACTCTTTCTCCCTTAGTTCTATAACCTGATCATTTTTTAAAAAATACTTTTAGTTGTTGGACACAATACCTTTATTTTTTATTTATTTTCATGTGTTGCTGAGGATTGAACCCAGTGCCCCACACATGTGAGGCAAGGGCTCTACCACTGAACTACAATCCCAGCCCTGTGGCCTGAACTTTAAATTGCTTCTTGAATGGTAACCTTCTGTGGGATGTTGAGCCTTCTGCTCCTCTCATTCAACAACCTCTCTTTGTGATTTCAACATACCTGAAATATCTGCAAATGACTCTCATGTCTATTTAACAAATTCTGTACCACACTGCTAAATGCAGGAGGCCCTTGAGGCCACCTGCATTCTAGAGAATTCTACATGACTGTCTCATACGTATCTACCATTCAACTGTTCCAAATTTTTCCTTTCCAATCCATTGCTCTCCCAAATTCCCTATGCTCATGTGGTCACCATCTCTACCTAACTGCCAAATCAGAAACCTCAGACTCATCCTCCATGCCTCCTCTTTCTTCCCTCATACCTAATCCTGTTCATTCCACCTTCAACATACACTTCTTATTACTACTTTCTCTCCATACCCATGAACAACGGTTAGTAATCAATGTTTGTTGAGAACTTATGCGCCAGACATTGTTTTAAGCACTCTAGACTACATATAATGTGTCACATAAATCTTCCAATACTTGACAGAGTAAATGTCCTTAATATTTGCATGCCGCAGGAAAAGAGATGGAAGCACAGAGGAAATATGAAGAGAGGGTAAATTCAGGCAATTTCTGACTTTGGGGTCCACATAATACTGATGCCTTCAAATACTTCTCACTCCAATTGCTACAAATGCTTCCTCCTAATTAATCTTCTCCCCTATAGTCCTGGCCCTTCTCCACATTGCTGCCCCACAGTGATTTTTATTGAAAACTCAAATCTGATCTTAGCACCCTTTGTTTAAAACTCTTCCATAGTTTCCTCTGCACTGCAGAATAAATTTCAAGTTCTTGGTCATTTCATGCCACCAGCCCGACCCTTCTCGTCCACCTGCACATACACCATTGGGAATTGTGCCAAGATTTCTGAGCAACACAAAATGCAGTTCCAATCATTAAGAAAGTGTTGAAAAAGTGAGAAAGTGAAATTTACAAATGAAAAGTTAAACATAAAATGCAGCCTGAGATTACAATTTAAAGAAAGAGAACTCAGCCAGTATAACTTAGTGGTAAAGAGAGCAGACTGTCAAGTCAGACTTTTAATATACGCAGACTTGTCTCTCCAACAAGAATTCTTTTTTCATCCAAGCTAGGCGTTTGTGAATGATCAGTTCAATCCTGGTTTAGTTTGAAAGATACTTTAATATTCCCATATTGTTCCAGTTCAGTACTTTTAGAAAATGAATAGTCTTGGTTCTGGTTCAAACTGGCTTACTAGGTGTTGCTGTTTTGAAAAGTCCTTGCTTCAGTGCTCAGCTCAGTGGGGGGAAAAGTGATTAATTTGGGGCTCAGCTTGGTTCAAGGTTCACAAATTAGAGCAGTTCCTTCCATTTGTGGGTCACACTTGAGCTGATGCCCCAGCTATGAATTCAGCTCTATTTAATGTGGTCTTTCACTCCAGGGGTCCCATGCAGCCCCCTCGGCCCTCACACAATTATCTCAGTCTCCCTCCAACCCAAGGAAGATACTTGCACAGAGCAGTGTCTCAGGGTAGCCTGGCTCAGGGTTCCTGAAGCAGGGGGATATAAGGTCAGGGCAACTTTTCCTTGGCTGAGGACTGGTTATAGGAAGGAAACCCACCCACTCCCTGGTAATCCTAACTGCCTTGCCTCACACAGGGTGTGTTCATTCTCACCTGGTCTCTGACGTCTTCCATGGTCATCCCTAAATTGGCCTCCATTTCTGCTTCCCATCTTCATATCCCCATCTCTTTCCCTTGCTTTGTTCTTCTTTATGGCATTTATTTGCAAGTGGCATGCTCGCAATTCTGAGTTGTTATTTTCCCAACTAGACTGTCAGTACTATGAGATCAGGGATTTTTATTCATCGTTTTCATTATTATATCCCACCCCCACTTACTGTCTAGAATATAGTGGGAGTTCATTAAATATATATTAAATATTGAGTGAAACGTCTCTTAGCTTTCTGTTGCTATGACAAAATAACTGGAATAATAATCTTATAAGAAGGAAAGGTTTATTTTTGACACACGGCTTCAGAGATTTCCATCCAGTCACTTGGCCTGGTTACTTTGGGCTTGTGTTAGCACAATACCTCATGATGGCAGGAATACATGGTGGAGGAGGCCTCTTGGCCTCATGGCAGCTGGAAAGCAAAGAGAAAGGAAAGAAGGGGCCAAGGTCTCAATATCCCCTCCAAAGACACATCCCCAATGACATAACTTCCTTCCACTAGGCTTCACCTCCACCACTTCTCAATAGTGCCACAGGCCGGGGATCAAGACTTCAACACATGGGCCATGAGGGAACATGAAGACCCAGACTATAGCACTCCCTTGGTGTAAATCCAGAACAAATGGTTAAAGATATCTTAAGAGAAGCAGGATTTGGCCTAACACCTGTACTTCCTTACATTATTGATATGTCATCCTTAGTGGGTTTCCCCTTCTAATATGTCCCCTTCCTCTCCCTCCCTTTCATCTTTTGCTGTCTTCAAATGCAAGCGTGGAGTACAAAAAGGTATATGTGCATTAATGGGCTGCCTCCTTTGCTTCCAAACTTCTTTTTTTCTCTCTCATTAGTGATGAATTCCTTTGGCTCTGCTAGGCAGAAAGGCTGTTGGGCTCCACATGAGCTGGGCTCTGGCAGAACAGGGTAGTATGCTTGATGCTTGCACAGAAGGCAGGGGAGAACAGAAGCAAGCAGGGAGATAGAAGCCAGGTGCCCAGAGGCCCACCAGGGGAGACACATGGCTCACCAAGATGTTCACGGGGCCTCGGCAGAACTGACCCATTTCCTGCAAGCTTCTGGGCCTGTGTCCAAAGTGACTGGGCCTGAGCCTGTCCTCCTCTCTAAAGTAGCTTTTCAGTGACTAGTTATAGATTACATTTGCATTTACATCAAAAGTGATAAAGTATATAGCCCTCCTAACGTGGCAAATTTTTGGCACTGCAGTGCATCAATAAAAGAAAAAGAAAAGAATTAGAATAAAGATTTGATCCACCCATATCAATGTTCTATTTCATTGGTCAAACAAATGTCTCACTTCCCCTCCTTGTCCCCATCCCTAGTCACACATATCTATTTCTCTTTCTCAGGACATACAGCCACAGTGATTATCCCAAGTCAAGTACATGGAGCCCTCTAAGGGCTAATTGGAAAATTCTCTGGGCAAACGTAGAGTCACATAATCAAGTAAGTCCAGGAGAAGGAAGTAATCAAATTTATGTGTTTACCATTTAGTTTCCCTGCTGGCCAATATGGAAAGCAAATAGGACCTTAAAATGGGCTGATTTTTAGAAAGTTACACAGAGTTTTACTCCAAATAATTTTTTTAAATTTTTTTATTTTAATTTTTTATTTGTTCTAATTAGTTGTACTTGACAGTAGAATGCATTTATACATTTGGATAAATCATACATAAATGGAGTATAATCTCTCATTTTTCTGATTGTACATATTGTAGTATCACATTGGTCAGGCAGTCATACATGTACATGAGGTAAAACTGTCTGTTTCACCGTACTATCCTTCTACCCCCATACCCATTCCCTTTTCTTCCATCTCCTCTCCCTACATCAAATACTTTTATTATATTTGTCTTTGGTATTATACTTTCTCTGGGATGTGTCTAGGTATAGACTTTCAAATTTGGTCTTCTTGAGAACTAATGTACTTCCTCAACTTATTTAATCTCATTAGTTTAGGGAAAGTTTCAACCACTATTTATTTGAGCATAACCTCTTTCCCAGTATTCTCTTTTGTCCTTATGAATGCTTACTAAATATTTGTAGACCTTCTCATTCTATCCTTGTAACTTCTCTTTCATTTTTTCCTCTCTTTGCCTCTATGAACTGCATTATGAATACTTTCCTTAGATTTATTCCAATTCACTAATCTTCTTTTAATCTGTATCTAACTGGTGGTTGAATATATTAAATTTTATTTATAATAGTTAAAGTTTGACTATTATAATTTTTATTATAATTTTATTGCTAGATTTTTTTTTTTTATGGTTTGGATCTGGAATGTACCCTAAAGACTCATGTGTTGAAGGCTTGGTTCCCAATGCAGCCAAGTCCAGAGGTGGGATTTTTGGGAAGTTATTGGATCATGAGGGTTTTGACCTCATCAGGGGATTAATAATTTGAGGACATTATTGGGAACTGGAGGAAGTGGGATCTGCCTGAAGGAAGTAGGTCACTGGGGACATACATTCAGAGGTCTCTGGTCCCTCCCTTCTGAGCAACTGTCCTCCACTAGGCCCTTCCGCCATGTTGTTCTGCATCACTTCAGGCCCAAAGAAATGGAGCCAGATGAGCAAGGACAGAAACTCCTAAAATGGTGAGCCCAAACGAACCATTATTTTACACACGTATTTGTCTCAGGGACAAGAAACCTTGACACAAATTTTGATTTTGTTCTCTGTCAAATCCTTCTGACCACTTAAAATATTATGCTCCTTTCTTATTTTTTAATTTACTTTATTTTTAAAATATATTAAATCTAATTATAATTTGTGTTTTCTAAGGGCAACTGTCTGTTGTTTTTCAGGTTCTCATTGGTAGTGCCTTATTTCCATGGGTGGTTATATAAATTTTCCCCTGAAGCATAAACTCATTTTTTTCCCCCAAAACATTATCAGTGCAAATTGCTTGATACCTGAGTTACAGATGAGTTCCTCCAAGGAAGATGTGTTTCCTTCTCCCAGGTGAATCAGACACAACCAACCTGGATTTTACATTAAAACTCAATCTTCCAGAGGCTTCTTGGACCACCCATACACTGTGAATTTAAGCTGCAAAAACTATATACAGGTGTATAAACTCTTATGGGAGAATCAATCTCTTATATTCAGAACCAAGATTTGAGATAGACAGTTTTCCTTGTCATTCCCTGGGGCTCATTCCTCCTCAGCCTTACTCTGAGCAATTTGGAATCCTAACAATGTAGGTTGGGATAGTGGGAACCTCTAATTAAACTTCCCATTTTGGACAAACCAACTGAGCGTCCTATATGGAACTTTTTCATCTCTCTCCTATGACTGTACAAACCAATGGTCGAGTTCACCTAAATTGGCAAGTGACCAAAAGGGGTCATAGTACCTCTCTGTTGCCCACTTTCATTTAATCTGTGGCCTCTGAGTTTTTTACTTTTTGCCACTCCTTGTGCCTTTTGCAATGATAAGTAGCTTAGCCAGCATTTTTCACTTCTTTTAAGCAGGAAAGTTGTTATTATGATTTCTCATTTGCTAAACAACTAGATATAAAAGGCACAGAATTCCCTTTACCATGCAGCCCCAGGGATATGTTAGCATCCGTCAATGGGCACAGGCATGTTCTTTGGACACTGGCATTTAGTGCTAGCCACATGTCTGTAGCTAGTACAACACATCTTTGATAATAAGTGAAGGTGAATTTCACTAAAACATAAACTTTAAGCTTCAGAAAGTTGCCTATGAGAGGAAATTTGGATCATTAACCCAAGCAGGATCCAGGGTCTGCATTATGCACTCAGTTTCATGGGGTTGAGTATATAAGGTTGAGTGGAGACATCCTCATCCAGACCTGGGTAAACTCCTACACTCTCATTATTCAACCAATAAGGGGAAACTGACACACTGTTTGGATTTCCAAAATGGCATATTCCCAGTTACCTCCAACCAGAGTATTTTGCACAGAAAGGTTGTTATCTTTTTTACTAGGACAAAGTTCTCTGGGTATGAGCTCTGGATAAAGTTCTCAGACATCCCTGAGGCTTGTGCCCTGTGCTCTGGGAGAGATTGCAATGCTGAAATACTCAGCATGAATCTGGATGAGGTTTGAAACATTTGATGACATCCAATGGGGGCGCAGAATGAAGAGCAACTGGATACTGGAGAAATGATGCCCTCAATGGATGAGGGTTAAATATCTTTGTAAGTGACAGCACCAGCCTGTTATTGGGGTCTGGAATAACACTAAAAGACTGATATTAGCACTATAATTAGGAGATCAGAACTGTCAATCACAAGAACTGGAGTTAGCCTTCATTCAGGAAGTGAAGGGGTGCTGCCACACTCCATAGTCACATGGAAGTGAAAGCAATATACAAGACTTCTCGCACTCCCCAACATCTGTGCCCTGAACCAACCAGTCACTGATGAGACAAAACGAATATGATAAGATGTGGGCCAGAACCCACAGGATGCATGGATGTAAGCTGACCTTGTACTCATCTGCTCCAATTGTCCCACCACTAATTATCTACCCTAAATATCCATCACAGAGAAACAAAACACCAATAAGAATAGTAATTGACATATCTTGTTTGCTACTTCTGTGTCCAGTACATGTCTGAACACATATAATCTTCATAACAACACTATGTGGTGATAATATCACCTCCATTTTAATAGAAAAAAAAAAACCTGAGTCATGAAGAGTTTAAGAAACACACACAAAGTTATAAAACCAGTGCATGGCAGATATTTGAACATGGGTGATCTGGTCTTCGCTTTCCATTGTTTATGTATATTTCTGTGCACTGTGAGATATTATTATGGTACTAAGTGTTGTAAGGTTACCCTGTATGTTAGTTTAAATGTTCACTAAGTACTCACACTATAAGTACTTCTCTTTATAGAACATGTGGACAAAGTTTGATTCTAAGTCAACACACTGGAGGAGAAATTGGTATTATTATAAACTATTTTGGCTCCATCTGATTTTTAAACTAATAAGAAATTAAGGGTAATGAAATCAGGAGCCTTGAAAATGTAGGTTCACAGGTACCAAAAAACTGTTAACAATCTGGTATCAAAATATCCATTGTTTCCAATGCTTTTATATACAGGAATGTAGATTAATACCTAGTGCAGTCTCCAAAGATGGCAGACATAATACCTTCTGTCCAGGGCTTTTCCCAACCAAATCTAGAATCAATATTCCCTCCCTTTGAATCTGGGCTAGATTTTTACTTGCTTTGGTTAATATAATTTGGTAGAAGTGATGCTTTGCCAGTTCAAGATCTGTTAAACCTGACAACTTTCACTTTTGTGTTCTTTGAAGCCAGCCAACTTCTGGGAAACCCAACCATGCTGAGTTCACCATGCTGTGAGGTGGGCCAAGCTTGTCATGTGGAGAAGACTCAGGGAGTTGCTGCGAGGAACCCCTATCCTTTAATTTCGGCACAGAGGCACCACAATGGGGCACCAAAAACACCAAGTAAGCCCTGCCCAGATTATGGAATCAAGAAGCGTAACAGATCACAGATGTTTTAAGGCCCTAATTTTTAGAGTGGTCTGATACCCAGAAATAGGTAACTGAAATACATTGTTCAATGGGATAATCTCTAGCTCAGCTTTTCAAATCTGCTATAAGGTCATTGGACATGAAAAAAATTCATAGCTCAAATAAAGGAAGGAGAGTACAAATTAAGATGATCTTTGTTTACTTAATAAAATTATAGTTAAATAAAAATGTGTAAATAATGAATGCCATGCACAGACTAGCCCACCCATTCCAGGACTGTTTCTTAAGTCATCTGCCTTCCCCTGGAAGCCACCATGTAGCTGTTCAAGCCCAGGACGGAGGTCCAGGACTTTGGCTGTCTCTCAACCAAGAAAACCTGGTGACTTCTATAAGAAAGAGTTCTGTAACTCTGGATCTTGTCTAGAGAAAGGCAGGTCAGAAGCCTTTTGTTAAATGAGGAGTACAGATATCATAACCAGAGACATGTTGAGTATAAAGCCCTATAAACACTGAAAGGTGATAAAAAAATCTTTTAGTCCTTCAGGCTGAGAAAGGGGGGGAAATATCATAAAAGAGGAAGTGAACCAATGTGAGAAAGGGAAATAAGTCAAGTGCCAGGATTTGGACCTAATCAGTTAACTGCTTGATCATAAGAGAGGCAAATGGACTGGCAAAGGGACTGGGCGCTGAGCCCCACTTGGGATGCTGACCCACTGCTTAGCAGACATCAACAGCACTGAGGGAAGGGTCTGCATGTTATTGTCCAGTCCAGAGAAACACCCGCTTCCCTCTGCTGTGTCCTTGCTGCTCCGTGTGTCAACACTGAGGGTTTAAATAAGGCAATCTCTCTTGGACTAGATTCTTTAAATACAGCTTTAACCCACAAGCAAATGCTTGCTGACAAGGTCAGGAGGAAGCCAGGCATGGGGAGCTGAAGTCGAAGTGGGGTGTTGGCTGTGAGTGTTGTGTTCTTACCCAAGATTAAGGAAATTGGGTTGCAACTGCCTACAAAGAGAACCTGGTTTTGATTTGAGTACTTCCCTTAAACTCTGCTCCATTTCAGAGTGCCATTTCAACCATTTTTTGTATATCATAATTCAGTAGTTCATTTTTTTTTAGTAGTTCATTTTTAACAAAATATTTTCTATGAGAGATATTCCATCAAGATTCAGCAAGACAGAGTTATATTACTCTTCACACGAATCTATTTCTACTACCACCAGATATTTTAATTGATGCTCTGCTTCAACATCGTCAACCTGTTGTTAAGTGTGTGTCTAATAAATTCTGACTTGTGATTGTCAAGGGCATGTCTAAATGGTTTTCATTTTGATGACATCCGTTCTGCCTGCTCTACCACTATTTTCTAATATTCTGATTCTCAAAGGAGCAGGGAATTTCAATTTGTCCTTTAACAGGTGAAAACTAAACTATTCAGGGAAGGGAGCCAAACAATGAGGCCAGCACTTCCTCTTCCCATTATTTTTCTCTTTGTTAGACTACTAAAGAATCCACAAGAAAGTTGCTGTATGCTAGGCAAACTATAAGGAAATTCAGGTGGACATGGGTTTCCCAAGTTTGTGAAGAAATAACTGTGGTCAGCAATTCTCCAGCATACAGAGGTCAGGACCATGGGCCCCTTGTGTCAATCTCTCCTTCTTCATCTTCAATGATTGCATAAAATGAGGGAATCTAGAACACAGGGGTGATAACAGAGTAAGACAGGAAATAGGACAGAAAGGAAAGAAACTGGGAGTTGAAGATGGACACCCCTGGGTGTGAATTCCTGTTCTGCTCCTTACTGGCTGTGTGTACTTATCAGTACCCCTTAGCCTCCATTCTGTCTTCAGTTAAATAATGTCCATTTGTAGACTTGCTTTAAGAAGTAAATACTTGGTCAAAAATGTTCAGTACTCACTCAGTAAACAGAGCTACCCTTATGCTATTAATGATTAACATCAAGTTTATGATGGTTATCATCCAATGTATGTAAGATTATAACTTCTTTATTGTCAGATGCCACCAACATTCTCTTCAATTTCTTCCTTCCTTCCTTCCTCCCTCCACTCCTGACACTCATACCCTACAATATCTATGTGAATTTCTCCACTTGCTTTGAATGTAGTCAACAGGAATCACATAGTTAGAAACATACAATTATATTTAGTGAACTGATTAGCACTGACTAAAGTTGAAGTCTCCTTGTTACATTTTTGAAGGGCAATATAGTGATGTGCATTGAGGTCTTTAAACACATACAATAGTACCTCTCCCTATCCATAATTTGACTTTCCACAGTTTCAGATATTCATAGTCAAACAGTTTAAAACTATTAAATGGAAAGTTACCAAAATAAGTAATTCATAAGCTTTAAATTACACAGCACTCTAAGTAACATGATAAAATCTTGCACTACTGCACTCTGTCCAACCTGAATCATCCAGGGCATCCATGCTGTATATGCTACCTTCCTGTTAGCAATTAGGAGATCTTGGCTTTTAGATTAATCATCACAGTTTCACAGTATTTGTGTAAAGTAACCCTTCTTTTACTTAATAATGACCCCCAGGCATAAAAGTAGTGATGTCAGCAATTTGGATATGCCAAAAGAAGCAATCTATTAAGTACTGTATATGTTTAGGGTTCAGATATCCACTGTCTTTCTTGGAACACATCCCTTGTGAATAAGGGGGACAGATGTATGCCATTTTAAATGAATATTCTATTTTAAGGGGTTTATGCTAAGGAAATAATAATGGATATGCACTAAAATTAAGTTATAAGATTGTTTTCACAGTTTTTCCTAATGACTATGATGACCATATTCTTTATTGTTCAAACTGGGACACCTTTAAGATTAAAAGGCAATGCTATTGTTAATCATTAAACAAGGCATAAAAAGTGTAATCCAAGAGTGCAAAATAGAAACAATTTAGTCATGCAGACGTGTGTGCCTAATAATTTTTAAAAAATTCAGATTGCAAACAAGTATACACAGTACAATTTTTACACACACACACACACACACACACACACACACAAACTCACCTGCACAGACAGTACTCTACCCCCACGATATCGAAGGACAGATGACAATGTTAATAGTGGTTTATCTCTGTGTGGTAAGACTATGGGCCATTTTTATTCATCTGTATTTTATAAAATTTCTATAATGAATATGTATTGCATTTACAATTTCAAAAGCTGTTATTTACAATTTCTTACAGAGTCAAGTATTATTTTATGAAACCCCTCTCAGAATGTAATCTGTTCTCCAAAGCCTAAGGTGAATTTTCTAGGCACTTGAGCCTTTCAGGGCTAAAATATTTATGCAATGTGTTAAACAAAGCTCAATCTCATTTCAGCATTTGCAACCATATGCTTACAAATATCAGTGATACAAATTCTTTCTGACATAGATGACACAATAAAGACCATAAAACTGCATCCCATTATAGTCCCAAATGCTGGCCTTTGAAAATGTCCCCAAGTGTTTCTTTCACCTCCTGGTATAGCAAATATTAAAAAGATACTTTGCAATACTCAAGTGGGTGATTATCTGGTAGACCAATCCACACCAGGTGAAAACCAGGCTATTTCATTGCTCTTCTTTTCCATCCTTGACAGAATTCTCTTAACTGTGAAAGCACAGATTTGAAATTACAAATCTACTACTGCCAGCACTCTGGGAATCTTGAGGTGGTGACCTTATAAAACACTGACATGAATACATTTGTAAATCTCGCATCCCTGTGAAATGTCTAAATAAAGAAATAAGCTCATACCTCTGAGGCTGCTTCCAGCTTAGATGAATAAGTGCCATATTATAAAGGGCATTGTGTCCATTTGACCTGCTTGGGAATTAAGTTTCTAATGAAAAATTATGGGAATTCTGTTTTTAAAGGGTGAGAAAGAGCATTTTTCAGTAAAGGAAGCTTCACAACTCCCTAATTTTCACAACTACTCCTGAAGAACTTTTAACCCCAAATCAAAAGATTATGTAGAAGAATTCAAGGAGATCTGCATTCCCAAATGTGCAGCCCACCTTCAATTTGAAAAGATCAGAATGAACCATTGAGTGAGGCCAAAGAAGTAATTGAAGGTCAGACACATGGGAACATGTGAGGAAATGCAAAGCAAAGAAGAGCTTCCAGGAAATCTTAACACAGTATAACTAGACCAACTCCAGCACCACTGGCCATAACTGCAATTAGAATCTATCCAAAATTCAATTCCTTATCTCTTCACATAAGTCACTCTTTCTGGGAATGGCTCCATCATTTTCTCATTAGCACACGTAGAAACTTCCAAGTTGTCTCTGACTACTCCTCTCCCTATCCAGTATCCAGCAGGTGCCAAATCTTGCTAATTCTGCCTTGATAACTCCTATTTCTTTTTTTGTCCCTGTCCTAGTTACCTCTGACCAGGACTAGTGCAACAACCTCCAAACTGATTTCCCACTTCCTCCCTCTTCTAACTTCAATACAAATTACACCACACCGCAACCTCTGTATTCTTTATGATTATTATGATTATAATAAAAAAAAAACTTTATTCATTAAGTGTACCCACGTTGTTATAAATGCATTCTACTGTCATGTACAACTAATTGGAACAAATAAAATAAAATAAATTTTTAAAAATGAAACAGATCTCTTGGAATTTTCCATCTTGCAAATCTGAAACTCTCTGCCCATGAAGTAACAATGCCTCTTTACCTCCTCCCCGACATTGTCTAGAAACTACCATTGTACTTTGTTTCCATGAATTTGAATATTTTATATACCTCATATAAGTGGAATCACTCAGTATTTATCTTTTTGCAAATAGTTTCTTTTACTTAGCAGAATGTCCTCATGTTCATTCATGTTGTAGCATGTAATGGGATTTACTTTTGGAGGGGCTGGTGCTCAATAATATTCCCTTGTGTGCATGCAATGTGTGTATGTGTGTGTATACATACTACATTTTGTTTATTCATCCATCAATGGGCATTTGGGTTTTTGTCATCTCTTGGCTGCTGTGCACAGTGCTGCTATGAATATGGGTATACAAATATCTCTTTGAGAACTTGCTTTCAATTCTTTTGGAAATATACCCAGAAAAGTGGGATTGCTGGATCATGTGGTAATTTTATTCTTAAGCTTTTGAAGAACCTTCATACTGTTTTCCATAGTGGCGAGGCCATTTCACATACTCACTAACAATACTATACCAGGAGTCCAATTTCTCCATATCTTTGCTAATACTTGCTGTTTTCTAGGCTTTTTGTTAGTGGGTTATAGTAAACACTTGCATAGGCATGAGGTGGTATATCATTGTGGTTTTGAATTGAGTTTTTCTGATGATTAGTGATGGCAAGCATTTTATCTAGATTCTTGTTGCCCCTATCTGGTCAGGTCCTTTCCCTTGCTTAGGAGTTTACCTAATGAATCAAGTACAAATCAATTCAAGTTCTTCATAACCATACAACATCCATTTATTTCATACTATCTCATTCCACAAATCTTCCACACCAGCCCAATTAAATGCTTCATCTTCCTTCAAATAGATCTGAAGCTTTCTTTTCCTTCTGCAAATATTTACAGTTCAAATCCATCTCCCTTAAGTGGAGTGCTTTGTTTTCACAGTCAGAAGTCTATATTCTTTCAACACTCAGTGCTTGCTTTTATGGTATGTATCACATTTACCTTTTCTATACCAATTTATTCTCAGGTCTCATCTCACTATTGAACAGGAAGTTTCTTCAGGCCATAAATCAGCCCTGTTCAATCATTTACCTCCCACAGTGCCTGGAACACTGTAAGCCTTTAATACATAGTTATTGAGTAAAGGACTCAAAAATTTAACGTGTAATCTGTTGGTTAAGACCATCAAAATGTCTACAATTTCAAATCAACAGTACTCCTCTCTGTTTTATGTATTGGGGAAGGGAGCAGAGTGGGGAAAGAAATTTTTTGTTTGTCTGTATTTTAGTCATCCAGACTCATCTTCATTCCCTTGACCACGTTATTTAACTTCCAACTTTATTAAAAAATAAATTGAATGCCAAGTAGAGCCCACATCTAGTAATTGAACAGCCAGCTATTGTATTTACCCTCCTAGTGGCTACCAGCTGACATTTAAGTACTCCTCTTCCCTTTCCAAATAGTAACCACGTGCAGCTGGTCGCTTGGGTTCTGAAACAACATTTGATGAAGCACACTTCAAATACAATTCTGAAAAATATTCAATTACTTCATTTTCATTTTACTCACTAAATGGTAGCTTCCCTCCCAAGTTCAATTAAACTCACTTGAAATTAGAATTCACAAGAATGCATTTCATTTAGATTTACTGGAAGATGTCAGACACCAGTTAATTGGCCTTGAAGCAGCATAGCCATGAGGTCCCCCCTGACTGAGCTGTCCATCTTTGACATGTAGCTGTTCTTGTTAGATAGCATTGATTGGGCAGCTCATCCAGTATTTGGGGGCCAACCAATAGCTATACAATACTCTGACAGATAAATTCCATGTAGATTTTAAATGACTTGTGGGTGCCCTTCAGAGATCATCAGTTTGGGTCTGGGGTGGTCTGTTTTCTGTGTTCAGAAACTTCTAATTCATTTGAATAATTGGATAATTTTGCCAGATAATTCAACAAACATTTAGCAAGAACCTGTCCTGTGCCTGGCACTAAGTCAGACACTTCATTTATTCTGCAAGTTATTAATCCCTCCTTTGTGCCAGGCATTTGGCCAGGGATTGGGGGATATAACTCCTCCCCTCAAGGAATCCAGCAAATGTTTTAGACTTGTGCTTGGCTGTCTGTGAAAACACAACATTCAGCAGTTTGTGGTTTTTTAAGAGTCACTATAATGCTGAGTGTCCCAATTAATTTCAATTTTTCTGGAACAGTCAAATTTCAAATAGTTGGTGGTATACCAAATTAGGTGTGAGACTGTCTGAATTATTAATATGGTGAGGGTAAAGGGGATAGAATAAACTGCTATAACATTTTTTGAAGGTTATGGTCTTGATTTCAAGTTTATAAATTGCTGGAATTAAATCCCAGCAAAATCATGATATCAAATATCTTCCCAAAGAGTGAGACCACTGGTATTTACCAAGTAGCCATTATGTAATCAATTTTTTGTGAGACAAGAAGGAACATGAAAGCAGAAGGCAATTCATATTCATTAATTATCCCAATTGTGTATTACACATGGTATTTTCTTTTAAATCAGGGATGTGGAAGGGTTAGATATTTTAGACTTTACACATCTTTGTATATAGTTGTTACATACTCTCTGTTAAAATTATAAAAAATAGTCAATTTTCAGTGAATATCTGTGACTATGTTCCAATAAAACTTTTTTTCTATAAAGGGGTGGAGGACTGGATCTGGCCCTGTGACCACACTTGGTCAATTCCTGCTTCACACCATCTCCCCTCTGTCCTGTGCTCCTTTAAATGCTCTACCTAAAAAGCCCTGGCCTGTGCCTGTCCTTCAAAGTCCTGTTCATGTACCTTCCCTTCTTCTGATTCAAATTTGGGAAATCTCTGAATAAAAATAATTAGCTTTTCAATAGCACTTGAAATTTTTCAAAACCTTTTCTCTCTGACAACAATCTTCTAAAACAAGTAATTCAGGCATTATTACCTCTGGGTTCATGAAAAACTGATGTGATAGCATCTTGAGAATTGGGGATGGTGAGTGTCAGAGGCAGAGGATCAGCAGGACCTGTGATCCTGAGTCTGTGGCTCCTCCCACCACAGCTGGAGGCTGATGCTGTGGAGTCTTGAATCTCACTTCCCTAGAGATGCCCAGTGAGGTTTGCAGCAATGCCTGGGGAAAGATGGATTATGAATGCCTCTGTGGAAGGGACTTAGCCATTCACCATCTCTCCTTTCCCATAAGTGACTATTCAAAGGCATAACAACCTGTCATCTATGGCTTAGAAACAAGCTACTTCATACTGTGACCATCTTAACCAAGCATCATCTGCTTTCCCGCAATCCCTTCCTCACTTATTTTCTCTCCACATTCTCAGAGCCTGGGATGATATCTCTCAAAAACATTAAGACAGACACTTTACCTAGGCTTTGTTTTCTAGGGAGTTTGAAGTAGAAAAATTGGGACCAGGAGACCCTTAGCATAAGATTGTTGAGCTTTGGGAACCCTCAGTATAAAACTCTGGAAAAGGCCAAGAAGCAGTCCTTAATATCCAGGGGCAAGTTGAGTACAATTACCATAATGTGCAGTGAGGCTGGAGTAGCAGCTGGAATCCCTTGACCAATAGAAATCTATGGTGAAGGGTAATGAATCATGGTGCAAGATAGGGACATAGCTGGCTAAGGTGTTGCCTGCCTCGTATAATAAAAATTAATGCACACACACGCACACACACGAACTCACAAAAGATGGTGACCATAAGGTTGATATCAGTTACCACAAAGGGAAATCATAGTCCCCTCATCCACTTTCCAGATTGTCAGTTCGTAGACCCAAAACTCTGTACCCAAAGTGTGGATTAGCAAAGCCCTACAATTCTCTTGATGTGTAGTCCATTACTTCCTATAATAGGATCTGTATATCCCTGTTCAAATGGTGGTAAATTCTGGCACTGGTTGTTGTAGAGACCATGAGAGGTAGTGAAAGAAAGATTGAGATGTCTAGGTCTCTTTGAGTGAGAATTCTACACCACTACAATACTAGAAAATACACTTTAATTCTTCTCCCAAAGAGACTAGAAAACATTTTCCACAGTAACTTAGCTTTTGAGAAAGACATTCCAAGAACTGTTAAGTTGGGGGAAGGGGGGAAGGGAAGAATGGAGGAAGAATGGATTGTGTAGAGGGAAATGAGGGGTGGGAGGGGTGAAGGAAAGAAGGGAATGAGATAAACATCATTACCCTATGTACATGAATGATTACACAAATGGTGGTGACTCTACTTTGTGTATAATCAGAGAAATGAAAAGTTGTTCCCCATACGTGTACAATGAATGAAAAATTAAAAAAAAAAAAACTGTTAAGTACATGGTCTGAGCTAACACTAATACCAAAAGCCCTAAAATGCAACCATGCCACTCTGGTTAGAGTGAGAACATGCTGAAGCACAGTTGTAGCCCAAGTCACAGTGTGCCTACTGAGTCCACTGGGCTACATCAGGGTTTCTTCTTCAGTGACTTGTTGGATAATTGGAACAGATACACTTAGCAATGAGCAGAACTCTCAAGTTTGTTCTCGACTGTAGATGAAGAGTCATTATGGTAATAAGTCAGATAAAATTGCCCCCTTTTCTGCAAAGATGATAAATTATATGCAATACTGCATTCCTGAAGGAACTGAAAAGATTAGTGTCACAATCAAAAAACTGAAAGAGGCAGAGATAGTGGTCCACATCACATTTCTTAATTTACTTGACTGTCCTCTGCAGAAACCAGATGGATCATGGCAGATGACTGTAGGCTGCTGTAAAATTAGTCAAGTGGTAGTCCCAATGTCAACTGATGGATTACACATAATAATATCTTTACTAAAGCAAATCAACATGGACTCTGGCATTTAGCATGTAGCTACTGAGTTGATAAATGGTTTTTTAAAAAATAACTATTATAGCAATGGGATTAAAACCAATTTTCCTTTCCCTGGCAAAGACTACAATACACTTTCATTGCATTGTATCTGTGGCTATGTTCACTCTCCTGTCATAATGTAGCCCTTGGGGAACTTCATTTTTTAATGTTCTACAGAAAATCACACTGCTCCATTACCTTGATGATATTGTATTAATTGCACTGGGGAGTAGGAAGTAGCTTAGATTCCTCATTAAAAGGGTGAAGGAGATAAAATCCTCAAATACTTAGAACCTGACAAGTTTTTGACTTTTTAAGAGCTTTCAGTGGCTTGTGGAATGGTGGACACCCCTCTAAAGTAAAGACATGTTTGCATCTTGAACAGTTAGCTAGTACTTGTTGGAATTCCTTGAATTTTAAAGCAATAATTACCACACTATGAGAAATTCCCCAAGATATATTAATCTGGTGACTCAGGAGGCTGCCATAGAAAGAGAAGACCCCGCAGAAGGTTCAGATGGCGGTGGAGCTGCCCTACCATTTGATCAGCAAATCCAATGAGAAGGATGCCGAACAAGCTACAAATGAGATTTGCAGAGAAGATCTAAAGAATTCTCTGCAGCATAAAAAAATTCTTTTGAAAAATATCTTCTTATACGTTATTGTATTTTAACTGAAAGTAACATCTGACATTGAAAGTCCTATGACTGTGACCTGAGCTATCCATCATGAGTTAAGCTTTACAAAATCCATGCAGTTATATGGTCAAATTGGTGTAGTAGCAATTCACTGAAAGATTAAAGAGGTACATTTGTATTAGACTCAAGCAGATGATCAAGAGCAAATATTTTAAAAACCTACAGTTAGGTCATTTACTTTCATGGTACCAAAACCATTTTTTCCCCATAAACCATAGGCATGATCTCCCATTTTCTAAAACCACCTGGGGGGTGGGTGGGAATGGACTTGGGCCTAGTTCACAGGTGAGTCATAGGATATATTGGCACTGGAGATAGACTGCTGCTGTATTACAGCCCCACTCAAGAATGCCCTCCCAGGAAGCAAATGTGCAAGCAAACAGTCAGTCATACCTGTAGTACAGAGAGGAACTTGTGGAAGTGGTAAATGGCTTGGCCAATGGGTCCTGAGCTAAGAGGAATAAATTTCAAGGTCAGTCACAAGGAAACTAGATGAACACATAGAAGTGACCACAAAGCTGGAAAACTTTGCAACACAAATTAATGCCCAGAATTTTCTCCAGATAAAGTTCTCAACAACCAAGTTAGACAAGATGATGTTAATGGCTATTAGCAGGTTTCTTTCCTCAACCCTCTGGACTTGCCCAGGGATGGAAGGTATGCATAGACCCCAAATTATGGGTCCCTTTTCACCAAGGCTTGTCTCTCTATTTTCATGTCCGAATGACCAATTTATCAGCAGCTCACACTGATGTTTAGTCCTTAGTGTGGCACTACTCCTTGTGAAGACCAGCCTGATGGCAGGTTGATTTCATTGGTCCCCTTTCTCATTGAAAGGAACATCAGTTCATCCTCAGTGACAGAAACATACTGCACTATGAGCCTGCCTGCCCTCCTTCTAATACTTCTGTCAGAATTTTGGAGCAAAGGCTTATAAATTGCCTCCTCTATTGAGAGTTATCCAGATAACATCGTCTCCCACCAAGGGATCCATTTTATTGCAAAGGAAGTACAGCAATGACCTGGGGCTAACTACTCTTTGCCATCCTCAGAGCAAATCTGCCTGAAAAAATGGCACAGCAGCCTGCTGAAAGCTCAGTTAAAGCCTCAACTCATGGGCGGGAGGAGAGAGGGATAACATCGTAAGACTGGGAACTAATTTCAAGATGTGCTGCAGAGATTGAACTGATGACTGATAGGTGACACAATGCTCCCAAAAGCTAGAATAAACTGATCTAGGTGAACCAAGTGGTAAAGGTAGAAGAGGCCCCACTCCCATGATCCACTTGTAGAATTTGTGCTTTCTCTTCCCACAATGCTTGCACTTGACCACATTCCAAGGCAGGTCACAAATACTAGTGGATGCAGTAAAGCTTCCGTAGAGCTTGAATCTACAACTACCACATGATCACTTTAGGCCCTTATGATACTAGATCAGTTAACAAAGAAAGGACCTTGTGTGGGATCAGCTTTTCCAATGAAAGCTGGGAGATAGGAAGCTGCCAACAAAGAAATGTTTTTCTCTTCCTTCTACACTGATGAACTATTGCAACTCAAAAGTGGTTCACTATGTCCTGTCCAGAGATACCTCATGTAACCGGAAAACTGAGTATATTTTCTTGTGATGCTGTGGCAAACTTGAAACAGATAACTTTGTTTCTACTTGACCTCCTTATTGGCCTCATTTCTTTCCGCCACCCAATACTCTGCTCTGGGAATACAGTGCTCAATAAAGCATCAATATGTAAGGAAACCCAGCTAGGTGAGACATCTGCATGGTACTAAGAAGTACCAAGAAGCAAGAAGCCAAGAGACAGTGGATTTCAAGTCAAGCTGAATGCCCAAAGGATAAGCCATGGATTGATTGAGCTTTACACAAAGAGGTTATACAGAGACCTCAAACAAATCTCAGCCAAGCAGGCCCCCACTAACTTCCCGGAAATCCACAGGGGAGAAACTGGCTCCCTGCTGCCTTGGTGACAGGCACACTGAGTGTCAGGTGGGAGTTAGGAGATCATGAACTGGCTCATCATTTAAGATCTTGACCAAATGCAGCTAGAAGCTCTTCTATATTCTTTGCCTTCTCTGTCTGCCCTTCCTGAGTTGGGAGTGATATACCTCTTCTCTTGGCTCTCACATATGCTTCCTTTACATTACTGGTTCACCCATTTGCTTCATAATTCTAGGTTGTCCACGTTCACAGCTGTCTCTTATCACTTCATTGCTTAACCGCTGCCATGTCTCCCATTTGACTTAGAACAGAAGCCAATGTCCTTACAATGGCCAGTAGAGCATTTGTCATCCACCTCCAATCCCATCTCTCTGACCTCTCCTCCTTGCCCACTCTGTCTTCTCATACTTTTTGGTTCTCTATCACCCGGACTTCCCAGTTACTTTAGGAAGTACCAGCCCCAATGTGGTCCATCTGCCTCAAACAACTTTCCATTGGATATCTTCAGTGCTAACTCCCTCACCTCCTCAAGACATTGTTTTGATGCCACCTCAGTGAGACCCAGTTTAACAAACTTCCCTCCTTAACACATATACATGTCTACCTTCATCCACTCCCAGACCCACGTGATGACAGCTCTCACCTCTGTCTATAGAAATGCTGGTGTCATCACTAACTGGGAAGATATTGTGGTACACAAAGAAATTAACTCCCACTCCCTCAAACTCAGGAACAAATGCATTGGACACTGGAGGAGGCCATATCCACTCATAATTACAGTCCTCACCACATGAAGGTCAGTCTGCTGACTGCGCTAAGAAGCCACACCGTCTCATGTAGTCACCGTTTACCTTTACCCATACACTTGTTCCATCCCATCACTTCCCAATACTTACCTGGCACCTGGCAGACTTCCAGCTGTTACTCTGTCTGTGGCCACTGTTGCCTTAGCAGATCCCACCTGTTGATATTTTCTTATACTCAGAACTTTGGGAGCCACAGTCACCGCTAGAGTGGGAGGTTGAAGAGGGACAATTGCATCTGGCTGCCTCTCTTCCTATCCACATGTAAGCAGGGCTTGCCTCTAGGAGTCAGAAAAGTTTCCAATAACAGTGACAGGCCCTGCAGGTGTTTCAACCATAGAAACAGCTACTGAATTCAGACTCTCTCAGTGAGAGCAAAGTCACTTTCTCCCATTAGTTAATTGTCTCTGCCTCCTCCTCCTTGCCTGCATAACCAGAGGATCATTTACCTACACACACTCCCTGTTTTATTAAGGCCAAAGGAAGTATAGGCCTCGGTACAGGCCTCAGTCTCTCCGCCCGTTTCTAAAAGGTGTTATTTGTGATTCAATTTCACATGGCCTGCAGAGGCAATAAAGGGCAAAGGGAATTACCCTATAATGTATTCCAAAAGTGCTCCCTGCACACCCACACTCCCGAGGATAACAATTTGCCAATATAACCTTTAATTAAATGAACAGAAATCATGCAGACCCCATGGTGTAGGAAGTCACTAAATAGAAGAAAATTATGTATGAGTTGCCCCCAGCCGCTCATTTTAGCTTGAATAGGATTTGTCTGTAGGAGTTTAAAGTGCTCTAAGCTAAAAATGAGAGGCAGTTCTTTCCCCTATCAGCCCTGTAGATGGAGGGGTCTGTCCACAACCACTGACGTGAGACTAGGCGCCACCTAGAGTCCATACCCGGGGAAAAAAGAGCAACTAGCAGAAAGCTGAGCCACCAGTCCCAGATACTGGCTCCAAGGCCTTTGCATCAATTGAACAACTTTCCAGCAAGGCAGACTCTTGCCCTCAATTCAGAATTGCTGCCTAGGCCACAAACATCACTGTCAGATCTCAAGGGCAGCATTCCCTGCTTGGAAAACAGCAACATTGTGGACAAAATCAACAGTCTCCTGAAATCCTGAAATGACCATCTATGTGACAGTGTATCTTACCTCAAGTGGAGAAAAGCCAAGTGCAATCCTTTCTCTCAACCACCTCCTCCTTCCCAGGCCCGTTGACACTGCCCTGTGCTCTACCTTCATTAAGACCTGTATGTCTACTACCAGATAGAGACTTAACCTGTCCCATACTTCCTCCTTCTGATTCACATACATGCTATGACTGGAACACCAGTCTCAATTCTGTGACCCTTTTCTGCTCAAAATCCACCTGGATCCACCCATAGGATAACCCAACCTCTCTGTTTCATGTTCCAAACTGCATCTAGACTTCACTACCAGGACACTCTTTTACAAACCTAGCCTCATCCAAGACTGAACTCTTTCTGCACCTGTCACCTCCACGTCTTTGTTCACTATGTGCCCTCTGAATGCAATGTCCACCCCCACCGTTTCCATATTTGTAAAACTGCAGATGTTCCTTGTGGACCAGGCCTATTTCTTTCCCTGCCATGAAGTTTTCCCTCCCTAGGATTACTCAAATCATTCCTTCTTACAGCTCTTCTCACATTGTACAAGTACTTTTCCTCCTACTCTAGAAGGCAAGGAACCTACTCACTGTTGCATTTGGGTCTAAGTATATATTTCAACCATAGGCACTTGATAAATACTGGTTAATTTTGGAGATTGCTTATTTTTGTGGGACTTGCCAAGGGATCAGCTTTATCTAGCAGAGAAAAGAATCTCCCATCCTGCCACACATCAGACAGTGGTGGGGGACAGGGCTTTAAAGGAGATTTTTTCCAATAGCTCAGGCTTCAGGAAATTAGAGTTAAACCACAAGGCTCTAGAGGGAGGGTGAGAAAGGAGTGGAATTTAACAGTTGAATTTTATTAACTCAGGGCTACTGGATACATAATCTAATTTCTCCTGGGAAATTCTCTGAGGCTTAAGAGAAAAGTGGAAGCAGATTCACTCTAAGAGTGTATGAAGAGTTAATCAATGTAGATACTGCCTGACCCTTGGGTCCTATCATTCCAGTTTCCTCCAGAAAACCTTCCTAACTGTTCTGGGCTACTATATTCCCTGCTTTTAGCTGACTTTACTACCATGTAGCCCAATGCTAAATTATATATCACCTTTATTATCCATTAGAGTTTCATGGGCAGTAACTGTAGCTGACCAACTTGACTACGGAGACATTACATCTGGAGCTTCTGCATGCCCCACAGGGACCCATGCCCTGATAAGTATATGGCTGTGCTCAATATCTACCTATAGAATGACCTCCTCCTTTTATGCTTCTCAAGAAGACTGAAACACTGTAGTGACTCCACTTGGCTCCAAAAGGAATTGGAGAAAATTTCTTGTGATATTTGTTATTGTTCGGTATTTCTTCTACACCTACAACTGAGAGTATCACTGTCAATTAGTAAACATGTATAAGCACCATGTGTGGCAGATACTTTTCAAGGTGTTAAAAAAGATAAAACACAAGGTGATTGGGTGACTTTGCATGCAAGAGGAGTCAGTTCATGGTTCACTGTGTGATGGAGAACTTGTACATACTGAAATATAATAACAGTGCAAGTCAGGGTATGCAGGGTCAAGGAAGCTATTGAAACATCAGGTGCTATCTGAGAGCAAAGGTCACTTTGAGCTCTGGATATTTTCACTGAGAAAGAAAAAAGACAACCCAGAAATTCTCTACCAATCCTCCATCTAAAATTATGTAGTCTTGAAGAGAATACCAGCTGGCACCCAGCAACTAATTTGCACACAGTAGGAGTTCTTGCTTGGCTCACTTTGTGTGTTGAGTTCTTGAAAAGGGCTCAGGCTGCCATACCCCTGGGGGTTACACTGCCCTCTTCATACTCAACCCTGCAGGAGAGGAGCAGTCACAAGCCTGGCACCCCAGGGATTTTCTTGTAGACACCACAGAACTCAGTTGACCCTGACTTCATAAATGGGCCCCAGAGCTACAAAGCATGCTGAAGCCCTTCCTGACCTTTCCAACAAAGTACATTTCATTACTAGCTGGAAGGGAAACAAAAACCAAACTGCAAGGAAAATAAAGTTGGAAAAAAGGACAATCCTGTGGAAAGAATAGTGTTTTATTTTTTTTTTCTCTCCCACTCTTTCTCTTTTTGAACTTTTTGTAGTGACCCTGCTATGACAAAAATAATTGTGGGTAAAAAATCGATTCAAATTATAATTGCTGAAAAGTTGAGAAAATATTTGACACCTATATCAGTGATAAATAGTTCTTGAGTTATAGTTCTTTAGTTCTTTCTCAGCTAAGAAATGGGTCCTTCCAAGTCCCCATTGATGTTAATGTACAATGACTGCTCAGAGAGACTCAAGGTCGGGGTATGTTAAGCACAGGTCACCCAGAAAGGCTCAGATCAAGAGACAGATGATGAAATGGGCTTTAAGATTTAAGCTTCTTTTAAGCCTCTTTTTCCTCATTATAAAAGAAATACTTGTTCATCACAGAAACAACAGAGTACATATAAGCAAAAAGAAAAACAAATCATATAGCAAACATTGCAGCACCTGAAAGAGACACAAGTTTAAAAAGCCTTTACTTTATGCTAATGACAGTTTAGCTGCATTACATGCACTGCCTAACTGTACTTGCACAATGACTCTGAGTTTATGACGTTAATGATCATGAGGGTTAATTAATCTTCCTGAGGTCATGTAGCTATTCAGTGGTAAGCAAGAAAAGGAATCCATCTTCGTTAAATTCCTAAATCCTCTACTCTTCATTTTAAACAACTCTCTTCCTCTTCTGAAGCAGGAAGTAGTTCTCCTTTCAAGAGCTGTGACTAACCTAGAATATTGGGCAGATTCCACCTTAAGCATGACAAGGGAGATTCTTATGCCTCTTCCTTGCCACTCAGGGATTCCCCAGGAACAATGATAATTGTAACAAAGAAGTATATGGTAGCCAACATCTTCACAAGTAGCACAATGGGTTGGAGGGGGGCGGGCTTGGAGAATCATGGAGAAGTTACATTCCATGACTGACTTTCCCTTCATCATAGTTACATATTCCAGGAGCCACTGGGGCTCCCAAGGACTGGGTGATGACTGTCACCTGATTTAGGAACAGAGAAGAAGGATACCTCTTCAGATATAGTTCTAGTAACGTGTCCTACATATTTATTCCAGGTGACTGCCCAGATCTGGTCAGAACATCATGTCTTCTTTCATGGATTTTTGCTTTGGTTTTATCTTAGTTGATGCCTTCTCATTGAGTGAAAGATGCTGTTTCTAGAGGTTACAAAAGGAACCAATCATTTTTACATATTCCAAACCACCACCTACTTATTACAAATTAAATGAATTGCATTCACAAATCCTGCTAATAAGCAAGTCAAATCCTTCTAATAAGCAAGTTAAATCATCTTTTTAAAACACTAGTTTATAATCACCAGGCCTGCTAGCACCTTCCAGCTTTAGGAAGATAAGACATCATTTCTGTTAACTTTCTGGTCCTATTCCATGGCACCTGAGAAGTGGTTCCCATCTTCTTAGAAGATAAAAAGTGTAAGAGAATAAGACTAATAATACCAGTATCCTCAAGATCACCCCTACATTTGGATACTTGTTGAAAGAATTCACAGGACTGCCTACAGTTATACTCTGGGCAAAAACTTATTGCATCAATTGTAGGAAGAATATACAACCAGATCATGAGGAAAAGACACAGGTATTGTCTGGGAAAATCCAAGCACAGGCTTCCTTCTGCCCTCTCCTCCCAAGAGAGACTAAATATAACCCTTCTTTCCTGGGCAATAAAACACAGCAATATGCGTGAGATGGTTTTGCCCAGAGAAGCTAATTAAAGTCTTCCTACCAGAGGTTTTTGTTGGGAGCTCATCACTAGAACACCCTCTAAAAATTCCAGATGCCCTGAAGGAAAGCAAGGGTTCAGCATAAACCAATGGTTATGCACAAACGGTCCAGGCAAATTGAGCCACTCTTATCAGTTAGGGAACAGTGGAACCCTCCTGAGATCAAGTTCCTAAGTGCCAGCCAAAGACCAACCCTGAAAGCAAGTCTTTCTAAGGATAACACCCTCAAGCCTGCAATGCTTAACTTACAACACACAGTTAACATTGAGAGCCTTGTCTACATGTATGTGGTCTCAACAGAGTGGAAGAAAATCATTCAGTGGGTGGCGTGGCCCTGGGCATTCCTCATGATATGCGCATAGAGTCTTTCTTCAGCCTTCTTATCACAGTTTCAATAACAAGAACTATGTAATTTTCAATTTAACATCTATCTTGTGACTGGAATCCAGACTGGCCTATGGCTTCCTTTGACCAATAGAATGGGGCATACAAGACTCTGTGAGTCCCAGGACACTGGACTGAAAAGGTCTTGCAATTTCTGTCCTCACTGTATTTGTCCTCAGATCACCATACAGGAAGCCAAAAGAAACCAAGGTGTGGAAGGTTGCAGACCCACCCACTTCCAGATGCACAAGGGAGCCAATTGGGAACCTTCCCATCCTGCCTGTCTTGCTGTTTAGTGAGTGAGACCAACAGAGGAATTAATGGATAACCTACAGGACCATGAGAAATAAACTTGTTTCAACTTACTAAATTCTGGGTTGGTTTATTATGTGGCAATAAATAACTAATAAATAAAAGTGGGGCTTGTTTTTCTTTGCACCTTGTTTCTTGGCACTCTTGTGAAATTTATTTTATAAATGAGTTTATTTACTAGTTTATTTAATAAGTTTTAATTTAACTTCCCAAGGTAGGTCTTTCTCTGCTTCTGTCTTTCTCTATCCATTTTCCTAACCCTAGACCAAACTTGATGCACAAACTGGAATAATAAAACAGGATTTTCCTTTGTAGGAGAGAAAGTTGGGCAGGGGGCAGTTCCCAGAGAAGACAAAGAAAATAGACTGTGTGGAAGACACTCTTAATGAATCTTGGGTTTATCATCAAACAGAAAGAAGAAACAGAGATTCTGGACCTCCAAGAACCTCAGACCATCCCATAATAAAAGAGAAACCCATACTGCCTCTTCTTGCATAGGGGAGCCCAGTTGTCCCCTATATGGCCTCCCTTTTCATTTCCTCTTCCTTCTGAACACTGTGCCAGTTGTAAATATCTTTCAGCTCATTTCTTGCCTGTCTTCTGTTGGTCCATTTCCATACTAACAGCCTCTAGTTTCCAAGGTGTTTGTCTACATTTAAGTCAGCCTTTACATTGCTGTGACCAAAATACCTGAAAAGAACAACTTAGAGAAGGGAAAGTTTATTTGGGTGTCATGTTTCAGAGGTACCAGTTCACAGATGGCTGATGACATTGTTCTAGGCCCAGGGTGAGACACATATCAAGGTGGAAGAGCCTAGCAGAGGAACGATGCACTGTTCATGACAGAAAGGAAGCAGAGAGTATGAGGGGAAAGGGGCTACAGGGAAGATGAACCCATCCAGGGCATGGCCCTTGTGACCTGCCTCCTCCAGCCACACCCTACCTACTTACAGTCACCTACAGCCAGTCAGTCCTTTGGAACTAGGATGGACTAATTAAGTTATAGCTCTCATAATCCAATCATTTATCTCTGAATATTACAGCATTAACACAGGAGTGTGGGGGGAACACCTCATATCCAAATCATCACCGTCTCATTCTCTGATGGATTCTGTCACCTAGAAGAGGCTGGTGCAGGGCAGGTTTTCTTAAATAAATATTGATTGAATGGATGAACATATGATTGACTGGATGAATGAATGAATGGACAGAGCATATTTTTTGGTCTGGTTATTCTAGCCTTAAAGGAGGAACAGGAAGAAAGGCTGAAACGAGCAGAATAACATTATTATAGACTCACAGGTTAAAAATAATAATATTAGTACTTATATAGCATGTATTGGACACTGGTTTAGTATTTTACATGCATTCAATCTTTCCTCTACATAAAAACTCTGGAAGTAAGTTGCTTTATTTACATCATCTCCAGTAACAAATGAGGAAACCAAGGCATGGGGCAGGGGAGTGATTTACCTCGTGTCCCCATTTAATACCTAGCAAAGCCTGCACATGGACCCAGGCCTGCTGACTTTAGATGCTATTAACTATCACATGACACAACCTCTCCAAGACAAGCCAACAAAGACTGGAGCATTAAAAATCAAATGTACAAGGGAAAAGTTGGAGAAAATGGGGGGACAAGGAGAAAGAGGAAGCAGTTTTTCTCATTGTAGTAGAAACCCTGAAATTAAGGCTTGCCATCAGGAGCATCCTTGACATCTGCTGAAACGGGGAGGGCTTAAGGCTGGACAATTAGGTATGCTCCCTAATCTGCTACCACAAAGAAAGCCCAGTACAAACAACCCTCATTATAAAAGGGACAGGTGCATTCTTGCTTATTCCTGAGTGGTGGTTTCAGTCCCATTCTAGCCTGCAAAATTATTCAAACAAGTCACACCTATCCTCCTGGTAGCCATTGTCCCTGTGACAGTCACCCTGAGCTGCCTGATTTGGAATATTGGGCTACCAGGAAAGCTTGGGCGCATGGTGCTTAACAGACGCCTACTGAATTAATACAATAAAATGAGTACTATAGGTAGTAAGTGCTTCATGATTAAGCTCTTTGCAAATACCCCACTGCCACTAAAGTGGTTATGGGGGAAATTACTTATGACAAAAAGCTACATAAAAACAGCAAGCAAAAAAATTATTTGTAAAATAAGGTTTTCACTTGATTTTTTAAAAAGCTAACTGTATGAGGAAAATTACTAAGAAGCTACAGACTAAAATGATTATAGCAGTTGAGTTAGAGGGCTGAGATTATTTTAAATGTTTCTTGTTCTTCCTAGTTTCCAAATTTTCTGAACTGTGGTATGTGACTTTTAAACTTGAAAATACACTCAGTAATATTTTTAAGTAAGCTCCTCTTCAGCAGGAATTAATGTTGAAACCATTTTTTACATGCCATTGCCTCTAGCACAATGCTAGGAGTCCAGGAAGCACTAGAAAACATCTACTGTTGGTGGCAGAGCAGGAGCCAACCCTGTGACACACTGGGAAGGGATTGTGAGGTCGGAGCCAGAGGTGGGGGCTCCAGCCTGTGCTGTCAGGAGCCACTTTGTAATTACAGGCGAGCCACTTCATTTATCAGCATCTCATTTTCCTCATCTGTAGAATGAGAATACTACCCATGAGGGTCCTCCATTATTATTCTCAGGCAAGAGTCATCAAAGGAGCCAGATGGCTTTGGAATGTTCTTGGCAGGATCCACATTCACATCCTCTCTGCTCCTCATACATCCCCGCTCTCCCTCCCAAAATGCAACACAGGCCAAGTCCCTCAAACATTCCCTCCCTCTTCCCAGTACACTTTTCTACCAGGGATGGAAAGTTCTAGACTGCTTATACCGTCTCATGAATTCCAAGATGTCCCTGCTGGCCTGGTTCTTGGCTTTGCTGACCCCAAAACACAGCGCCCCTACCCAGAATGATCCACTTCTCAGAGTTGGATATGCTCCGTAGTCATCCCATATGGGGTCACTATGTAAGTGCCTTATTGATAATGAATGAAATTAAAACAACTAGTATTTCATCAACATAGAAGTTAAAGGTAAGGTGAAAAAAGAGAGAGTAAAAACATTGGCAGAGTTTTCAAATCCATCATGTTTTAAGTATACCTTCCCAGAAATTGTAAATTAACCTTTCCCTCCTCTTTTTGTTCTCTCATATTTAGAGAAGCCATGGTTTGTTCCAATAAGTCTCCAACTGGCTGAGGTCACAGAGACTGCTCTGGTCTGAATTACCATTTTAGCTTCTCCAGCCCTTTATCTTGCTGAAACATCTCAGCTTGAGCACTGACGAGCTCATTGATTGGTTTCAAATGCACATTTCCATTCTACTCTAAAGGCTTCTTTTTCTCTAAAATAGAGTCTTCTCCCCACACCCAGGCCAGCTCAGACCCAGAGCCTGATTCTAGCATAAACTGACCTTCAAATGAGCCAAATCCACCCATCAGAGAAATTGCACCTCTGTGGTTTGTGGGTTATCATATAAAGGGCAAGATCAGACAGCAAGGTCAGGAGAAACACACAAAATGTGACCTTGAGTGAGTCTGTGCCTATTTCGTACAGCTAGAACATAGGCACTGGACTGCACTAAATCAGTGATCTTTTGGAGTCTGGAAGTGAGGGTGAAGATGGAGAAATAGAGTCCTAGGAGGTTATACTAGGATTGCATGGTTTTTTTTTTTTTTAATTTGTTTATCAAATTGTGTTAGTAGTCAACTTTCTGTCTCTGTTAAAAAATACCTGAGATAATCAACTTATAAAGAGAAAGGGTTTATTTTGACTCACAGTTGTAGAGTTTGTAGTACATGATTGCTTGGCCCATTGCTTTGGGCCTGTGGCAAGACAGCACATCCTGATGGGAGTGAATGGTGAACGAAACCACTCACTTCCTGGCCAGGAAGTAAAAAGAGAAAGAAGAAAGGACTAAAGTCCCATAATCCCTTTTGAAGTCATACCTCCAGTGACCTCGGGACCTCCCACAAGGTCCTTTTAAAGATTCTGGGACCAAGTCTTTAACACACGGGCCTCTGGTGCACATTTAAGATCTAAACCATAGCACCACCTACCCTACAATCCTAGTTTTTGAAATTCTTTTATTTAAGGAGAGTTGGGGACCCTTATGATAGTCTTGACCTGGTAAGTCCGTCTTCCTTTTAGATCTGTGAAGGTTTATGGAAAATAATATTCCTGCAAGACAACTCCCCAAGTAAAATGGAGGAACAGTGTGGCTCAGGAGAATTAGTCAAACATTAAACCTCTCCCAGTACATCCTTTCCCAATGACAGTGGACCCTGAGGGGAAAAGCAAGTACATCTTTTCCCAATGACAGTGGACCCTGAGGGGAAAAGCAAACTTTCATCCCTTTCAGGGTCCATCCCCAGCATCTCCACCAAAAGCAAACATTTACCCCTTCCCAATCCCAGTGGATCCTGAAGGAAGGAGTCAAATACTGAAAACGCTGGGCCCTGGACTTTTACCCTTCCCATGACAGATGAGCCTGGAAGGAGAAAAGCAAATAGTGAAGCTCTAGATAGCAATGGAGCCCAGAGGAAGGAAGATAAGCAGTGAACACCCAGTTGTGAGCTTTTCCCACTGACAATGAGTTTCAAACTTTTGACAATCGCCTTCCAGAGTTGAAATTTTAACCTGTACAATGAGGTCCCTGACTGTCCAAACTGCACATCCACAGTCTTCAATGAAACTATAAAATCCAGACTCCTTCTGTAACCCAGGGATGATCTCCATACTCAGAAAATGAGCCCTACTTCTCCTGTGCCTGCTCAGTTGATTTTGCTGCAGAATAAAGGCAAGCGTGCTGATCCGAGGTTTGCCTCCTGTCTCCCCCTTCCATCATTTGTGGGCCGTGAGCTTACATTTTGACACTCAGGAATGTGACTACAGGATATGAGCTACAGGAATGTGATCATACTGATACTGCCAGTTACAGTGAGGATAGGTCACGGTGACCATGAGTTTCCATAGAAGTTGAAGTTTGAACATTGGCGAAACGCTGAGGCCAGCGTAGAAAGCAAATTTTATTTAAAGAATAGAAACAGACTCCTCAGGGGAGGAGGGAGGAGGCCATGGCAGGTATCCGAAGAAGTGGGAGCATCCAGCCCTTTACATACATCTTAGATTTTTTGTTGTTGTTGTTGTTCTCATGCCCTCCTTCCCCTTTATCTCTCCCCATCCTGCATAGGTGACCAGTGGCCAGGGTGAGCCCAATGGTAAGGGTCAAACAGGCAAGGGGGAGGGCCAAAAAGTGGACTGATCCAGGCAGTAAGGTAACAGCCAGGAGGTATTAATTAACAACACTTACAACTCCCTGCAGAGAGGAACAAGTCCTGGGACAGGTTACCTTAGCAACAGGTTGCAGCAGGAGCAGGAGGAAGGGCTTTGGAAGGAGGAGGGGAAAGGGCAGCATTTGATTTTCTTTCCAGCCAGTCCCCATCTTCCTGATGGGACTCAATTACTTAGTATCTTCAGTGACCGTCTTTTTGTGCCCTGGCTTCAATACAAGTGACAAAGGCTCCAAATAGGGAATATCAACTTATAAAGAGAAAGGGTTTATTTCTCTTCATGGAATTAAAACATCTTCATGATTAAATATCTATCCTATGTAATACATGACAAGGACTCAGCTATCTAACTCAGTAAGAAGAATGTCCAGGAAGTGAGTACACACACTCAGAAATGAAGAGGCACAACTAAAATATTTCAAATATTATAGAAAATTCTAAGACTACGGTAATAATCCAGAAGCATGCATGCAGTTAGCGACTACAGTGTAGAATAATTTGTGCCAGTATTAGAAAGGATGCCCGAGGACTTAATCAAAGATGTTGCAATCAGGACAGTGGATGCGATGCCCAGGGTGGATATGAGTACAGTGGAGATTCAGAGGCCAATGGTCAGCATAAAAGCCTTGGGGGAACAAGGAATCTGACCTCATTTGGAGATGGTCAGATAGAGAAAAAGCTGCCTCTTGGGGAACTGGAAGTATGGGAAAACAGGCTTTATGTTAATGAAGAAAAAAAGACTGTTCAGAACAGGCTCAGGTTTTCCTATGTGAATGTTAGAACACACAACTGATATTCATTCTTCCCTTTGTAGCAGTAACCTTAAAGTAGGAGATACAAACAAAAATTCTACCTGTGATGAACCCAGGAGACATAGAACTGTGAAACACAAAGTAGGTGTCTGGGCACCCAAAATAGTGGAGCTCAGAGGTGAAAAGTGTACATTCTGGGGCTGTTGTTTTCAGGAGTGAGAAAGGTACACTCTAAGGTGAGGAGTAGACCCCAAAGGATAGAATCAAAATCCCATCTTTGACAAGTGGCCCATGTTGCAAAATGCTGTCAGCAAGTCTCCCTATATCCAACTTTGTTCTGTGAAGCAGAGATGGGTTGAATAAGGAGCCATACAGGGCACAGGTGCAAAAAGCAGACTTTGCACATGATGGGGGAGCACAAAGTCTTGGCATTATGAACAGCTTTACAATTGCTTATTTCATCGCCTGGATAGAGACAAAGACTAAAAGGCTCTCATGAAACACTGGAACAGAGGTCTCATCCCTAAACAAATTTCCACAAATAATTGGTCTGAAGCAGAAAGTTCAACTAATTCAAAACTAAGTTATACAAAAGAAATAAGTACAGGTTCTACTAACAATTATTTAAAAAATAAGGAAAAGAACAGGAAAATTAACAGCAAACAATATTTATAGGAGAAATATAACCTTGGAGCAGACCCACAAAAGATGTGACTAAATACTTGGCCATGTATTTTTTAAAACTGAATGAAGCAATCACATACACACAGAAAGACAACAGAGATACATAAAAATGTATGGAAAATGTGGTAAGCCAGAAGAATTTGAAATATGACCTAATGAAAATCAGGAAATAAATGAAATTTCTCAAAAATAAAATCATTAGTGAAATAAAGGCAAAAATTGAAATCACTACAAAGAAAACAAGACACTACTGAGAACACAGGACATAACAGTCATAGGAAAAATGAAATGGAAATAAGTGAAGAACTTGAAGAGATAGAAAAAAATGATAAACAAGGAAGACTGACACAAAGCATAAAAGAACATTTAAATATATTATTCAGTAAATATTCTAAGAAATAAAAGAAATCATGAGTATATTGAAGGTTATGTAGTATCAAGAAAAAAACTAACAAACATAATTTGGTACATTTATGAGTATTTGAAAATAATAAATGAATTTTTTTAACTTTTTAAAATTTTAATTAAAAATCATAAATTTACATAGGGCAATGTTGTTTGATTCATTCTGTTATTTTTGTCCCTTCCCCCCACCCCTCCCACCCCCCTTTTCCCTCTATACAGTCCTTCCTTCCTCCATTCTTACCACCCTCCTTATCCCTAATCCTAAACCTAACCCTAACCCCTCCTACCCCCCCTTATATGTCCTCATCCGCTTATCAGCGAGATCATTCGTCCTTTAGTTTTTTGAGATTGGCTTATCTCACTTAGCATGATATCCTCCAATTTCATCCATTTGCCTGCAAATGCCATAATTTTATCATTCTTCATGGCAGAGTAATATTTCATTATATAAATATATATATATACCATTATAATATAATATTCCATTATATATATATATATATGCTACAGTTTCTTTATCCATTCATCAACTGAAGGGCATCTAGGTTGGTTCCACAATCTGGCTATAGTGAATTGAGCAGCTATGAACATTGATGTGGCTGTATCTCTGTAGTATGCTGATTTTAAGTCCTTTGGGTATAGGCCAAGGAGTGGGATAGCTGGGTCAAATGGTGGTTCCATTCCAAGCTTTCTGAGGAATCTCCATACTGCTTTCCAGAGTGGCTGCACTAATTTGCAACCCCACCAGCAATGAATGAGTGTACCTTTTCCCCCACATCCTCGCCAACACCTATTGTTGCCTGTGTTCTTGATAATCGCCATTCTAATTAGGGTGAGATGAAATCTTAGGGTAGTTTTGATTTGCATTTCTCTTATTACTAGAGATGTTGAACACTTTTTCATATATCTGTTGATTGCTTGTACATCTTCTTCTGTGAAGTGTCTGTTCATTTCCTTAGCCCATTTGTTGATTGGGTTATTTGTATTCTTGGTGTAGAGTGTTTTGAGTTCTTTATATGTTCTGGAAATTAGCGCCCTACCTGAACTATGAGTGGCAAAGATATTCTCCCACTCTGTAGGCTCTCTCTTCACATTACTGATAGTTTCCTTTGCTGAGAGAACGCTTTTTAGTTTGAATCTATCCCAGTGGTTGATTCTAGCTTTTATTTCTTGTGCTATGGGAGTCCTGTTAAGGAAGTCTGATCCTAGGCCAACAAGTTGAAGGTTTGGACCTACTTTTTCTTCTACAAGATGCAGGGTCTCTGTTCTGATTCCAAGGTCCTTGATCCATTTTGAGTTGAGTTTTGTGCAGGGTGAGAGATAGGGATTTAGTTTCATTCTGTTGCATATGGATTTCCAGTTTTCCCAGCACCATTTGTTGAAGAGGCTATCTTTTCTCCATTGCATATTTTTGGCACCTTTGTCTAGTATGAGAAAATTTTATTTATTTGGGTTTGTGTCCGTGTCCTCTATTCTGTACCATTGATCTACCTGTCTATTTTGGTACCAATACCATGCCGTTTTTGTTACTATTGCTTTGTAGTAGAGTTGAAGATCTGGTATTGCAATACCCCCTGCTTCGCTCTTTCTACTGAGGATTGCTTTACCTATTCTGGGTTTCTTATTCTTCCAGATGAAAACCAAATTTGCTTGCTCTATTTCTGTAAGGTACACCATTGGGATTTTAATTGGAATTGCATTGAATCTGTATAGCACTTTTGGTAGTATGGCCATTTTGACAATATTAATTCTGCCTATCCAAGAACATGGAAGATCTTTCTATCTTCTAAGGGTTTTCTTTAATTTCTTTCTTTAGTGTTCTGTAGTTCTCATTGTAGAGGTCTTTCACCTCTTTTGTGAGATTGATTCCCAAGTATTTTTTTTTTTTTTTTGAGGCTATTGTGAATGGGGTAGTTTTCCTACCTTCTCTTTCTGAAGATTTATCACTTATGTATAAAAATGCATTGGATTTATGAGCATTGATCTTGTAACCTGCTACTTTACTGAATTCACTTATGAGTTCTAAGAGTTTTCTGGTGGAATTTCCAGGTTCCTCTAAATATATAATCATGTCATCAGCGAACAGGGATAGTTTGAGTTCCTCTTTTCCAATTTGTATTCCTTTAATTTCTTTGGTTTGTCTAATTGGTCTGGGTAGAGTCTCAAGAACGATATTGAATAGAAGTGGTGAAAGAGGGCATCCCTGTCTTGTTCCAGTTTTTAGGGGGAATGCTTTCAGTTTTTCACCATTTAGAATGATATTGGCCATGGGCTTAGCATAAATGGCCTTTACAATGTTAAGGAATGTTCCCACTACCCCAATTTTCTCTAGTGTTTTGAGCGTGAAGAGGTGCTGTATTTTTTCAAATGTTTTTTCTGCATCTATTGAAATAATCATGTGATTCTTAACTTTTACTCTGTTGATATGGTGAATGACATTTATTGATTTCCGGATGTTGAACCAACCTTGCATCCCTGGGATAAAACCCACTTGATCATGGTGCACTATCTTTTTAATATATTTTTGTATGCGATTTGCTAAAATTTTGTTGAGAATATTTGCATCGATGTTCATTAAGGATATTGGTCTGAAATTTTCTTTCCTTGATGTATCTCTGTCTGCTTTAGGTATCAGGGTGATATTGGCTTCATAGAATAAGTTTGGGAAGGTTCCCTCCTCTTCTATTTTATGGAATACTTTGAGAAGTATTGGAATGAGCTCTTCTTTAAAGGTTTTGTAGAACTTGGCTGAGAACCCATCTGGTCCCAGACTTTTCTTTGTTGGTAAGCTTTTGATGACTTGTATTTCATTATTTGAAATGATCTATTTCAATTGTGTATGTCCTCCTGGTTCAGTTTAGGTAATTCATATGTCTCTAGAAACCTGTTGACGTTCGAGACTTTCTATTTTGTTGGAGTAGAGATTTTCAAAATAGCTTCTAATTATGTTTTTTATTTCACTCATGTCTGTTGTGATATTTCCTTGTTCATTCTGAATTTCAGTAATTTGAGTTTTCTCCCTCTTTCTCTTTGTTAGTGTAGCTAACGGTTTATCAATTCTGTTTATTTTTTCAAAGAACCAACTATTTATTTTGTTAATTTTTCCGATTTTTTCTTTTGTTTCAATTTCGTTGATTTCGGCTCTGATTTTAACTATTTCCTGTCTTCTACTACTTTTGGTGTTGGTCTGCTCTTCTTTTTCTAGGACTTTGAGCTGTAGTGTTAAGTCGTTTATTTGTTGATTTCTACTTCTTTTGTTGAATGCACCCCATGAAATAAATCTTCCTCTAAGTACTGCTTTCATAGTGTACCAGAGATTTTGATATGATGTGTCTTTGTTCTCGTTTACTTCTATAAATTTTTTTATTTCCCTCCTGATGTCTTCTGTTATCCATTCATCATATAATAGTGTATTATTTAATCTCCAGGTATTGGAGAAGTTTCTGTT
The DNA here is from genome assembly GCF_902686455.1 of Sciurus vulgaris. NCBI lineage: Eukaryota > Metazoa > Chordata > Mammalia > Rodentia > Sciuridae > Sciurus > Sciurus vulgaris. The sequence continues at coordinate 87,739,180 of NC_136463.1, read as the reverse complement.
TTTTATTCCCTCATTTATTTCTAATCAATCCCTTGTGATCTGATAGAGTACAAGGTAGTATCTCTATCTTCTTGTATTTGCTAACAGTAGCTTTGTGGCATAGACATGGTCTATTTTAGAGAAGGATCCATGTACTGCTGAGAAGAAAGTGTATTCGTTCCTTGTTGGATGGTATATTCTATATAAGTTGGTTAAGTCTAAATTGTTGATTGTGTTATTGAGATCTATGGTTTCTTTATTCAATTTTTGTTTGGACGATCTATCCAGTAGTGAGAGCGGTGTGTTAAAATCGCCTAGTATTATTGTGTTGTGGTCTATTTGATTTCTGGAATTGAGAAGGATTTGTTTGACATACATGGATGAGCCAATGTTCGGGGCATAGATATTTATGATTGTTATGTCTTGCTGATTTATGCTTCCCTTAAGCAGTATGTAATGTTCTTCTTTATCCCTTCTGACTACTTTTGGCTTGAAGTCCACATTATCTGAAATGAGGATGGATACTCCAGCGTTTTTGCTGTGTCCGTGTGCATGGTATGTTTTTTCCCATCCTTTCACCTTTAGTCTATGGGTATCTCTTTCTATGAGATGAATCTCTTGCAGGCAGCAAATTGTTGGATTTCTCTTTTTAATCCATTCTGCCAGTCTCTGTCTTTTGATTGATGAGTTCAGGCCATTAACATTCAGGGTTATATTGTGATATGATTTGTATTCCCAGTCATTTGACTCATTTTTGTTTTTTGACATGATTTGGTTTCCCCTTTGTTTAGCTATTCCTTTAGGCTAGTTCCTCCCGTTGCTGATTTGCATTGTTGTTTTTCATCTCTTCCTCATGGAATATTTTGCTGAGAATGTTCTGCAATGCTGGCTTTCTTTTTGTAAATTCCTTTAGCTTTTGTTTATCATGGAAGGATCTTATTTCATCGTCAAATCTGAAAGTAAGTTTTGCTGGGTATAAGATTCTTGGTTGGCATCTGTTTTCTTTCAGGGCCTGTTAAATGTTGTTCCAGGCCCTTCTAGCTTTTAGGGTCTGGATTGAAAAATCTGCTGATATTCTTATTGGTTTCCCCCTGAATGTAATTTGGTTCTTTTCTCTCACGGCCTTTAAAATTCTGTCTTTATTTTGTATGTTAGGTATTTTCATAATAATGTGCCTTGGTGTGGGTCTGTTGTAATTTTGTGTATTTGGAGTCCTATAAGCCTCTTTACTTGGTTTTCTATTTCATTCTTCAGATTTGGGAAATTTTCTGATATTATTTCATTGAATAGATTGTTCATTCCTTTGGCTTGTTTCTCTAAGCCTTCCTCAATCCCAATAAGTCTTAAATTTGGCCTTTTCATGATATCCCATAATTCTTGTAGATTCTGTTCCTGATTTCTTACCATCTTCTCTGTTTGGTCAACTTTGTTTTCAAGATTAAATATTTTGTCTTCAATATCTGAGGTTCTGCCTTCCAGGTGTTCTATCCTATTGGTTATGCTTTCTATGGAGTTTTTAACTTGGTTTATTGTTTCCTTCATTTCAAGGATTTCTGTTTGGTTTTTTTCAATATCTCTAACTCTTTATTGAAATGATCTCTTGCTTCCTCTATTTGCTCCTTTAACTGTGAATTGGTGCAATCATTTAATGCCTGCATTTGCTCTTTTATCTCCTCCTTCAATGCCTGCATTTGCTCTTTCATCTCCTCGTTTGCTTCCCTGATTGTTTTAATTATGTACATTCTGAACTCCCTTTCTGACATTTCTTCTGCTGTGCTGTTATTGCGTTTTATTGATATAGTATCTAGGTTTGTTTGGGACATCTTCTTCCCTTGTTTTCTCATATTGGTCAGATGTCAGTGGGACTTGGTGATATTGCAGAATTCTTCTATTGGCTTATATTGTCCCTGTCGATTTCCAGTGTATCACCTTCCTGCCTTCAGTAGCCTGAAGTCTTGGAGTAACTTGATAATGCAGTGCTTCCAAAGAAAGCTGCCCCTAGCCCGCTACTGGTTCCAGGACTTGGAGCTGGCTCTGTGTGGAAAGGCTCTCATTGGTGGGCCTGCTCTGAGAAGCTAGCCTGGAAAGGCGCTTTCCGCTGGAGGGGGCCGGGCTGCGGGCTGCTTGGGGAAGTCCCTGGCTGCCCTGTCCTGGTCCCTGAAGCAACCTGCGGGCAGGAACTCGCCGCCCTGGCTCAGGGACTTGAAGCTTGGTTCTGTGCAGAAAGGCTCTCACTGGGGGGCCTGCTGCGAAATGCTGGAGAATCTGGCCCTGTGGGAGAAGCCCACTGCCGGAGTGCGCAGGGCTGCCTGAGGAGGACTCTAGCTGCTCTGCCTTACTCTAATAAGCCACCCGAATCCGGGCCTGCTGCCCGGGCAGCGCTTCACCAGGTGGGGGAGACTCATCCCGAGGCTCTATTTTAGTCCGAGTCTCTCAATGCCTCCCCTTCTTGAATCCTGGGTTCTGGAGATGCAGTCACCCTCTAGGACGCCATCTTGGATCCTAATAAATGAATCTTTGGGCCCCCAGGCATCCCTCACTTAATGGGGAAGCAAGACTCAGACTTTACCATTACTTCATTTAATATTAGAAAACTGTGGACTAATACCTTTGAATCTAGTCCTCAGGGAACAAAGCATGACTCAAATATTTTATACCCAGCAAAAGTATTGATCATTATAACAATAACAAATCAACATTTTTGAGCATATAAGAGTTTGAGTACTTTTTTTCCATCTTCAAAAGCTATTAGAGGAATATCCTTTAATCCACCCAGAGACGAATGGAAAACAATAGCCAAGGCCTAGTGAGAAAGGCTGAACCTGTTGAAATATAGCACTGAGCCTAAAACAAGTTGGGTTCACTATTAAAAGCAGGCTGGTTGGGCACAGTGGCATGTGCTCGTATTCCCATTGGCTGGGGAGGCTGAAGCAGGAGGATTGGAAGCTCAAAGCCAGCCATAGCAATTTAGTGAGGCCTTTAGGAACTTGGTGAGACTCTGTCTCAAAATAAAAAATAAAAAGGGATGGGGATGTGCTTAAGTACTTAAAGGGCTCAGTGCTTAAGTACCCCTGGGTTCAATCTCTGGTACCAAAAACAAAAGAAAACAAAACAAAAACAGGCTGTAATTGTTATAAATTCTGACAATCTACCTCTACTACAACTGACAGCGATAAAAGGAAGGAGTAATAAGCTACTGTCTTCATTATCTTCTATAACTAGGAGGTCAAAAGTATCATCAAAAATTGATAGATATATTTATTTAATAGCAGAAAAGTGAATCTTTTAAAAAAATGGCATAACTAACTGAAACAGTAGAAGATGAGAAGAAAGGAGAAGAAAATACTAGGAAAAGATTAATCTGCCACAATTCTCTCCATGTAGCCTGTTGTTCAACCTGTCTCATATAATCACCCCTCACCTAGCTGCTTGGAGCCCAAAACACTAATAACTTTCACTTACCCATTCATTCATTCACTCAACAAATATTTACTGAGCATCTAAAGGGAGCCGGGCATCTTCTCAAGGCACTGACAACAGAGCAGGGAGCAAAATAAGCAAGGTCCCTACCCTCATGAAGCTCACATTTAATGGGGGAGGCATACTGGACTTTAAACAAATAACTATAACAACATGCCAAGTAGTGGTGAGTACTATGAAGAAAACTAATATTGAGTGGGGAGAGAGGGTAGTGAAAGGATGAGGGTGAAAAGGCCTCAGAAGCCAGAACAAAAGCATGGACGGAGACTTCTGAGTAGGAAAAGGCAAAGCATTTCATGTGGACGGAACATCAAGGCCGATGAACCAGAGACAGGTGAGGAGCTGGCAACTACCCAGGCTATTCAAGCCCAGGACAGAGGCATCCTGCTTCTCTCCCCACAATAATGGAATAGTCCACCCACCTCTGTACATCTGAACCTTCCTCCCCTCTCTCCCAACCCCACACCCACCCTTCCTGATGGCAGTGTGCTCTTAGCTTGCCCCAGTGCTGCCCACAGCACCACCCTGACAAACAGCACCTGGTCCCCTTCACCTCTTTTCTCAGCATCTCTTTTCAAGATGCTGGAGCAGGTCATGATCCCACAGCCCTTCTCCTTTTGCCTCTACCTGTAAGGGTTGGAAAACACTGGAATCTGGACTGAAAATCAGAAAAAAATTAAGCATGTAAGGCAAATGATCAGGAAAGCTTAGGTCTTTTCACTAAACTGATTCTAGAGTCTTTTATAAGCAAACAAAAAATGAAATCCAGTCGTCTGCTGGAACTGTTTGAAAACTGGGAATTGTAGATATCAGTTAAAAGGAAATAATGTGCTGTTATTGATATTGTGTTAGCTCAGCAGCCTAACACTGGAAAGGAAGAAGTTCAAATTCCATACAGAAAGCCTTCTTGTCTCTTCTCCACTGGTGTTCAATTCAATGGCCCTTCCCTAGGCATCTGCCACCAGTCAGTCACCTGGCTGGGGCCTCAGAGACTGTAGGCAAAGAGAGCAGGGAAAGAAGAATTAACAAGTATGGGGAGGCTGCCAGGTGCCCACACTATGCCAGGTACTTATGCTTTCCCACCAAACTTTTTCAAATCCCAGGCATAGATAAAGACAATAAAGCAGATTTAAAAAAAAAAAAAAAGGGAACAATCAAAAGGTTAATGATGTCAAAATTTACAGGTCTCACTGCTAAATTCCTATACTGAAATATCCATAGCCAAGTAGGTACCAGCAGGAAGATGGGAATTGACTCCACACACCTCTGATTCAATGAAACACAACTATAAGAGGGCACAGCAGAAGGCACAACCTGGGCAACCTCCCGCTTGCATCAAGTGTGTGCTGATGGGCAGTAGATGCCTCAGCCCACACAGCTACCACCAAGAGATAGAGGTTCTGCATCCAGACATGCCAGAGAGCTTTGATCCCAGCACGCTCATACAAACCTCAGTCCCAGAAGGTTTCCATGGGGCCCTCCTCAACCATGCTGGGGCCTGGGCTGTGAGCAAAGGGCAACAGAAACCCAGTAGCTTTACACCATGTGGCCACCTATGGAAGCCAATATACTAAATTCTACCATCCATCTCTCTGCCCCACCTTCTCTACTTTTCAAGTAATCTGACTCAGCCCACACACTTCTGCACTCAAGATTTTGAATGACTATAAGATTATATCAGGGGATGTTACAAGATTTAGGGAAGAAAGCAAGCTAGGGGATATGGCAAAGAGGGGCGGGGAGAGAAAAAGAAATGAGACCACATTGGGCCTACAGGAGAAGAGAGAAAAGAATTCCTTGGTTCCTTTATATTCCAGGTGGAAGGCAGACAGGAAATGATAATAAATGCCAATCATCCAGGCCTGCTGAAAAACACTTTAAAAAAATCAGTGCTTCATTAAAAACACACTTGCTCCCAGTTCAACTGGGGAACAAAGATGATGAGAATTGAAGTGGAATGTTTTTAAAAAGTGAAAATAACAAAAAAGGACTGATGAGCAGCCCTCAAACCTGATAACTAAATGAAAATTCAGCAGCTCCATGAAGAGAATGAGCAGCAGGGCCGATCTTATTGGGAGAAAGGAGATTTGCAGAAACCTTGCTGAGTGTCAATAGCAGCTCTAGCTACATTGAAGGCTCGGCTGCTATTACTCAAAAACTCAATCGCTTATTTTGACTATTCTCCACTGCTCAACTCTGGCTACGAGTAGAGGATTTAATACCATCTGCAGTGGTATTTGTAAAGCTGCAGTTTGCAAACAGCCTGCAGGAGTTTGCAAAGAGCTAGCTAGGAAAGGCAAAATCATTTTTTCCTGAAATTTGCGTTCTCCACATCTAACAAGGCCCTGACCCTCCCCCTCACCCACGAGGGTACTGAAAAGGTATTTGGGGCTGCACTTTGTGGACAGAAGGGGAAAAAAATCAATTCCAGGTTCCCTGGGTAAGACCTGACTGCATGACTAATGAAAGAAATGATTCTTGCAGTAAGTATACTTTTAGGTGAGTTATTGGCAGTTGGCGGGAAATGGGTGTGTTGCAGGTTTCTGACTCAATGAGACATGAAACAAAGCATGCCAAAGTTATCAGACAGCTTCATCTAGTAGGTCTCTGCATTAGTGAATATCCCCAGAAGGATAAATGTCAAGCAAAAGATGTAGTCCAGGAGCAAGAGGAGAACAGTGTCATTGAATTGAGGCACGTCCAGTATCATTTGTGAGTTATAGCAGACAAAAAGGCCCCCACGTGCATCTGACAAACCGCAGGGGTCAGCGCCCAACAACCAGCCACCAAATCTCACTTCACTCACAAAATACATTTTTCATGGACAGAAAAACGTTTCTTTTCTTCTGCACATGCCTGAGCAAAAATTGAGATTCCCCCCAAAAAAACTGAAGAAAAAGCTTTTCCTGATTTTTATCCTCTAGCCATCAATTACCTTCTATTTGGTTATCAAGTGAGAACCCAGACTATCAACCCTATAAGCAGCTTGAGGGCCACTTTCATGTGACTTTACTATTCCATTGTCATCACCAGCAACATCTTGCTATTCCATGCGTGCCCAGGAAAATGACTTGATCATTCATTATAAGAACTTCCAGAAGGACCCATCAACTCTTCCTCTGAAGCATTGCTCAACAGACAACATTTGTCCTAAATTTCTTGGAATCCTTTGCCTCAAAACTGCTTGCCTTGCTCTTCTCACCAACATTAAACTGTTACATCCCCTAATCAAGTCCCTTCCCTTCCCCCGTGAAAGATCTAGATCTGCCTCAAACCAAGCTCCCAATTCTTGACAAAAATCCAACCATGCCTTCCCAGGCTCCAAGACTGTAAAGTGGTATTTTCCCAGTGCAGCGTCCTGTCAGCAGGTGATTATACTGATGATATTTGGAAAGTGGGCACTGAACCAAAGGAAGCAAATGGTTAAAAGCTGTGTCAAAATGCCAAGCCATACTCAGATAAATAATCTCATTCTTTCTTTCTTTATTAATTTTTAAATTTTGGAGGTGGTGGTGCTGGTGATAGAACCCAGGGGCACTTGACCTACCTCCTCAGTCCTTTTTCTAATTTTTAAAATTTTTTACTGATGCATTATAATTATACACAATATGAGATTCATTATGCTATATTTCTACATGCATATAACATAATTTAATCCATTTCATTTTCTTTCTCTCCCCTTCTCCCTCTCCCTGATCTGCTTGCTCTCCTCATCTCTCTTCTACAGTTATTGTTTTAATTAGTGCATTGTAATTATATATAAGTGGATAGATAAGTGTGGTATATTCATAAGCACATGGCATAATTTGATAGATTTTATTCCCAGTACTTTCCCAGGTGCTCCCCTTCACTTTCCCTCTCAATTCCCTTCCTCTACTCTACTGGTCTCCTTTCTATTTTAATGATATTTCCCCTTTTAAAATTATTGTTCCCCCTCCCCTCTCTCTAACTTTCACATGTAAGAGAAAACATTCAACCCTTGACTTTCTGAGTCTAGTTTATTTCACTTAGCTTAATGTTCTCCAGTTCCATCCATTTACCCACAAATGATATAATTTCATTTTTCTTTATGGCTGAGTAAAATTCCATTGTGTATATATGCCACATTTTCTTTATCCATTCCTCTGTTGATGGGCAAGTTGTCTAGTTCTATAATTTGACTATTGTGAATTGAGTTGCTATAAACATTGATATAAAACCAAACATACACTTTTTACTCTGACATTCTAAAGATTTTTCTCAATGAATTCTCCATTACTCCAGCTCTGCCAAAATATTTGTGAACACCTGTAATTTCTGTTCAGTTAAGACTCTGAAAGAGGTAAGCTGTCCTCAATTATTGTGCACTCTGAGCAGGCATGTGAGACACATTCATAATCATTCATGCACATATTCGTAGTCATTCACATATTCATAAGTATTATCAAACCAGTCTTTTGGGAAAGTTATGAACCTGGACTATGGTCAGTCTAGCAGCTAAGGATCTCCATAAGCACAAGAGTGAGAAGCAGGCTTCAGTAAAAATGGCAGTCTATAATGGAGAAAAGGCAAGTCCTGGTGCTAGTTAGCTTGGAAGTTACCTGTTGATCATTGTGCCCAGCCACTCTCAGTCCTGCCTGCCTGGTTGTGTTCCTCTAGGCAGAAACTGTGCCACCTCTAACCCACACTACCAGTTCTGGGAGGGTGCCCAGATGGAATTCTAAAACCTCAGGAAGCTGGTCCATTTAATTGTGCATGACCCATGAGAAAGTGTCCTAGTCTGCTTTGTGTTGCTGTAATAGAATGTCTGATACTGGATAATATACTCAGAAAAGAGGTTTATTTGGCTCTAATTCTGGGCCTCAAATAGGATGGCACTGGTGTCTGTGAGGGCCACCTAGCTATAGCACAACACGGCAATGACATCACATGTTGGAATAGCATGCAAGAATGGCTTGTGTGGAAGACGCTCAACCTGTGGGATGCCATTCTTAAAACACCTTGCTCTCATGAGCACTGATCTAGTCCCACAAAAGGAAGAACAAGAACCATCTCCTGTGAGAAAAGCATTAATTCCTCTTAAACACCTTGTCATGGTTTGTATCTGGACTGTCCCTGCAAAAGCTCATGTGTTCAAAGCAGGGTTCCCAATGCAGTGAGATTCAGAGGTGAGACTTTAGGCAATGATTGGATCACCAGGGGTCTGATCTCAGTGAATCAATCCATTTGATTAATTTCAGCAAATGGGTTAATCCATTGATAGCAAAATGGACTACTGGCAGGTGTGACCAAGCTGGAGGAAGTAGATTACTAGGGGCATGCACTGGAAAAATTTGTCTTCAGAGTTTAAAGCTCCAAAGACCAGTACTCACATAAAGAAGGAATCCTGGTCCTGATAGAGGCACTGAGAGAAAAATGACACCTTGACAGAGATCAAGATTGACAACCAGAAGTTGCAGCTTCAAGCCGTAGAGATGGAAATTGCCCAGGTGCTGGGAAATTCAAGGATCCTCAAGTTTGTATACCAGTTTATGTAGCAGAGGCCACCAACAAGCGTGGCAGCTATCATCACAAAGAATAATGACCTGTTTCATAAGAAGAGAGGTGAAGGGTACCAAAGATAAATTTTCATAAGAAGAGATGAAGTTTCACCATGGAAACCATTTAAAAACAAACCAACAAAAACTTTTCTCCTTCCCCTTCAGGACCACTTTGTCAAAGCTTGTTCATTTCTGGTAACCACACAGCTAGTAATATAATTGTTATTCTTTTTGGCACTCTTTATCTTGGATTTTTTAATACATGCAATTATTTTATTTGCTGGTAGGCACCTCTGGCAACTTTGCAAAAATAGATGAATTCAGATCCTAAAGAGTGACAACAAACTGAAACTGATTTTAACCCCCCCCTCCACACACACACACACTCACATGTGCACGTGCAATAATAGAATATCTGAAGCATTACAAGAAGTTAAAACAAAATCTCAGCAATGAAGCTCTACTGAAAATATAAACCCAGTTTCTCTGTGCCATTCAGACTTTGTTTCTATTCCTAATAAGTTCTTAACTCCTTGTTATTATATAATTTTACCTTTGTCTCCTAATAACCATAAGGGCCTAGAGAAAGACTTGGTGTTTAACATATCTTTATCTCTGTATGGGTAGAGTCTGCTGGGCTCAGGACTTGGGAGGTGATAGTAAATAATTAATAATGACTGGAGGGGTAGGGCAGGGGTGAAGGCTAAGGTACCAAGAGCAGCTGGGAGGGTATGGCAACAGGCCCACTACTTGGATTCCACTCATGAATGATTTACAACCAAAGCTGCAAAATTCAGCACCTCTCTACTGGGCAGTACTTTGTCTGTTTCATGCTTTCACCTTGTCTGCCCAATACCTTCTTAAGTCCCTTGGGACCAGGTCTGGGTTATTTCTGTTCTTACATATGGAACATATGTTCAGACCCCGATCATATTGCTTTGCGTCTCTGCACCATGACACACGCTGTCTCTGAATACCAAAAACGTCTCCCCCCCAGTCTGTTCTACCTGACTCTACCTCCATCTCTGCCCCTACTCCACCTTCACCCTCCCATTCCACCTCCATCCCACTCTTCTCCTCCACTCTATTCCATCTTTCCCTCCCTCATTGCTGCCCCTGATCCCACCTCTATCCACTCCAACTTATTCTCCATCCCTGCCCTCAGCCTATCTTTACTCCTGCCACCTTCCCTCTTACTCCTTTCAAGCTTAGCTTTGACAGAATCTCCTTTGGGAAGCTTTCCAAGACGCAGGCAGAAGCACAAGATCCTTTTCCTGGGAAAATTCTAGCATCACCGGGCTGTAAGTTCCACGAAGCAGAGATGTTTACCTGCTTTATTCTTTCCTGTATCCCAACAATGCCTAGTGCAATGTCTGGCATAAAACAGAAACTCCATAAACACTTGCTGAAGGAACGAATGCCTCCACCAGCACATTGTCTTAGCTCTGTCTTAGCTCTTCTCTCTAAATTGCAACATCTGATGGGTGTGTCTGTCTACTCTGTCGTATTAGAATAAAACAGAATTTGGAGACCATTTTTTAAAGGATTTGTGCCTCTGAGGCCTGACATGTGCTAGCCACGTAGGAGATGCTCATCAACTGGGTGAATAAAAAGGTGACTGAACGTGCTATACCTTTGTTGGGCAACTAGTGGAGAATCTCAATAAAAATGTATGCACTGCTCCAGTCTAGAGAGCTCTATACCAATTAAGAGAAATTTTAAAACATTACTTGCAAATCTGCTTTAATCCACTAAATAATTGAGTAATAACCATAAGCCTATTATCTGAAGAGTTGCTCTGTGTTCTCTGATTCACACCCCACTACATGCCATCTCCTTAGTCTAAATAACCATCCTGCCTCCTGGTTTGCCATCCCTCCTGCAGGCTTTTCTGTGCCGATTCCTGTAACTGAACGAATGTCCACAGCAGTTGACTAGGTCAGACAAACCTGTTTCCTCCCAAGATTCCCCTTGACCAATGACCTTCACCTCTCATCAGTACAGGGTCTGTGCTTGAACAACACCTGGTACAAATACCAGCAGTGTCTCCTTTTTACCCTAATATGTTTCTAGGAGTCAGGTCATCATCTCCTCATAGTAACAGGGTTGTATTGGAGAGTTACATTTCAAGGTTGTCCTCCAAGAACAAATTAGTGCAAAATAAATCACAAGTATGACCAGAAATTTGTCATAGAAGAAAAGACAACAATAAATCTCTGTATACAGTTTAAAAGCCTCATAAAACAATGAAAGAAAAGACTAGAAGGCAAGCATAAATGTTCTGTGTCCACTACAGAGGGGCTCCATATGCCAAGGTTGAGTATATTATGTCATAAAATTAGGCCTAAAATAAATATGATAACTCTAATATATGTATTAGTCAGTTAAACTTTTCATTAACAAATCATGTTATTTGCCCAGGAGGGATTTTAAAGGAGTGATTTGGATGCCACACAGCACTAATAAAAACTCCAAGCTAAGAGGCATAAAGCAGTCCCTTTGTTTTCAAATTTCCATGTAACAAAAAAGGGCATTTAAAATGATCCCATTTTAATCATTTAACTCTAAAAATGGAAATTATGGAGACATGAAAAAAATGACAAATTTAAACAAAAAATCAGAATATATATAAAGCACATTTATATGCATTCACATACGAATGTTGACTAGAAATATGCTATTGAGTGTATATGTAGAAGTTAATATGTGTTAGGGTTTAAATATGGATTTCTCCGACAAAACTCACTTTGAGGTGATGAGAAGTACTGAAGCCTTGAAGAGGTGATTGCGTCTTTAAGAGGGATTCATGCTTTCTTGTGGGAGTGAGTTCTTGCTTTATTGACACTGGATTGGTTAAAGAAACAGTGTGTTGTTACAAAGCAAGACTTGCATCTCCTCTTGCTTCTCCTGCATGTGCACCCACCTGCCCTTACTTTTTTTTCCCTCCATATTAAGATGCATCTTGAGGCCTTCACCAGATGCAGTCCCCTGATTTTGAACTTCCCTACCACTTTTTTTAAAATAAATTACCCAGTCTCATGTATTCTGTTATACCAAGAGAAAATGAACCAAGACGCTACATAACAATTAAAATAAATGTTAGAATAATGACTCATGAACAATATTAAAGGACTGTTTTAAAATTTTTAAAAACTGTGATATTGCTGTCTTGTTTTGAAAGGGGTATTGGGGAGGTGGTAGGAGTCAGTGGATGGACCTACGAGTAGCATACAAGTTATCTGGCTTTCAGTTAGGAGTGTTTGGGAATGTGTCATCCACTCAAATATTTCCTTTCTGTAATAAGGACTGACTCAGTATTTTCCACTGGATCCTCACTGGTTTTCTCAGGTTAATCTAAGCTGGTAGAACCACTGTTACTATGAACTAAAGCACATCAAAACTGAAGGAATCAGGAGACATCAAGCCATCCTCTCCTTCATAGCACCTATGGCTGATAGCACTGGACACTTTACCAGCAGCAATCTTTGAAATTACAAGGCCATTAGCCCTGAATTTTCAAAAGCAACTGCAACACACCTTCCCTCTAAATTCTACAAGTAGGTATCAAGACTCTAGCAAATAGATGAAGTTAGAAGCCTACTTTGATTATAGGAGAATCTCCTAACTCCATAGACTAGTAATTTATAGAATTCAACCACCAGCTAGTAAAATGAGAAAAGATCAATAGTTTGGGCAATACTAATTTGGAGTTGTACAAGAATAAGAATGAAAGCCCACATAAATATTTCAAAGTTACAAATCAACCCAATGAATTATTCAAGAAGATGTATTCTACCCTCTTTCCCTAACACACTTAAATAATAACAAACTTAAAAAACATGTTTAGGGATGGATGTGTAGTCTAGTTACATTTGCATAGCATGCGTGAGGCCCAGGTTCCATCCCCAGTACCACAAACATAAATAAATAAACAAATAAATAAATAGGCCATATATGACTAAAAGTTGTAAAATACCAAAGATTAACAAATTTACCGATTATTGTGTGTGTCTGGCTATCCTGTAAATGCTCCAGAAATGTCAAATGAGTGATACAATAAAAAAAGAAATAATTTGTAAGTTATTATATATTTTTCATCAGCTCTATTTTCTTGCCTGCATTGTAGCAAAATTGCTAGTAATGTTATTAAAAGTAAGAATTTTAATATTATATGTATTCTAGTGATCATAGTAAAAACAATAAAATTTCTACATAACATTTAAACATATTTTACCAAAATTGAAATTGTAGTATAATTTAAATTATAAAGTATAAGCTTATAAATTGGTAATTTACTGGTAAATTCATAAAGTAAAATTAAAATTATAAGATGTAAATATTAAAATTTTCTATGAAAATAAAAAACAAAATACTAATATTGCATATCAAAATTTAAATCAGGATTATTTACAGTTGATTTTCATTTGCATTTTAATCTAAATTAAATCTTCTTAAATAGGTTTATAATGAGGTTATCCTGCCAGGAGCAGTGGCACATGCCTACAATCCTAGCAGCTTACGAGGTAGAGGCAGGAGGATCACAAGTTCAAAGCCAGCCTCGGCAACTTACCAAGGTCTTAACAACTTCGTGAGACCCTGTCTCAAAATAAAAAAATAAAATAAAAAGTACTGGGTGTGGTTCAGTGGTTAAGCAGTTAAGTGTACTTGGATTCAATCCCTGGTACCAAATGTATACGTATACATATATGAATATATACATATATACACACGTATACATATGTATGCATATGTACATGCATACATGTGTAGTGTATATATATATATATATTTACAAGGGATCCTTAATTACAGTAGTCAATGCCTAATATAGTCTAGTTGCTAATGTAAAGAATCAGTATTATGGGCTGGGGATATAGCTCAGTTGGTACAGTGCCTGCCTCACAAGCACAAGGCCTTAGATTCAAATCCCCTGCATCACGAAAAAAAAAAATCATTATTACCTAATATGACATTTTTAATATTGACAAATGCTCTTTACTTGCTATGTGCAACTGTTGGGGAATGAGGAGAACCTCTGAAACCACAAACTGTGTCAAAACAGAGAAGGAGGAACATGGCACTTAGCACTCTGGGGAAACCACACTTCATTACACGGGAATCTATTGCACCTGTGCTATGTGAAAAGAAGAATTTGATGAGGTAATTAATGTTATTTTTCTCTTACCTAAGCTCTTCTGCCACTCAAATCTTCCCTGTTCTCCAAAGCCATGTCTGACTCTGCCATTTGCAGTGGAACAAACCAAAAGCTTTCATGGTGATTCAAACACGCCCAACTTCTGTATCATGGACAGACCAGAGATGTTGGGACGTATTTCCCTGGGACTTGAGCTGTGTTGACTGCAATCAAGAGAGTGGATGTTTAGAGTAGGGTCATGAACCTGTCTGAAGGGCAAAGCATCTGTGTGCTCTTCCAGAAAGAGAGAGAGAGAGAGAGAGAGAGAGAGAGAGAGAGAGGGAGAGGAGGGAGAGAGGTATGCAGGGCCTTCTAAAGCACAACGCTGAGGCTGGAGCCCAGACATAAGGATCCAACTACAGGACCCCATGTCACTCAGGCAGGGAGTGAGTTTGTGATGGAATCTAGAATTTACAATTGTCTCCATGGATTCATTGGAATCACCATATGTTTCTAAAAGGGTGTTAGGTTATCACTCAATGCAATTTTAGTATCTCAAGATTCACATATTTCTATTTCTTAGATCCAACTGCTTCACCTACTTTCCAACTGAACAATCACATCATTTGTTCCAACAGGGAAGGAAAAAGTGGTTGGGTGGGACTTACTGAGAAAGTAATTTATCTGTGGTATGAGATTTGTAAGGGATTTTCAAAGGCAATTGTGACTCAACAGGCTTTTTGCTTCTAAGCCAACTTTAAAGCTTAGTCCTCAAATAAGAGATGATTCCACCATGAGGGAGTAGGAATGATAGGAACTGAAGTAAAACGGTCTCAAGCAGCAGGTAGAATTCAAGGCCTGAATCAGAGCACATGGTATCATGTTCCCAAAGTCTCCTTCCAGGGTCAAGGTTTGGCAAGCCTGAGTCTTAGATCTCGAGGGCACATAAAATTTCTTTTCAGAGGGTAATTGACACCCTCCCATTAGTCCTAGTGATACATAATCTTAAATTAGTTTAAACAATGTGCATTTCTCCTAACACCTAGCACAACAGATGAATTGAAGAAATGGAAGCTTGGACTCAGTGGCAAAAGAAGTCACTGATTAAGCACATACGTTGCTCATTCATTAGTGCCCTTCCAGAGCCACTTCAACACACAACACCAATCGCAGCAATTTTGTTGCATGGCTTTGTGAAGGACAACTGTCTCCCTGACTTGAAGGCCAGTCAAAGTCTTAAGTCTTAAGCTGAGGTAGCCTCAGCTTCTTCCTTGGTAGGTGTTCAGTAAATATTTGTCATCTGAAAAAAAGTCATGAATGCATGGGAAGAATGTCTATTTTGGAAGACAATTCAGTTGCTAAACCAGAAGTTTATAAACTCACATTTGGAATGCAACATAATTGTAAATAGAGAACTATCTGCCCTGACCACAGTACCTCACAAGGCTTTGCCTCCTAGTTGCTGGTATACATTTCTCATTTCCTCTTCTGGAAGCTCCAGGAAGCACACAGATGGGCCAGTTGTTTCCTCTCATTTGGGGCCAAGAGAAGAGGCTGAAATCTAACAGACATACTATGATTATTTGCAGAAAGAATGAAGGAATAAAGAATGGAGAGAGTCACTTCAGCTCACATGGGCTTTACTGGGGGCAGGGCTAAGACAAAGAAGCCAAGAGTCACCAGTCCCTTCCACAGCCATGGCGTCATGATTCTGAAGGAGCAGCAGTCCAATAAAATAGGTGAATGGCCACTGTGCTGTTCCTTCATTCACCAAGAAGAAGGATGACATCATCAAACTCCAGGCTTTTACACACTAATTTATGTTGGCTAAGGCCCTTATCCTCAAACACAAACAGCAGAGAAGAGTGTCCTTCAGGAGAATGAAAGAGAACTGGCCAGATGGAATGTCAGTCTGGAGCACTTAGAGTCCCTTGGTGCTGCTGAAAGTTTTGCCCTGCACAGGGCACATGTGTCTCTCATGTCCTTCCTGGTGCCAGATGCAGCTGAGCCACTTCAACCTCTTTTGAGATTCTTTTTAGTGACAGTGCTTCCATTAATATCCTTTTGATCTCAAAGACTGAGAAAGTTTTAAAACCAGCACACCTTCTAAAGGGCTTTGGCAACCTCAGCATGAATTCCTTCCTTCTTCAATGACCCCGATGGCAGTGGTGATTCTGTTTGGTTAACTAGTGGAGCTCATTCCCTTTTCCACTAACCCATCAATCCAAGTTGGTATTTACTGGTCCACTCCAAGAACTCAAATTAATATCAAGGGTACTTCCAGCTGCTCTTCCCTTTTTTTCTATCAGTCATGTCAGTTCCCTAAGAAGCTGTCTCTGTGTGTTGGTTCGCAGCCCTAGGAAGGGGCAAGGGAGATTAGAAGCCAGCAATCTAGCTCCAGAGCACAACTTCTCAATTCACCACCTTCTTGACCTAGTCTAGTGGAGAATCACAGCTCAAATCATTGTGAGCCAAGTTAAGGGGTGTTCCTCAAAACTTCCTGCCACAACAAAGTTCGCTGCAATTAACTACTGACAGAAAACTGTCACCAGCCCTTAGTTCAACATTTCTTCTAGCAGTGGTGACAGCAAGAAATGACACAATCCTATGGAGAAGACTGGAGTTTGTAACGTATGATAGGGATAGGGGAACTCTCAGATGTTTCTCCAGAAGTCTGGCTAAGCATCAGGGAGTTGCCAGCTGTCCACAGACATTTGTGGCAGGGGCTAGGAGTCACAAAATGATGAAGTAGGATGGGGATAGGTTGGTACCATGCTTTGGTGTACACCACAAACTGACCATTCATCTTCAAATCAACTCCCTTGTAGACAAATGTGTGGAGCAGTCTGGTCCAGCCCTGCAGGAAGGTGGACCCTCAAGGATAGATAACTGGAGACAGCATGAGCAAGTGAGTGGTGTTCAAACTCTTTACAAAACAAGCAAGGAGCATAGGGCCGAGCAAACAGAGCTTTCCCTCGTCACCACTCACTAGCCCCTCAGTCTCCATGTTGTGAAACCTGATTGGTGACTCAGAAAAAAAAGTAGAGGGGCGGATAGACACTCCGTCCATTCTTATTCAGATTTTTAAAAAAATCACTTCTCTCTTCAGAGAGAAACCCATATTGGAATGGAGCCATTCAGGAATGAGCCCCTGCAGAATCATCTGAAGCAAATTCAAGTATTTCTCCCAAAACTATTCTTTTTCTGGAAGGCATTCAATCGTGATGTTCCTCAAACTTTCTGTTCTCCTCATAAGCTGTAGCTTTTTGTTATATGGAAAAGATAAGAACAATCTCAACCCTATCTGAAGGCATCTAATTTTCTTGTAACAAAAGTCTCACCGTTGTCAAGTGGAGCCTCGTCTGAGCTGCCTGCACAGGACAGCTCTATATTTTCAATAGAGCTGTTACAGTAATCTGTCCTTCATGACCACTTGCCAAGAGCCTCTTGGCATATACCTCAGTGATGTCTGAAAGGCTATTTCTATCCCCAAAACCTTTATTTTGAGTTCATATTAGCCTGTCATCAAAGTACTGTTACTACAAAAATAAAATGAAATAAAAATAAAAAGTAGCCATTCACCTTTTTTTAAAATAAGTGAGGGGCTTGGTTGCATTGTGATTTTTCCAGGTTTAACTGATTATTTAGATCAAATTTCACAATGCATGTTTATTTCAAATGACCAGGTGGAGTGTGATGAGAAACTGTGTTTGCTATTTGGCCTCCTGAGTTATTTATTTTGGAAAAATGGAAAGCTGCATCATGAGGGGATATTCTTATGAATGTTGTTATAAATGGCATCAGGGCCACAGCCTAGCATTTTGGCATTTGGCACTAATCACTGACGAGCCACATGTCAAAAGAATTAAACAGATACGTGCTCAGTGCTACATGTTAATGTGCTTCCAGAGTCGAGGGAGGAGTTCCTGACAGCCACAGAGTGAGGAAATGAACAGTCCTGTGCATCTTTCCTTCTCTCCAGTGTGTGCCCTTAGGGTATGACAGAAGGCAGGGAGAATGACAAAAGGGTGATCCAGAACTAGGCAAGGCTGTCCACCTGAAACAAGGGGGCGCTTTGGGATATAAGGCTCTGGCACCGGGGCTTTGCCTCCAAAATTTTTTCTTTAAAGGGCCAGATAGTAAATGCCTTAGGTTTTCTGGGACCACATAGCCACAATCCACAGATTCTTCTTTTTCTTTTTCCTACAACAGTTTCATAATGTACAAACCACTTTTCCAATACTCTGCAGATACCATGTACAGAAACAGGACTTGCCCACGGGTAGCTTGCTGGCCCTGATTTAAGGGCATTAAGTGGTTGTCTGCCACTGGCCCCAGACCTCCTGAGCACATAAAACCCATGACTCAGTTCAGGAGCCTCCTATTTGAGTCAGAGCTGTGACCTGATTACAGGAGCATTGCTCATATGTGAGTGGTTGGACGTTGCATATCGGTCTCTACCCTGAGTGCAACCACAGTCCTTCCGGACAGGAACTGAAAATACCCTTCCAGATTAAGCACAAATGCTGCCTCTTCCAGGAAGCCCTCTTTGACTGCTGTATCACACCCACCCTGCCCATGTTCATTAGTGTACCAGCCTTCCCACACATGGCGATAGTGTTAATGAAAGCATAACTTCAAACTACCAACCTCCTCATAACACTTTAAGGCTCACCCTACACTTTCTCCAGCATTGTCTCCACAGGCTGTAAAAGGTCCATTGTGTTGCCCAAGGTCACAAATAGAAAACAAACTTGAACCCGGGCTGTCTATCTCCAAAATCAATGCTTCTTACACAACTCACCTGCTCCCAGTTCTTTCAAGTGTCTGCCTAGGGGCTGGCAATTTCCTTATAATCAAAGGTCATGCCTTGGGCTTCTCCGTAGTCCTTTCTGACAGAGTTTAATAAGTAAAGTCCCATTCACAGTGGCTACTCACTAAATACCTGTGCTGACCTGAGATGTGAACCCAGGAATGTAGACTGAAAGTCCCCAAGATGCCACAAGTTGCAAAGCAGGAGAGTGAGAGAGGCAGCTGTTGCTGCCTGCCCCGCACCCAGCTGGCCGGCCTAGACACAACATGACTGTCCCAGAGGGTAGAGCTTGTGAGCAGTCCCCATCCACACCTCACACTTCCAGGTCACCTCCAACACCCTTCCCAGTCAGTCACACACCTCTCTGTGTCTCTCTTCCCAAGAGAGCAGCCAAGGAAGAGTACAGTAAAGTGCAAAATTTTTCAAACTCTGCTCAAGACTGGCATTTTTGCTAATGAAATGAACAGAGCAGAAAATATCAAAATGTATCTCAAATTTTAAGGAAAGCAAGGGTGAATATGTTTCAATGACACCTTTGTTTGCTGTGCATGTACATATGTATATTGTGTTGCAATATAAAAGTTCAAGCAGTTCTCACAAGGTGGTTAATACCTCAAGCTCTGCCGTCAGCCTGCCTGGGTTCAAATTTACCTCTGACTCTTAATTGTTACGCTACTTTAGGGAGATTCTTTAAACTTTCTGTGCTTCAATTTGCTTATATCTAAAATGCCGTAAATAATTGCACTCAACTCCTAGGACTTTTGTGCAAGTTCAATGAAGAAATACACAAAACACTCTTAGAACACCAAACAAATAACAAGTACTAAAAAAGAAATGTTGGATACTATAATTAACGCTCACATTCATCCACATAATACCACTGCAAGATGAGGAGACACGCTGCTGTTATCCTTATTTGACTGATAGAAACTGAGGCAAAGAGCAATGTACCAGGCTCAAGAGCCAAACCAGCTTGGAGAGTTTCCAGCATCTTCTCTACCCACCAGGCGTTGCCCCACATCTATGAATTTTCTTTCAGCCCAAGAGCGCTTTACTAAGCTGAATATAATTACAAATATTACCTGCTACCAACATTCCACAGCTATGTGATAAGGATTGATGGGATACTGTCTGCAAAGTGCTCAGAGCACCTCACAGACAAGTGCAATATAAATCCAGAATGTCATTTTAACATTCTCATTATTATCATTAAAATGGGCAAAATGGGGAGAACATGATTTCAGTGCATCAAGTTTTAATGGGCATCAGGAATGTGGGTTCTGGGAACAATTGGTTACCACAACGCCTGCATCTCAGATGGACTAGTGTGACATAAGTAATGTCGAAGCCATCAACTGTTTATTTCATGATGAAAGTCATCTTTCCCTCCCTGGGGCAGAGTTTTTTGTGTTTGGGGAAATAAAGCTTGGCTTGATGACAGTCTTCCAAAAATTTATTTTGATTTATTGATTGCCATGGCCAATAATGCCTTGGCCTTACAGGTATGTGCAGAAAACATCAAGATGATCATTTATCAAAAGCTCCCACCCAGAATGGGCTGCCAGAGCCTGGAGCTGCTCTTTTCTTCCAGTAACTTCTCACAGGACAAAGGTCAAGGGCAAACAATTTCAGAGGCACAGAGACCTCAGGGAACCTCTAGGCCCAAACCTTTCCATTGGAGATAAGCACATCTGAATGTTGTCCAGAGGATCCTCAAAGCCATCATGAATCACCTTTCCTGAGCTGTCACTTGTTCTTTCTAAAAAGAAACTGCAAACATGTTTACGCTGGATCAGGGAATAACACAAAGAATGAAATGCAATTGCCCATGCATTTTTACAGCACAGGGGAGACTTGATAGACTTTCTTCTCTAGGGTGTGCTTAGGTCTAGAACCCAAAACCCCCTTTATGTGTTATTTGTAAGAGGACTTCTAAGACAACTCTTCAAGTTCACCTCCTCCATGCTTCACAGAAGGCAGCAGGCTCTGATGTGTTCAAGATGATACAAGTAGTGGCCCAGCAGAGACTAGAACCAAGTTCTCTTGAGTATTCCACCAGAACTTTTTCTTTAATAACAAGGTCACTATAGACAATTAGTGCTTACTGAAGATTTTCTACATGTCAGGTGGGCACTACACAGGAGAACTCTGTATATTTCCCATTGAATGTAAAACCAATCTTGGCTGTGTCTAATAGAGAGGTTATAATACAGAAGATCTGAACTGAAAGGACTTTGCCCCAGGTCACACACTCTTGTAGGTGTATAAAGGGAACTGGAACACATATTCCTTTTGTTCTGTTCCACAGTGTCTCTTTATAGGTCGGGAGACTGGGCTCATGTATACTTTCTGGTATTCCTTTGCTAGCCATAGCAGTTTGAAGAACATTCCCTCAAGATATCAGGCCCTAAACCCTAAACTATAAATGCTACCTTATAAGGAAAAAAGTTATTTCTTTCCAGAAGTTATTAAGATAAGGATCTTTAACCCTGGATTATCAGAGTGGGCCCAAAATTGCATCAGAGGCACACTTAGAAAAGGGAAACAGAGTGAGATTTTATACACACAAACACAAACACACACACAGGATGTTATGGTATGGGCACTTTTGTCCCTCCTCCCCGACAAAATTCATTTGCTGGAAACCTAATCAACAATGTGAAGGTATTGATTGTGGACCTTGGAGGATGAATAGATTATGAAGCCAGAGCCTTTGCATGAGTCCATTTTCTGCTGCTATAATAAAACATCTGGAGTTGGGTAATTACAAAGAAAAAAGGTTTACTTAACTCCCAGTTTGGGAGGATTAAAGTCCAAGGTTGGGCAGCCGCATCTGTCTGGCTTCTGGTAAGCACCCACCTGGCTATATCACAGCATGGAAGATGGCATTAGGGTGGAAGAATGCACTAGAGGGAGAGATCCCATGGCAAGACAGAAACCAGAGTGCCAGAAAAAGTCAGTCTGGCTCTTTTTATAACAACGCACTCCATGGAAAGTATCTTACTCTAAAAAACCAGCATTGATCCCTTTGGAGGGCAATGTCCCAAATACCTTATTTTCTCCCCCAATGCCCCTCCTTTAAGGGGTCCACCACTTCTTATATCACCATACTGGGGACCGAGCTTCTGGTATATGAATCTTTGGGGAACACACTCAAACCATATCCAAACCCTTATGAATAGGATTAATGCCTTTAAAAGAGGCCTCAGAGATCTGTCTTCTCTTCTACCATGCAAGAACATGGCAAAGAAGTCAGCAGTCGGCAATGTGGAAGTGGGACCTCACCAGACACCATACCTACCAGTGTCTTGATCTTAGATGCCCAGCCACCAGAATTGTAAGAAATAAATCTCTGCTGTTTATAAGCAGCCTTTAATAAAAGTAGGTGCAGAAACCTCTGCCTAGGACAGAGGAGATGATATGAATATAGGAAAAGATTCAAAGATAGTGACCTTGGAGACTAGAGTGATACAACCATAAGCCAAGGAATGCTAGCAGCCACCAAAAATTGGAAATGTCAAAGGATGAATTCTCTCTTAGAGATGCCAGAGATTTTAAGACCTGCTGTCATCTTCACTGGGGCCCAGCAAAATGAATTTCTAACTTCTGGACTCCAAGACTGTGAGAGAATAAATTTCTTTTTTAAGTCATGGAGTGTGGGATGATGTGTTATAGCAGCTACAGGAAACCAATACCCACCTTTGTCATCACTCACCCCATTTAAGATACAGCACTTACATACTTAGGCCCTGTCCACCAAATGTGAAACCCACACATGTCACAATCTCTCTTAGTATCTGCAGGCACATAGTTCACATCAGGTGAGGCTTGCCTGAAGTATGGTGACTACCATTCAGGAAACATCACCAACAGAAGTGACCACTGTGAGGAACTGCTTTGGAGAGCAGACTGCTCACCACTTAACTTGCAAGGAGGGAAAATAGTTCCTATTACAGTGGTCGAATCAAGTTGATTAAAAAATAAAAATAAAAATAAATAAAAAAAAGCAAAGATCAGCACCCCAGCATGAAACTAAAACATTTTCTGAAGAAAACTCTTCACAAATTACTAGTTTTTCTTTCTTAAATAACTTTTTGTATTTCTAGAAGACAATCAATGCATTCATTTTCCCCATTTTCTATGGTACATATTCTTGATATCAAAGGTGGGATTTTACATCTGAACAAGGAATCTCTGCTTAAGGCCAATGCCATATTGAGACGTGGTTGGAAAATCCCCAAGAGACAAAGCTGCCATCCAAAAGCAGAGGGAATGTCTGACTCTGAGGCACAGCTAGAGAGCTTTGTTTTCCAGGTCAAAGTTCAAACTCAATTTGATTTTGTGGTGATGAAAAACTACAACCTGATACCCAGTAGGTGACCTCACAGAATGACTCAGGGTCCCAGGCAGGAAACACCCAGTGGATTTAACATTAACCAGCCTCTGGCAGTAGCATTTTGGAGGCAGGAGGTCTTACTGCTGGTCCCTCCTCTCTGTCCCTCTAACTTGCTCACACACTGAGATGATCTGACTCCTGGGAAATGTTGCCCAGGACTAAGTAGGGTGAGAGGAAAGTATGGAGAAATAACCACTATTAAATTGAAGCAAGTTGTGCCTAAAGCTGCCTTCCTACATATTTTAATTTTAGCCTAAAGTTGCTTCATACACAATGAACTATAACCTAACAATGTGTAAACAGACTGTAACTTCCCCTAGTAACAAGTAGCTAAGTCTCAGCCAATCGCAGCAGCTGAGCTTCAGTCAGCCACAGTCGACCAGTCAAGTTATCTCCGTACTGCATTTCCGCTTTCTGTCCATAACTCTTTCCAGATCATGTTGCAAGCAGAACATTCTGAACCATTTTGGGTTCATCCCACTGTCTGATTCCAGAATTGCAAATGAAGACAATTAAAATCTGCAGAAGATTTGTTGTAAATTTTCTCTTTTAACACTAGAGAAGAGAATCTGGGAAAAGTTTGCAGAGAGCAAAGAAAAGAAGAAAGTCTGGGAAAAGTCTGCAAGAGCAAAGAGACTCAAGGATGATGAGGCTTCTCATCACAGACCAACCTTGACAAGGCCCCCGCAGAAGGTGACTGTTATTTGTGACTCTTGGCTCTGTACACTCTCTCCTGGGCACAGCCTCATTCTCCTTTGGGACCACACCTCTCAAAGCATGCAGTCTTGAGGGCACTATCTATTATCTGCCCTAATTTCAGCATCACTAGGGTGGATGAGCAACCCCAGCCAGTCCAAGAAGTTCTCATCCAGGGGAATTTGAGCCTAAATGGAGTGACCACAAATATGGACAAATGCAAGAAAAAGATATGTCCTTGGTGGTGCAGCCCAAGCCAGCTGTCTACAAATGCCTGCTGCCTAAATCCTTGAACAATCTGGTTCTTTAGTTTTTCCTTGAGCTATTCCTTATACTTCCAAAAAATTTCTATTTTATTTATCCAATTCAGGATTGGGTTTGGTAGTGGTTCGTAGTCAAAGACTCTTTTTTTTTTTTTTTCTGGTACTGGGGACTGAACTCAAAGGCACTCGACCACTGAGCCATATCTAAGCCCTATTTTGTATTTTATTTAGAGACAGGGTCTCACTGAGTTGCTTGGTGCCTCAGTTTTGCTAAGGTTGGCTTTGAACTTGAGATCCTCCTGTCTCAGGCTCCCAAGTCACTGGATTAATACAGCCACCAACTTCAGGGTCTCCACAGCCAGGCTCAGCTTCCTACCTCGTCCTTAGTCTTGGCTACAAATTAGAATTACCTGCAAGCTTAAATAGTACTAATGCCCAGGGCTCCAGGGCCCCCACCCCCTAAGAATCTGATATAAATAGGTTGGAGGGAGGCACTATTAATACCCCCTGGCAACTGTACTGTGTAGCAAGCCTACCACCTTTGATGATCCTTGACAGTCAAGCCTGCCCATGCACTGCCACCAGAACCCAAGGCCATTCCACGCTGAACCTCTGCCTTCCTGCAACACACACCATGGTCGTATCAGTCTGTTTGCACTCCCTTCTGCCTCTGCTCCTCTTGAAAGCCTTCCATGGCTCCCTATTGCCTCCACATGCAGTCTCTTCTTTAGCCTAGCTGTCAACTTCCTCTCTGTTTGCTCAATAGACTTTCCAAACTAAATCCACCATTCACTGCTCTCTTGAGGGTCCCTCATGAGGATCTACTTCCTCTTTTCCGGACATACAGAGTTCTTAGTGAAAACAACAAAGCCCACTTCAATTTCTACTAGAAATGAGGCTATGATTTATTTCATATAATCCCTATAAGAGCCAGAGAATCTGATATGCAGCCAGGGATCATATCAGTTTATCCTACCAGACTACACCAGTACAGTGTGCTGCCAACATCTGGCCCAGGATCTCACCCTTAGTTCTCCTCTCTTTGCCATTTGTCACACATTGGTCCTGTCCCCAAGAAGACTCCTTGCAGCTCCTCATCATCATGCTCTTCCAAATGGTTCTCTCATGCTAGCTTAGGTGATTGGCCCAGCCAAGGTCATACACTGCAAGGGATGCTGGGAAAGCAACCTTCTGACCATCGTCTTGGGGAAGTAGGACTCAAAGAGTGGGAATTCTCCAAACCTAGGAAAAGCACCAAATGGGTACTGGGTAGCTGAAAAACCAGACAAATGTCCATCAGACTTGGCATTGTGCTTTCTTCCCTTCCACCCTGGCTGTATATCACAAGTACCACCTGGAGCACAACCTCCTGTAAGGACCCATCTCTCTGCTCAGGGAAAGAATGTGGACTTTGGAACATGTCAGATCCCAACTCAGATCTCAATGGTCAATGACTTTGGGCAACTCTACGATGGAATGAGGATAATGATACCCTCAGGAAATGAGGGTGATGTTGAAAAGATTGGACGCCAAACATTGAGGCTGGCCCTTCGACTGGCCCTCATGTTCTGGCTTACTGTGGTGCAGCATTAGAGAGCAGAAGGCAACATGTGAAGCACTTTGAATGAAGGCCTAAATGCCTCATTTCCTGGGTACCTCATACCTTTCTAATTTTGATAGAACATAAGGAAGAGGAAATTCCTGCCCTCACCAAAATGTTACTGAGATCAAAATTCTCACCACCTTGCCAATGGGATCTTGGAGCAGGATTTAAATATCTATTTAAAAATAAAGTAATGGGAAGTGTCTTGTACCTAAGTATATGGTAGAGCAAATTCTCACCAGTTTCAACTCCACAGAAAGCACTTATCACCTCTAGTGAGTTTAGTTGTTCCCAATTCATCCTTTTCTAGTCTTTTTCAAGTGAAGAATCTCCTCCAGGCGTTGCAGAACAAGACTTCTCACACTTCAACACTGGGGCCCAGAGTTCCCAGGGATCTGCTTAGAATGCAGGTTCTGATTCAAGTTTATAAGTTCCCAGGTGCTACTGCTGGTTGGTCCACGGGCCACTCTGAATATCAAGGCTATTGGTAATGCCTCTGGAGTGAAGTCAAATTATCCACTCTATTAAAAATCTGGAGCTAAGAACTAGCTTGTTTCACAGTCACAACCCTCTAACCTTCCTTAATTGAAAATTTTAAGCTTCTAGTAGGTGCCACCTCAATACTTTTATGCCCCAGTGGAGAAATACTAAACTCTCTGAAAGGGGAGAATAGGATCTTCATCTCTACAGTCCAAAGGGTATTATGCACATTTTAAGTTTTATAAATATTTGGTAAATGAACCTTCAAATGAAATATAAAGATCTGTTTAACTGATTAGAACATGGTAAAGTCAATCTAGGAAGGCTTCCTGGAGGAAGTGGGCTTGCAAAAAAAGTCAACAATAAAGAAAATCTGAGACCCAAGAAAGAGAACAGTTGGCTTCTTCACAGATTTCCTTCATCCTGCAGACAGTAGCTTTCAGTCACCAAGGTGACCTATTCATCACCTCTGTCAAGACAAACTAGAATTTGAAAAACAATGTAACACATCAGCCTTCTTTTTAAATATAGAAAATATGCAGCTGTCATTTCAACATGATATTTAATTTTTCAGAATGGCAGCATATACAAAGTAGACCCATAAATTTCCCCCAAAACTGTGCTTCTACTGAATACATCATGTCTTCCAAAGAATTTTAATATATAAAGCCAAATGTAATATATAAAGCCAAATGACTTCTGTTCAAACACCGTGTATGAAGTGTCTTATTTCTAAGGTAGGGTGGATTTTTTTCCCCTTCATTAGAGAAAGAGGATGGTTTATCTCTCCAAGTGCAATGAGCCTCATCATTCCCTACTGGGCCTGACTCCTGTTTCTGCATGCCTTTGGTTTCATAGCCAGTTAGACATTTAACAAGTACAATAACAACTTAATGCTTCAGTCTTGCCTCCTGATCTCTGTCTGTCATATCCTGGTAATACCACTGCTCTCCAACAATACAGCCACCCTTGAGATGTGTAAAACAGTGGGATGAGATGTCTGAAGAACCCTCTTCCTGCCAGAATGGATCCTACACACTGTAAGTGCAGACAGGAAATTTTGTCAGGTTTCTAAATTGGCAGAAACCTTAAAGTTAGAAAACGGTAAGTTTGTTATTCCAAGACATCTTTCTTATTCCAGCAGCTTTCAGCTGTGGGGTTGGCTTTCTCTCCCTACTGCTTTTTCCATTGGGAGCTAAATGATGAAGGATCTAGTTTTGTGGTGAGGGAGGCTTCTGGAAGCAACAAAGCTATCCACACATTATTGCATTTACAGAGCATTTATTCAGCACCTACTAAGTGCCAGACTATGAAGAGGAAGAGCAGCCAGAGTGGTGAGAATTACAAGAACAATCAAATATCATTTTTTTCTTTGATGACTAACATATTCAGGAATCCAAAAATGTGGCTAGTGGGACTCATACCTGCAAATATGGAATTGGTGAAACATGAGTCTGAAAATCCAGTGAGCCATCCATGGTGTCCTGGACTGTGGTAAATGTCTAGACCACTGAGTATTGAGCAGGTGATCTCTAGATGGTTAGTGAATTTGAGAGTATCTGGCCCAAAGAGACAGTTCTGAGATGGTGAGACTGTTCAAAGAGAAGTTTCTAGAGATTGGACCTGTCTAAAAAAGACCTAAGTAAGGCAGGACATGTGTTTACTTGGAAGCCCATAAACAGCCCATAAACAGGGTTCATTGAATTTTCATTTTCTATTACTACATAGCAAATTATCACAAACTTAGAAGCTTAAGGCTTATTAATTAGGGATAGCATGGTTGGGATCCCTGCTCAAGGTCTTTGGGTGCAGGCCAGGACAAGTTCTTTCCAGAGGCACCAGGGAAAAACCCACCTTTGAGTTCACTCAGGTCCCTATTTCCTTGCAGGTCCTCAGCTCCTAAAGGTTACATTCGTCCTCTGCCATGTCCAACTTCATAGATAGAGCAACAAGGAATTTTCTCCTTGTCAAAAGCTTTGAACTTCTGAGAACTAGGTGACTTGATTAAACCCACACAGGAAATGTCCCTATTTTAAGGTTGATGGATTCAGGACCTTAATTACTTCTGCAAAATTCCTTCACTGTCACACCTAGATTAAATAACTGGGAAAAGGTAAGTGTAGCTGGGGTCAGGAATCTTGGTGGCCATCTCAGAATCCTGCCTATTATAGGGAAATAGAGGAGAGGAAAGGAGAGCTGAGATCACTTCCTGAGCATCATAGTTTAGGGGGGGTCTTCTTCCATTACAGGAGCAGCACCCACTGTTTGAATGGCAATCAGTCTATGAAGAAGTATAATGAGTATACAAGGTCTGTGATTTCAGGAGGCTCCAGGTATAGTCAGGGGACACACGTGCCCCCATCTGAGGAATAACTCAGATGGCTCACCATGCATAGGAAGATCATTATAGACCAGAGTTGTCCCAGAAACTCCAAGGGAGAAGTAAGTGTTTGATATTGTCAATGAAGGATGGATAGACCTTTGTACCACAGAGATGATCATTCAGGCCTGCTGTAACCTGGTTGTGCTCCTTGAAGATACCTACTCAACAGAGCCTCAGCTATGCTGGGGCAGTTTGAGCTTGTGTGCTGGGAAAGTGTCAGGCACTAAAGAGAAGCAGAGTCACTCTCTAGCCATGGAGGGTTGTGGCAGCAGCAAGACTTGGGAAAACTAAGGGAGAACAGACTGGACTAATGGTAGAAGGACTCACTAATAACAGCTGCTCTACCACGACTGTGTACCAATGAAGGGGTGTTGCCTTTTTATTCTAGGAATACTCTCAGCCCTTGTTCCCAAGTTGCAGTACAACAAATGCCATCCCCTAGGGGAAGAAGTACAGGTTCATTGGTGCTTTTTTTTTTTTTTTTTTACTCTTTAAAAGACTTCCATGGCTTCCAAGGCTAAAATTTCAAACTCCTTAGCTATGGTCTCATCTGGAACTGACTGATCTAGTCAACCTTGCTGGGGTCCTGGCACATTAAAGGGCGACCTACGGTGTTTTCAATCCCTTTTCACCCTTCACAAAGTCTGGCTTTTAAGATAATTGCCCAGGTAAAGAGGTCAAGAAACACAGACTGGGTTTGCAAAACTGATCCAGGACACCTCAGTAGCAGGCAGTACCTGTGTTTGCCTCCCCTGAGCAATAAGCCTCAGGGCTCAGCCTGAAGAGAGATGACTACAAGCAAATGTACTTTAAGGGGGAAAAAAACACATCAGTCTAAAATTTTCCATGTGTTACCCCCACTGCATCCTTTCTCCATTACCCTCAGTACCCACCCCCTCGTTAGCAAGTGGTAAAATGCCTATTAAAATATAATGTTTAGAGTTGCATTACTGCATAAGCACTTTTTTAAACAGAATTCAACAAGGACTATTAAACACCACCCTAACCTTGATTTCATGGTACTCCTGTCAGATACATACGATTAAAGCTTATCTTCAGGAGTCCATCAGCACAGACAGTTCTTTTGCTCAGGGTAGAGAAAAGTGTTGTTCATGATGGCCTGACTTTTTAGAGGCCTCAAAGGAATCAGATCCCTTTCAAAGAAAGCTCAGGCTAACCAGAACATTTTTTGAGGGATTATAAACTTCCACAGGAATACATGTCCAAGGGAAAACAGAACTTTGCCTTCCAAATCCAAGTGAATCTTGCTCACTTATGTATTCAATCAACAAATATTTATTGATCATCTGCTATGTGCCAGGTGCTGTGCTAGGAAGGAGGTACAATGTCAAGAAAAATTAGAGATAACTTCTGCCCTCAAGGAAGGAGAAGGAAGACAGAGGTCAGTCAAATGATTACACAACTAGATTTAAAATTACAACTGTTTCAAGGGAATTTTAATGAAGTAGGAGAATGAACCAAGTTTCCCTGAGGAAATCTTGGAGGATGAGAAAGAGATTAACTTGGTAAAGTTGGTGGGGTTGGAGATAGGCAGAGCATGGAATGTGACAGAAAAACATTTCCGGTGGAGGAAAAGACCAGGTACCATCTATCAAAGGAAATGATGGGGACCAGTGGGTCAGAGCAGTTAAGGAATATTATAGGCTACACATCCAGTGAAGTCCATGGTGTCTGGATGAGCAGGCTTGCTAATGAATGGGGTCTCTGATTCCAATGTTCTCTTCCTCAGAAACTACACATCTCTCCAACAGAGAATTGATATCTTTGAGACAGCTTAATTATACAAATAAAGCAGACTATTATCCCCGCAAAGTTCATATGTCAAAGCCCTAAACTCCAAAATGACTATATTTGGAGGTGGGGGTTCTTTAGCAAGTAATTAGGGTTAAGTGAGGTCCTAACACCATAGGATTAGTGTACCTCTAAGGAGAGGGAGAGACACCCCCAGTGTGCATGCACAGAGGAAAAATCATGTGAGGACAGAGTGAGAGGGCTACGTGCAAACCAAGGAGAGAGGTTCAGGAGAACCAACCTTGTCCAGCACCTTGATCCCAGACTTCCAGCCTTCAGAACTGTGAGGAAATAAATGTCTGCTGTTTTTGCTCCCCAGTTTGTGGTTTGTTGTTATGGCAACCAGAGAAGACTGATATGAGGGGAAAACAGGCAGCCAGCAAGGAGAGGCTTTTGTCAAGCATTCTGGTCTGTGATTGACATGAGAGCCACTGACTGGCTTTAGCTTGTTGGGGTTAGAGATTGGTCACCAATGAGGTCCCAGGGGCTGGGATGCAAAGAACAGCCCTGACAAGGGCAAAGTAGATGCAGATTCTTCCAGGGATAGCAGACCTGGAAGTTAAGTTGAGGACCCTCACCAGACTTCAGACTTTCTAGAAACAAAGTAGAAAGAGCACTCTGGAAGTGCAAGCTCTTTGAAAGTGTTTGTCAAGAAAGGTGCCCACCATCGAATGTGGCTCAGGGAGGCTGAATATCCTCCATTGACAAGAACGTACAGCTGCGATGATGGCCAGTCTTCTTTCAAGTGCTCCGTAAGCATCCAACAAACAGAGGAGGAGAAGCCATTGGCCAAGGAGGTGACAGAAGGAAAAGGAAATGAGAGTTAATAGGGTATTCAAGTGGCAGATCAGAGGACCTTTTCCAGAAACTCATGACAGGGCTTCTTGACTCCCTTCAATATTCTTCCTGTGTGCTGTCTCAGCATACAAACAGTTTTTGTTCCAAGCAGTTTTTAGCATTTATCAGCTGAATGCTTTCCTCAGCTAAGGCCTCTGCTGCCTGAATATACTTTGGCAGCCCCCATGAGGCATTCAACTATGACAGATGAACAAGCTTAAATGAATGGGGTCTGGGATTCCAATATTCCCTTCTTCAGGAACTATGCATCTCTCCAACAGAGAAAAGAAATCTTTGAGACAGCCTGATTATACAAATAAAGCAGCATTATTATATTTGTCTGCCAGGCTGATCACAGGACATTTGCAATTTATGACAGATATCACAAATAGAAAAATAAACATGAAATATCATTTATTACAGGCGCATCTATATCAATAAAGGGGAAAAAAGAAGGCAGAC
Source organism: Sciurus vulgaris (assembly GCF_902686455.1). Taxonomy (NCBI): domain Eukaryota; kingdom Metazoa; phylum Chordata; class Mammalia; order Rodentia; family Sciuridae; genus Sciurus; species Sciurus vulgaris. Next base: position 87,707,323 of record NC_136463.1, on the reverse strand, counting down.
AATAATATGAATATTTGAGGCAAAAACTTTTTCTGATATATTCAAATATTTGAATCAAAACACTATCTTGCACTAAAAAGTCACTGATTTAATTCTTGTAATATTTCCCTGAGAGATTGGGTTGATACATCTTTTTACACCACAGAAAAAGCCTTTAATAGGAAAATTAAAGGTGAAAACAAGATTGTAAGACCACTATTTCAGTTAGTCAAAAAAACAACTATTAAAAAATTGTCAAGGCACTTTAGAAGTATTTTAAAATGATAATTCTCATGTAATCCTTGATATATGCTGATAGAACACAGAGGTTGATTCTTTAAATAATTATATTTTTGGGTTAAGGCCTGCTCACGGGTACTGAATTTCATAAAGTCAATGAAGAGGGAGCTGAGGAGACACAGGAATCAACTGCCAAGCTACTGACAAATGAAGGCCTATCTGAATTAAACCAGGTAATTTTGGAACAATAGAAAATTGACAAGGATGATCCCAGGACAAGTGCTTCAGAGAGGATGATTTAAATACCAAAAGTTAAGAGAAGCCCTTGGGAGAAAGCATTCTTTATAATTTTTCTGAGAAAACCAAGCACAAAAGGCTATCATATAGTTGCATCAGAAAAATTATTCCCATTGAAAAGCCACACGTGGGCCCCCCCACAACAAGGTCAGACACCATCAGTGAGCCCGCCCGTCCCTCCACAAGGTGGGTCACCACACTGAGCCACCCCACCACCTCAAACAGACTGGCACTGAGCCCCCCAGCCTGCCCTCACACCAAGGATGGAGGCCGGTAGCTAAGCCTGCCCACCTGCCCCGTACTGCTGAGCGACACTGCCCCTGCCTCCATGCTGACTCAACGCACCCTCGCTGGGGTTCCCCAGCTTCTCTGGAGGCTGGTGCAGGCATTTTGAATTATTCCTGAGGGCATGGCCATCATCATCGGAAGGGCGGCTCCCTTCCTGAGACACCTACAGGTGACTGGAGGCCCTTTGACAGGTACCTCCATTTACTCACTTACATCCTACACCCTTCCCCACCCTCTTGTTCACAACTAGAAACACTATAAATGGTAATTGAACGGATCCTCTATATTTTAATAATGTTAAAGTCTATATAGGGGCTATCTGATTCAGGGCTGCATTTTCTCTGTATTCCCTTCAAAGGAGAGGTAGTGGAAAAACGCAGGGTCATAATAAGCCTGCAGGGGGCAAACTTCAGTTTCTCTGATCTTCACTGCTAGAGGGGAATATAGAGAAACAATATGAAAAAACGGGAAGAATGTGTCCCTAACAAACCAAGATGCTATTGTGATAGAATCCAAGGACAGCATGGCAGTAGAAAGGACAGAAAAAGAGTTTAGAATCTGCATAATTAAACTGATCCATGAAGCAAAAGACGAGATAAGAGAGCAAATGCAGGCAATGCATGACCATTCCAGTAAACAGTTAAAAGAGCAAATGCAGGAAGCAAAAGAACACTTCAAAAAGAGAGGTTCTGGAAAAAAAAATACTTGAAATGAAAGAAATGATAAGCCAAATTAAAAACTCAATAGAAAGCATCATCAACAGAATAGACTATAAAAGCAAGAAGGGCCTGGAACAATATATTTCAAGATCTGAAAGAACATGGTGTCAACCAAGAATCCTATACCCAGCAAAACTAACCTTCAAAATTGACAATGAAATAAAATCTTTCCACAATAATCAAAAGTTAAAAGAATTTACAAATAGAAAGCCTGCCCTGCAGAACACTCTCAGCAAAATATTTCATGAGGAGGAAATGAAAAACAACAATACAAGTCAGCAAAGGGAAGAACTACCCTAAAGGAAAAGCCAACCAAAGGACAAGTAAAAAATCAAAAATAAGCCAAAATGACCAGGATACAAATCATATCTCAATAATAACCCTGAATGTCAATGGCCTAAACTCAATAATCAAAAGACATAGACTGGCAGATTACATTAAAAGAAAGACCCAACAATGTGCTGCCTGCAAGAGACTCATCTCATAGAAAAAGACATCCACAGACTAAAGGTGAAAGGATGGGGAAAAACTTACCATGCACATGGACCCAGTAAAAAAGCAGGGGTCTCCATCCTCATATCAGATAAAGTGGACTTCAACATTAGAAGGGATAAAGAAGAACATTTCATATTGCTTAAGGGAAGCATAAAACAGTAAGATATAACAATTTTAAATATTTATGCCCCAACCAATGGAGCATCTATGTATATCAAACAAACCCTTCTTAATTTTAAGAATCAAATAGACCAAAACACATTTATAGTGGGGGACTTTAACACACTGCTCTCACCACTGGATAGATCCTCCAAACAAAAATGGAACAAAGAAACTATAGAACTAAATAATACAATCAATGATAGAGACTTAATGGATATTTATAGAATATTTCATCCATCACCGAGCAAATATACTTTCTTCTCAGTAGCTCATGAATCCTTCCCCAAAATAGACCATATGCTATGCCACAAAGAAGCCATTAGTAAATACAAAAAAATAGAGATACTACCATGTATCCTATCAGACTATAATGGAATGCAATTAGAAATGAACGATAAAATAACAAACAAAAACTACTCATACACCTGGAGACTAAATAATATGCTATTGAATGATGCAATGATAACAGAAGACATCAGGGAAGAAATAAAAAAATTCTTAGAGGTAAATGAGAACAATGACACAACATATCAAAATCTCTGGGACACTATGAAAGCAGTACTAAGAGGAAAGTTCATTGCATTGAGCTCATACATTAAAAAAATAAAAAGTCAACAACTAAATGACCTAATATTACATCTCAAAGTCCTAGAAAAAGAACAGATCAATATCAAAAATAATAGAAGACAGGAAAAAAATAAAATCAGAGCTGAAATCAATGAAATTGAAACAAGAGAAACAATTTAAAAAATTGACAAAACAAAAAGTTGGTCTTTGAAAAAGTAAACAAAATTGATAAACCCCTAGCCACACTAATGAAGAGGAGAGAGAAAACTCAAATTACTAGAATTCCTGATGAAAAAGGAAAGATCATGACAGATACTACTGAAATACATAACATAATTAGAAGCTCTTTGAAAATCTATTTACTCCTACAAAATAGAAAATATCAAAGGCATTGACAAATTTTTAGAGAAATATGATCCTTCCAAACTGAATCAGGAAGATGTACACAATCTAAACAGATCAATTTCAAGCACCAAAATACAAGAAGCCATCAAAAGCCTACCAACCAAGAAAAGCTCAGGACCAGATGGATTCTCAGCTGAAGTCTACAAGACCTTTAAAGAACTGATTCCAATACTCCTCAAAGTATTCCAGGAAATAGAAAAGGAGGAAACCCTTCCAAATTCATTCTATAGGCTAGTATCACTCTGATACCAAAACCAGACAAAGACACATCAAGGAAAGAAAACTTTAGACCAACATCCCTAATGAACATAAATGCAAAAATCCTTAACAAAATACTGATAAATCGCATACAAAAATATATTAAAAAGATAGTGCATCATGATCAAATGGGGTTTATCCCAGGGATGCAAGGTTGATTCAACATCCAGAAATCAACAAATATAATTCATCACATCTACAGGCTTAAAGTTAAGAATCACATGACTATTTCAATAGATGCTGAGAAAGCATTTGATGAAATACAGCACCCCTTCATGCTTAAAACACTAGAAAATAGGGATAGTAGAAACATACCTGAACATTGTGAAGGCTATCTATGCTAAGCTCATGGCCAACATCATTCTTAATGGAGAAAAACTGAAAGCATTCCCTCTAAAAACTGGAATAAGACAGGGACACCCTCTTTCACTACTTCTACTCAACAAAATCCTTGAAACACTTGCCAGAGCAATTAGGCATACCAAAGAAATTAAAGGGATACAAATAAGAAAAGAAGAACTTAAGCTGTTACTATTTGCTGATGACATGATCCTATATTTAGAAGATTCAAGAAATTACACTAGAAAACTTCCAGAAGTAATAAATGAATTCAGCAAGGCAGTAGGATATAAAATCAATACATATAAATCTAATGCATTTCTATTCAGAAGTCATGAACCCTGTGAAAGAGAAATTAGGAAAACTACTCCATTCACAGTAGCCTCAAAAAAAAAAACAACTTGGGAATTAATCTAACAAAGAGGTGAAAGACCTCTACAATGAAAACTACAGAACATTAAAGAAAGAAATTGAAGAAAATCTTAGAAGATGGAAAGATCTCCCATGTTCTTGGATTGGCAGAATTAACATTGTCAAAATGGCCATTCTACCAAAGGCACTATACAGATTCAATGCAATTCCAGTTAAAATCCCAATGACATTCCTCATAGAAATAGAGAAAATCAATCATGAACTTCAACTGGAAGAACAAGAGACCTCGAGTAGCCAAAACGATCCTGAGTAGAAAAAGTGAAATAGGAGGTATCACAATACCAGACATTAAACCAGACTACAGAGCAATAGTAACAAAAACAGCATAGTACTGGCACCCAAATAGACAGGCAGACCAATGGTACAGAATAGAAGACACAGAGACAAAACCACATAAATACAGCCATCTCATACTAGACAAAGGAGCCAAAAACATACAATGGAGAAAAGATAGCCTGTTCAACAAATGGTGCTGGCAAAATTGGAAATCCATATGCAGTAAAATTATTTAAACCTCTATCTCTCACACTGCACAAAACTCAACTCAGAATGGATCAAAGACATAGGAATTAGACCATAGACACTGCACCTAATAGAAGACAAAGTAGGCCCAAATCTTCATCATGTTGGCTTAGGATCAGACTTCCCCAACAAGACTCCCAAAGCACAAGAAATCAAAGAAAGAATCAATAAATGGGATGGACTCAAACCAAAAAGCTTTTTCTCAGCAAAGGATATAATCGAGAATGTGAAGAGGGAGCCTACAGAGTGGGAGAAAATCTTTTCCACTCATACTTCAGATAGAGCAATTACCTCCAAAATTTATAAAGAACTTACAAAACTTTACACCAAAAATACAAAGAACCCAATCAATAAATGAGCTAAGGAACTGGACAGACACTTTACAGAAGAAGATATACAGGCAATTAATAAATATATTAAAAAGTGTTCAACATCTCTAGTAATAAGAGAAATGCAAATTAAAACAACTGTAAGATTTCATCTTACTCCAATTTGAATGGCTGTTATCAAGAACACAAACAATAGATGTTGGCGTGGATGTGGGGAAAAAGGCACACTTGTACATTGCTGGTGGAGTTGCAAATTGGTGCAGCCAGTCTGGAAAGCAGTATGGAGAATCCTCAGAAAACTTGGAATGGACCCACCTTTTGACCCAGTTATCCTACTCCTCAGTTTATACCCAAATGACTTAAAATCAGCAAACTACAGTAACACAACCACATCAATGTTTTTAGCAGCTCAGTTCACAATAGCTAGATTGTGGAACCAACCTAGATGCCCTTCAACAGATGAATGGATAAAGAAACTCTGGTATATATACACAATGGAATACTATTCAGCCATAAAGAAGAATAATATTATGGCATTTGCAAATAAATGGATGGAATTGGAGAATATCATGCTAAGTGAAATAAGCCAAGCCCAAAAAACCAAAGGCCGAATGTTTTCCCTGATAAGTAGAGAATGATATACAATGGGGGTAAGGAGGGTGGAGAGTGAGAGAAGAATGGGGGAACTTTAGATTATATTGAAGGAAATGAGAGGCAGGGGGTATGAAAAATGGTGGAATGAGACAGACATCATTTCCCTATGTATGTGTATGATTACACAAATGGTATGAATCTACATTGTGTACAAACATAGAAACAAAATGATGTACCCCATTTGTGTACAATGAATGAAAATGCAGTCTGTTAAAATTTTAAAGATAAATAAAAATAATAAAAAAGCCACACATGATTCATTCTGAATAATTATAAGATTAATCTATACTTATAATTATGATCTATATTTAAAATATACAAGGTAAGTTTCTTCTCTTAATTTTCACTTTCAAATCCCAATCAAATCTCTTTTCACATGATATTTTGGAGTCAATTTTAAGGGAACTAACTTGAAGGGTTCTTTTCAGGTCCCCAGATGAAGAGGATAACAGTCAATATCTCAGAGTGCTCTCTTCTTCTCCTGCTTTTCCTCCTCCTCTTCCTCCTCCTCCTCTTCCTCTTCCTCTTCCTCTCTCTCTGTCTCTCTCTCTCTCTCTCTTTCTCTCTCCCTCCTCCCCCATCCCTCTCATCCCCTCCTTTGGTTTGGCTTCTAAAACTGGAGTCTAAAAACCTAGAGGATGTGATTCTGATCTCCTTCTCCCTGCTTCCACCATTATCTAAATGTACATCGACCTTATTTTAGAGCAGTCCATGAAAGCAGCAAGTCCCACCTTTTTCCAGCCAAATACATACAACAGTCATCCTATTCTTCCATGAGCAACCCAAGGCGGTGTGCAATTTCTACCACTAGATGTAATTCCTTTCCTTTCTTTCTGACTCAGAAGAGCAAATCAGAAAGTTAAAAAAAAATGTTCAATTACTATGGAGTCTTCAATCTTCCAAGATGGTCCTTTAAATTTGTAACTTTATGATTATGTGTAAAAATCTTTTCTTCATGGCCTCTATTAAAAGCCTGTCCCTGCCCTATATGAGGTCACTTCATGCTCTGAAGATACAAATACAAGCTATATCTTGAACCACTCTGTTGTTTGACTTTGCGTGGGTAATATTTGACAGGAAGCCATGTGTCCATGGACCTGGGTGCATATGTATTTGAGAATCATTCCAAAGGAAAGTTCTGAAAAAGAGGAAGGGAAGTTCTGGGAAAATCTTCCCTGAAAGGAAATCTTATTTTGCACATGGTCAACATCCAAGGAGCAAAGAGCCATATGCACTGGTTCCTTTCCCCCAGAAGACACAGAAAGCCAGACCAGCAACTTCTATTCTGACACTGGACAAGTATCACCATGGCCACATTAGCAGTGACCTTGTAAGGAGAGATAAACTGCAGTGCTGATTTCTCACTGAGCTGACAAAGGACAAGAAGAGAACTCACGTTTCCAGGAAAGTGCACTTTTGAATTATTATTTTTTCTTCTGCAAATTGCTTGAGACATCATAGGCTTCTGAGCAGTTTTTTCCTCTCCTGGAGTTCCCAATTTGTTTTCATTATTCATCAGTCCATCACCTCAACTCGACTGAGGCAAGATGGCAAAAATGAAGAAAGGAAAATTAATATTTTCTACACCGACTTCGTCATCATAGATAGATTTATGAATTTCATTTCCATTATGCAGAAGTTAGGATTTTTTAACCATGAAGGGGGAAGAAAACCCTTAATTGTTTTTTTATTGCCTCGAGAGCTCTAAAGACATCTTGTGTGATGTCGTCATTTACATTTCACATTAAATTCAAAATATGTTTGAAATGAGCAAATATTAGTTTTGATTTGATCCATCTGTTAAATTAAATACTAAAAACACAGTTAAATCACTATATTAAACTCAGTGATTTGTAAACAATTTATATGTTCATTTGTTCTGGGTTAAAAATGCCCCAAAGCACAAGTTATATGAAGCCCAAAAGTAAATTGCATTGTATTAATCTGATGGATGCAGGCCATGATTTCTTCCTCTTCACTCCATTAATTTATTTCCTAACTTGAGTTAATTAGCGAGGTCCCTATTTTTAAAAGCTCTTTGAAATCATTGGGAGAAGGGGACATTTTCAAGAACTGCTCTGAAAACCTACTGCTGAGGAAATGGGCTAAATACAAAGGATAAATTTCCCAAAGATATTATCACACATGGAGCACCTGACTGTCCTTCAACAGTCTTTATGCCGGCCATGCAGTGGGTGATTAATATACAGTTGTCATGAGAAAGAGGAAAAGAGGTTGAAGTAAAGGAGAAGAGCAGACCTGAGATCAAACCCATTCCTGGTCATTACTAACCCAAGGGTAGGATCCCCACAGTCCTATCCACCTTCAAATGAAAAGTCTGTGGCATTCTGGTTTTATGCTGCCCAGTGGGGACTGACTTTAACTTGGAATATCCACTGAGAAAAGAACTGACATCTACTCAGAAAGAAAGAAAGAAAGAAAGAAAGAAAGAAAGAAAGAAAGAAAGAAAGAAAGAAAGAAAGAAAGAAAGGAAGGAAGGAAGGAAGGAAGGAAGGAAGGAAGGAAGGAAGGAAGGAAAGAAAGAAGGAAGGAAGGAAGAAAGACTGGTCAAATAGAGAGCAAAAGTAAATCAACTTTTTTTTTTTTTTTTTTTTTTTTTTTTTTGGTCAAGGTAGCCAAGATTTCTAAGTTAGAATGAGAAGGGGGAAAAAAAGAAAATTCATTCACGTTAAACCTATAAATTATAGCAAACAGCTTAAGATATGCCTAAGAAGATATGGAGAAAGGGAGAACTGGCCTTTTAACAAATGTTCAAGTTTTAAGCTAGTGCGATGTCCATTTCTTCCTGTTTTGGACAGCAGCCAGTGGGCAACTAAGACTGAGTAGGGTCCCCACATGATCTTACCTGCCATGACTCCCTACTCCAGCTTCCCGTGAGGCTGGCTGGAGGAAGAGCAACTCCAACAGGCTACTCTAGATAAAACCTTCCTTGTTGAAGCCTTATTTCATTTTTCCTTTGCCAAGTGCCAGTCAAAGTCATGGCCAGACACTCATTTTCCTGCCCCAAGATGTAGGGGGAGGAGAATCTTGGTACTGTACATAGAAGATTTTGATCTGTCTTCTGTAAGCCAGAAATTCCTCCTCTATAAAATGGAAGCATAAATCACTAGCACAGCCCCTGAGGCAGAGCTGGCATCCAAAAATTGCAAGCCCTCCCCATCTCATTTTGCACACTTAGATTAAAATCAAATCAGCTGTTCACTGATACACCAAAAGTCAGGAGCAAGGCCGACACAAAATCTACCTGCCATCCAATATTCTTCCCTGTCTAACCCCTGATCCTGGAACCAGTTACTCAAGTTTCCCACACCAAAACAAACAGCACCATGATTTATCCCCTCTCTTGCCAGCACACAGCAAAGGGGAGAAGGGAGAAGAAGAAACATTTGCAGTGTCAACTCCCCCTTGACTCACACACCTGCAATGCTGTTTTTCTTGTTTTTGCTTAAAAAAAAATTTTTTTAAACCTTTGCTCAGACACTTCATGTGTCCTTCTTAAAACCCAGTCTCCCAAGTTTAGTAATGAAACCCCATTTTCTGAAGTCCTCAGGGCCTTACAGACCACAGTCTCCTTTGAAACACCCCCTTTAAACCCAGAGAAGCCCTTGTAGCACAACAAAGTTTGGAAAACAAACAGCTTTCCCTGCATGGGAATTGGGTACTTTAGGAGATCAGTCAAGTCCCAGAAATCTGCAAAGCTGCAATTTCTGAATCAGACAAAGAGGCCATTCAGTCTTGCCATGTTTCTCTGCTCTGGAAAGAAAAGATGCACAACCTCAAAAACCCAGGTTCCTGGGCAGGACATGTTTGAGAATTCCATTTTTTTTTTTTTAAACAAGTAGAAGATCACTCCAGGGGGGAAAAAATAACAGTCTGCTTTCTCCAGAGGAGGAGAAAAGTGGGAACAAAATCTAATTGACTGAGAAAGGCCCTACAGGATTGAGACAGGATGAGATAAGAGGGCTCCCTTTATCTCTGCAGAACTTGGTTCTTTGCAAAGGACTTTCACGTCTTCTGCCTTACCTAATTTGTCCTTCATATTTCCCAGTATTATTATGTCTATTTTACCTAAGGTATTCTCTGACCTGCCCAAAGTCACAGAAATGGTATTTCAGACCTTCTAACCCCTAGTGTTCTTTCTACCATAACCCACGACAAATCCTGAAAACATAGAGAAGAATCATCCAAAGACCCAGATCAATATCAATGCCCTCATTCTGCTATGACTCTTCAGCCTCAGTGAACTTAAATTTATACTTCTAGGGTAAGACTTTCCAAGAAGAGGACGACAGGAAATGTGAAAGGTGGGATGCTGCTCCCAGGTCACCCTCCCTAGTGACTCACTCAGGAAGATGATGGTTTGCCTCCTCGCAGTCCGACTCTCCTCACTCTCCGACTTTCTCAGCTGCAGTTGGTGCCCAGTCCCGGTCAGCGTGCCCTGCTTGCTCCTCATGAGCACTTGCATCATGTTCCAGCACATGAAGGCCACTGAGAGCAGGACCAAGAGGTAGACGATGAAGGCACCAAAGATGCTGGACTGGAACACAGTCCAGCGGTTGGAGAGGTTGGTACAGATGGACATGTTAGAGGTCTCAGGGTTCTCGTGGTGGCGGGTTCGGGAACGGTTGCAAGTGAGACCCCGGTGACTGGGCACATACACCAGAGGGTACTCAACACCCAAGGCAAAAAGCAAGGGCAATGCCACCAGGGCAGAGGTGACCCATACAAAGGCAATCAGCAGTTTCACCTGGCAAGGCCCAGACACAGCCTTGTACCTGAAGGGATGACAAATGGCAACATAGCGCTCAAAGCTGAGCGTCAGCACATGTAGCAGCGTGGCGTAACTGCAAGTCTCAAAGAGGAAAGTGTGAAGCTTACAGGACAAGGAGTAGCTGGGTGTGGTCAGGGGGTTCCAGATGATGCTGTAGAACTCCATGGGCATGCCAATGAGGAAGACCAAGATGTCTGAGCAAGCCAAACTCACCATGTGATCTGTCACCTCCTTCTGCAAGTAGCCCTTCTTCTGCAGTACCTGGGTAACTCGAATGGTGATACTATTCCCCAGAATGCCTACCACAAAGATGATCAGGTACACCAGGAAGAGGGTGATTTTGATCCAGGTGGCCACCTCAAACTCTGGGACATGGCTGTGATCAATGACCCTGGAGCAGTCACTGCTGGAGCCACTGGATGAAGCCATTAAGAAAAGTCACTCCACCAGATTCGAAAACTTCTTGGACTTCCTTTTCTCCTCCCAGCAGGGACCAGACTTCTTTGGCTGCTACTCACAAGTGGACGCAGGATTTTCTCTTGCTGGAGATCACTTGGCAAAAAGGATAACTCAGTATTTCAGGCGCTTTCATGGAAGCTTCCTGGAGCAGACCAACCTAGGAGAGACTGGTAGAGCCTGGGGGTGGGGTTTTGAGAGGAGTGTGCTTGAGTGAGGCGGGGAGAAGGAGGAGGAAGGAGGTTCTACTCTCCCCACCCCCGCCGGGCTGAGATACCCGCAGTCCCTGGCGCTCTCGCCCTGCCCTTCTTTGCACCCGCCCTACCCGCCCTCCAAGAGCACCCTTTCTGGGGTTGCAGGAGGCGGGGAAGTCAGTGATCAATCATTAACCACAGTCGATTGTGATCCGTGGGCAGATCTAGCCCAGCCGGGGAGTTTGACTCAACACATAGGTATCGTCTCCGGAAAACGATGGCCCCTCCTCCGGGGTCACCACGCAGCCACTGCCTAATCAGCAGTTGGGGTCTGCCCTGAGGAGCTTTCCAAGGAGATGCAGCACCAGGGAAGCTGGAGTGCGCGCGCTCGCTCCGGACTTCGAAAAAGACAAACTCCCCTGGCCCGCCCCGCCCCCGCTCCCACAGCAGTCCTAGGTCTCTTCAAATGAGCACACGCCTTCGCGTCCGCTACAGGCCGGGCGGTCCCGGAGGAGACAGCAAGCAGTCGTCCCTTGGTGCCCTGACTTTGGGACATTAGGGGTGTCTGCTCTGAATGGCTGGAGTGTGCGCTGCCTGGAGCCGCTGCTCTGGTAAGTTGGTTCCATCCAGGGCAACAAGATCCACATTAAGGCCCTGCCTTTGTTCAAAGCCTCCCAGTGCTCTAAGGGTCCCGCCTGGCCTTCCTGGCCACGACAACCTTAGCGGGAGTGTGGGGTCCCTCCTTTCAGTTTCACACCACCACACAGAGGGCTCTCTCCACAGCTGCTGCAAGTTTTTAATTGGGAACATGTATATGGATAAGGATGACCCAATCCATTGGGATGCTCCGAGTTGGAGGGAGTTATGCCCCAAATACCAGGAACAGCAGGACCAGGCTAATGTGGGAATGTTGGGACAGGGCCCCGCCATAGAAAAACTACTTTGAGGATCATGACATTTTCCCTCTCTGGCGAAAGGAAAATCTCTAACAGGTCTGTTTTCATCTATTAATTCCAAAATCAGAGGATTGGAAGGAGGGGAAGAGGGGAGGGAGACTGTCCTTTGTATTGTAGGACACTTCAATAGCCAGGACCAAAATGTCTACAGACTTTGCTCAATGAGGTGGGGAAGATTGCTCTAAGTCATGAACCACTGGCTTGAAGAGAGTAAACTAATCCCCTTCCCAGCACAGACCCTGTGCTGAAACATCCTTAAATTATCACAACGGCCACCCTGATGTGATCATTTTAAAGACTAAGGACCTTGTGTACCCAAAGGTAGGCAGGTGCTTCCCCAAGGTCATAAAAGAGCATGTGAGAGCAAGATTTCACTTCTATGCAGAATCTTGAAAGAAGGAAGAAAGGAAGTCAGTCAAATACAGGGGTGCAAACAGCAGAACAAGAGTGGTTACCAGAGGCAGAGAGGGAATGACAACATGAAGCCACAGGTCAAGGGTTCAAAGTTACAATGTAAAAGATGAATAAATCCACTTTAATCCCAGAGGCTCAGGAAGCTGAGGCAGGAGGATCCAGAGTTCAAAACCAGCCTCAGCAAAAGCAAGGCGCTAAGCGACTCAGTGAGACCCTGTCTCTAAATAAAATATGAAATAGGGCTAGGGATGTGGCTCTGTGGTCAAGTGCCCCTGTGTTCAATCCCCAGTAACCACCCCCCACACAAAAGATGAATAAATCCAGCATTCCAATGTACAGCTGGAGGACCATAGTTAATGATGTAATATGCATTGAAATTTTGCTAAGAGAATAGATTTTAGTACACACACACACACACACACACACACACGCATACACGGTGTCACAGATTTAATTTGCTTGACTACAGTAATCATTTCACTATGTGTGTGTGTGTGTGTGTGTGTGTAAAAATGCTATGAAGTACATCTTAAAATTTTTCAGTTGTTTAAAAAGTGAGAGAAAGACTTGAAATTAACTTGAGTCTGACCCTTGAACCCATCTTTTAACACCTCACAGAAGGGAACTCTATGAGAATGGCAGGTGCTCAGGCACTGTGTCCTGAATGAAATATGGGGTCTGTATTTTCTGAGGAAAACCCGGGACCCACAGTCTATGACCTCGGGGATTACTTGCCCTGGGGAGGGAGGGCTATGTGGACACCAGATCTCTATAATTAGCTCCATATGTGGCTTCAGTGTTTTCTGTCTCTCTATATACTTGTTCTCTCTGTTAAATTACAAACTCCAAAGCCAAGGAATGTATCTTCTTCCTCTCTAACAGCTCTCCATAGCACCCTAAATAATATGTTTTACCAGAGACCTTCCCATCCCCCACGTGTGCTATTTGACCTCCTTTCTAGCAAAGAAACTCCTAACTCACTTCCTTTTTGGTATACATTTTTAGCTAGAGGACCTAGATGACATTCTACCTGTCCTAGAAACTCATGAGATAACATGATGTGGGGTAGACTGGACCCTTGGGACTTTCTTAACTCCAGACTAGAATCCTGAGTGAGCTCCTCTGCAAAAGCCCCTGGTTGCTTGCTGCTCCAGAGAAATTAAGAACAAGGTGATCTAGGTCAGACCTACAGACTTCCCTATCCCCAACACACACACACACACACACACACACACACACACACACACACACACACTCACTCACATGCACCTGTGCGTACACATTCCACATTCTTGCTTCTGACCACTTCTTTCTTCTCAAAAGTGTAAACAAGCTAGGGCCCTTTCCAGTATCCCCCACCCCAGTCATAGATCTCTGCTTTGAAATTCTCCTGTTAGTCTTTTTCTAAGCCCCTATTATGCATCACACACATTCATATAATTCATTTCTTTCCATCCTTACAACAATGTTGCAAGGTGTATATTATTGCCCTCATTTTACAGATGAGGAAATTCAGGGGTGGGGGAATAAGTGACCTGCCAGAAGGTCTAGAGGCAGGATTCAAACTCATACCCATCTGACTCACCATGGTGTAATCTTTCTGTGCAAGACAAGACTGTGCCAGATGGAAGAACGTCATTTTGGGGAAAGGCATTGTTTTCTGTCACCAGCCCTGATGCTGTTCATCTCTCCAACCTCAGTAAGTCCATCATCCTGCAATATATTTGATGATCCCAGTTTGTTTGGCTCAGACAAGAATTCCATTACTGTCCAGTTCCTTGCATCAATTTTTTTCTCCCAAAGTGTGAACACAGATTACAAATGCATACCCAAATGGCAAGAATCAAGCTAATTAACATTTGTCCCTTACAACAGAGATGGAAAAATACATTTTGAACAAAGGCCCAGAGAATTAAATTTTCATTTCACCTTTGCTTTTCCTAACCAATTAAAAACTGTTTAATGTGTTCTTATTGTTGATAAGACTGGCATGGCACCTGGCCTCGGTCTGTGTAATCTAGATTTTTTTATTAGTTTATTGCATAGAGAGAAAAGGTACTCAAAAAGGAGAAGGAAAAATACTTTAGGTACCTTTTTATCTCAATTCTACTCAGGGTAACTCTACTCTGGGGCCTACACAAATTTATATTCACATCCTACATATTCTAGATGAACTTTGGGGTCACATAGCCTAGTAGCTTTCATGCTGTTTTTTTTTTAACACTAAATCTCATTTTTAAAATATAATCTTATATTGGCACCCAAGAAAATACACACACACACACACACACACACACACACACATATTTATATATAAATATATTGTTTTTTTAATTTAAATCTATTTTATTTGCTGAAATTGATAACATTTACTCATTTGAAGTCAACTAACAATTTACATGTACTCTGATTAACACCTTATTTACAAAGATTCATGGTAAAAATCATAAGGACCATATATTAAGCTGCATTTCACACATTTTCAAGAATTATAAACAGTGCAGATGCCTTATAATGCAATATTATACCTTATAATGCAATGTGACTAAAAATTAACATAAAAACCATAAGACTGAAACAAAAAACTCTACCATATCAAAAAAGAATTTTAAAATCTCTAAAACAATTCTCAGTCAAAAAGAAAGCCAAAATCAAAATTACAGACTATCAGGAGAACAATGAACACAAAAGTTAACACATATCCAAACTTATGGAAATAGCTACAGGAGCTCCTGAGGGAAAAATCCATAGCCTTAAGTGTCTCTAATAGACAAGGAAGAATGAAAATAAATGAAGTCATAAAAGGATTAAAATTAAGGAAGACAATAAGAAGGGGTTAACAAAGATGAAAGTAATTATGAAGGAACTAGATAGAACTAATAAATGAACTCAAAAGTCCTGCTTTCTTTTCTGAATTAGAACTTTTTTTAAGTCCTACTTTTTAAAAGTCCTACTATTTAAGTCTGACTACTTTTTAGGCGCCATCAAGACCAGTTCCAGGTGATCAGCCTACACTCCAACCATGCTCATCAGAGAAGACAAGTGCTGTGGTTCGTATTTTTAGTGTCCCCCAAAGGCCCATGTGTTCAAATCTAGGTCCCCAGCTTGTGGTACTATTTAGAGGTGGTGGAGCCTTAAGAGGTGCAGCCGAGCAGAAGATAGGTCACTGGGGACATGCCCTCCAAGTGGGTAGTGGGACCTGGCCCTTCCTTTATCTGTTTCCTGGCTGCCATGAGGTGAGCAGCCTTCTCTGCCATGTGCTCCCACCATAATGTACTATGCTACTGAGGTAGGGTAGAAAAGAAACAAAAAATAAGTGGAAAGGAGACAAAGGGTTAACAAGAGAACTCCAGGTTTTATCTTAAAGCCTTCAGTACACAAGCCAGTTCTCTCTCCCAGACCAGTCACTCCCAAATTTCTGGGAAATCTACAAATCTTCACTTAAAGTTACTGGAAATTCACCCATTTATAAAAATTTCCC
This sequence comes from Sciurus vulgaris, assembly GCF_902686455.1. Lineage (NCBI taxonomy): Eukaryota > Metazoa > Chordata > Mammalia > Rodentia > Sciuridae > Sciurus > Sciurus vulgaris. The sequence continues at coordinate 87,691,344 of NC_136463.1, read as the reverse complement.
TGTTCACTGTTAATTAGCCCACTAATAGATGTACTTTTAAAATAGATTGAGCAAAGGGAGATATGAAACCTATAACTCAGGGCACTTTCCCAATGTTGTCTGTTGATCACATGATGGAGAACACATCATCCTAAGGATTCTGACAATTGTCAGAACACCACAAGCCATCTTGTGATCATCAGACTGATGTCATGCCCACCCACCTTCCCATACACACCCCTCACCAAATGTCCTTTTAAAAAATTACCCAAGACCCCAAAAGCATGTCTCACTCTCAAGACAGTCCACGTTCTCCCTTGAATCTGTACTCCTTGCTTTTCTAAATAAACCTCTCTGTGACAATATCTGAGGTATGCTGAAATCCTTTTCTGTCACATACACTAAGGATCCTATCATCCTGAGTTAAGTCTCCCTCTCTAGGACCTCCTTAGAATCCCTCCAGTGACACTACCATAGGCCCAAAGAAATAGGACTGAAACTTCTGAAATTGTGAACCAAAATAAACTTTGTCTTCTTGTAAGCTGATTTGTCTCAGGTATTTTGTCACAGTAACAAAAGGCTACTAACAAACTGAATTTACAAACGAATGAGGTAAACCCTAGGGTCACCTAGACTTGCTCTCTGGAAGCACTTGCTGACATGTGGCAAGGAGAGCTCCAAGTAGAGCACAGTCACCTTGCTACATTGAGGGGACAGAAACTGGTGTTTAGGAGGCTAAACTGTTAGACTGCATAGCACAGAGTACTGGAAAGCAGGGAGCGGCCCAGAGAAAGAGTGCCACAAGTCTACGCAAAGGGCTCTTAAATCTTTGACTGAATACTACATGAACCTTTAGAAGTTATGCTTCAAGAGCTAAGCAAAGTATAAACAGGAAAAGACAACGAGTGGGAGAGCTGTGAGCCAAACAATTCCCCAAAGTCAGAGAGCTGGAAGAGACTGAAGTTTCAACCAATGAGAGTGAAGAGACTTCATTGAACCTACTCTGAAAGCACCAGATCTTAATAGCAGGACTGAACTAACCTCAGAGCTAAGGCTACGCCAGACCTGCCCTAACAAAGATACTGACCTGAGCTAGCTAATATGGCACAAGTGGCTAGGAAATGTGTGAAATACAGTTAGTCCAAACTGGGATGTATAAAATTCACACCAGATTTTGAAGAATTTATATGAAAAATAATGTAAATTATTGGGACTGGTGTTGTAGCTCAGTGGTAGAGTCTTGCCTAGCATGTATAAGGCACTGTGTTCGATTCTCAGCACCACATATAAATAAATGAATAAAATAAAGGTCTATCAACATCTAAAAAATTTTTTTAAATGTAAATTATCTACATAATTTTCATTTTGATTTCATATTGCTTGGCTAACAATGCTTGGCTAAAATGGATTAAATAACATGTAATGAAAAACAATTTCACCTTTTTTTTCACCTTTTAAAATGTGGTTACTAGAACATTTTAAACTAGATGTAGCTTGCTCTCATGACACTGAAAAGCTAAGTGAAAAGGTTGATAAACTTTATTTCATACAATTAAAAAAATTCTTCAAGGCAAGAAACACAGTGAACAGAGGTTAATAACAAATGAAAGCTTATAGAAAACACATGTAATTGTTATCACACCATGATGAGTAATATCCATAACAAACTGAAAGCAGATAAAAATATACATGTCTTTATTAAACTGATCAATCAAGGATCCATTTTTATAAAATTCACTAAGAAAAAAGAAATGGATCAAAGAGATAAATAGGTACTTCATTAAAAAAAAAAAAAAGGAATCCAGATGGATAATAAACAATGAAAAGTTACCCAACCTCTTTAAGCAGAGAGGGAAATGCAAATTAAAACCACAATTAAATATAACAGCATACCTGCCAAATTGGTTAATGATTAAAGATAACCCATACCATCTGTCCCTGATGGTATGGTATTATGGTGACTCTCATACATTGTGGATGGAGAGTAAATTAGTGCAATCACTTTGGGAAAGAGTTTGGCAGTATGTCTGGTAAAGTGAGGTGAAAACGTACTCCAAAGTCAGCAATTACTCTCCAAGTTATAGCTCTAAATGGCTGTCATCAGAATTCACATAAGAGAAAGTTTATAGCAACATTGTTAGTGATTATCACAATCTGAAAACCATCCAAATGTCCATCTATGTGAAAATAGATTTTAAAACAGAACATATTCACATAAAGACCTTACATATCCATGAAAATAAATACACTACTGCTACAAAGAACAATGTGGTAAAACCTTAGAACTATAATGATGCATGAAAGAAGCAAGATACAAAAGTCCACTACATAACACTGAAAAACAGACTAAAACAATAATATTGAGATATATGTGTGTATATATATATATATATGTATGTGCATATATATGTATATATATATGGCAGGTAAGTCCATATATATGTGTATGTGTTTATATATATATGTGTGTGTATATATACACACACACACATATACACATACACAAACACACACACACATATACATATCCAATATTATTTTTTGGTCTGTTTTTAAATGTTATGTAAGTGGACTTTGTACCTTGCTTCTTTCATACATCATACATATGTGTGTATGTGTGTATGTGTGTATATATGAATCCTTGAGGGTCACATTCAAACCATATCCAAATGCATGGACCCTGAGGGTTTGGAGTGTGACCATTTAGGTTCATGTGTTGAGAGTTTCGTTCTAAGTGTAGCAATGCTGTGGAACCATGAAGAGGTGGGGCCTAGTGAGATGTCCTTAGGTCTTTGAAGGAGCTGCTCTCAGAGATTAAGGCAGTTCTCATAGGACCCCTGAGGTCTCAAGAAGGTGAGTGTTGTTAGAGTGATTATCACCCTTACAAGATAGCATCTCTGGCTTGCTATCTTGCCATGTGCTCTCTTGCTCCAGCACGTACTCACATCTTGATAGCATCCACTGTTAGACCTTCACCAGAGGCTGAATCAATTGGGCTGCCTGATCTTAGACTTTCAGTCTCCAAAAGTGTGAAGTTTATAAAACTCTTTTCTTTACAAAGTTATCCTGACTCAGACATTTCATCATAGTAATAAAAACAAAGTACCAAATGGATCAGGGAGAGGGAAGAGGGGTGGTAAGAAGCAGGGGTGGGGAATGAGAGTGATTGAATTATGTTATGCGTACATATAAATATGGCATAATGAATCCCACTATTATACATAACTATAATGTACTAATAAAAAAGTCAACTAAGACATATTAGGTTACATAAGAATATATATCATATATAACATGAAGAAATATAGACTTTTTATTTATAATACATAATATATATGTATTATATGTGATATTTATATTTATTTATATATAATATATATTTTTAAAATGTATTTAAAAGCAAACATATAATTTCCATGAAAGAAAAGAGGTCACCTTTGTGGGTTGGGAAGGTGTGTGACCTGGAAATGCCCAGTGGATTGGGGTTGGGGGCTTCTGAGTACTAACAGAATTCTATTTTAACACCTGGGTAGTAGTTACATGGTAGCAATTATATGATGCTTTGGTTCATGATTCCCTATTACGTAGTTATGTTGTCTTATGAACTTTGTGTGTGTTATATTTCACATTACTGTAAAACAAAAAATTTTAAAGACAAATAATATCTATGTAGCTTGTTGGATCAGCTAAATCAAACTTGTTTTTCACTCAGTGAGATGACAAGGCTGTAACCAGTCACTTCTTCAGGGACAGCAGAAGTAGCATGTCCCACTATTAAAACCTACTGTGTTACAGACCCTATGCTTGTTCTGTCCTCAAACTAGCCCTTCCAGACGAGTGTCAGTACTTCTGTGTAGGTATCTGTTAAACACCCACCCACTGTCTCCTTTCCAGTCTACCCAGAGCCTGGTCCTTCACATTTCCTGGCAACATGAGTATAGGAGCAATGACAAGTTGGACCCAAAGAACCACTAAAGTGTAACCTGAAGACTTTGTCCCTCCTTCTTTCACCCCTGGAATGCCACCTTGGCAGGCAGCCTGAGGATACGGCTTCCTGAACCAGAAGAACAAGGCCAAGGAACATCCTGTGAAAGATGGCTCATCTTCACGGGAGCTTCCAGCTTCACAAATTCAGTGTGTTGATGGTCCTTCCCGGGCAGCGATGCATTGCTGTGCCACTTCCATTCTTAGCTGAGCCCTAGCCCAAAATTTTAGGTAGTAGTTTCCCTTTCTTTCTCCATCTAGAAAAGGGGGTTAAAAAAAAACAAAAGGAAAAATATCCTAACAGTTTGGGTAAGGCACAGCTGACAAGTTGTGGTTTCTGTTCAACATACATCTTTTTTCTTCCTTTATCTGGCTGTACTGAGCTCACTGAAAAGCAAGGAGCCTCTCTGTCACCTGTTAGATATTCCATCTCAACTTGAGAGCAGAGTGGCCATTCAGTCCAGGGACGGCCAGGGGGAGACAAGCCCCCGTGTGTGTGCTCCTCTCCACTGCTTCGTGTTCTGTGTATTGGCAAAGCTGCCGCAGGTCAGTGCCACCTGGACGGCCTCCGATTGCACGCCTTGCATGCTGCACATGGCAGGCTCAGAGTGTAGGGAAACCGCAGTGCCTACTCTTCAGCTTCCCCGTCCTAACTCTCATAAAGAAGTGGAAGCTGAGTCTTTTTTCCCCCCTCATCTTCAAATACTTCAAGCAACCATCTTTGCTTTCCTGCCACTATTTTTCCAGCCCATTTGAGAAGAAATCCCACTTAGCCTTAGATCCCAAATTTTTGAGAGATATTCTGTTTTTATTCTTAATGAAAATTGCAGTCATACCGTCTTATAGAGTAGCAGTACATGGTCCACCACGTCTGGCTGTGTGAACCTACACTAATCAGTTCAGGAATAGTCTTCCATCTACTGACTGACTCTACTGAGCACACTGAAGCATGAGGATTAAGAGGACACACTTGGAAGCCAGACCTCCTGGTTTGAATCTGGGCCCTGCCACTCACTTAGCTTCTTTGCACTTTAGTGTTTCATATATAAACTGCAGATAACAATAGGACTCATCTCCTGCATTTATTGTGAGGATTAAATAACTTTGCATAAAAAGTGCCTGGCATATAGTGTATAAGTACATCTACACTAGGTCTTTTCATAGGGGCAATATCGGTCAGCAGGTAAAAACACGTCCTCTGGAGCCAAACTGCCTGGAGTAGAGTCTGTTTATCCCAGTTATGGAACCATGGGTAGTGTTCTTCACCTCTGTGCCTCACATTCCTCATCTGCAGATTTGAGGATTAACATCAGTCCCCACCTCAAAGAGTAGTTTTCAGGACCAAATAGCATAGACAGTGCCAGGCACATGGACAGTGATGTCACTGGTGTTCTGTTCACAGTCCCTGAGCTGCTGTTGATCCCACTATTGAAACTGGGGCTCTGCGAGGTCCTAAAGCACATTCTAAACACTCCGGGTCCTACCATGTTGTGAGTGAGTAATTTTAAATACTACCTTTTACTGAATTCTGCCGAAATCAGATCAACAGATACTGGCTCAGTATATCCTTTATGGAAAGCACTGTGGGAATTAAAAAGTGGTAAGACAGTCAGTTCTTTGAAAGGGTTTATCTGCAAGTCAATTCAGGAGAGGTAAATGGTTAGATCTCATAAGACAACAATTACCAATCTGGAAAACAAACCCATTTATGATAGTATAAGAATAAAATGCAAATAAATTTAGCCAAGATAGTGAAAGACCTACAAAGTGAAAAATATAAAATACTGACGAAGTACAAAAATTGAAGAAGACACGAATAAATGAAAAGATATTCCATGTTTACGAATGGAAATAATTAATATTATTAAAATGTCCATACCAACCAAAGATAGAGATAGATTCAATGTAATTCCAAAGGCATTTTTTTCAAAGAAATAGAAAACTTCATAAATCAACATTAATTGAAAGTGTTTTCTATACCTCTTATGGTTTGTGGTTCTTATGTTATGCCTAAAATTTTTTGCCTATCCCCAAATGAAAATACTTTCTCCTATATTTATTTCTAGATATTTTGATGTTTTATATTTTGCATTTATACCTATGATACAATTTGAGTGAATTTTCTTAAATGGTGTGATGTAAAAAAAAAAAAAAAAAAAAGAAATAGAAAACTAATTGTAACCGTATGAAACTACCAAAAGCCTTGAGCAGTCACAATCAATGCTGAGAAAGGAAAACAAATCTGGAGTCTACAGTAACCAAAACAGCCTGGCACTGGAACACAGACAGACACATGGACCAAAGGAAGAGAAGCGAGATCCCCCTGAATAAATGAATAAATGAATAAACTCAAGCATATGCGACCAACTAATTTTTGACAAGGCAACCAAGAAGACACAATGAGAAAAGGGCAGTCTTTTCATTTAGTGATACTGGGAAAATTGGATATCCACATGAAAAAGAATGAAGTTGGACATTTATATTATGCTACACAGAAAACACAACTAAAATGGACAAAAGATATGAAAGTAAAATTTGAAATGATAAAACTCCTATAAGAAAGCATAGTGGGGGAAAAAAAAAACCTCCTAAATATCATGCCCAAAATTCAGGCAACGAAAGCAAAAATAAACAAGCAGAACTATATCAAGCTAAATAGCTTCTGCAGAGCAAAACAATCAATCACTAAAATTAAAAAGCAGCCATGGATTAGGAGAAAATATTTGCAAACCACATATCTGATCTAATGTATATCCAAAATGCACAAGGAACCTAAACAACAATCACAAAATGCCAAATAAAACCAAGCAAAACAAAACATGAAAAACTTGATTGAAAATGTGAACAAATGACCTGAATAGACATTTCTCCAAAGAAGATGTAAAATGGCCAACAGGTGTTGGGTAAAGTGCTCAGCATCACCATCATCAGGGAGATACGAGTCAAAATCACAATGAGATAAACCACCTCACCCACCTTAGGTCATTGTGGAGGGCAATTCCCAAAAACAAAAGAGAAGCTGTGCTTGGTGGCACATGCCTGAAATTCCAGCTATTAGGGAAACTGAGACAGGAGGGCTGCAAGTTCAGGGCCATCATGGGCAACATGGCAAGACCCCGTCTCAAAATATAATTTAAGTTTGGATCCATCCCATTTAACTTAACTAAGCTTCTTCAAACAAAAATGTGAAGAGAGAGCCTACAGAATGAGAGAAAATCTTCACCACATGCACCTCAGATAGAGCACTAATCTACAGGATATATAAAGAACTCAAAAAACTCAACACCAAAAGACAAACAAACAAATAACCCAATCAATAAATGGGCTAAGGAACTGAACAGACACTTCACAGAAGAAGAAATACAATCAATCAACGAATATATGAAAAAAATCGGGGCTGGAGTTGTGGCTCAGTGGCTCACACTTGCCTAGCATGTGTGAGGCACTGGGTTCGATTCTCAGCACCACATATAAATAAAAAAAAGAATAAAATAAAGGTCTATCAACATCTAAAAAATATTTTAAAAAATGCTCAATATGTCTAGCAATTAGAGAAATGCAAATCAAAACTACACTGAGATTTCATCTCACTCCAGTCAGAATGGCAATTATCAAGAATACAAGCAACAATAAATGTTGGTGAGCATGTGGGGGAAAAGGTACACTCATACATTGCTGGTGGGACTGCAAATTGGTGCAACTATTATGGAAAGTAGTATGGAGATTCCTCAGAAAACTTGGAATGCACCCACTATCCCACTCCTCAGTTTATAACCAAAGGAATTAAAATCAGTAAACTGCAGTGATGCAGACACATCAATTTTATAGCAGCTTAATTCACAATAGCCAAACTGTGGAATCAACCTAGATGCCCTTTAACAGATAAATGGATAAAGAAACTGTGGAATATATACACGAAGGAATATTACTCGGCCTTAAAGAAGAATGCAGTTATGGCATTTACAGGTAAATGGATGGCACTGGAGAATATCATGCTAAGCAAAATAAGCCAATTCCCCCCAAAAACTAAAACCAAATGTTTTCTCTGATATGTAGATGCTAGTTCACAATGGGGAATGCTAGGGAAGGATAGAGTTACTTTATATAAGGAAGAGGGTAGTGAAGGGAGGTGGGTATGGGGATAGGAAGGACAGTAGAATGAATCAAACATTATTACCCCATGTACATATATAACTATACAACAGGTGGTAGTCTACATCATGTAAACCAGAAGGAGAAATTATACTCCATTATATATGATGTGTCAAAGTGCATGCCACTGTCATGTGTAACCAAATAAAACAAATTAAAATTAAAAATTTTTTAAATGTAAATTAGTACAGCCACTATGGAAAACAATATGGTGGTTTCTCAAACAAGTAAAAATAGAGCTACCATATGACATAGCAATCCTGCTGGATACATATACAAAGGAAATGAAATCAGCACCTTGATATTTATCCATGCTTGCACATTCACTGTAGCATGATTCACAACAGCAAAGATATGAGGACAGCCTGTGTCCATTGATAGATGAGTAGGAAAAGAAATTGCGGTACATATACACAATGGATTATTATTTTGCATTAAAAAAGAAGATACTGCCATTGCAATGACATGGATGAACCTGGGGATGTTATGCTAAGTGAAATAATCCAGACACAGAAAGAAAGATACTGCATGGTCTGATTTACATATAGAATCTTTTAAAAACATGAAAACATAGAAAGTAGAAGGATGTTCCCAGCGGGTAGAAAACATGGCAGAAATGGGTCAGAGAACATAAAGTTATAGGTATGAATAGGTCTAGAGATCCAATGTCTAGCAGGAGGACTGGAGTCCATAGCTAAGCGTATTACAGACAGAATATTGAGGAAGTAGATTTCACATGCTCTCACCACACACCCCAAATCAGGTGACTATGGAGCGTGGTGGAGATCCTGATTTGCTTGACTGTAGTCGTCATTTCATTAGGTATATGCTTATCAAAGCCTTGTTGCTCACCTTAAATATATACAGTTTTTAAAAGAAGAAAAAAAAAAACAAAATTGCCAAACTAATCTCTCTTTGCCTGTTAGCTGCAGCAACTGCTACAGACACTTACAAAAAGAGACAAAATTGTGGTCTCTGAAAATTAGGGATGTGCGTATGACATGTAGGAATCTTTATAATAACCAGATATTTCATCCAGAACTCCCTGTTTTCAAACTGCACAACACAGAATTTACTGAACAACAGGGACTCCACAGTTTCCAACTTTATCTTCACTAAAAATGAGCTTTGCGTTGTTTGCAGAGTTGTGGCAATGAAGTGGCAACAGGCCAGGTTAAGTACACGGCTGTGGCCTCAATGCTTTTTATAAGTGCAAAATGAAAAGGCTACTCTAAGAGGGTCTGCAAGTGTGACCTTAGTTGCATTAGCATCTGTGTGGGCTGATGGAGTCCATCAGCCTGTGTGACAGGTTTCAGAACAAGCAGCATCAGCCCTGCCACACACTCCCCGTCTCAGTGCAGGCTTCATTGTGAAAATTATTTGGTGCATTCGAAACAATCAGGCAAACATAAACGCACCAACTTTAGAACTGAAGAAGAACTGAAGTCAGCTACTCAAAACCATTTCTTTTTTTTTTTTTTTTTTTTTCAAGTTCAGACAGACCCCATCCTAACAGTATTAACATATAGTTAATACTGACCACAACGGTTATCATAGCTGTCAGGCCCTTGTCTTTACCACTATGAAGCTTCACCACTAGGAATCTACTAATTGGGTTCAAAAGCACAGAAACAAACAATAAAAAGCTGAGATCGCTGTCTCAAGCCTATGTCGACCTTCCTCCCTCAGGTTACACTGCAGATAAAACAGGCATTTGTGGATCCAGTCAGGCACTGTGATTCTGTGGAATAGCATGTGTTACGAGTTCTGGACCTTCAAACACAGTCCACTTCAGGTTGGGAATAAAAGGAGGGATTTTGTATTTATAATATCTTCTCCTACCTTAAAAACATATTTTCCCCATTGGGAGGATGTTTACAGTTTGACAAATATGAGAAAGAGCGAACTATTTCACAATTCCTTCCAATGACTGCTTTGTGACCATAAACAAATCCTTCACTGTTGCAAACAGAGAAGTCAACAAAGAATGACAGAGATATACTAATCCAAAACTCAGTGGTAGCTCATCTCCATCTTTGTCTAGGAAAAACAAAGTCAATTATATCCTAATCTCTAATGTTTTAACAGGCTGGAAGCAGACTTTGAAAAAGAAGAATAAAGCTTTGAATGGAAGCAACTAGTGGCTTGGAGTCCTTGACTATGAAAATGGTATTCAGACTGGATCCAGGATTCCTTGGCAGATGGAATCAGCACTAAGTGTCACATGTTCTGCAAGAATCAACATTGTAGGTTTGGCCTCTTCTTTGGGCAATAAGCCCAGAGTTAGTCCAGATGAGCTCTTGACAACTCTGATATTCAATATTGTTACCAGTATATCCCACAATGGGTGACCTTGTTAACACCTGCTCAAGTGTGCTAGAACATGTGGTTTGTGCCAGCTGGGAGACCGAAGCGTGTCTGATCTGGTCTGATTTGCCATCACTATTGGATTGGGAAGGCAGACACTTGGATTTCATGTGCTGAGGACATAAAAACAAAGCCCCAGCAATTTAGGATGATTGAGGAAAAATAAATAAAAGAGATCACTATGACATTATTGTTGCTGCTGTTAGTCTCACAGCTTTGCTGGAGGTAATGAACCCACACATGGGAAACTCTGAGGGATAATCAGCAACTAGTACAATAATTGCTTCAGGTTATGGGAGAACAAACTCTTTAGTATGACTTTCAAGATTGCTTTAAACCTGCCTTCACCCAAGTTTCCAATATTTCCAACCTTACATCTGACATCGTGGCAGATTGTATTTTCATAGCCGAGTAAGAGATGGAAATTGCTAAACTGATGTGGTCCTGTAGATATAGAAATGGCATCAAATTATACCCACCCTTCAACCTCATTATAAATCCTACTTCCTCTAGAACATCTTACCTTCACATCCCAAACCATATTCTTTTCTCCCAATAATGAGATACTTAGCAATGTGCTGAAGACACTCCAGACCATGAGAGCTCATTGTGTGCATCTCCTCCCAGCTCTTTCAGTGATTTCACATTAGTTGCTTGAAATTGATCACAGAGTATTTACACCACAGAAATTGGCAAAGGATACGCTGGGGCTTTCCCCACTTTTTTGTTTTTGGAAAGCTGGTTTTTAAGCATCACCTCTGGAGATATCTCTCACCTGGTATCCATCAGGGGTTAATTTCTGGAGTGGATGATGTAATGTCAAAGAAAATGAATCTTGTATATTTTAGAATAACTAAAAGGAGGATCTTAAATGGCCTCACTACACTGAAATGATAAGTATTTGAAATGATGGCTATGCTAATTAGCTTGATTTGATCATTCCAGAATGCATATATGTATTAAAACATCACATTGTACCCTATAAATAGATGCAATTATTATTTGTCAAAAATTAAACTTTAAGAAATGGATCTTCTCAGAATAAAACTCTTAGAAAATAATTGGATGCATTGGAGGAAAGATGATAAGGACTTCCTAAATCGCACGGAGCTCTGCTGGCTGTGAGTCACTTGGCTCTGCTATGGATAACTTGCTGGTTGCTGGATTCTCTTCTTCTTTACTTTTTAGTTTAGTTTTTTTTTTTTTTTTTTAAGAAGAATGTTGCAAAACTTTTACAAGCCTGCCAAGGTGGTTAGTAGATAAGCTTAAGCAACTCCCGGGGCTTCTGTAGTCAGACTGGGGAGGTAGCTGTTTGCTGCCTCCTGGCCTTTGGCCACCAAAGCCAGAAATGAGGGAATTGACCCACTTCCCTGCTCAGTTCTCACTTGCCAGTGAGAAAGAGTTGCTTCTCTTATACCTACAACGTGGATATGAGGTTTCAGCTTGAAGCAGTTGCCTATTATGGACAATGATCACATTTTCTGGGTTAAATAGTACCCCCCAAAAGATATTGAAACCCTAATTTTTGACACCTCAAAATGTAATTTTAATTGGAGATGGGATCTTTGCAGATAATAATCAAGTTAGGATGAGATCTTTAGGTTATTGTTCTAATAAGAATAAGAATTATTCTAATAAGAATAAGAGAAGACAGTCCAGCTAGGTGGAGTATGCCTGTAATCCCAGCAATTTGGGAGACTGAGGTAGGAGGAACACAAGTTTGAGGTCAGTCTCAGCAATTTATCAAGACCCTGTCTCAAAATAGAAAAAAAGAAAGAAGGGGCTGGGGATGTGGCTCAGTGGTTAAGCACCTCTGAGTTCAATCCTGTTACAAAAAAAAAAAAAGAAAGAAAGAACAGACCCAATGGCAAACATGAACAGAGGAAGGACTGTAAAGACAGGCACTTGAGGAGAGCACCAAGTAGACTTTATTTAAGAAAACAAGCAAGAGGAAAAACAACAAAAACAAAACTAAACAAAAACCAGGTAGCAGGTTGGATCTGGCTCATGGCCTATTGCTTGCCAACTTCTGGCCAAGATTCTCCCCCTAAGTGATGCGGACTCATTTTCCCAGGACTTCCTCCTAGGTGGACTGTGACTGCTGGTTCTCAGCTGAGCCCCTCTCCAGCTCTGATGGAGAGAGCTGCTTCTTCCAAGGTCAAACCTGCTTCTGAGGGCAACCTGGACCCAATGACCATGGAGCCTTGATTGGGACAATTCTAAAGGGCTCTCCCCACTCCCTGAGATCAGCTGAGTCCTTTGTTGTAATCACCACAGTTCAACTTCTCCCTCTGCCAATTCCATCTTCATTGCCCCTCAGGTGTTGACTCACCAATAGTCCCCATAAACTCATGCCTGGCATCCGGTTTCTAGATGAGGACACTCAATCGGAGATGGAAAATAAAAGATGGAAAGTAAGCGAAGGGGCCGGGCACGGTGGTGCACGCCTGTAATCCCAGCAGCTCGAGAAACTGAGGTTGGAGGATCAGGAATTCAAAGCCAGCATCAGCAAAAGTGAGGCACTAAGTGACTCAGTGAGACCCTGTCTCTAAATAAAATACAAAATAGGGCTGGGGATGTGGCTCAGTGGTCAAGTGTCCCTGAATTCAATCCCCAGTATCCACCCCAAAAAGAAGTGAAGGAATAATAAATAAGGACATCCCAGGATAAGAGGTGGAAAAATACTAGATTGAGTCAAATAAATACTAGAAGAGGTAGTGAAGAAAACACCACTGGTCTGACACCGGCAGAGTGAGTGTCCAACACTTTGATTCCGGCACTAAATACCTGGAATTTGTACAGACCCGTTGAGTAAAGACTATCCCATTTCAGATGCAAGCAGCAAGTTCAGAGTGTCCCTAGGTCACCCCTCTTTTAACACAATGGCTACAAATATCAGAGTTCCACAGCAGCCTCAGGTTTAATCCTTTGCTCACATGATTCACAGACCCAGGAAGGCATGTGTGTTACCCTGCTCTCCACTATTGTGACAAAACACCTGAGATAATCAATTTAAAAAAAAAAAAAAAGAAGGAAAGGTCCAGGGTCACTTGGCTCCATCACTTCTGATCCTGTCGCAAGGCCAAATGTCATAGCAAGGAGCATGTGGTGGGGCAGAGCTGTGACCTCATGGCAGCAGGCAAGCAGGGAAAAGGCACTTGTTTTTATGACAAAGCCCCACTCCCCAAGCCCATTAGGCCATGTGTCCATAAGTGGATTAATCCATCTATGAGTTCAGGACCCTCATGATCCAACCTCCTCCCAAAGGCCCCATCTCTGAACACTGCTGCTTTGGTGACCACACCCTCAACACATGACTTTTGGGGGACATTTAAGATACAAACTGCACTATACTTATGATCAGAATTTTATGATAAAAAATACAGATCATGAACAGCCAAATGAAAAGATGCATCAAAGGAGGCCTAGCAGGGCCCTAAACACACTTTCCATGGCCTCTGCTCTCAGAATCAGGGTGCCACATGCCACCCTTCCACTTATTAACATGTTCGCCAACCAGGAAACCCCCCGAGCTTGCCATCCAGGGTCTCTATTAGGGTTCACTGCCTAAGCGTGATTGATGAAACCACTGATTGAATTCAATCTCCTGCCACCTCCCCTTTTCCTGGAGGCAGAGCTTGCTCAAAATCCCAACCTGCTGAAGACAGGTTTGGTCTTTGTGGTGGACAGATTCTCTCCTGAAGATACTATGAGTGCACTAGGAGTCACAGAAACATCATAGAGTTTAGAAGCTCCATGCAGGAACCCAGGACAAAGAACTGCCAACATATTTATTCTTCAGCAATTCATCTAGGCCTATTAGAGAGAAATCTAAATGGAAAAGAGAATATTACCTGCAAAGAGTTCCTTGTATCATAGGTCTCATCAACACTACTAGAGGAACAAACTTTTAAGTAATATTTTTTAAATGTGCCAAGAAAATAATTCAGACCTTAGAATTTTCTGTATGTATATGAACAAGTATTCAAACAATAGAAAATTTGAAAAAATAATTATATGCCATGTTGTCACATATGTTGATTCTTATAATGTCATTGCTATCAAAATACAGGGGTTGTGGGTACAACTCAATGGTAGAATGCATGCATAGCATGCATTTCAGGGTAATGAGTTCAATCCTGAGAACCAGGAAAAGGAAAAAAATACAGAACTGTTGCAACACCACAAACTTTTCCCTTATAGTTACACAATGCTCTCCCTTATAGTTACACCCAGTCTTCTTTGACTTACAATTGCTAATCCCTAATCTGTTCTCCATCTCTATATTTTTGTCACTTTGAGAATGTTATATTTGGAATCATACATATGTGACCCTTTAAGTTTTTTTTTTTTTTCAAAACAGCACAATTGCTTTGACATTCATTCAACTTATTGTGTGTATCAATAGTTCATTCTTTTTCATTGCTGAATAGTATTTCACGGTATGGATTACCACAGTTAGTTTGCTCATTCACCTGTTGAAATAAATTTTGATCAGTCCCAGTTTTTGGTCATCACAAATAAAACTGCTATGAACAATTTTGTACAGATTTTCATGTGGAAACATATTCTCATTTACTTGAGGAGTACAATTAGAGTACTTGAGGAGTATAATTATATAAATGTGTGTTTAGTTTTGGAAGAAACTGCTGAACTGTATTTCAGAATGACTACGCTGTTTTACATGCCTACCAACTGACATCAAAGATCCAACTTTTCCATATATATCTTCACTAATATTTGGTATTGTTGCTATTTTTTATTTTAACTACTCTAATAGGGGTGTAGTTGTATCTCATCATGGCCTTAGTTTGCATTTCCCTGGTGGTACTAACATTGAACATCTTTCTATGTGCTTACTTACCATCCATATACCCACTTTAGTACAATGTCTTCTCATGTCTTTTGCTTGTTTTCTAATTGGATTTAGAAATTTTTATCTAAATAAAATTTCATTTATATTGAGGACCCAGTGAAGATATTTTTATACATACTAGCCTCAATAGGCTTATCATTAAAAACTCTGTAAAGACTCTTGGAGACGTCATCTCAACAAGAAGAAAAATGAATTAAAAAACATGCTACAAGATGTATGGCAATGGAGGTTGAATATAACTTAACAAGGTTTGTCACTGAGTAAATCTGCAGAAAGCAAAAGAATTAATGCATCCTTAGCAACATAGAACCTTGATCTGATAGGCAAGGGAGGCTGGAGTCGAGGAAGATGCAGGGGAAGGCTTTGGTAGACTTGGCTGTTGAGTCCCCAGGAACTGGGGTTTAGATCTGACATGCTCTTGTTTCCCAGCTGGGCCATGTCTCACACGCACACAGCCCACTGCAGTGCCTGGAGCACAGTGTCCACGGAAACACATACGACAGTCTCAACCTTGTGGATGTCAGAGTAAATGGAGAGTCAATGTTGCTGTCATTTGAATGTGTCTCCCAAAGTACCTGTGTTGGAATTAAGTAGCTGAATTCTGATACAGCAGCATTCAGATCACAAGCTCTTCACCCTCTTGAATGGGTTAAGGCCATCTCTCAGGTCTGGTTGGTTCTCATGGGAGAGACTTTGTTATAAAATGAGCCTTTCACACAGGCTCACATCCTCCTGTCACGTGATGCCCTCTGCCATATTACAACACAAAGACCCTCACTCCAGGTCGCCACTGTGCCCTTGGACTTCCTGACCTCCAGAACCATAAGCTAAATGACTTGTTTTCTTTATAAATGAAACAGTGTGGTGTTTTGTAACAGCAACAGAAAACAGACCGAGACATACATGTATAGAAGGGAACAGGTTTGCCTTCATTTTAGTCCATTAACCCACCCCTTCCTTTCCTTCCTCCCACTCCAGCTAGTTATCCCAGTAACCATGAGGTCTGCCTATGCTGCACAGAATCGTAAAACATAGAGACGGGCATAACAATTATCCGCTTCCAGTTGCTCAATCAAGGAGACTTCCTGCAGTCAATAAAGGCTGATTGGTATCAAAGACTCAAGTGGAAAAATCTGGAAAAGAATGCTCATTGCAGGTGATGCTAGGTGCTAACACACAAATACACATTCTCATTTCCCTTTCCTACTATCCCTAGGCCTATGCTTATCCTCTCTGCAGAGTGAATGGATGAATGAAAAAGAGCTAGAGAGTAATTAACTGAATTACCATAGGCCCAGTTTTCCTGCTTGTGAGGAAGCACTTACAACACAGGGTCTCAAGTTCTACCTCTAAAAGGATGCAAGCTTTACCTTCACAGGTGCTAGGAAATTTGTTTCTGTTTGTTTTGTTGTTTGAAGGCTTCTGATAGATATAATTGTGAAATGATTTTGGACAAACAAGGATAGGAACTGCTAGGGAGTGCCCACCTTGGGTAAAGTCAGACTTTCTTCATTACTCCAGAGTGACACCCCACTACTTGAAGAGGGGGCTATTTCCTGGCCATCCGAAGGGCCAGGTGTCAAAGGAAACCATTTTTCTACAGCAGCCTCAGCTCAGCACACAAACACCTGTCTCTAGGCCTTTATCTCCCTGATTATTTTTCCTTTCTCTTGAATTGTTCCCAATTAGTAAAGTCCCCTCATTGGATATTCTCTTTTAAAAGCCATTGATCACTGAAGTGGGAACATCTTGGTATTGTCATAAATATGTCACAGCATAGCTGGGAGCATGGAAAAGTGCACATTTCTAGAGCAAAACCACTCTGGATTTGAAACCTGGCTCACAACCACTGTGCTCCTCAATTTTCTCATACATAAAATAGGAGTAATGCCTGCCTCAGAGGGAGAATGGGAGGAGTCAATGAGATAAAGTATATAATGCATAATAGTGGGCACAAAAATATAATGCTTATTAAATAATGGCTCTTTTATTTCCTGCAAAATGACAATGACTCCTAAGAACCAGGAGGGGATTTGAGTCACATTTAGAAGACCCTGTTAAACAGACAGATCAGACATAGTGCCTTCACAGCCAACATTCCACCATAACTGAGGTCTTCAGCAACACAGCATGAGTGATTCTGTGTGCATGGGGGAGTGGCAATTGAATAGACTGGGTGGGCACCACTCACTCCTGAGCCTGGCTAAAGATGGTCAGGCTCTTTTCCCAGTGGAAGAGCAATCATGAGCCAAGTCATGAGATTAGCGTCTTCAGAATCTGAACCAGGTTTCTGGAGTAGGAAATGAGCCAAAGGAGGAGAGATTAGGGATGCCAAGTAACAGAGACCTAGTGAGCCATGAAAGAAATACTAAATCCACCCTGGAGGACAGGTGCCATTGCTGGAGCCACAGTTTCTTGACTGGTTTCCCAGGTCCTGTAGCAACTCAAGGTTTTGGAGCAATAAGACCTTTTCTCTCAGTTGACTTGAATCAGTCTGTTCCTTGAAGCCAAAGAAACTTGCAAATATATTCTGTAATATACCTCAGTGAAAAGGAATCTGCAGTTTACTCTCCTCTTTGAAAGAAATGGGTGTGCATCTCAAACTGAGCAGTCACTGCAGAAGCACGTGCGTAAAATGACCAGGGAAAATGCAGGACACCCATAGGAGACAGATATCACCAGTGTAGCAATACTATGATTCACTTATATAAATGCACTGGGTAGTGAGTATTTGTCAGGTTCTATTCTGACCAGAACACAAATCTCCTTCCTAGTTCTTGGACTCCCTCAAGACAAGTCTTGGTGATGGGCAAGGCATAGTCAATGAAAACTGAGAGATCAACTCTCTTTCTACCTCTGGCATTGCAAGCATAGACACATGACCTTAGCTCAGTCAATGGAGGACCCCCAAAGGATTCTGAATTTCTAAAAATGACAGATACATAAAAAGATACTATTGCATTAGATTGGCAGTGGAAGCCCTATATAGCCATGGCAATGGCATGCCATAGGAAGGTTACGGGGGGGAACTGAGAGGCCCAGAGCAGGGGAGTGTACAGTGGTGTGCTCAGGAGTGGGGTGTACAATGGAGAGACAGTAGTTTGAGGATCATCAGGGTGCTCATCAGAATTATTCCTGCTACCCATCTTCCCTTGATCTTTCTCTTGGGTCTCTGTTGATTCTATAAATTCCAACCATTCTTAATCTATAAATTCCTTTTTCACCTAACTCATTCAAAGTTGATTTCTGATGCTTACAACCAAGATCTTTGTCTGATATTTGGTGCAATAAAAACATGACATCAGTCTGTATAGAAGGTGCTGGGAACAAATGAGACTGTTTTTTTTTTTTTAATTATTATAATGTATTTTTTTATTGTAAACAAATGGGATACATGTTGTTTCTCTGTACATGGAGTAAAGGCATACCATTTGTGTAATCATAAATTTACATAGAGTAATGTTGTTTGATTCATTCTGGTTTTTTTCCCTTCCCCCCACCCCTCCCACCCCTCTTTACCCTCTATACAGTCCTTCCTTCCTCCATACTTGCCCCCTCCCTAACCCTAACTCTAACCCTTCCCTCCCCCCATTATGTGTCATCATCCACTTATTAGGGATATCATTCGTCCTTTGGCTTTTTGAGATTGGCTTATCTCACTTAGCATGATATTCTCCAATTTCATCCATTTGCCTGCAAATGCCATAATTTTATCATTCTTTATGGCTGAGTAATTAACTGGTTTTTGTGTGCCTAAATTTTAGACTCATCAATTAAAACAATGGACTGACTGATTAATGAGATGTAACCCAAGGTGCCAAGGGATCTAACAAGCAAATACTCTGAAAGTCTCTCCCAATCCTCCTTCAGTGGGTGCTGAGATGTGTCACCAGTTCCCCTTTAGAAGCAGGCACTTGCTTCCCAGTTGCCATGAGTGTTGGCTGCTGGTGGATCATCACAGCTGCCTCCTCTCTGGGAATAACTCTCAGCGAAGGAGTTTCTACACCCATGTCTATGTCCCCTCCAAAGGGATAACTTGCAGTGAATAATTAGTCATTGCCTCTTTTGGAGTCAACAATAAAGCACCGTCCCAACCTCAGAGTTCTGTGGAATCAGCTGAGTCCTTGGCTATCATGGCACCATGCTTCAGCTTCTCTGCCTGCCTAAATCTCTCTCCTCTCTCCCTATTTCATTTTCCCAGTGGGTCTTGTTCCTCATACACATCTCCATCATATTGCACTTTCCGGGAAATCCAACATAAGACACTTGCCTACTGTTATGCTTTAGATCTTAAATGTCCCTCAAAGGCCCAGGTATTGAAGGCATAGTCCCCAGACTGTGGCACTGACAGGAAGTGGTAGAACCTTGAGGAAGTGGAGCTAATGAAACAAAGTTAGGCCACTGGGGTTGTGCCCTTGAAGAGAATATTGGGACCCAGGTCTTTTTCTATTTCTCTCTCTTTTTGCCTCCTGGCTACCAGGAAGTGGACAGCTTTGCTCTATTACCTGCTCCCTCCATGATTTACTGCCTCACAAAAGGCCCAAAGAAACAGGAAACCAGGTGACCATGGACTAAAACTCTTAAACCATGAGCCAAAATGAATCTTTCATCCTTTTAAGTTGTTTATCTTGGGTATTTCATCACAGTGATAGAAAGCTTACTAGCACACCCACTCCATGCCAGGAACCAATTTCTCTCTCCTTAAACAAACAGAGCCCACTGCTCTGACACAGCGGAGCTAGCTACCCAGCTGCTCTTTCAAGAAGTTGCTCTGGACAGACACTGACCGCACCCTGGACCTAAAGCCAGCACCACAGCTCCTCAGGGTTAGACACAGAAGTAGACTGTTCTAGATAATGAATGGTTACCCCTACAAAGACTGAAATGAATTCTGTTCCAAATCTAACAACGATCACACACAAGTCTCTGCAGCTATGCCTATGTATTATAACCTTTTCTTACTGAGGTGATTGTTCTTTTTGGGGTGATCATTCTATTCATATACATAATAAAAACAGACACTGTAGCAAGCACATTAATGGATGCTTTAGAGATATTGTCTCTAAACATTTAATAATTCTGTATTATTTTATTTTTTCTAGTGGTGGACTGATAGACTCCAAAAAACTCTAATTTATAACATTTGTCAATGTCTGTGCTACAAAGACTCCCAACATGACTCATTTCAACCCATCCACATGACTTTGCTGAAACCACCTATGTGATGTCACTAAAGGTGGATCAGAAAGAGAGTCCAGCCATTGGCTGGTGTGAGCCAACTCCAACACCCACTGTTTATTTCCCTTTGGCAGATGGTGTGTCAAAGGTTCAAAGAAAATCACCTCGCACTGCCTTCACTGGAAGAATGTAAATCCATGCCTATATTACCTTTAAAAATAGGAAAAAATAGGGCTGGGAAGATAGCTCAGTCAGTAGAGTGCTTGCCTTGTAAGCACGAGGCCCTGGGTTCGATCTCCAGTACTGCAAAATAAATAAATTAATAAGTATAAAAATAGGAAAAAATAATATCTCACATTAAAAAAGGTCTGGAAACATGGCACTTCCATGAGTAAAATTCATTTCTCATGTTCATCTTTGAAACAACGGTTCTTCCCATCTTTCTTTGCGGCATCTCAGAGCCAGCCAAGCACCCCTAATGACCACACATGACTATCTCAGTTCCCAGCATGGAAGACAACATCCAATAAGCAAAAATCTTTTTATCTTCTTTATCAAGAGGAAAATCAGTACATATTTTTATATAAGTTCACAGGACTCCAGGAACACACATACTATTCTCATATAGAGATAGGATTTTTGTTCTTTGCGCAGGAAGGAAAATTTTTCTTTTTTGCAGGATGGTCTTCACCAATGTCCCTGACCTTGTAGCACTATTCTAAATATCCCTGGACCTCGGACACCAAGAGACTCATGGCATGAAGGGATAAGGAGACCTCACAATTGTCCTGCTTTGTCACCGACCATTCATATGACTTTTCTCTCATTTAATCAAGAGATTAGTTGAATTAAATTATTGCATTTTATGACTTTTTGTTTTCATGATCAAACCCATTCTGGAATCTCTTTTTTTTTTTTTTTTTTTTTTTTTTGAAACTTTCATTTATTTTCTTTAGAAATAACAGAAATCAGTCAATAATTGTGGGCGGGGAGTCAGGAGCTGGAAAGACAGTGTCAGCTCGCTATGCCATGAGGTACTTTGCCACCATCAGCAAGTCCAACAGCAAAGCTCACGTGGAGGACAAGGTCCTGGCATCCAGCCCCATAACCGAGGTGTGTCCCTGTGGAAGGAGGCAGGTGGAGGGCCAGGGCAGCAGTGTCTCCATGGAGGTGTGGGTCGGCTCTGTGTGTGTGTGTGTTGTCTTTGCTAATGCGAGTTCCCATCTTTTAAAAACCAAGGAAGTGAGGGTGGGAAGGAGCCAGGACATGGTTACCCAGTGGGGTCTGGAGGAGATGGGGGCAGAGATTGCTACTTCCAAGGCTCTTCTCTGCATACTGGGTTAGAAGCTCTATGACTGGATTTCAGGGGTTCCCTGTCTAGCCGATGTCCCAGGGAGACGTGCACCACAGGCACATCGAGGCCACTGGTGCTCTCCGGTCAGCAGGCATCAACTTTCATAAGCTGAGCATTCAGTATTCAGGAGTTTTGCAAGATGATTCTTCCAGCTTTCGTCCTTTGAAATTGGTCATAGTGAGAGTGTTGGCACCTTAGAAGTTGGCCAAGGTCACATATCAGGGCTCTTTCTCCTCCCTGGCTGTGGCAGAGGTGGCAGGGCTATCCACAGAACACTCTGGGGTAAGGAGAAACCCCACATGGAAGAAGGGGCACCAGGCACAGAGGAGGAACACACAGGCCAACTCTGACTGCCTCACAAAATGAGAAGGGGATTGATTTTAGCTTATTTGGAAGTGTAGTCAGTCACTAAAAACATCAGAGGTGCATACCTGTAATCCCAGTGGCTCAAGAGGCTGAGGCTGGAGGATTGCAAGTGCAAAGCCAGCCTCAGCAACTCAGCAAGGCCATAGGCTGCTAAATAGAAACACAAGTTACATCCAAGATGGCAACATGAAAGTTGTCAAGAGGCAACGATGAGTTACATGCCCAGGGGATAATTTTTTATGATTATTTATTTAGAGTTTATCTCCCCACTTGACTATAAGCTCCATGAAGGTGGAATCATGTCTAATTGGATCATTTATACTTATCACGTATACAGCACATAGTAGGTGCATAGCAAACATGTTGACAGGAATCACGAATGACCTGGGCAGAAAGAGCAGTGTGTATGCACAAGAAGGCTCCTTCTGCATGGAACATGCTAGGAAGGTGCTCAGGCAGAGGAGAAATGGAACAGAAGTAGAAAGCAAAAATCAGGTCCACAAGCGTGGGATGTCTGAAAGTCTTTTTTTTTTTTTTTGGTTGAAAAATAGTTTGAGTAGGGAAGTAGTAAGGGGGTAAGGTTTAAAATATAGGCTGAATGGAGGATGTGAACTTTTAATTGAGCATGTATAATATTTGGAGCACGGATGAGTTGAGGCACTTTATATTATTTCATTTGATCTTCACAACTGTCAGTTCAGGATACTATAACAAAGTGCCATGGACAGGGTGGCTTATAAACAACAGAAATTTATCTCATATTTACGGAAACCGGGGCAGTCAGGGTGCCAGCATGGCTGGGTTCAGTGAGGACTTTCTTCTGGGTTGCAGGTTGACCATCTTCTCACTGAACCCTCATAAGGCTGAAAAAGAGAGGAAGAGAGTTCTCTGGGGTCCCTTGTACATGGGCATTAAATCCCATTCATGAGGGTTTCACCATATGACCTAATTGTCTCCCAAAGGTCCCATATCCTAATACCAACACATAGGGTTAGAATATTAATGCATTAATTGGGGGTGGGGGCAAAGCATTCAGTCCATAACAGTAAGGAAGAGTGCTATTTCCACATTGCGGATGTAAGAACTGAGACTTGGATAGATAAAATAATTTTTTTTTTTTTTGGTACCAGGGATTGAACCCAGGGTCACTTGACCACTGAGCCACATCCCCAGCCCTTTTTAATATATTATTTAGACACAGGGTCTCTCTGAGTTTCTTAGGGCCTTACTAAGCTTTGGAGGTTGGCACTGAGCTCTCGATCCTCCTGCTTCAGCCTTCTTTTTTTTGTTGTTGTTGTAAACAAATGGGATACATGTTGTTTCTCTGTTTGTACATGGAGTCAAGGCATACCTGTGTAATCATAAATTTATATAGGGTAATGTTGTTTGATTCATTCTGTTATTTTTTCCCTTCCCCCACCCCTCCAACCCCTCTTTTCCCTCTATACAGTCCTTCCTTCCTCCATTCTTGCCCCCCTCCCTAACCCTAACTCTAACCCTAACACTAATGGATGTGTCATCATCCACTTATTAGCGATATCATTCGTCCTTTGGTTTTTTGAGATTGAGATTTAGCATGATATTCTCCAATTTCATCCATTTGCCTGCAAAAGCCATAATTTTATTATTCTTTATGGCTGAGTAATATTCCATTGTCTATATATACCACAGTTTCTTTATCCATTCATCAATTGAAGGACATCTAGGTTGGTTCCACAATCTGGCTATAGTGAATTGAGCAGCTATGAACATTGATGTGGCTGTATCTCTGTAGTATGCTGATTTTAAGTTCTTTGGGTATAGGCCAAGGAGTGAGATAGCTGGGTCAAATGGTGGTTCACTCCAAGTTTTCTAAGGAATCTCCACACTGCTTTCCAGAGTGGCTGCACTAATTTTCAGCCCCACCAGCAATGTATGAGTGTACCTTTCTCCCCACATCCTCGCCAACACCTATTGTTGCTTGTATTCTTGATAATTGCCATTCTAATTGGGGTGAGATGGAATCTTAGGGTGGTTTTGATTTGCATTTCTCTTATTACTAGAGATGTTGAACATTTTTCCATATGATTGTTGATTGCTTGTAGATCTTCTTCTGTGAAGTGTCTATTCATTTCCTTAGCCCATTTGTCGATAGGATTATTTGTATTCTTGGTGTAGTTTTTTGAGTTCTTTATAGATTCTGGAGATTAGTGCTCTATCTGAAGTATGATTGGCAAAGATTTTCTCCCACTCTGTAGGCTCTTTCTTCCCATTGCTGATAGTTTCCTTTGCTGAGAGAAAACTTTTTAGTTTGAATCTATCCCAGTTATTGATTCTTGCTTTTATTTCTTGTGCTATGGGAGTCCTGTTGAGGAAGTCTGGTCCTAAGCCGACATGTTGAAGATCTGGACCTACTTTTTCTTCTATAATCTGCAGGGTCTCTGGTCTGATTCTGAGGTCCTTAATCCATTTTGAGTTTAGTTTCGTGCACAATGACAGATATGGGTTTAGTTTCATTCTGTTGCATATGGATTTCCAATTCTCCCAGCACCATTTGTTGAAGAGGCTATCTTTTCTCCATTGCATATTTTTGGCCCCTTTGTCTAGTATAAGAAAATTGTATTTCTTTGGGTTTGTGTCCGTGTCCTCTATTCTGTACCATTGATCTACCTATCTATTTTGGTACCAATAGCATGGCATTTTTGTTACTATTGCTTTGTAGTAGAGTTGAAGATCTGGTATTGCGATACCCCCTGTTTCACTCTTCCTGCTAAGGATTGCTTTAGCTATTCTGGGTTTCTTATTCTTCCAGATGAATTTCATAATTGCTTGCTCTATTTCTGTAAGGTACATCATTGGGATTTTAATTGGAATTGCATTGAATCTGTATAGCACTTTAGGTAGTATGGCCATTTTGATAATATTAATTCTTCCTATCCAAGAACATGGGAGATCTTTCCATCTTCTAAGGTTTTCTTTAATTTCTTTCTTTAGTGTACTGTAGTTCTCATTGTAGTGGTCTTTCACCTCTTTTGTGAGATTGATTCCCAAGTATTTTATTTTTTTCAAGGCTATTGTGAATGGGGTAGTTTTCCTGATTGTTCTTTCCAAAGATTCATCACTTATGTATAAAAATGCATTAGATTTATGTGCATTGATCTTATATCCCACTACTTTACTGAATTCACTTATGAGTTCTAAAAGTTTTCTGGTGGAATTTCCTGGTTCCTCTAAGTATATAATCATATCATCAGCAAATAGGGATAGTTTGAGTTCTTCTTTTCCTATTCATATCCCTTTAATTTCTTTGGTCTGTCTAATTGCTCTGGCTAGAATTTCAAGGATGATATTGAATAGAAGTGGTGAAAGAGGGCATCCCTGCCTTGTTCCAGTTTTTAGGGGGAATGCTTTCAGTTTTTCACCATTTAGAATGATATTGGCCATGGGCTTAGCGTAGATGGCCTTTACAATGTTAAGGAATGTTCCCACTATCCCTATTTTTTCTAGTGTTTTGAGTATGAAGGGGTGTTGTATTTTATCAAATGCTTTTTCTGCATCTATTGAAATAATCATGTGATTCTTGACTTTAAGTCTATTGATATGGTGAATGACATTTATTGATTTCCTGGTGTTGAACCAACCTTGCATCCCTGGGATGAAACCCACTTGATCATGGTGCACTATCTTTTTAATATATTTTTGTATGCGATTTGCTAAAATTTTGTTGAGAATTTTTGCGTCGATGTTCATTAAGGATATTGGTCTGAAATTTTCTTTCCTCGATGTGTCTTAAAAAGGTAAGTCCAAATAATGGAAAACAAAATAATGAATGCAACACTCAGAGCCCAGCATTGGACTCATTCCAAATTTTACCTTCCTTTCCCTCTCTTCCCATTGGTAATCCTCTCCTGAACCTGTGAAACTTCTGTAATTAAAAAAAGAAAAATACATGAGAATACTTCATCAAAACATGAAAAAGAACTTTCCCAAAAGTATGTGTAAGCTGTCAGTAAGGGTAAGTGGCTTTTGAAAGCAGGGGCAAATTGCCGAGGAAGCCTCTGGGCCACCATTAACGCTACTTCCCTGACTTTGTTTATCTGCTGTTCATGAGTGTTAATAAGTGGGTTCCAGGACATTCAGTTGCTTACTTTGCTCCAAAAGATAGGAATAAAGGTTCTGCTTTGATATGGCAGGGCTGCAGGGTGCCACCAGGCAAGTTTGCCATTCTTGGCACTTACAGACTGCCACAAAGCTCTGCAGCAATTTGTCTAATCAGCAAATTCCACCTCGTCCTGGTTTTCAGGGTGCACTGTCTGCTCATCTGTCCCCAATTCCCTGGCAGGCCTTATTCCTGGCATTTCCAAGAGATACAACTCTTGACAACTCAATGCAAAAAGTTACTTTTATAGCCAAGGGCTCTGGGGTTGAGGCCCTGGAGACAGTGTAGAGATAAACAGGGCTCTGACAGCCAACAGGCATTGCTGAGCACCCACTAAAGATTATATTTAAGGCTTTTAATCACCTTAGTGAATAATGTTATGTCCATAACATAGGCATGAGGCTCAGGGATCTTCCACATTTGCCCAAGGTCACCTTGCTAACCCAGGATTTGATTCAGGACTGTCCCATGGTAAAATCTCTGCTGCTTTCTGAATTTAACCCTAGGACAGGACCTTGAGAGAAAAGATGAGGCTAGAGATACTTGGGGGTCATGAGCCAAGAGAAAATTGGTAAACCCCAGAAAACATGAGCGAGCTCTCTCAGGGTGATCTGGGGAGAAAAGCAAAAGCCCAAAGCCAAAAGATTAGGACTTATCTGTTAAGGGAAGAAGGATGTGTAGAACACAGAGAGATTAGAAGGCCAGGACAGGAGAGTTACAGTTCCCTTTGTTTTGGTTTTTCAATTGGGGGTGTAATAGAATGACTTGTCCACAAGTCATTCATCCAACAGCTTCACTAAGTGCTTATTTCATGGGCTTACAAAGGCCCAGGCAGGTAAGTAATACCAAATGAGGTGGCTGACAAGAGGCAAGAGGTAAAGGTGGGGACTGTGGAAAACCTGTGCCTGTCAAAAACAGCAGCCAACTCTCAGATTCAGTTGATTCCAGCAAAATCTTTCAGTTTTTTCAAAAGGACATGAAATTTTCTGTTCTATGTTGTTTCAATAAAACATAAACTGGAAGTAGCCTGCAAGTCATGAGTTTTCTTATTCTGCCCCAAAGGGTCAAAGCATAGCTACCTCAAAAAATATTAACACCAGTCCCAAGGTTGCCTAGGTTCTGGGGTGTCCCAGAGCCCAAAGCTAAGTGTGTATTTTTCATGTATATATTTTAAGTTATGGTAAAAAAATCATATATTGTTTTTCACGTGATCTGATTTGGCAGAACAGAATTTGTAGTGAAAGTGATTAGTATTAAATCTTGACAGTGCCAGACAAAAATGGTACTAATGAGAAGAGGAAGGTTAAAGGTAACCTCCAATTACAGGTTGAAGCCAAAGGCTGCAAACAAGGCATTTTGAATGACTTTGCAGACAAGAAGCTTGATAGGAAGACTAGAACACAGGTAACAGTCAGTAACATGTACATGCAGGCAGTAAGGGACTTTCCATTTTTCCTCTCCACTTCCTCCCTTAATAGGTGCATGTTGGGCAGAATAACAACTAACTGCTCTTTGAACTGTAGAGAATGCTAAAAAAATAAAACAAAATAAACAAACCCTCGTCTAAAGACAGTCATCACTTAATAAACCATGGGAGAACTGTCTGTCTTGAGGTTGCCTGAAGGAGCTTTCCACTGGTATCCATGTGTTTGTGGGACAGCATTGTCCTCCAACAGTCAGTAAGTACAAGTAAAACTAATTTAAGGCAAGTCTGCTGGAGCCTCCCTGCCTGTGTGCCTGTGTTTCTGTGTGCTCATCGCACATTTCTCCAGGTCATGCTTACTGTGTGCTTTAGTGGGGAAGGTAGATCTGCACTCCCTGTATCCAAATGGATCACCTGTGTGAGGGTCGATCTGATTCACAGTTCCTGCCTACCTGCCTCCACAGCTAGCATGCTATGCCCATTTGAGTCTCATCTATAGTCTCAGTCTTCTAATTCCGTACTCCAGGATTTGGCATCACATCACCCCTGTGGCCAGTCTGACCCTCAACCTTTTCCTTTGTCTTGGTTCTCAAACCTTGTGACATTTAAAGCCTGCCTGAACTCTGAGAGCTGCCTCCACTGGTACCCTGGGGCCATCTTCCACCTGTCTGCTGTGATGCCTGCGTGCCTCTGGAACATCTCTCCAGCTCCTCTGCCATAGCATGATCTGCACCACTCATTGCCTGTTCCCTATCAGCTTGGCTTGACCTTGGAGCACTCTTACATCACATTTTGAAAGACAGTATGTCAGAACTTAAATAGAGAGAGATTGTTCCAGTCCCATAAGCACACAGAAGATGAAGCCCAAGAAAGGACTAACATTATCAGAAAGGGAGAATCATTCAGCCTGAAAAGAGAAAAGAGGGAAAAAAGGAGAGAGATAGGCAACCATAATTTCTCTTATCTAAAATATTCATTCCTGTTTGACCTTTGGAACAAAAGTCAGGCTTCCTCCAGCAGAGGTTCGTGAAGCACCAACTGTACAAGGTAAGGTAATAGGAGTCAAGAACAGAGACGACTACAACACAGCAGAGGCTCTGCCCACAGAGATCTTCGATGAATGGGGAAGACAAAGATGGCATTGAGTGTGATCGTCATGAAGTCTGCAGCTTCTGTGGATGAGAGATGAGGGGGAACCCTGGAATTTGGAAGCCAGGTGGCTAGCATTAATGAGGTAATGAGGCACATTCAACACAGCGGATGTGCACAAATTATCATGCATGTGTAGGAAAGAGCCTGGGCTTGGAATCATAGGGGTTGGGCTTGATGTGCAGCCCTGCCCTGGTTTTCCACACAGCACTTGGCAAACCTCTTATCCCATCTTGTTAGAGCCTCAGTTCCTGGTCTATGAACGGGGATTTTTTTTTAAAGCCTGCCCTAGCTGCTACTTCACAGGTGGCAATAAGCACCAAATGACATTCTGAACAGAAATCACTGTTAAATGTGCAGTTGCCTACCTTTATTGTCATTTCTGAGCTATAACTCCACGTTCAACCCACACCAGGGTGATCAACTCAGCCGCTTTGCCTGGGACTTTGCTGGCTTCTGCAGTGACAGTCCCAGACCTCAAGAACCTCTTCAGACTCAGACAAATCAGGGCAATTGGCTAGTCTGGCACGTATTCTGACCACAGGAGCTGTGAGGTCCCCGCTGGTCATAACATTGTTTTAAAATTTCCTTAGGTGTATAATTCAGTGTTTTTTGTTTTTTGTTTTTTGGTATATTCACAAAATTGTGCATCCATCAAAGCTACCTTATTCCAGAAAATTCTCACCACCCCAAAACCAACTCATTTTCAGTCAATCATAATTCTCCCCTACTCCCTCCCAGTTCCTGGCAACCACTAATCCCATTCTGTCTCTACGAATTTACCTATTTTGGATATTTGATGTATGTGAAATCAAACAATATAAGGCCTTTGTGTCTGCATTTTTCACTTAACATAACTTTTTCAAGGCTCATCCATGTTGTAACATGCATGATCAGTACTTACTGATAATGCTCCATTTTATGGATGTACTGCATTTTATTTATCAATTAAGAATATTTGGGTTTTTACAACTTTTTAGTAATTGCAAACAGTGCAACTGTGCACATTCATGTACAAGTGATGGTGTGGACACATGCTTTCACGTCTCTCAGGCAGCTCTCTGGGAGTGGAGTTTCTGAATCATGTGGTAATGCTGTGGTTAACTTTTGGAAGAACCATCAAATTGTTTTCCAAAGTAGCTGCAACAAGTTGCATCCCACCAGCGGTGTATGAGGGTTCCATTTCTCTACACTCTTGCCAACATTTGTTATCATCTTTCTCTTTGATTATAGTCATTCTGATGTGTGAGCAGTGGTACCTCATTTGTGGTTTTGATATGCATCTCCCTGAAAGCTAATGATGCAGAACAATTTTCATGTCCTTATTTGATCATGACATTGTAATTCCAAAAGTAACGGTCATCTCACTGTCCCAAATCTCCTTGTATAGACCTAGTTCTGTCAAGGCTCGTACTTCTGGACAGAGAAAGAGAAGAGTCACAGTCCAGGTCTTTATCAGGTTCAAATACCTGTCCACTGCTAGAAGAAAGTCCAAATTCTTTTGTGGCATCCTTCACTATTACTCTCTAATTTGCTTTTACATTCTCAATTCTTTTTTATTTTCCCTACATGAACTCTTCACACCAACAGAGATGATCTATTTATTGTGCTCTGAAATACATGGTTCATAATTCCCCTTTGGATCCCTAGTTGAAGGAAATCTCAGTTCATAAACTTGAAAGTATAAGAAATGTCACATCTTCCCATTTTCTATTAATCAACAAGTTCTACCCCTTCCGACTTTCCTGAGAGACTGGTAAGAAATTCTGCCTCTGTCACTCTGAGGGCTCTGCCCAATCCTGGAATAATATCAGAGTTTCAGGGTCTTACACATTATCGAAACATAGTAGTGGGGGTTGGAGGGTGGGGTGTAATGTAGATTAGCACTGAGAATGCTTCTGTTCTGATACTCATGGCCCCTTCAATTCTGGTGGCTCTTCCAAAAATGCCAGAGGCATTACAGTCTTCCAGATTCTAGAAGTCACTGAAGCAGACCAGGTATCCCCTCCAAAGAGACCCCCTACTGTGGGGAGCAGCATATGAATCATTGCTTTCATGATTTCTACAGCCTTGGACAGCAAGACTGCCGCTTCTGGGAATCTTTCCATGTGAGGGTGCTGAAGGACATGCCCATTTGCAGGTGGCCTGGTTACCCACAATTGCAGAGATTGCAGGGTGTGATTTTCTATTTCCTTCCATATGACATCCTTTTTTCAAGGATTCAGCATGAATATGAGAGCAAAGTCAGAAAGCAATCTGAGAGACTTGTACCATACTAATTCAAAATTCTTCCTAGCCAGGTGCAGTGGTGCATACCTGTATGTAATCCCAGCAGCTCAGAAGGCTGAGGCAGGAGGATCTCAAATTCAAAGCCAGACCAAACAACTTAGTGAAGCCCTAAACAACTTAGCATGACCCTGTCTCAAAGGCAAAAACAAAAAAATGGGCCATGGATCAATGGGTTAAGCACCTCATGGTTCAATCCCTGGTATCAAAAAACAAAAAAAATCTTCCTTCCAGTTACCATATATTCCAGTTATTCCATTCCTTAGTACAGAGTAAGAGAAACAAAACATGTCCACACAAAACTTGTAATGAATGTTCACAGCAGCTCACTGAGCTTATTGATAACAACCCCAAAGTCTAGAACTCAAATTGATGATCCAATTAACTAATGATCAGTGGCATATTTGTAATATTGGAATATTATAATTACATGTGGAATATTCCTCAGCTGTGAAAAGAACAAAGTTCTGCTGTAACATGAGTGAACCTTGAAAATTTTATGACAAATCGAAGATGCCAGACAAGAAATATCACATTGTCTGATTCCATCCATGTTAAATGTCTAGAATCCACAAATCCACAAAGACAGAAAGTAGAGTAGTGTTTGTTCAGGACTAAGGAATTAGGGAGATTGGAAGGTGATAGGTAACAGACACAATATTCTTTTTGGAGTTGATGGGAATTTTCCAAATTTCATTGTGGTGATGATTACACATTCTGTATGTATACTAAAATATTATTGGTTTGTACACTATACATAAGCAAGTTGTTTAATGCGTGTATTATATATTAATAAGCTATTATGTACTTACCCCATTATCCTTAGACACAGATTGTTTATTGTCTTCCTTAGGATGTTGTCCTATAAGTTCCCTCAATCTTGCAATTGGAACCCTACTGGACTTTCCAAGTGTATGTACCCAGATACTTCTGAATTTGCAACAGGAATACCACTGAGGTTGCCCTCGAGGATCCAAGCTACAAGTGCTTGTTAATAAGGATACTATCAAGCAGCATTTAAACTCTTGCCCTAGTTTGAAAAGAAATTAATATCTAAGAGTCTTGCATTTTTCACTGATAAGTGAGGGTGTTTTCCAAGGCTATCCGTCACCAGCCTCAATCCATTTCTTCACCTGTATCTCATTTAGGACTGAGAATGACACAGATGTGCCAAATACACGTCTTTTCCCACACCATTAAATATAAAATCCACAAACTTGTTCTACATTGTAAACGTCTAGGTCTAATTAAATTTTTGTGATACTTCATATTCACAACAACAGGCGTGAATCAAGTGTTAATAGGGAAAGTTTAGTATTATTATCATTACCATTACTGGCCATATTTCCAATAGAGAATCTATTTTCCAATCAAGATGAAGAAGTGAGAAGATGAAGAAAGATTATAAAGGATGGCCCTTCAATCACCACCAGAAAGAATACTGATCTTTCAAAAGGAACTGAAGAACGGGGCCTCTGGAGCCAAACACTGGGGCTAGAGAAGCTCTGTGTCAGAAGCCATTTGTACGCTGACTAAAGCCTTCAGCCAGCATTCTTAAAAGGAAATTAGAAGGAAGGGAATCGAGTGAACCAATTTAGTGGAATCCATTGCTACAGATTTGGTAGTACAGTCTGCACTGGGAGCAAACAATCAGGCCAGAACTAACACCAAGACTGTGTTCCCTCCAGCCCTCCAACAGATTAAATCCCACCCAACACCGTCATCCCACCCTTCCCAGAAGCAAAGGATATTAAGTGGCATGAAGTCAAGATTTCAGCCAAGAGAGGAAGCTCACTGGGCTACAGCCAGTCACAGAGTTGGTATGGGGCAGTTCTCACATTTTCTTTGAGCAAGAGCTATCTTGCATGTTCTGAAAGGCGAGTTCAGCTGTTCCAGAAGAAACCCAAGCCAGAGCTTTAGAGAGCTCTGAATAACATCACCTTACTTCAGAGATACAGGACAGGCACAGGGGAAAGTGAGGCCCAGAAAAAGGATAGTGATCAATGGAAACCAGGAACTTTAACAACTGGTACAGTCAGGAGTGTGTCTTCAAGAAGGTTCATGCCAGGCCAGCAGTCAAAATCAAGAAGGCAAGCTAAAAGTGGGGCATCTGGAAGAAAAGAAGTCAGGGCTGTGAGACATTTGTCCACAACTGTGCACAGGTCTCCATGGGTGGATGCAGGGAACACAGAACTACCTTGATGCTGCTAGGACTGAATTTCCCACCACAGCTGTGGGAGGCAACAGGTACAGCTGCAAGAAGCAAATAAGTCAGGTGGGTGTTTAGCCTGATCCTTAATGTATTAATAATAGGTTGCAACAGCCTCAATTGATGGCAGTTTCACCAACCTGGTAGCTCTCAGTCCCAGGTTCTGAGAACTGGTTGAAGATGTGACATTCATGTGGCTTCTTCTTGACTTTAGGTGGCCTGATTGTGATTCTCTCCAAGTCAGAATTTAATTTCAGCAGGGAAACTCATCCTTTAGTACCCTTATTGATAAGGAAATGGAACACACAGGACACAAGATCATTTATGTCATTTTTTCCTGAAAACAAACATATTGTATTTTAAGAATTTATGGGCTTCAGGCTCATACCCATAAAATGTCTTTGCAGTCCAATAGTGGACCAGTAAAAGCAAACTGTCAGACAAGAGCCAGGAAGAATGTGACCCATTCACCAGGTAGTTGGGTGAATGTCAGAGAAAAAGGATGTAATCAATTTGCAGACACTAAAGGGATAGGACAGGGCCAGCCAAGCAGGAGTACTGCTTCAAAAAGCTGGTGTTAAGAGAACCTGGGTCAGGACTGGTCCTTGCCTTGCCCTGGGAATTTGATATTTCTCCTGCTAGGGGACCAAGAGCAGCTCACCCTGTGGTGAGCAAAATAACTGGAGGCACAGATTCTGTCAGGCAACCAACAATAACTCACCTGGAACTCCAGCTCCAGACCCTTGGAGGTGAGAAAGTCACAGATGTCTTCAGGCATGGCCATACAACCCATGCTGTGGCCCAATTCAATGAGTGTGCCTCTTGTTGAGTGCAAAGTCGATAAGCACAACGAAGAGTTAAAGGAGAGAGAGGCTTATTTCTTACAGCAAGCAAGAAAAGCACTGGAGTTAATTTTTCAAAGCACTGTTCTCCTGAACAAAGCAAGCAGGGGCCTTTATTGGGGATGCTTATGAATATTCATATAGTGAAGACCCCTCATCACATGGAGAGGTGAGCACCTTCCTGAGCACAGAATTTAGTCCTTGTATATTTCTCCAAAGTACCTGAACTGAAACAAAAAGTAAAACAACTCTGAAGGGACATTAACACTTTGAAAGGGTCAGCAGCCCACTCACAGTTCCTCCACCCCATGAGAGTCTGCCTATAAAGGGGCCTGCACCTCGGTTAAGGCAGATGTGACTTAACACAGGCAAAGGGAGTTTGAAGAACTGTTCAGGAAGTGAGGCTTCACTGGTCCCATTCTCAAGGTCTAATGGTAACCCTCCAATTTCCTCACAAGCTCACTTTCAATTATTCTGTCACAAAATAGCTGAAGATTAATGACAGAGACCCTCTCCTTGACCAAATTTTAGTTAGATTCCTGAACCTTCTTCTCATGTAGGCCTCTACCTCGGCTTTCCGTTGTCTGTCCTTCATGGGGCCCCAGGTTAGCAGGAATCCTGCTCAGTCCTTCCCCACCCTTGAGACCTGAACAAGTTCCTCATCCCCTATGCTGAGCGTCTAAGTCCTCCACCTGCCTTTAGCAAGAATCCTCACACCATTGATGTCTCCTCTTGGTAACTGTCTATCCACTGACCCCTTTATTCTGTTCCCAAGCTATCATCTCCAGCTCTTTGCTGTATTTGGAGTTGAGTTTAGAATCTCTCCCTGTTGCAATAGTTGATTGACATTACAAGTCTCAAATAAATTCTTCCTTACTGTTTCACCCAGTATCCAGTAGATCTTTTTTCTTCTACAGCAACTCCCATTATATTCTTTTCTTAAAGTCCCCCTTCTTAAAGAAAGATAGTGGCCCTATACCTGCTTTGTCTTCCATTTAAATCATCAAATGACCACCGCACTTCACACAGACCTTCTTAGCCCAAATTTTCATTCAGTCTCCTTTGCATGAAGGTTTGATGGTTTTGCTGATTAATGCAAATGGCACTAAGTACCCTGAGAATTTCATTTGGAAGTTAAGTGGAAAAACCAATTGTGCATTATGTATTTGAAATTACTTTCATTGGAATGCCTTGGAATGGAATTATCAAGACTTTCTTTAATTAATTTTGTACAGAAGTTTATTGTGAGGCACTTCTGGGATAATGCCCAGGCTCTGATAAGAGAGGTGAAGGCTGCTGGCTGCCATCTGAGTGCTTGAAAGCCTTGTCTTTACAGTCTGGAGAAGTCTCCCGCCCTGTGCCTGTTCCCTGGCAACTCACAAATGGGCTCAATTGCAGGCGGAAGTGAAAAGGAAGGCCCAGTGATGGCTTCCCTCTTCTGTGCTCATCAATTGTAAATGAGACTATTATGCAGGTGAGTTGAATATGAATGGCAGTGGGCTTTGTCAACCTGATAAAGGAGTGGGAAATTTCAAGAAAGTAACTGAATAAATAAAATGAAAGACAATAAGGTGAAAGTTTCACTCTTAAAGGGGAAAACACATACTTGGGTTCGGAAAAATCCATATTTTTTTTTTAAGTGAAAAGTTTCACCTCCTAGAAGAGAGGAGGTTAATCACTCTAACAAACATAATTCCACTTCCCAGACTTTTTCAGAGCGCAACACAGATGTAGAGCCTAGCTGTGGTGGGGCAGGGTTTGGGCAATGCCGCAAAACCATAGAACAGTTCCAACTTCCTTTAAAGACACTTCATGATTTTCAAGATTTACCCCCAAATGTGCTTTCTGCTGTGGGGAATTTTTCACAATATTTCCAATAAGGATATTTTAGCATATACTTTGCTTTAAAAAAGATTTTCCCTTATTTTTATAAAGTTAATACTTGTAATATAAAGCCGATACTCCCGCCTCCCAACCTCCTGTCAATCTGCTCTCTGCCTGCCTCTTACTTTACAGGAATTTCCGGCTTAAGCTGCCCCGGTTTTCCTGCTTCCCACATTACATCCTAACATGCTAAATAGCTATTGGTTCATCAGTCAGCTTGCAAGTATTCTCCTCCGCTACTGGTTCCTTCCAGCCCAGGAGATTCCAATATCTGGGAGAAGCGCACACGCCATCTCTCTCTTTTTTCCTTTCTTTTCACCCTGAGCGAACGTGTTAGTCGTCTGCATAATAAAGTCTCCTACGTGAGACCTTGTGTCTGCGGTGCATTTTTTCTGGGAGCTACTGGCCAGCTGCAACTGAGACCAGCGAGCAGGCAGCAGTTCAGCGGGATGGCGCGGTGGCGGCTAGAATCGCTGCAGGTCCCAAGCTGCCTTACAATACTTGTTTTATTTTGCATATCACTTCCAATTTTTTAAAAATAAAACTACTAAAAAATCTTCAAGTGAACTTTGACTCTTAACTCTCTGATCTGACTTTGCTGGAAATGGAGTACTTTGGGCTGTTGAGCCTGTGAGGAAGTTCAGGGGACATTTTCTCCGATTTCCAGCAAGTGTGCTGGGATTGCAGTCTTCTATCAAGGCTGATGTGGACAGTTATTCTGCATAGCAGAAAATTCCTTTGGGCAAATCTGGAGAGGAGACCCCAGAGCCAGGACCCTGCCCTTTATGTCCCTACAAAGATAGGCAGCTCCAGAGAGAGGTTGTGTGGAAGATCAAAATACACTGCCCCAAATATGACCACGGGAGACCAGAATATGACACCCTATGATATGCCTCTTTCACACAGAGATTATTTTGAGCTGATTAGTTTGAGAAACTGCAAACACAGGATTGGTTCTGAAAACAGATTAGAGGTTACTCTCTGGTAAGATAAATTTTTATCTATAAAGGAAATCTCCATGAGTAAGAATGTCTCCCCTCTGCACCAGGAAGAAGGATGACTCCAAATCACTGGAGATGCCCATCAATAGAGAAGGCATTGAGGAACCTGCAGAACAAATCTCATCCTTGCTCACTGTGCTGTTCCTAGGTACCCCCCAGAACTATCATTCCCCACAGTCTTCTTTTCTGTTTGTTTTTGCTTCTAGAGACAATGGTGGCCTTACTGGTAGAGCATGAGTATGATGCCCTGGCTTTGTTTCCCAAACAGGAAAAGAAAAGGTATCTCTGAGATATACAATTATTCCTCAGTATCCACAGGGTTCAGAATGTAGGACACAAAAATCTGTGGATGTTCAAATCCCTTACATAATATGGCATAGCATTATCAACATACTAGAGTGACATGGCCACACCAATGTTTATAGCAGCTCAATTCACAATAGCTAAGCTATGGAATCAGGTTAGGTGCCCTTCAACAGATGAATGGAAAAACAAAATGTGGATATACACACAATGGAATATTACTCAGTCATAAAGAAGAATGAAATTATGGCATTTGCCGGTAAATGGATGGAACAGGATACTATCATGCTAAGAGAAATAAGCCAATGGCCAAATCCAAAGGCCAAATGTTTTTTCTGATATGCAGATGCTAACACATAATAAGGGGCAAGGGTGTGAAATAGAAGTTCATGGGATTAGACAAAGGGGAATGAAGGGATGTGGGGGATGGGAATAGGAAAGACAGTAGAATGAACTGGACATAATTTTCCTATGTTCATATATGAATACACAACCAGTGTAACTCCATATCATGTACAACCACAAGAATGGGAAGTTATACTCTGTGTATATATAATATGTCAAAATACAGTCTACTATCATGTATATCCAAAAATAACAAAAAAATTTTAAATGGCATAGCATTTGCATAGAACCTATGCACACCTTGTTATATACTTTAAATAATCTCTAGATTACTTATAATACTGAATATAATAAAATTGCTATGCAAATAATTGTTATACAATATAACAAGAAGAAAAAAAGTCTGGACATGTTCAGAATAGATGCAATATTTTTTCAAATATTTTTTCTGTGAGTTTGGTTAAATCCACAGATGAGGAATCCACAGATATGAGGAGCAACCATTCATTTTCCCTTGCACATTGTGTTCCTGTTAATAAACATCCATTTGCTTTTCTCTTGTTAATCTGTCTTTTGTTATAGGAATATGTCTAAGAACTCAGGGAGAAGGAAAATTAACTCCTCTAGAGTTTCCAACCATTGATCCAGTCCAGGAATTTGCAAAATTTTCTGCAATGGGCAGATAGAAAATAGTTTAGACTTTGCAGGCCAAGAGGCAAAATTGAGGCTACTCTGTAGGTACTGACATAGCCATTTAAACTGTAACTGTTCGCACACGTAAAAATCTTTCTTAATTGATGGATCATACAGAAAGAGGTGGGACAAAAAAGCTAAATCCGTATGATTCCCCTTATGAGGTACCTACAAAGGTCAAAATCATAGAGAAAGTAGAATAATGGTTTCCAAGAGCTGGGAAGAGTGGGAGTCAAGGAGCCGTTGTGTGATGTACACAGAGTTTCAGTTTTGGAAGACGAAAAGGGTTCCAGAGGTGGATGGTAGTGGCAGTCGCACACAACATGAATGTGCTTAAACCAGTGAATTTTATGCTAGAACATGGCTAAGATGTTAAATTGTATGTCATATGTATTTTACTATTTAAAACTAAAATGTTTTAATTTTTTTTTTTCAAATTTAAAAAATACAGGTGGGGGGCCATATTTGCAGTTGGCTTGTCAACTCCTAATCTAGTCAGATAGGATATGGAGACCCACGTCTGCTTCCTAAAATGATGAAGGAGTTAGACAGTCAAATGGAGATGAGGCTTCATGATGGGGAATAATAATCATTCTCATCTATTCGCATAACATTTGAACAGCTGTGTTCATGTAGACAGAGCATCGCTCTTATGTTACAAAATGAACTTTGAGCAAGGCCTTCCTGTGCTACACCTTAGATCTCGTTTTGCTTCCCCTTGCCTCTTCTTCCTTTCTTCCTCTCTCTGAGTAGTTCCACATTCTTTCACTTTCCTCCCCACTTGTCCCTGTCCATTGTCTGGGCTACAGGATTTTCTGCAGGGAGGTGACCATCCAGGCCAAGGATGCTGCTTGCTGCTGGTTTGGATCAAATGCCCATTTTGGAAATCATTCTCTTTGAGGCTCTATACGTTATTCTACATCTCTCTCCGCTGTCAACATTTCATTGTGGCACCATGATACAGACGAAGAAAAGTAAAATAAAAAGTGACTCTTTATTGAAAGTTTATTTTGTGCAGGGTCCTATTGTAGGCACTTTATTTTTTTAAATTTATTTTTATTGTAAACAAATGGGATACATCTTGTTTCTCTGTTTGGACATGAAGTAGAGCATACCATTTGTGTAATCATACATTTACCTAGGGTAATAGTTTTTGATTCATTGTTATTTTTTTCCTTCCCCCACCCCTCCCACCCCTCTTTTCGCTCTATACAGTCCCTCCTTCCTCCATTCTTGCCCCCCTCCCACCCTCCATTATGTGTCATCATTCACTTATCAGTGAGATCATTTCTCCTTTGGTTTTTTAAGATAGGCTTATCTCACTTAGCATGATATTCTCCAATTTTATCCATTTGCCTGCAAATGCCATAATTTTATTATTCTTTATGACTGAGTAGCATTCCATTATATATATATATATATATATATATATATATATATATATATATATATACCAGTTTCTGTATCCATTCATCAATTGAAGGACATCTAGGTTGGTTCCACAATCTGGATATTGTGATTTGAGTGGCTATGAACATTGATGTGGCTGCATCTCTGTAGTATGCTGATTTTAAGTCCTTTGGGTATAGGTCAAGGAGTGGGATAGCTGGGTCAAATGGTGGTTCCACTCCAAGTTTTCTAAGGAATCTCCACAATGCTTTCCAGAGTGGCAGCACTAATTTGCAGCCCCACCAGCAATGTATGAGTGTACCTTTTTCCCCACATCCTCGCCAACACCTATTGTTGCTTGTGTTCTTGATAATGGCCATTCTAATTGGGGTGAGATGGAATCTTAGGGTAGTCCTGATTTGCATTTCTCTTATTACTAGAGATGTTGAACATTTTTTCATAGATCTTCTTCTGTGAAGTGTCTGTTCATATATCATTTCTAATTCTTCCAACACTTTATACAAGACCCTGGAGTGAGCCTGGATTGTTTAATCATTATGGATTTGGATCCAAATCTTGATTGCATTCGTACTTACTATGGGAACTTGGCAATGACTTACCTTCACTGAGCCTCAGTTTCTACATAAAAGCAGAGATAATATTAACTAATCCACAAGGATTAAAATAAAAAATACGAATCAAATATTTAACATGATGCCTGTCATTGCACAAGCAGTGGGTGCTAAGGAAATATAAATCTTCCTCTTTCCAAAATAGAGGGAGAACATGAGCAATGTTAATTATGTTGTGTAGGAGACAGACTGGGCAAGATCATCAGAAGCAGATGAGAGTTATGTGGGCTGTGGTTGATGATGAAATGGTATGTTCAATAAATTTAGTCTATGAAACAAACTGACAGTAGACAGATTAACAGAAGAAAAAAACAAGCAAAATCCATTACATGTACCAGCATGGGAACCACACACAATGAATCTCAACCAAAGAACCAACCAGATGATTGAGGCTTAAACAGCATTTGGAGCTACAGAAAGAATAGGTGATTGAAGCTTGCATACTAAGGGAAGGTGATGATGGGTTATGGAAGGGTGAGGGGAAAAACTGTACTGAGACTCAAGGCTGGCTTATGCAATAAGATGGATAATAATAAAGATAGTCTCTTGGTGGCATGGCTTGGATCTATAATATCCCTCAAAGGCTCAGATGTTGAAGGTTTAATCCTTGAAATAGCAATGCTCTGAGGTGGGACTCTTAGGAAATAATTGAATCACAAGGGCTCTGACCTCATCAATGGGTTGATCCATTGATGGGTCCATAACTGACTGGGTGATGGTGGTAGATGCTGTAAGGGGTAAGACCTAGCTGAAGGGGGTGAGTCCTTGGCAGCAAGCACTTGGGGGACTATATTTTTTCCTGACCCCCTTTCCTCTCTCTCTCTCTCTCTCTCTCTCTCCTTTCTGTCCACCATGAGGTAAGCAGCTTTCACCAGGCTCTTCCACCATGAAGTACTGCTTCATCACAGGCCCAGAAACAATGGAGCCAGCCCACCACATGGACTCAATAGTCTGAAACCATGAGCCAAAATAAATCTCTCTCCCTTAAGATGATTCTCTTAGCTATTTTGTCACAGCAATGAAAAGCTGACTGACATACCCAGGTAACAATCCTCAGAAGACTACCTGTGGTTGTCTCCTCCTGGGCCAGGTGTCACACCCCCGTCTCTTCTCCCTATGAAAAGATCCTTGCTATGTGGAAAAGGGAATCTCAAGAAGAAAGCTCTTCCCTGTATCCATTGTTTACTAATGTGGATTGATGTGAGTTTCTTTTTACAAAAAGACAGCTTTTCAGAGCCATTCTGTGTCTGCAGAGGTCTGCGGTTTTTCTGAATCACCAACACAGAATATGTCAAAGAAGCCTGTTTGGGGTGGGATGATTTCTCCTCCACAGGGGGGACAACTCTCGTGTCTTTTCTGGTTAACTTTTCAATTCAAGATCTTAGTTGAGAACCTAAAGCCTCCTCTCACTAGATCTAAAGGTGGGGAGCCTCAATGGTACCTTGATTCTGTAGTATGTGTCAGCAAATGTGAAATAGGAGTCAAGCCATTATTGAAGGCTTTGGTGATAATCTTTAAAGAAAAAAGGAGCTGTTTTAAAGAAGAATTTCAGGATCCTTAAGCATCTACCTTCTTTGGAAATGAAGATAAGAAAGGTACCCCATGGAGATAATAGCTGTTTCCCCCACATTTTGCCAGGAAGCCCATTTGCACTTTTAAAATAAAAAATAACAGTAGATGGATCCTGCTTTAGCTCAGGTTTGGAACACTTCTGCTGTTTAAGCTTCTGAGGCATCAGGGAGTCCTTTAATCCAGATAAAGAGACCAGCACCTCTGGACACTTTCAGGGCCCTCACTTAAATTATCAGCTTCCACAGGTAAGGCTAACTCATCCTGGGTGGAGGTTCCCAGGAAAGGGGTGTGCCTTAGGCTAACTGAGCAAGAGGATATTTTTTAAGAGTTTTCAAAGAATATTCTGAGTCAAGAAGAAGCCAGAAATTTCACTGAACCAAATATTACCCTGACAGCTGACAAGCAAGAAACCTTTTGGTTGTAAGGAGGGGGAAATCACTTGAAGTAACAAATACTGAAATCATTTGTTTCATTTTTTAAAATTAGGATCTGTTGCATAATAGCTGGTAGAATGTCCAACTGGATTTCAAAGCAATGAAAAACCATTAGAAGCTGGAAAATCCCCATGACACATTAGCTGTTGCTACAACATGATGCATGATATACAGCAATAGTGACAAAACCTTGTGGGCAAAAGAGCAAAACGCCTTCCTTTCTCACACCTCTGCAGGTTGGCTGGAGCAGCTGTGATCTTGAGCAGCTTATCTCCTGGCGTCCTGGAGGTCAGCTGATGTGGGATGATGGTTGAGTCAGCTCTGCTACAGACCATGAGTCTGCAGTCTGCTTTATGTCTCTTATCCTTCTTGGAGAAACTGATGAGTCAGACCATGATCTTCTCATGGTGTAAGAGAGCAAGTGGAAACACTAGGCCTCTCCACGTCTAGGCTTGGGATTATCCCACCATCACAGCAAGCACATTGCATCAACTCAGACCAAATATGCCTCATCTTATGTAATACGAACAAGCTTACATGGTGTAGCAGATGCCAGATGCTCTACCTGGCTGCCCTTGAATCCCCCTCACCAGTTCTCTGCACCCATCTCTTAGCTTTTCAATGCTTTGTTTCTTATGGACAGCACGTTACCCTCTTCAGAGACTACCCTTGAACTACTAGGACGTATTCGAGTATAAACGCCCAGCTTCTTAGACCTGAGGCAGGATAAACTGTGGGGGAAATTTACACTTCAGATCTTCCCACAGGATCAGAATGAGGCTGGGACCTCATTTGAAGTGACACCCCTGCTTGGCTCCTTCCCCTTCTCCAGAGAATGCTTCATAAATGATTTACATGAGAACCCCCTCTAAGGGTGTGCTTTGAATCTGGCAGAAGACCAGAGAGAGAGTGGGGATAAGGAGGAAGCAAAGGACCAGGCTGCTATCCAGTCCACATGTGGTATCTAGTTCTGTCTCTGGAGCTGTTCTTTTCTCCCTTCTCTCTGTAGAAAGATATTTTCTAAAACATTCTTTGTCTTTTGCTGCCCACAAATTTCTTTCTTCTTCATTTCTTTCTTTTTCTTTTTTCTTTTTTTTTTTTTTTGGTACTGAGGATTGAACTCAGTGGTACTTGACCACTGAGCCATATCCCCAGCCCTATTTTGTATTTTATTTAGAGACAGGATCTCACTGAGCTAGTTACTTAGCATCTCACTTTTGCGGAGGCTGGATTTGAAGTTGCCATCCTCCTGTCTCAGCCTCCCAAGCCACTGGGATTACAGGCACACACCACTGTGCTGGGTGCTCCCCATGGCTCCTACCTCTGGCTTTGCCTTGCTGTATGTAAACCTAGGAAAATTTCAATTTTCTGAACAGCACACCTTGAAACCCCAACCCACTTTGTAACAATTAATCAATCAGAAGTGCCTATTCTTGCTTCTACTAATAAGCTTCAGTGCTATCTGGTTAGATGTAAAAATTCTTTGTTGAAAATCCACATATAAAGTCTTGCTTCCC
This sequence comes from Sciurus vulgaris, assembly GCF_902686455.1. Lineage (NCBI taxonomy): Eukaryota > Metazoa > Chordata > Mammalia > Rodentia > Sciuridae > Sciurus > Sciurus vulgaris. The sequence goes on along the minus strand of NC_136463.1, from coordinate 87,647,271 downwards.
TCACAGGCTAAGTGCAGGACCTCCTAATTGTGCACTCTGTGACTGAATAAGACAATAATGGAGAGTCCTCCAGCCACTGCCCTTCCTGTGTGAACATCACCCACTGGATTCTGAGGACCCCTTTTTCCTTGTGGAGCTATGACACTAAGAATCCCAGCTTCTCAAGGTTCATCTAGATGGAGTTGCAGCAACAGATTTGCCCTGCTTTGATCTGACCCTAGTATTCCCGAGTATCTGTCTTTGGAGTCAATGAGGACAAATTTAAGGAAAAGTATAAGTAATAGGCAAGAAGGCCTCTCTATTAAACCCCAATCATTGATTTTCACCCTGACACTGACCTGGTAATGCAATTTCTTACAGCAACTAAATCTTTTACTCAGTGCTAAACCGCAGTCCTAGGAGACAGTTCAGATTCACCCCGCTTGACCAAGGTATCAGCCCTACTCCAATCAGTGGCTAGTGGAAGTGGGACTGAGTCACGTATGACTACTTCATTCCACGCAGGGGCTGGAGCTGAACCTATTTCTTTCAGGAGGGTTGTGGGTGGGGAGAAATGATTAGGGTTTCCTGAACAACCAATACCAACTGCTAAAGAGGAAGTAGTGATTCCTCTGCAATAGCAAATGTTCTCCTCTCAGCTCACCCCCCGCCCCATATGCATGCCACTGCTTCCACGCTCCGCTCTGTGCATGTATCCTTAGTGCACCTAACAACTGGGCATCAGTTTCCTTTTCTGAAAAAGAGACTCATGAAAACTACCTCCAAGACTACATTAAGACCAGTGCTTACACATGGTAACACGGGTTGCAGTTGGAGGTGTGGTTAGGAGACAGTCCCAAGGCGAATTCATTGTCCAAGCATATCATTAAGGACACAGATTTTCTTCTTCATCTTCTGTTCAGGAATTTGACTTTTATTCTTAATCTTATTACCTCATGATAGTGAAATGATTGCCAGAGAACCGGGCATTGTGACCTCAAATAAACTCATCCAAGGGAGGAAGGAGGGGTGGTTAAGAAGAGCTTTCCTCATGTGTTTCTTTTCTGTAATCAGAAGAATTTTACCCAGAGCACTGTAGGATACAAGGCCTTTAATGCTAAAGCCAAGAAAGTTGCAGGCAAACCTGGGTTGGTCACCTACTTAATGTCAGAATTGGTTCACATGGCTACTTCTACTAAAAAGGAGGCCAGCATACAGAATATGGGATACTGTCTTGTAGGTGGCAGGGTCTTCCAGTAGGAAAAAGAGGGACAGGAATAGTTGCTGGATAAGAGGCGAGTCACCTGCCATACAGGTATGTCTCCTCACTTCTTCCTAAGAAAATCCCAATTTTTGTCAGGAATCCACCCTCACCACATGACTCAGCCAATCATAGCAGTCTTATTTCTGGTTCCTTTACTTGTGACTAAAAATGGCCGTATGATATAATCTGGGCAATGAGGCATGAGGCTTCCTTTCATGTCAGGGCATGGTTTCTTGAAAAACTTAAGTTTTTTCAGTCTTAAAAAAGACTCAAGAAAGATGAAGTTATCATATGACTCAGAAACCCCACTTGTGAGTACGTACCCTAAAGAATTGCAAGCAGGGTCTCTGTACTTGCACACTAATGTCCCAATGGCATTATTCCCAACAGCCAGAGTGGAAGCAACACCAGTATCCATTGTTGGACGGAGAGATAAACAAAATGTGGTATATATGTATAATATAATATTATTTGGGCTTTATAGGGGGAATTCTGTTTTTTAATTATTGGATTTTTTTAGTTATACATGACATTAGAATCCATTTTCATATATTTATACAATTATGGAATGTATCTTTTTTTAATTAGGATCCCATTCTTGTGGTCGTACATGATGTGGAGTTTCACTGGTCATGTGTTCATATATGAACATAGGAAGATTATGACCAATTCATTCTGCTGTCTTTCCTATTCCCATCCCTTCTCCCTTCCCTTCATTCCCCTTTGTCTAATCCAATGAACTCCTATTCTCCCCCAGCTTATTGTGTGTTAGCATCCACATATCAGAGAAAACATTCGACTTTTGTTTTCTGGGGATTGGCTTGTTTCACTTAGCATGATAGTTTCCAGATTCATCCATTTACCAGTAAATATTACAAAGTCATTCTTCGTGGCTGAGTAATGTCCCATTATGTATATAGATCACATTTTATTTAACCATTCATCTGTCAATGGGCATTTAGTTTGGCTCTATAGCTTAGCTATTGTGAATTGTGCTACTGTAAACATTGATGTGCCTACATCACTGCAGTATACATTTTAACTCCTTTGGATATATACCTAGGAGTGGGATAACTGGGTCAAACGGTGGCAACACTAAAGGGAGGAAATTCTGACACATTCTACCACATAAATGAACCTTGAGGACATTATGCTATGTAAAATAAGCCAGAAAACAGAAAGACCAACAGAAAGACCAACAATGTATGATTCCACTTAGATGAGGTACCTAGTGTAATCCGGGGCTGGTGGTTGCTAGGGGCTGGGGAGAGGGTGGGTAAAAGGAAGTGATATGGTTTGAATATTTGTGTCCCTCTGAAAGTTATGTTGAAACTTAATCACCAATGCAATATTATTAAGTGCTAGGGCCTTTGGGAGGTAATTAGGTCAGGAAGCCTCTGCACTCATGAGTGGGATCAGCATCCATATAAAAGGGCTTGAGGGAACTAGTTTATCCATGAATCCCCTCCCACCATGTGAGGGCACCACATTGGACCTCTCCAGAGGATGCAGCCACAGGCATCATCTTAGAAGGGGAGAGCGAGCTTTTACCAGACACTGCACCTTGAATTTTCCAGCCTCCAGAAGGATGAGAAACAAATTTCCATCATTGATAAGTTATCCAGTCCAACTTATTTTGTTATAACATCATCAGTGGAATAAGATGGGGACTTGTTGTTTAATGGATACGGCGTGTCTCTTTTGTCAGGTGAAGCGTTCTGGAGATGGGTGGCAATGGTGTTTGAACAGTAATGTGGATGTCCTTGACGCCCCTGCCCCGTATCTTTAAAAGTAGTTAAGATGGTGGATTTTGTGTTATGTGTTTTATACCACAAATGGAGAAAGGCTGGGGGAGGAAGGAGTTGCTCTAGGGAGAGAAGAACCTGGATTTCATTAGGTGAGGTCGTGGCGCTCCAACTCTGTAGAGCCATCGTGAGACAGTGAGGGAGCCTCTCTGTGAGCCAAGACAAGTGCTGAGATGTCAAGGTGGAAGGAGAGAGACCTCATCCTTAAAGACTTCGCTGAGCTGCTGACTTACGTAGCCCATAGCCCTTTTACTCTCAGTCTCTTTATTGTTTATTTGTAGGGGACGTAGCCTGGCTGACACAGCACTCACATGTGGTTGCTATGAATACTTCCATGTTAGCAATTCTACCTGTTCCCGTGGGTCTTCTTATTCCAGGCTATTTATCTGAACTTTGGACAACTGCTATTCCTATTGGCATAATCTATGACCTCATCTGAAGGCCTGGCCTTTGACCTGCCACCTGTCATGTGCACAGGAGGGTCATAGCTACTGTCCCCCTCCTTCTGGACCATTAGTTCTGCTTCCTTGCTACAAAAACCCTTCCATGTAGGGCTCCTTTGACACATTTGTGGGCACACAATGCAGGCCTAACCCAAACAATGCCTTTTCTTGGACCTGGACTGAAACAGTCATGGAAGAGGGTCTCACCTCCTGGGGTTTCCAGGAGTGTGCATGATGTAAGCCAGGAGCTGCTTGTGGCCACTGGCACACCCTGGCACTATCAGCCCCAGCTGCTGCATGCTGGATCCTGCCAGCTTCCGTTACCCTGGACCAAATAATGGTGTTTTTTAATGATGGCATCTGTAGATTGTACCCTGCCCAAAAACTGACCCAATAAGAACCATGCTAGAAGCTCTCACCCCGCTAGAAAGCAGAAGCAGGAAATATTGCTGAGTTAGTCAGTTTTCCACTGTTATGACAAAATACCTGGAATAATCAACTCAAAAGATAAAAAAGTTTACTTTGGCTGATAAATTCAGAGATTTTGGTCCATGATTGTTTAGCTCTGTTGTTTGGGGGTTGTGAAGACTGAGCACATGATGGCAGAAGTGCATGGCAGAGAAGGCTGCTCACCTCAGAGCAGCCAGGAAGCAGAGTGAGAAGGGAGGAGCCCAGCTCCCAATGTCACCTTCCAGGGCACAGCCCGGTGACCTAACTTCCTTCTGCTAGGCCCCACATCCTAAGGATTCCACCCTGTCCCCACAACCCCACCAATTGGGAACAAAGCCTTCCTTTGACATTTGAGCCTTTGGGGGACATTTAGTATCCAAACCATAGCACTCTGCCTTTATGTAATTGTGCCTGGGGCAGTTGTGTGTGGGGCAGGTGCTGAGCTGCAATCTCTGTCATCTCTTAGAGATGGAGTCCCTGTTTGTCTTCTTTGGAGATGGCAGGCCAGCCCTAGACCTCAGGAACTTTTGCAGGGAGGTCCAAGGCTTTTGTCTGGTTCCTGTGCATCTTTTTTTTTTTTTTTTTTTTTTTTTTTTTTTTTTTTTGTGGTACTGGGGATCGAACCCAGGGCCTTGTGCTTGCAAGGCAAGCACTCTACCAACTGATCTATCTCCCCAGTCCCTGTGCATCATTCTTTCCAAGAGTAATGACTTAACCTCTACTATTCATTCTCAAGTAGATTCTATAGAATCACACAGAAGACAGACAAAAGCTGTGGACAGTCTACCCTGCCCAGGTCATCCTGTTCTTCCCCTCTGAGTCACCAGCCCAGGCTGTAGTCAGTCTTGAAATTGACAAACAGCACAGCTCCCAGGCCTCCCAGCTAGTGCCCTCAGGGAAATTGCAACTGTGTGCCCTTTAGCACAAACAATAGAAGGAGGATTAATTTTTACTTGAAGCTATGCACTTGACATAAAAGTTCCCTAAAGAATTACTAGTCTCATGTTGAGAATACCTGTGAGCTCAGGAAGAGATTTCACACTTGACTGAGATTCATTTATCAGTTCCATTAAAATCAGCAGAGCCATTTTCTAACCCTGTTGATTTCATCTTCTTAGAAAAGAGAAGCTAGAAAAAGAAAAGAAAAAAATATCCCAAACTGAAGATAAAGTAAGACACACCTTCTTTTCATAAAGTCTCCTCCTGAGGTGTCCCTTGTGCCAATCCTAATCCCCCAAGAGATTTACTGGAGGAAAAGCCCATGAAGAGGGAGAAGGTGTAGCTGGGGAGAGACCTCAGACCCTGACCAGGTGTGAGGGCTGTTAACGGAGGGAGGGGAGGGAGGCTGGGACTGAAGGAGCCTCCACTAGGCTAATGCAGACAAGTGCCCTGCAATGGGCAGGAATGGCTGGACTCTCACACTGGCCATGCTCAATATTGACTGGGAGCAGCCCAGGAAAGCAGGGCCTCTGAGGAAACATGGTGATAGATCCTGAGGTGCAGCAGCTAGTTATTGTCCACCACCTCTTCTCCTTGCAACAGGTTCTCTTGCATGGAGGTGGCAGTGGTACACCCCATGGCCTCCTCAGCACCCCTCATACACCCCTTTGCCTCCTGAATCCCAACTCACCTGCTGCTCTGGCCCTCATCTTATTACCATTTCAATAAATGCTTCTTAGGCAAGGGAACACAGAAGAACCACAGTGATTCATTCCTTCATCCTTCATCAAGCACCCATCTACCACTTGGAGACACAAGGACAATTTAGATTTATTGTGCAAGAGACTCAAAGTCAAGGCCAGGGGTTCCCAACATTGGTGGCACATGGAAACCAGCTGTGGAGTGTTAAAAGTGGGGTCAGAAGGCTATACTCTGCAGAGTCCCCAGTTTTCATGTGACACACCAATGGATTATATACTTTTAAATGTTTGAAAAAGTGAAAAGAAGAACATTTCATAACTTGAAAATTATTTGGAATTTTAATTTCAGCATCATACATGAACTTCTATGGGAACATGGCCATGCTTCTTCCATTATCATGTGTGGCTGGCTGTCTTCATGCTGTGGTGGCAGAGTGGAGGAGTATGACAGGGACTGCATGGACCACAAGCCTAAAATATTTACTATCTGGACTTTTATGGAAGAAGTTTGCCAACCCCTGAGCGAAGGCACTGAAAGTATCCACATAGTTTCCGTAATAGAAGCTTCTTGGGGTCCCGGGAAAAACTGTTTTGGAGGCACCTCAGGTGAGCCCCTGTGTTCAGACACACCATATGCTAGACCCCACTAAGAAGAAAGGAGAGGAAATGACAGGTCTGTTGACCATCCTCTGCATTGCCTGCACTTGCAGAAAAGTTTACTCTACAGACTAAATTAGAGTAAAAATTACTCTGGACTACTTTGGAAAGAAAAGTTGTACTTCTCACCTCTCCAAGTCAATGAGTTCTTCCTTGTTCCTAGGCAAGGCCCAACAAAGCAGTTTCTAGCATTAATTTCATTCCCTCTGACACAATTTTTAGACCTGCCTCACTTTGCCATCTTTTATCTTTGCTTCATATCCTCCGAAAAGAATCTTGGACCATCTGAGATGTTGATAGAGTTTTAAAATCTATAATTACAGCTTATAACCCTGTTTGTGTATATGATTCTGGGGACTGAACACAGAGCCTCCTGCATTCTGGGCAAGCACTCTACCACTGAGCTACAGTGGTAGCTAGGGGTGGGGCTTCTTCTGCTTGCAGTAGATACTTTTACCTGATTTAAAGCATTTTAATTTTTTTTTTTTTTTACTTATTTTAAGATGTAGCCTCACTATATTTTCCAGGCTGGTCTTAAATTCCTGGGTTCAAGTGATCCTCCTGCATGAACCTCCCAAGCAGCTCAGGCTACCAATGCATGCAACCATGCCTGGTTTGTCACCTAAACAGAATAAAAGGTATAGTTTTGTTTGATTTGAGCCAAATATAGAAGAATCTTCTCTCAAGAATATAGCTGGGGAAGAACTTCAGTGATAGAACGCTTGCTTAGCATGTGTAAGGCCCTGGGTCTAATTCCTGGCACTGAAAAAAACATTATGGTTGAAGAGATGGAATAAATAAACACAAATAATGAATGTACATCTCATAGAGGCTTAAAATTCACCATATGAGGACCAGGGTCATAGCTCAGTAGTGGAGCCAGTGGCCCTGGGTTCAATTCACAGTGCACGCATGCGCACATGCACACATACACACACACACACACACAAGAAAGAAAGAAAAGGAAAATGCACCATATGAAAATATAATATCACACAAAGTTAGAGTGAATAGTAAATGGTGCTGGTGGGAGATGCTGTCAATGTAGGCACTTTGCTTTCTTCTCAGTTCTGAAAAAGAATTTCAGGCTGAGTCCACTTTGAACCTGTTAGCTTTCCCATAATCACCTGCATGCTCCTTTTGTTTCCCCAGCAAATGCTCTGTATACTCTCCATTATAGTGCGTATTTTTGTTTGGTGACAGTGTGTGGAGAACCCTCTCCATGGAAAATTAGTCTCTGTTTTTTTTTTTTGTTTGTTTGTTTGTTTTTTTGCGGTGATGGGGATTTGAACCCAGGGCCTTGTGCTTGCGAGACAAGCACTCAACCAACTGAGCTATATTCCCAGCCCTAGTCTCTGTTTTTATTTCAGTAATAATCATAAACTGTTTCCTTTACTAGTTCTAATAAGAAAACTTCACAATAATAGCAAGAACCAGCAAGTGAACCTGAGTCTGATGAGACTTTTTATAGATAGTGCTGAGGTATAATACAAAACCTCTTTTGACATTTGGATATGGGAAGTTGGACACATTTAAAGAATTTGCCAGCATAAAGAAAGCTGGAAAGGTTGGTCTTCTCAAGGACTTCAGTATTTTATTGTTGATCACATTAAATAAAATATTAAAAGACTTAGAGGATGACTCCTTTCTTAAAAATCTGTTTTAGAGCTCAGTGGCCCACACCTGTAATCCCAGTGACTTGGGAGGCCGAGGCAGGAGGATTGTAACTTCAAAGCCAGCCTCAGCAAAGCGAGGTGCTTAGCAACTCAGTGAGACCCTGTTTCTAAACACAATACAAAATAGGACTGGGAATGTGACTCAGTGGTCAAGAGTCCCTGAGTTCAATTCTAGGTACCAAAAAAAAAAAAAAAAAAATTATATTTTAGGAATTGGGAAGGGAACAGGGCAGGGGGAAAGGGTCAAAGAAGAAGGGTGAATGAATGTCATCAACATATTTCTATACTGACAGTTTGGTTTTTTCCAAAAACTCCAGGAGGTAGATATATTATCTTCATTTCATGATAAGTAAACAGGTGCAGGGAGGTGAAGTGACTTGCTCACAGATGGATGGGATGGGGGTGGCCAGTGGCCACAGAGCAGAGACATTTTACTGTTAAAACTACACTACCTCCCACAAGTCATCTGTCACTGGCATTCAAAGAAAGGGACAGTACTTGCTGGACATCAGGGAAGATTTCAGGGGTTGTGAATGAGGAAATATTTGCAGGCTTTTGCAGGGGAAAGCACTTCTGATAGAGGAAAAAGCATTAAAAAGACCTTTCTTGTTTCTCTTGGCTTTTTGTTTTTGTTTGTTTGATTTGTTTTGTTTGCAGGTGGAATCCCTCTTTCTAGTGCCCATAACAATTCTTTGCTTATAGTGGGCATTCATATGATAGTAGTGCCAGACTGGACAGATGTACATTGAAGAGATGCCCAGGTTCACTTGGTAATAGTTGGAGAACTGGACCTAGTTACCTGAGTCAGTGCATTTCTCTTTTCTAGTTAAGGTACTTTAATCTTTGTATTTTGTCACTTGCCACTAAAAGAATACAGCCTGAAAGCAACTAGTTAAGAAGGGGATACATCTCACCCCAGAGCCTTAAGCGGTAACCAAAAATCCTCTAACCTTGCTGTTGGCCCCACCTTCCTTGGAATTGGTGCCAGACAAAGAAAGTTGCTTTGAGCATGGCAGGGAGAAAATATCAGGAATTCCTAGGACAGCCAAACTACTGCTAGGAAGACAGTAAGCTCACTATCCACCCCCATTCCACCCAGTCTTAGGTTTGTCTGAGGGGGTCTACTTGCCAGCCATGTCTCCAAATCAGGCAGGCCCAAGCAGCTACATTCTTGAGAGCAGCTGCAAAGTCGGTCGTGCGGATGCCTAATTTGGAATCTAGATTAGTTCTTACATAAATGAAAGGAAAAGATATGTCCACTGGGATTATTTTCAGATGCATTCAAGAGAAGAAACATTTGATGGATTATGTTGAGAAAAGAAATTGGCATGAAGAACCCACAACCTTTTTAATGCTCTGGTCTCAAAAGTGTGTTCCCAGATTGTAGCATCAAAAAAACTTCAGAACTTGCTAGCAATGCAAATTCTTGACCCTAGCAATCTTTGTTTAAACAAACCCTCTGGGTGATCTGATGTCCATTTTAATGAGTTTGAGAGCCATATCAAAAGAGGGTAAAGACTGTGGTTTACTTCATTCCATCCATAAAAGTGTCTTTATGTGTGATGTTCTGTGATTTAAAGTGATCTAATTCTGCATCAAAAAAATTCAAAAACAAAACGTTATTATATTCCATAGAAGTAAGTGATAAGGCTACTCCAGAGCACAGGAGTATATAGCAAATGCCCCCCAATTAATCAATTAATTCCAATATTGCTGTTGTACATAACAGGAGTAGCTCTGGCAATGTCAATACCTGGTGGGATAGGAGGTAGATTTCTGAACATGTCTTTCTATTTGAGGCTTCTAAAGCAGAACTATCAGCCACTCACATTGTAGGTTAAATGAGGGACCCCTTCCTGCTGACACAGGAACATTCAGAAACAAAGGACTACCCGGGCAAGAGAAAGAATATTCTTCCAGTAGGCTGTAGAAGGGATGAAATTTGAATGGAAAAGGACATGAAAGGATGTGAGGATGGATAGGAATTTTTCAGATTAAAGTTGAGGAAATTTGCATTTTTAATTTCCGTCTTTTCCATTCACCATCAGCCCTCAGCTCCTCAGTGGAAGGGACTTTGGAGGGAAATGTAAACCAGGATACCACAGAGATTGCTAAGCTAAATGCAAAGGTGGATCCAGATGAAGGTCTCCGAACCTTGAGGGAAGGAAATGCTAGGATTCCCCAGAGCAAGATGACAGCTCTCTCCCACCAGCCACACTGGTTTCCCGGCTTCATGGTCATCTCCCACCAATGCTTCTGGACTTGCTGTGAATCTTGTCCTTGATCATCTTTCTGGATGTAATAAAAAGAGACCCTTCCATTCTCAGTCAGTCTGTTTGCTGACTTCCTAGGAATGTGCCAAGGTTTTACTATGGGGACCACAAAAATAAATTATTTCTTTCTGCCTCTAAGCCATGGAAGGAAAAGGCAAAGGTAGATTGTTAAATGTGTGGGCAACTTAGGACTGTGTGAGTTCACACAAAAATGAGTGGAAATCTAACAAGAAAAAGGAAAATAATATACGCTTGAAATGCCTTTCTGAAAAATAAACTAAGCTTTAGGGTAAAGGGGGATGGGTTTGATTGACCTCCACATTCCAATCAGTTTTCATCATTCCAAATCCACCTAAATATCTTTGTGTTATCTGTGAACAAAGTTGGTCGATTGATGATACATATGGGTCCCCTCAGTTGGGCTGCTGGACCTGGCTCTAGATGGAAATAAAGTTGATGTGGGCAAGTCCATCACTGGAGAAGGGGTGGCAACCCAGAGGATGCAGCCCACAGGCCCATCAGGGACATCATGGGAAGGGACATCACAGTCCCCTTCTAACCAGAGATGGAAGGCACCCTCACTCACAGACCCTTTCCTCAACTCGGTCAAGCTCTTCACCTCCCCTAAATTCTCTAAGTTCATATCGTCCTCTCTCTGCATCCACAGGGGACTGGCTCTAGGATCCCCGAGGATATGAAAGACCCACAGGTGCTCAAGTCCCCTACATAAAATCGTGTAGAATTTCTATATCCTCCTATATACTTTCTTTGTTTGTTTTATAGTACTAGGAATCAAATCCAGGGCTTTGTGCCTGCTAGGCAAACTCTCTACCACTGAGCTACATCCCCAACTTTTGTTAAATTTAATTGTATTTTGAGACAGTGTCTTGCTAAATTTTCCAAGGTGACCTCGAACTTGCAATTCTCCTGCCTCAGCGTCCTGGGCAGCTGGCACTACAGGAGGGCATCACAATGCCCAATCTATAGGCTATTCATCATCTCTAGATGACTTCCAGTACTGAATACAATATAAACAGTTGTTACTTGGTGTTATGGGGAAATCAGGACAAGAAAGGAAAATTGTGCATGTTCAGTGCAAGTGCAACTAGTTCAACATTTTCCGTCCACTGTGGTTGAATCCACAGAGGCAGAATCCACAGATTTGGACAACTGAGTGTGCTGTGCATATATGGAAAGATACTGGCAATTGCCACCTCGCAGTCCTTGAGGCTCAGCTACCTTCCAAATATGCCCTGCATGGACGTTCTCTGCACCACCACACTCACTTTTGTCTCTGACTTCCTGTTCAAATGACTCACTCTCCTACCTGGGAAGAGGCAGATCTTTCTACAGCACTGCCAGTTTTTTTGCTAAGTGCAACTCTGAACAATGCAAGATCAACCTTGGGTGTTGACTTCACAGCAAGGCTGGGCCGGAGCTGGGATTCACTGGCCCAAGCACATCCTGTCAAAGTGCAAGGGTCCTTGGAGCAGGGCACCGGCCACATATCCCCAAACACCTCATTGCCTGGTGGGGGGGCTCCTGGATCCTTTGGCTCCTCCCATCTTCCATCACATCTTAGGGCTTCTAGAACAGACTCCAGAGGCGCTCTTTTTGCCCTGTATTCAAGAATTCAAGACACTCAGACTGCAGAGTTGAGCTAAATTAAAGGAAAAATAAAAGAGAAAGAGAAAAAAAAAAGTGTAAATGAATAAGGAAGGAAAGATTTCAATTTTTGCTACCATTGACCTGCATATAAATAAAGATGACCTGATTTCCAGACCTTGTGGATTATATTCACAACTTCTGCGTGGATTCTCTGCCTCAAGAGTGACACAAAAAGTAGTGGGGAGAGAGCATGTCACCAAACACTCAGCCTGTCCTTCTGCCAGGGTGCCTGGAGGAGGGGGTTGTGTCCAGATGGCTATGGCAGGCAGCAGAGCTGGCAGGTATTGGAAGGCACTGCCGAGAGGCCCCACATTGCCCCAAGCAGATCCTTGCCTGAGCTGGCAACTGCAGCCACTCAGTTCCCTATCACCCTATCATCAATCATGAACTTGGAAAATTTTTCAGAGCTAGAGTTTATTATCAGCTCTTAATGAAAATACATGAGTTTCACAGAATAGTCTGAAAAGTACAGAGGGTCTGAATGCAAAATGGCAAAACTGTTTGATTAGGTGCAAGGGCCAAAGTGATCGCCTGATTACAGCTGGGAACAGAGTGAGAAGACAGGCCACCTGGCACAATTGCCACTTGGGGCATGCTGGCTCCTCTGCAGCTCCAACAGGGGTGGGAGTAGCCTACTCTGGAAAGTATCCAGAGGCTTTGCTCAAATAAAAGTAGTAAAATTTAGTAAGCTTCTATATTGAACACTTAATATAGAAGGGGCTGCTTTGCGACTCTAACTTATTCACTCCTCACATCAATCCCATTTTACAACAGAGGAAGCTAAGGCTCATACACATTAGTAACTTAGTCGGGGCTCACTAGGATTCAAATCCAGTTCTGTCTGGTCTAAAGTCTGAGCTCTTAAGTAGGGGTCAGCTAACTTATTTTGTAAAGAATCAGATAGTAAATATTTTAGGGTTCATGGACACACATGGCCTGTACTTTTATTTCTTGGTTGCCTGACTTATTGTTTTTGCAACTATTTAAAAATATAAAAACTTCTGGGCATAGCAGCACACACCTATAATGCCACTTACTTGGGAGACTGAGGCAGGAGGATCATAAGTAGAAGGCCAGACTGGGCAACTTAGTGGGAACCTGTTTTAAAAAAAATAAAATTTCAAAAGAGCTGAGAATGTGGCTCAGGGGTAGAGCACTTGCCTGGTCCTGGTTTCCACACCCTATACCACACACACACAGAATAAAGAGTAGAAACATTCTTAGTTTTCTGGCAGGACAGACCACCAGGTCAGTTTTCTGACCACCAGATAGATGTGGCCCATAGAATACAGCTTGCTGACCCCTGTTCTTAATTGTCAGACAACATGTGGCATCTAACTTGTGATGCTGAACAAGCAGTTCTCTCTTGGCCACAAGTGGGTCCTTCATTGAAATGGTTTACAAAGTAAACACAAAATTCAAAATTGGAAAATGGGAGGACGTTGTTAACTTCCCAGTGCTCTGAAAATTTTATGTAACTTAAACAAAAATTACAATGGAATTACATTAGGGGGAAGGAAGAATGGATAGGGAAAGGGTGGCGTGGTAGGAACCAGGCAGAAGAGTGACTGTGAGTTAAGTCTTTGCCTTCCCTAATGGGGAGTCAATAGATAATAGCTCAGACTGAAAAATATCAAGAAATTGCAAAAGAAGCATGTTATGTAGAGGCACAGATGTAGCTACCAGAAGAATCAACTAAAGTAATTGAAATGGTTGCCTCAGAGCAGGAAATGGTAGAGAAAGCACCAAGGATGCCAAGGATGCTATTGTTTATGATAAATCTTGTGGAACTATTAGACTATGATTATATATACTTAAATAAAATAAAACCCAATTTAAAAAATTAACTGGAAGAGAGATGATAGATTATTCAACAAGCAGTATTGCAGCAATAGAAGAGATGTTTTAATTATCTACAGTCTACAGTCTCTTCTCTTGCAACATCATATAAATTAGCTCAGAGGTTATTGGTAAATAAAGAGGTGAGTTCAGTATAATGTGGAAATGATGTTCATGTTCATTATTTCCCAGCAAGTTAGTTTGGCAATCAAGTAATAATAGCAGCTGACCACAATGTACACAATCTGCAAAGGAATGTAACTCTGTTTGTACTGCCTGTCCACCCCACATTTTTCTCTTGGTCTAGTTTGGTAACATGCTCATGGTGAACCTTCCCCAACCTCTGCACGCGTTCATTATTGCTCTACTTCACAGCCTCCACCTTTTCTTACCCTCCCAACCAACACGCTGTCCTCATTTTATTTCACTGTTAGAGTTCTATATTGTTGTACTATATCATTATTTATTAGGCATTTAAACTGTCTTTTCAAAGTGCTAGTAGCTTTATTAGAATTCTTACTATCTTTTAGTACTTTAGTTACAAAGTAGCTTGGGTTTGGAGTGGTCTTCCCTTTTGTGTTATTTTGCAGAATACAAGGGTCCTCAGGAAAACTTTATCATATTATAATAAAAAGTCTTATACCACCTTAATATTATATATATTCATTTAAATTCTAAACATTCTATGAAAAGCTGATTTTTTTAAAGCAGAGCTTACTTAAGACATTGTGATAGCAGAATTCTAAGATGACTCCCCATTTGGGGTCCACAAGTCATGTATAATCTCCCCTTGAACATGTGCAAGACCTACCAATATGATGAATATCACTGCTATGATGATATGTTAAATGGAAAAGGCAAAGGGGGTTTTGCAGACGTAATGAAGTTTGCTAATCTGTGACTTTGAATTAATCAAAAGGGAAATTACCTGGGTGGGCCTGACCTAATTATGTGACCCTTTAGAAGAGGACCTAGAAGTCAAAAATGCTCCTGCTGGCATGATAAAGCAAACCATCAGGAGTTCTATGGCTGCAAAGAAATGAATTCTATCATGGGAACTCAGAAGAGGACCTCAGGCCTCAGATGAGACTCCAGCCCCAGCCAACTTCTGACTTTCTGACTGCCGGCCTGAGACAAAGACCCTGCTAAGCCATGCCCCAACACTGTGAATAATAAATATACATATATATACATATATATATAGTTTTAATCTGCTAAATTCATGGTAATCTATTATGCAGCAATGGAAAACTAATACAGAAATTAATTACTTTTATTCTACTTTAAATTATCTTAATTTGGGGTACTGTTTTCTAAAGCAGGTATCTATAAGGGAGAATTTTGATTATAATATAGAAGTCATTATGAACAGCATGAATACCAATAACATGCAGAGGAAAAGATTTTCAGCACATATACTTAATCAGAGAGGAAGTAGACTTGGCCACTGAATAGAGACAAGTAGCCTCCTCCAAAATATGATCAACCAGTATATGAACAATCTATAGCATGCAGGATGAAGGATGGGGCAGGGCATGGATGATAGGCAAGACACTGTAGTCTTTCTTGTCATCCTGATGGAGATGCTGGGACAAAGAGGGGTTCCCAGTGTTGCCAGTTCAAAGTTGGAACTTTGAACACCTTTTGCCATGAAAATAATGACTCAGTAGCCTATCGAATCTACAGCACAGCACAAGTGACTGGCATCTCTGCAAGCTGATGAGAAGGAATTCCTCCCCATACTCTAACACGATTCCTATGTGAGTGACAAAGGAGAAGACACTGGAGCTGCATTGCCATTTGACTTTTCTAAAATTCAATAACATTTAGATTCGCTGGAATGTACGTGATAGGAACCCTCAGTTAACTGGAGGTTTGGCATTGTTTTTATTAGGAGAAGAAAGAGATAGATCACTGAAACACAAAATCCAATATCTAACCTTGATTGTTTAAAATGTGCCTCTTCTATGAAAAGTCCTAGGGACAGTATGTATTCATCCTAGTTTTCATTTCTGTTTATGACAGCCTGAATAGAGAGATAGAATGACCAAGACAATGGCCCTGGATGTCTGGACAAATTCGATCAGTAAAAATTAACTTCTGCTTCACGGATTGTATTTTGAAGGCAGGACAACAGACAGAAACATGTTGGAAAGATTATAAAACAACCAAAAACTGGAACAATTTTAGAATGATTGTCTTAAGAAATGCACCTAACCTTGGAGGATGATATTTGGTCACGATTCCCACATAGTTCACTATGTAATGCCAGAGAGAGCGGCAGAATCCTGCATTCCTGAGAGCTCCCAGATAGCACAGTGAAGTTGGGACCATTCCACATGTCAGATAAAAAGGAGAACGTAATTACCCAAATAATTTAGCCTTTTTTGAAACCTCTCAGTTGAAAAAAAACAGCTAATTACAAATGACTTATTTTGTATTCTGGGCATATTTTAGATCATGTCTGAATTATTCATATGAATTCTTCCATTGTTCATTTAGGTTTTCCTGTGTGGAACTACTCCAAGACTGAGAAGAAAGCATGTTGGCAGTAGAGTCCTGGATCACGGATGAAGGCCCCAGAGTTAGAGGGAAATCTCAGCCAACTCAATGACCAGAGACATCTTCATTTGAAGACCAGGCAGGTTAAATGCAAGTCTTTCTGGCCCTGTTGGGGGCATTGCTTTTTAGAGCCCAATCAAGAAATTATTTGGATTCTGTTGAATGCCGCAAGTCCAGTACTTTGCAGCACACAGGATAATAATCATGCTCAATTACAGCCTAGCATGTGGTTTCTGGCACATAAAAATTTCCCTGCATCAAACCAATCTTCAAGGAAAAGAAGAGCCTGTTTGGCACTCTTCCACACTGCTAAATATCAATCCCTAATTTAGTCTCCAGAGGGCTTCCAACATTTCAGATCAGTCGTCAGCTGCCATGGCATCCCAGAGCTAACATGTGAACTGATGGCATTGATATTTCCAGGGTACTTCAAGACCCAACCTGATTCTGGGATAAACAAAGGATTCTTACTGCCCCCATCTTATAGAAATGGATCCCTGATGAGGCAACATCATGAGAAATTAAATCAGAAGCAAAGCTCAGGGGCGACCAAACAGAAAACGACCCACTTTTGAGGGTGGATGCATTTTGATTTTAAGGTTTCAGCTAAACCTGCTCATTAGTTCCTTCTTACAAGCACATACTGACCAGCTGTTTCAAAAAAGAATTTGTGAAGCCAAGCCAAACAACACAAAACAAGCCCAGGAGCAGCAAGGTAGCAGATGCAGTGGCATGTGCTACCAACCCAAAGGTGGTATTCCAGGTAAGCCACGG
This sequence comes from Sciurus vulgaris, assembly GCF_902686455.1. NCBI lineage: Eukaryota > Metazoa > Chordata > Mammalia > Rodentia > Sciuridae > Sciurus > Sciurus vulgaris. Next base: position 87,630,241 of record NC_136463.1, on the reverse strand, counting down.
TTTCTCCCTGTCTGTGACTCTGGCACAGAAGATGGATTCCCAAGGCTGAAGCCTGAGATGCATTTTAAGAATCTGTTCATGCTCTACGATACTAAAAAAAATGTCAAAAACATTGGTTTCTTGGGTTGAATTGTTTAAAATGTATTCATACTCACATATTTCAAGGGACTCCAATTTGGACTTATTATCTGGGAGATTTCAAACTAACATGAGAAAGCAAGATGTGGTCAGATGCAGCATAATCTGATGTAGAGCAGAGGAAGAGGGATGATAACATGCTGGCTAAGAAATCGGCATTAAGTAAATTACAGATATGACCAGCAGTGTATAGAGAAATAACCATAAATGTTTACAATATTGAGAGAAAAATTATGCATCTATCCTTATAAAATGGTCATAAATAAACCTAATACACTGATTAAACAATGGGCCCCAATGTTCTATAAAATGTTATGTAGCACATAATAACCCTATTATAAATGTTATATAAAATTAATATGTGAGCTTTAAGCATCAAACATTTTATATGCCTTTATTAAATTAAGAAGCAATTGGAGTACCAATTTAGATGTCTCAAGATCAGAAAAAAAGATGTCAGCTTTTGAGTATCTAACCAAATCTTACCTTTCTTCCATAAATCATTCAGTAGCAGAGACATTCAAAATTATCCCAGAAATTAAACAGCACTTTGAAAAAAAAAAATACTGCAATTGCAGTTCCACCACTCACCGCTAGATTTTGTGCACCTGCATGTGAAACTCAGGGGCTCAGAAATCTCAATGGAAAGTCTGAATTTATCAGCCTGATTTGAGTAAATATTTGGAAAATAATTCCAGGCTGAAGGATCAGTACTTCTCATATTGTCTGTAAAATGAGGTATGCCTACAACATGTCACCTGTTGCAATTGGTTAGTAGGTGAGCAATTCTATGTGAGGGAACTCCTGAAGACCTTTTCTTCAAAGTTAAAAATGATGCACTCAGGAAATCTAGATCGGGCAGCCAAGAAACTCAGTTGTGAAAAGCATCTGAAAAAAGTGTGCTAATTTGAAGGGGCAAAAGGGCAGCTGAAAGGATGAAGGGGCAGGGGGCATGCATGTTGTAGACAGTGACCTTGGACACATGGGGTTTGGACTTCCAATGCTCTTGCAAATATGTATTCCAAAGGGAATTTGTGACTCTGAGTGGGTCAGACATGTCTCAGGAAAGACTGGTGTTAAGGAATATGGACAATTTCAACCCCAGGGGAAACTGACAACTGTTCAAATGGGTCTGAAGTTCTCTCTTCACCTCTCCTCCCTGCCCCCTCAAAAGTCATTCCTTCTCCTGACCTGTCTACATTCCCAGCTTCCCCCATCAAAATTTAACTGCCTATGTCCCCTCCTTTGGGGGCCAATTCTCACCTAGGAAAGGAGGACCAGCTAAGGTGCTAATTGAACTCAACAGGATATCTTTAACAAACTTCATTTGCATTTTAATAGAGGCCTTTGGGGCCTTGATAGAGAAGTTTATTATGAGACCTCCTTGACACTTTAGAGAGATAAATTAGGGTTCCCCTGGTATTTACCTCAAGGTTCTTTTCCTAGCTGCTCCTTAAATGTTTTGTTCCTAAACACTTCCAGAAGACTATCCTCACCAGTGGCTCTGAGCACTTCCCCAGAATTTTGTGTGTCACCCCCTTGCAAGCACATCCAAGCCACAGGAAGCCACAGGATAAAGAGGTGGAGCTCTTTATCCTATCTGTGGGAGGCCCTTCCCAAGACCAGCTGAGCTCAGCATATCCCTCTGCTACAACCCAGCACAAAAATGGCAATAGGGGAACTAAAAATGATCAAAACTAAAAAGCAGGCAGGAAGGTGAGTAGTTGACATCTTACACTCTCATGCAAATTCACACTGTGCCCAGAATCAACAAATTCTTCACAAGACACCTTCCCACTTGCAGTGTGAACAGATGCTCCTTGATCTCCCCAGGGAGAGTGGGGTGTGATCATATTCATACCTGAGTTTTCCTAGCTCTAAGCATCCTCTTGCCCAGACAAGAATTTCAATTCTCAGTTTTTCTCCTTCGCTCCACATATTCCTGGGAATCCTCCAGGTGGGTCTTACATGTGACAAGAGTGAGAGGGGCTTCCTCTCACCATAAGTCTGTGTCATGTCCTCATCTCTGGACCAATCGCTGCCCCTATGAGGACACGCCCTCTGACAGGCTAAGTCTGAGCCCTGATCTCAGCTCTGAAGCCTGCAGCCCAAGCAAGGAGAACTCCATATTTAAATGCTGGCATCTAAAGAGGGCAGAGTAAGATCGCCAAAGGAAAACAGGTGCACTGTTATCCAAAGAAGGAATGCTAGGTAGGAAAAACAAAAAGTCCACATTCGGTGACTTTGGAAGCCTCTCCTTCTATAAAATTACATCACAGTTAACCACTGGAGCTCTGAAGATAGGGGTGGGTTTGAGTCCTCATGGCTTCTGTGAGCTTGACAGATGGTTTCACTTCTCTCTCCCAGTTTTCTCATCATGAAACGGGGACATGTGGGGTGTGTGAAATGAGATGAAAGTAAATATTCACTCGATGTTGGATACTGATAGTCCCTCTTCCTAATTTATACCATGCCTAGCCTAGATTAAGCTGAATGAAGATAAAGCTCTTGTCTTTTTCTTCACGGCTGTTTTCCCATTCCTCCTACACAATGAGCAAACTCCTTTGCAGCTGGCTAGGTGCCAATATTTTTTTGAATGAATGAAGTCAAAAAGTTTCTGATGAATTCATGTTTTTCAGATGTTTGCTTCCAAGCCCAAGCAAATAGAACTAACCATTTCTTTCTCTTTGCCTGCGACCCTTTTTGTCTAGCCTTTATCAACCAGAATAAGAACCAGAATCTAGTGTGTCTCAACTTTAGATCCCATGGCCTAGTTTAATTCCCGATACTAGCACAGTGCATGTTGCTAAATAAAAAAGATTGCCTAGTCCAAATCTTTCATTACAGATGTTGTCAGAGAGGCCCAGAGAGGTTAAACAATCTATCCAAAGCCCCACAGTTTATTTGAGTGAAGACTTGTAGACCATTACCAATTTTTTTTTTTTTTTTTTTTTTTTGGTACCACGGATTGAACCAAGGGATGCTTAAACACTGAGCCATAACCCCAGTCCTTTTTATAATTTATTTTGAGACAGGATCTGGTAAGTTGCTTAGGGCCTCACTAAGTTGCTAAGACTGGGTTTGAACCTGTGATCCTCCTGTCTTAGTCCCCCAAACTGCTGGGATTATAGGACTGTGCCACTGTGCCCAGCTACATTACTCTTTCTTCTACATAGCACCATCAGGACTCTAGTCTGCCTCTCTTATGCTGCTATGTGTGAATGATCACACTGCCAGAAATAAAGGGAAGTTCTTGCTCCTCTAACAGGGAAGAGTCATCTTCAATATGAAAAGTCTCCAATAGAGCATCAAGTTCCAGATGATTGTTTAAGGATTGTTTATTTGCTGTATCCCACATTGGAAGAAAAAAAAAAGCATTTTGAGATTTTCCCATTACAACCTCTGCTTCTTTCCAATAGTTCAGATGGGGCTCAGACATTCCACCCATTTCCCACAACACATGCACACCCAGGACCAATCTATTGACAGCCAGGCCAGGTGCCTCATTGGGGTTGGAGACTGAATGTCAAAGTCTGCAGCTATAAATTGTTCATCTCTGCACACTCTTCCATCCCTTCTTCTATCCAAAGAAAAAGCTGTAGTGGGGGCAAGCCAGACTCTCTCCTCCCCTGACTATTGCTAAACCCAATTTCCCAAAACCCAGTTCACATCTATCAAAATAGGCTGGGGGGTGGGGAGGGGTAGAATATAAATCCAATATATTTGACAAGGGGGAATGAAGGGAAGGGAGGGGGCTAAGAAAATGAAAGACAGTGGAATGACTCTGACATAATTTTCCTATGGACATATATGAATACACCATAGTGAATCCCCCTTTCATGTACATCTATAAGAATGGGGTCCTAATTAGAATAGGATATATTCCATGCTTATATCATTATATCAAAATGTACTCTACTGTCATGTATAACTAAAAAGAACCAATTTATAAAAAAAAAAAAAAAAAAAAAAACAGGATGTATCAAGAACACATGCAAGATCACTTATGCTATTCTTGTTGAAGACCAGCAAAAGACATTCCTTTTATCTATTTATTTATTCAACAAACATTTCATCAGCTACTCTGTGCAAGGCACCAAGCATACCAGAGCAAATAAATCAATCACACAGAATGTATCTGCTGGCTAAGGCAGCTATATGTAATATAATAACAGCATTTGTTCCAAAATCCCTGAAGTAGAGCATTCTCATTTACCAAGTCTCCCAATCCCCCAGATACAAACACCAATATTTAACCCCCCCCAAAAAAAAGTTTCATAGAGCATATCATTAATAGCCTTTTAATTAAGAATAAAGGTTTTCTTTTTCATGGTAAACTTGATCTTTTGACTGTCAAGAAGGTGTTTTTCTTAAAAGTAAAATATTAGAACAGCAGGTGTCTTCGTGCTGCTATATAATATTATTAGAAAGAAGATTGAAAAGTGATGTGTCCACTTAATACCAGGAGGAAAGGCTGCATCTAAATTCGAAGTGTGCTGAATATTTTTATGTGAGAAGGAAGCAAAGCATGTAGGATTCCATCAAAAATCCCTTTTGCAGGAACTCAGAAGAGCAATTTTCTCCAGGACTCAGGTGCACAGCAAATATATCTCAATGAATTAACTTGGCTGTGCTTAAGCTATTTTACTTACATTCTCATTTGTAATTAATTCATTCATTTTTCAAGTTTAATAACCCTACCTTGTTAGTATTAGTTGGACTTCTGGAATGTTCCTTAGCATTCCAAAGCTCCTTCCTTTGAAAGTCATAAGAAAATTTCCCTGTTAGTTTATAAAAAGACATCTTGGCTTTTTATTTACCTAAATATCTAATTTTCAAGTGAGGAAACTGAGGCCAGAGTGATTTACTAAAGAGCACACAGCTAATTAGTGCTAGAGCCAAAATTCTTAACTCCAAATTCAGAATTACACTTAAAGAAGCCCATCAAATAATTGTATTCCTTGAAATTTACATTATAGTCTACCAATTATTAAGGGTCTATTATATACCATGTACTTTACATATTTTTTTTCTTTGAATCTTCACATAAAATCTCCAAGATAGGAGTCAGTAATGGATGCTATCAAAGTGTTTAAATACCATTATGTAGTTCTTAGGGTGTACTAAGTACATCCTACATATTATTTCCAATTTTCACAAAAACTCTGGAAAGTATCATTATCCTCACAGATGAAAGACCTGGGTCTCTGAGGATGCAGCAACTTGCTAAAGTCACACAGATAAGAAATGACTGGGATCTGGATGCAAAGCCTTTGTGCTACCCCTACAGTGCCACCCAAGTAGGTAGCAGTTCATACCATTCCAGCCTAAATAAGTAGCACTGAAGATTTCCCCCACTTAGTGTGCCTATTGAAACATCCCACAGCATGAGACAGCAAACTCCAATGACAGCACAACTGTTGAAAGTCAGCTGATGCTTCTAGAAAGGACTGAGCTCTCGGCTGAAGATACTGGGTGAGCTGACTTTGCACAAGGGTCTATTAGAGCCTTATCTTGCAGAAGTCAGGAAGATAACCCTAGCATTTCCTTTAGGAGTGTCTGGCGCCTTAAAAATAAATTCATAATAGCCATGCCACAAAATAATATCATATAATAATGATAATGATATGATATGATACTGATAATTACCATCTATAGAATATATGTCACACATAATGTGTTTTATATAGTGCCTCTATGTATTATAGAGATAGACCTACCTGCCTGAGAAATAAAGCCTATTTTCTATTCAGGACATATCCTTGTGTTGAATGATGGCGGTTAAGAGATTTCTTGATGAACAAAGAATTGTTGCAGGAGGAGGTAAGGTCCTATCTCGTTCTGTAGTGATCTAAATATCCTCTAATAAGGGGCCATTGCCATAAAAATAACTTGCCAAAAGTTAATTCTCCTTACATGCAAGTTATTATCTTAGTCTGTTCAGGGTGTTATACAAATTGGATGTCTCATAAGCAACAGAAATTTTTTCCTCATAGTCCTGGAGGCTGGGTGCCTGAGGTCAAGGCATTGGCAGTGAAAGCATGCTTCCTGGTGCATAGACAGCTGCCTTTTCACTGCCTTCACGTGGTAGAAGGGACGAGGGATCTCCCTGGAATCCATTACATAAGGGCACCAATCACATTTTTTATGAAGGTCCTCCATTGTTATCAAGTATACCAAGAAAGCAGAAAAAAACTAAAATCAAACTGTTGAACTGAAATGAAGAATAATGAAATTATGTCATTTTCAGGAAAATGGATAGAACTTGATACTATTATGTTAAGCAAAATAAACCAAACTCAGAAGGTCAAGGGTTGTATATTTTCTCTCATATGTATAAGCTAGAGAGGAAAAAGGAAAAGAAAGAGGGAGGGGGTTCTCATTAAAAGGAAAGGGAAATCAGTAGAGGAAAGCGACCAGGGGTTGGGAGGGGCGATAGAGGTGGGAAGTGCTGGAGAGAGATACTGGTCAAATTGTTTGTTATGCTGTGTGCGTGTACTTATATGTAACAACAAATCCTACCATTGTGTACAACTATTAGCACCAATAAAAAACATGGAGAAAAAAATAAAACAATGTGGGATGAGGATGTAGCTCAGTGGTAGAGTGTCCTTGGGTTCAAACTCCAGTACTGTTAAATAAATGAATATGTAAAAAGTTTTTTAAAAAATGCTGTGCTGAGATTAGACACAGGAAAATTTGTTGATAGGATGTAAAAGTCAAGTACAGAGACTCACAAATGCCCCAGCTCTATCATCTTGAGGTTGTGATCTCATGTGGGGCAAGTGGCAATAATTCAGAACTTGATGATCCTAGAACCGAAAAAGCCCCGGAAGGCTAGGTAGGTCTCCACACATCCTTGGCTGCTGGAGAAACTACAAACACGTGCAAGGAGACTCAAAGGAACCTGATGTAAGGAGAGAACCAAAGGAGCAGGAGAAATGGTAGAACATTGGGTGTACTTCCCAACACACACACATCCACACTCATACACACACACTTCCTTGTACTCACACACTCATTCACACTCACACCTGTATACGTTCACACATGCACACTTTCTCACACACATAAAACATACCACTCATACACACTTAAACTCACGCTATCTCACACCCATACACACTCAATCACACCCACACACACTAATGTACATTTACACACACTCATCCACACACATACTTACACACATTCTACATGCGCACTTATATGCACTCATGTGGTTACATACTCATACATGTGCACTTACAAACTGACATATTTGCATGCTCTCACAAACTCCCACACTTGCACAATTACTACATACTTACACACTTGTACAAACGCTTTCACACTTACATATGTACACAAGTTTACACAGTCATGCACACTTGCATGCCCACACTTATATATTTACAAACTCAAAGATACACCCTCATTCACAAAAGCACACTTGTGTGCTCTTACATGCTTATTCACACTCACACACATATATTTACACACTAACATATAATTATACACTTGCTACTTAATGGTTACACACTTATATACACCCTCATTCATATTCTACCTGCTTACATGCTTGCATACTTGTACACATATGTACGCACACAAATACCTAGGTACTTGCATGGTTTCACACTTGCACACTTGAATACTTGCATGGTCACATCCTTACACACATGCACACCCATACATGCTTGTGCACATGCACTTTGATATACCTGCTTACATGCTCATGCATAGTTGCACACTTAAATACTTGTATGCTCACATATTTACACAGTCACACACTCTACACACAGTTACATGCTTGCACATCCATACATGTTTACATACTCACACACTTACATACCCATTCACTCAGTTACATATTTGAGCACTTTCACTGCATACTTGCATTTACATAGTTTCATGCTTACACACTTAGGCACATATGCTTACACACTTACATAGCTACATACTTGCACACTTGCATACTTAGACGCTTACATACCTACATGTTCATCTTGCATGCCTACACAATCATATATACTTACATATCTACATATTTATGCATGCACACTTGTTTCATGATTGCATGCCTGCATGCTTGCACAATAACATACCTGCACACTCATACATACACACTCATGCAGTTACATGCTTATGTGCTTGCATGCTTACACAGCTATACATAGTTACACGCTCAAACACACATGTGCTTATTTGAACTTATGAGTTACATGTTTATGTACTTGCACACTTGCACACCCATGCATACTTGTATCGTGTGCACTTACATCCTTGCAGTTACATACTTCTACACTTACATGCTTACATACCCATAGGCACTTAAACACACACCTGCACATATACTTACACACTCATACATACTTGCTCACTTATACACTCACATACTTACCCAAACTCACACACTTACACTTACATGCTTCCTTGTGCTTTCATACTTACACACTCACACACTCACATACTTCTACACTTGTTCATACCTACACAGTTACACTCACACACATTCATACTTTTGCACCCATATACAGTCACACATACATGTATACACACACATGCACATATTTAAATGCACTCACACACATACACACTCATGAGCACACACACTCATTCACAATCATTCACATACTCATACTCACATACACACACTCTCACATCCATACACACTCCCACACACACTCATTCACACTCTCTCCAACCCATATGTACTCATACTCACACACACACACACACACACACACACACACACACACACACACACATACAGAAATCCCAGGTATTTGGGAGGCTGAGGCAGGAGGATTGCAAGATCAAGGCAAGCCTCAAGTTCACATGGAACATTTTCCAGATTCTATGCTAGATAACAAAATGATTCTTAATAACTTAGAAGTACTGAAGTCATATGAAGTATTTTCTCCAAACATGATGGAACTAAATTGGAAATCAATCACAGAAAGAAATCTGAGAAACCCTTAAGTATTTAAGAAATATACCTCTAAATAACCATTGGACAAAAAAGAAATCATAGGTTAATGAGAAAATATTTCAAACCCAGTGAAAGCAAAGCCAAACATACTAAAAGGTTTGAGTACAGTTAATGCAGCCCTTGGGGAAATTTAAGCTTTAAATGCTTACATTAGAAGGAAGGAAGATCTATAATCAATAATCAAAGCGTGAGCTTCAAAAAGGTAGAAAAAGAAGGGCAAATCAAACCCAGAGTATGGAAGAAAACACTATAAATCAGAATGGAAATCAATAAAATAAAAGAAACAAATAGTTAACAAAATCAAAAATTAATTATTTGAAAAGTCGAGTAAAATTGGTCTGATGTCCATTAGACTGACTTACAAATAACACATGCGTTACCAAAATCAGAAAAGGGGGATATAACTTCTGACCCTATAGAAATTGAAAGGATTTTCTGAAAATATAATGAACAAATTTATCCCAGCAAATTAAACAGCATAAATGAAGAGACATTTATGAAGATAAAAATGATCAAAATTGATCCAATATGAAATATAAAATCTGAAAAGACCTGCAATAAACAAGAAATTGAATTAGTAACTAAAAATCTCTCACAAGGAAAAGTGCAGGTTCTGATAACTTCACTGGTAAGTTTTATCAAATATTTAAGAAAGAAATATGACCAATCCTACATAAACTCTTTTAGAAAATAGGTGTATTTGTTTTCTGAGGCTGCCATAACAGAGTCTCACAAACTAGTTTAAACAACAGAATTTCTTGAGTCACCTTTGGAAGCTAGACGTCCAAGAACAACATGCCAGAGGGTTGGTTCCTTCTGAGGGCTGTGAGAGAAGGGTGTGTTCTTTGTCCCTTTCTTCGTCTTATAGAAGACCATCTTCTGCTTGGATCTTCACTTTTGTCTTCCTTCTGTGGTTTTTGTGTCCAGAGTGCCCCTTCTTATAAGACATTAGTCATATTGGATTAGGGTCCATCCGGCTCATTTTAACTTAATTACTCTAGGAAGTCTCAATCTATAAATAAGTTCATATTTTATGACAATGGCAAGTTAGCATTTTAGTGTGTGAATTCAGTCCACAATAGCAGGTGAGGAGGAAGTACTTTCCAACTCATTTTATGAGGCCACTATTATTACCCAGATACCAAAGCAAGACAAAAACATGAGAAGTAAAGTGTAGACCAACATCCTCATGAAAATAGATGCAAAAACCTTTAAAGAAATAATATTTGCAAACTGAATATATAAATATATTTTTAAAGTTATACACCATGACCAAGTGGGAATTACTTCATGAAAGTTAGGTTGTTTTTAACATCTGAAAATAAAACTTTATACCATATTTATAGAATAAAGCACAAGAGTCACCTGTTAATCTTAAACAGCAATAGAAAATATATTTGACAAAAATCCAAGTCATTTATGGTGAAAACAAAAAAGAAAAAACTTGCCATAAAATAAAAAAAAAAAATTAAATTTTTTTTTAAAAATAAAAAGCAGAACTTCCTCAACTTTACAAAGAGCTTCTTCAAAGAAGTCTACCACTATTTTGTACTCATTGATAAAAGACTGAAACCTTTTTAAGATCAGAAACAATCTAGCTATTGTGAATTGAGCAGCTATAAACATTGATGTTGCTGTGTTACTGTAGTATGCTAATTTTAAGTCCTTTGCATATAAAACAAAGAGTGAGATAACTGGGTCAAAAGGTGGGTCCATTCCAAGTTTTCTGAGGAATCTCCATACTGCTTTCCAGATTGGCTGCACCAATTTGCAATGCCGCCAGCAATGTATGAGTGTGCCTTTTCCCCCACATCTACACCAACATCTATTATTGTTTGTGTTCTTGATAATAGTCATTCTAATCAGAGAAAGATGAAATCTTAGAGTTATTTTAATTTGCATTTCTCTAATTACTAGAGATGTTGAACACTTTTTCAAATATTTATTAATTGCCTGTATATCTTCTTCTATAAAGTGTCTGTCCAGTTCCTTGGCCCATTTATTGATTGGGTTCTTTGTATTTTTGGTGTAAAGTTTTGTAAGTTCTTTATAAATTTTGGAGATTAGTGCTCTATCTGAAGTGTGTATGGAAAAGATTTTCTCCCACTCCGTAAGCTCTCTTTTCACGTTGATTGTATCCTTTGCTGACAAAAAGCTTTTTAGTTTGAATCCATCCCATTTATTTGCTTTGATTTCTTGTGCTTTGGGAGTCTTGTTGGGGAAGTCTGATCCTAAGCCAACACGATGAAGATTCTGGCCTACTTTGTCTTCTATTTGGTGCAGGGTCTCTGGTCTAATTCCTAAGTCCTTGATCCATTTAAAGTTTTGTGCAGGGTAAAAGAGAGGGGTTTAATTTCATTTCACTGCATATGAATTTCCAGTTTTCCTAGCACCATTTGTTGAACAGTCTGTCTTTTCTCCATTGTAAGGTTTTGGCACCTTTGTCTAGTACAAGTTAATTGTATTTCTGTGGGTTTGTCTCTGTGTCTTCTAGTCTATGCCATTGGTCTGCCTGTCTGTTTGGTGCCAATACCATGCTGTTTTTGTTACTATTGCTCTGTAGTATAGTTAAAGTTCTGGTATTGTGATACCTCCTACTTCATTCTTTCTGCTCAGGATTGCTTTGGCTATTCAAGGTCTCATATTCTTCCAGATGAAGTTCATGATTGCTTTCTCTATTTCTGTGAGGAATGTCATTGGGATTTTAATTGGAATTGTATTCAATCTGTGTAGTGGCTTTTGGTAGAATGGCCATTTTGACAATATTAATTCTACCTATCCAAGAACATGGGAGATCTTTCCAACTTCCAAGGTTTTCTTCAATTTCTTCCATTAGTGTTCTGTAGTTTTCATTGTAGAGGTCTTTCACCTCTTTTGTTAGATTGATTCCCAAGTTTTTTTTTTTTTTTTTTGAGGCTATTGTGAATGGAGTGGTTTTCCTAATTTCTCTTTCAGAGGATCCATCACTTATGAATAGAAATGCATTAGATTTATGCATATTGATTTTATATCCTGCTACTCTGCTGAATTCATTTAGAAGTTCTAGAAGTTTTCTAGTGGAGTTTTTTGGATTCTCTGATCATGTCATCAGCAAATAGTGATAACTTGAGTTCTTTTTTCCTATTCATATCCCTTTAATTTCTTTGGTCTGTCTAATTGCTCTGGCTAGTGTTTCAAGGATGATGTTGAATAGAAGTAGTGAAAGAAAGCATCCCTGCCTTTCTCCAGTTTTTAGAGGGAATGCTTTCAGTTTTTCTCCATTTAGAATTATGTTGGCCATGGGCTTAGCATAGATAGCCTTTACATTATTGAGGTATGTTCCTACGATCCCTATTTTTTCTAGTGTTTTAAGCATGAAAGGGTGCTGTATTTATCAAATGCTTTCTCAGCATCTATTGAAATAATCATCTGATTCTTAACTTTAAGTCTATTGATGTGATGAATTATGTTTATTCATTTCCGGATGTTGACCAACCTTGCATCCTGGTATAAACCCCACTTGATCATGGTGCACTATCTTTTTAATATATTTTTGTATGCGATTTTCCAGAATTTTGCTCAGTTCACAATAGGTAGATTGTGGAACCAACCTAGAAGCCCTTCAACAGATGAATGGATAAAGAAACTAGTATATATACACAATGGAATATTATTCAGCCACAAAGAAGAATAAAATTATGCCATTTGCAGGTAAATGGATGAAATTGGAGAATATAATGCTAAGTGAAATAAGCCAATCCCAGAAAACCAAAGCCTGAATGTTTTCCCTCATAAGGGAATGATGATATATAATAGGGACAGGGGTTGGGGGTGAGAGAAGAATGGAGGAACTTTAGATTACATAGAGGGAAATGAGAGGGAGGAGGGGATGAAGAAATGAAAGGTGGTGGAATGAGACAGACATCATTACCCTAAGTACATGTATGATTACACAAATGGTGTGAATCTACATCATGCACAACCACAGAAATGAAAAGTTGTATCCCATTTGTGTACAATGAATCAAAATGCAGTCTGTAAAGATAAAAAAAAATTTTTTTAAAGTATGGCAAAAAAAAAAAATCAGGAATAAGACAAGTCTGCTCTTGTAGACTTCTAATTAAACTCTTACTGAAGGTTCTAGACAGAAATAGGCCAGGAAAAAAAGAAATAAAAGGCATCCAGATTGGGCAGGAAGAAATTAAATTATCCTATTTCATAGGTGTATGTAGATAATTTGATGGCATCTACAAAAAATTACTAGAATTAATTTATGAAGGTCAAAAGATAGAAGCAAAAACCAATTGTATTTCTATATGTGAGCAACAATTTAAATATGAAATTAAGAAAAATATTCCACCCAAAATATCAAAAAAATGAATTAAAAATAGTAAAATATTAACAAAGAACTTCAAAACAATGTTTTTTAAAGATCTTAATAAGTGGGGAAACTTACCATATTCATAAGTTGGAAAATTCAATATTACTGAGCTATGGAATCAGAAAAGGTCTCCCTTCTATGTCTTCATGAGACTCACACATAAACAGATGCAGTAATGGCAAATGGCAAATGGCAAATATATAGAAACCCAGGCAACAAATTGACCACATCCATTGTATTTTACAGTTGATCAAGATAGAAAACACTGTAGTTTTTGTCCTTTTGCCCAACTCATTAAAATAGATTTCTTTACAGTAAGAAGCACCAAGGAACATTTTGATTTTGCTGTTATTCTGTATTGTCTTTTTAAGTATATAATACATTACAGTAGCTCCAACTTGTCCATGGGGAATATATTCCAAGACTTCCAATAGGTACCTAAAACTGAAGACAGTGCTGAACCTTGTGTGTACTATTTTTTCTATACATATATACCTATGACAAAGTTTAATTTATTAATTAGCCACAGTAAGAGAGTAAAAATAATAACCAGTAATAAAATAGAACAACAATAAAAATATATTGTAATAAAACTGCCAGCATCACTACTCTTGTGCCTTGGGGCTATTAAATAAAATGAGGGTTACCTGAATACAGGCACTACCATGACAGTCAATCTGATAACTGAGGTGCTGAGTGACTAATGGATGAGTAGCATTTACAGTGTGTACACACTGAACAAAGGGATGAGTCATGTCCCAGGTGAGACATAGCTGGACATCATGAGATTTATTTATGCTACTGAGAACAGTATTCAGTTTAAACCTTATGAATTATTTACTTCTGGAATTTTCCATTTAATATTTTCAAGCCATGGTTGACCATGGATAACTGAAATCTCAGAAAACAAACCCATGTATAAGGGGAACTCTGCAACATTGAAACCTTATTTTTACATTCACTTTTATATTGCCATATAAAGTCTTGTTCCTCACCTCTCTTCCTCCTTATGGATAAAATTTTTAGCAGTTCCCTTGTGTCCTTAAAGAAGAAATTTTGAAGAAAATAGAGGAATCAGAGAAATGATGAGAAAATATGTGACAATTAAGAGAGAGGAATAGAGAAGAAAATAGAAAGGTCTGAGGAAGGGAAGAGAATACGAAAAGAAATACATAGAAAAAATGAAAAGCCAGAGATGGGGAATTTTATTTGGGTCTTATGTGAAAGTTCCTAGACCTAGGCCTGCTTCCTTGGAGCAAGAACAAGAAGGCCTGCTTGAGTTAACAGTCATCAAAAACTCAGTTTTAAATGCACTGCATACTTCTGAAGTGGATCTTTTTGCTATAAAGGACATTACTGAGGCAAAGCCTTATTTGGGTGGTGGTAATGTGTCAATGTTAGCTTCTCAATTGTAATGGTTAGATGGGACAATGCCCTCTTTATAGACAATACTAAAGTATTTGGAGGAATGGAGAATCAGTGAACAACTTACTATCAAGTGTTGTAGAGGGAAGAGTATTTTTTATTCTATTTGTGCCTTTTCTATAAAATTGAAAGGATTTCAAAAGTGTTTAGAAGCTGTATGTTGATGGGTAAGACAACTTGATGTTTGTTTTGGGTTTATGGGTTAGGTTAGTAGGACCAAATAGAAGGAAACAGAAGAGGGAGGGAGGTATCATGTTTTTCTTGTAGAACTCCAAATTACATAAGACTGGAAGTCACCCTGTTTGCTTTGTAAAATGTAAACAAAAGCATTACACTTGTATGCTATCATCATGTGCTCTCCTCATCCCAGCTAACAGCAGGACTCCCATAATCAAACCAAATAAGCCCAGTGGATGTCACTAGGAAAGTTTGCTTCTAGAAGAAGAGGTAATTTAAGTAATTAGCCAGTCTTTATGGCCCTGATCGTCTCCCAGGCTCAGCAGGGTGGGAGGGAACACATGGCTGTCGTGGGAGAAGAGCTGTTCTTCATTTTTACACTCTCACCTCCTAGCTCAAGCCCTCGAACCGTGCCCAGAGAGGAGGCTTATCCTCAGTGCCCCTCAGTGTTCCACACAGGGAGAGGTTGGCGGCTGGGTCAAATAGAACGTGCCCACAAGGTTCTGTCTCATTTTTAGTTTTCATTTTTGGATTATTAGTGAAGATAGCATCACTGTTTTTCCAGGTTATAAAAGCACTCTGTGGTTGTTATTAAAACACATTCAGACAAATAAGGATGGCTAGAAAACAGAAAGTTAAAATTATTCATTATTTTCCCTATCAGAGAGACCTATAGCTTGTACTTTAGTACACTATCCTTCGAGTTTATAGAATTATAAATAAAAATATAATTATACCAAACAAGTTGAACTATAGCCAGTACCTGTACTTTCCTCTGACTATAGCATGAGTATCTTGACATGTTAATAAGTCCATGGTATCATACCATAGAGAAAACCTAATAGTAGAATTGCCAAAAGGCTTCTCCAGTCTTTTGTTGGGAATGCCCAAACATTACAAGAAAGCTCAACTTCATCAGTCATAAGCAAAATTCAAATTAAAATCAGAATGTGACGCTACTACTCTCACCAGAATAGCTGAAATGAAAGAGACAGATGAAACCCTCTGGTGGCAAGGATACACACGTCTGGGGGGCAGGTAAACCGGTACAACCACTTTGGAAAACTGGCAGTATCTATTGAAAGTTATACATATGTATGTGTATGGTTTACAAGTTCAATTCTCCCCTTATCTGCAGTTTTACTTTCTCAGGTTTCAGTTACCTATAGTCAACATGGCCTAAAAATATCAAATGGAAAATTCCAGAAATAATTCATAAATTTTAAATTGCATACTATTCTGAGTAGCATGATGAAATCGTTCGTACATTGCCGTCCTGTTCCACCTGGGAAGTGATCCTTCCCTTTGACTAGCATATCCACATTGTACATGCTACCTGCAATTTTGGTTACCTGATGAACCATCACTGTAATTCATTGCTTGTGTTCAAGCAACACTTATTTTACTTAATAATTGTCCCCAAAGAACAATGGCAATGATGCTGGCAATTCAGATATACCAAAAAGAAACCACAGAGTGCTTCCTTTAGCAAATAGTACAATAAGATGGGGGGGAGGGGGTAATTCATATAGATATTATTATACTACGTTATTATAACTGTTCATTTTATTGTTATTGCTAATATCTCACCATTTCTAATTTACAAATTAAGATTTATCATGGAACGTATATATAAGTAAAAACATAGTTTATATAAGGTTTGGTACTATCTTTAGTTTCAGGTATGCACTAGAGGCCCTGGAACTTATTCCAGCAGATAAGGGGTCTGCTGTACATAGAGAAAAGAAGTACATATACATGTATAGTAGAGAATAGGTATAAGAGCATCCATTCATAATGGCACCAAACTGGGAACGACCAAATGTCCATCTGTGGTAGACTGGATAAATCAATTGATATGTCTATAATAGGTAATGAAAACTGAGAATAATTCAGTAAAGAGAATGAAGAAATTACAACTATGCATAATGACATGGATGATGCTCACAATCATGACTGAGGAAAAGAAGCCACCACAAGAGTACACACTGTGAAATTTCATTTGTATAAATATAAAGAGCAAGTGAGCTAACCTCTGGTGAAATGGGTCAAGATATAGGTTACCCTCCTCTGGGAACAGGGACTGGTCAGGGCACAGGGGGACATCTGAGATGTAGCAAATTTCTCCTCTTGGTGTGGGTGCTGGATACATGCATGTATTCACTAAGCAACAGTTGATCAAGCAGAGCACTTAGGATCTGTGTATTTTTCTGTTTATGTAACATGTCAATAAACATACCATACACCGTAGTGCTACTAATAAAATTAAAGTGATCACTTTTCAAAGCCTGGAATCTATAGGATTGTATTTAGGTATTTTTCTCACAATCAAATTATAGGTATTTCCTCTTTTTTTTTTCTTTAATGCTACTGGAGATTGAACCCAGGAATACTCTATCAATGAGTTACAATCCCAGCCATTTTTATTTTTCATTTGGAGGCAGGGTCTTGCTAAGTTGCCTAGGGTGAACTTGAACTTGCAATCCTCCTACTTCAGCCTCCCAAGCAGCTGGTTTTACAAGTGTGCACCACATCTGCCAGGTTTTCCTAATTTTTAAGGAAAACAAAAACAAAACAAACGAAATAAAACCCTACATCCAAACTGTATACAATATTAGTGGGATTTCACATTTTAACCCTTTCCAACCATTTGACCTTTCTCCACCTGCTCCTTGTCATTATACAGTGCTCTATTAGGTAATAAAGAACATCCCCAATCCTCGGCTCCAAAGACCTAGAACAACGTTCCTTCCCAGAAGGTATGTTGGAATCCCTGAACTCATATGTGTCTAGACCAGCACAAACTAGGCTGTTGTTAATTGTACCCGTTGAGAATGTTAAGGATTGCCAGCTCAGCCCTACCTCAGAGCTGAGCCATTCATTTTCCAAGACGCTGGAATTGTCACTGCTGAGGACTCACAGCCAGTTTCTCCCCAGGAATTATTCATGGCAAAAAGGAAGCTGGCTGCTCAAAGTCATGTTCCTTCCCCAGAGCAGTCCACATCTCATAAGTGGAATGTAGAGGGATATAAAGTCCAGTCCCCTGCCTCAGTAGGGATGGCTTTGAAGGTCCCTCCCTGCTCCAGGGTGCCCTATGATTTGGCTGAAGACTCTGTTGCATTTTCAACAGTTCAAATTCCCCTTACACCCAGACCTTCTTTCCCTACTTCTACCCAGTTGTTGTATCTGAGAATACTCCTTATAAATTTCAGGCACACAAATCTTCATTCCAAAATGTGTTTCACTAAGACATTTGCTTATGAGATATAATTCAAAATACTGGTTGCACAATTCAGGCCTACATTGTCCAGGGTAAGGTTTTTGGAAAAAGCAAATCTTTAAGACCACAAATAATCTATAATTTTAGAGAAGGCAACATAAAGATGACCAGATGAGGAACCAACAGGAATGCCTAAGGTTAGAGGTGAGCAAAGTAAGTTGAGGGACCTTTACAAAAGTTGGCCTAAGTAAAACCAGATGACTTTGTCGGGAAATAGACATATAGGCTGTATACCAATTAGGGCTGGTTGAGGAAAAAAAGAAACCACTTAGCATAAAGTCGGTTTTTTATAGAACAATGACTGGTGATTTTTCAACAAATGACTGACAAAGATAAAGCTGTTTGGGGAAAATCTAGCCATGAGGTGCCAGACTGGTTGCAGGTGACATTAGCAGCTTAAAGACCAACATGGCAGATGTGGCCACATTGTGGGGACAGATACCATGTGCTCAGATTTCAAATAGTTCACAAGTGAGAACCATCTTTCTGTATCCAAAAGGACATCAGGGAAAAGGGGAATTAGACTTGTTCAGTGGTGCAACACTGAGCTCTTGAAGAAGAAACTATCAGCAAAATGCAAGAAATTGTGCTAAACCAGAGCTATCCAACAATGAACTGGACTTCTCTTTGGCAGAGATGTGCTCATATCCCTGGAGATTTTAATTAAGAGGCTATGTTGTAGCTTATCAAAGAAGAACCCAACAATGAATGGAAAGTTAAACTAGTTTAATTCCCTTTTAAGCCTGCAAAATAGAAAAGCTTAACTCTGCTGAGAAAGAACTGGCTACATTTTAATGTCTTCTAGAGACATGAAGTGAAGAAATGCTTTCAAGTTGCCCCTAAGTTTTCAACCCCAGAGGATGGAATGCATTCAGTCAATCGACCCAGTAGGAATGTTTGATGTTAGGGCATTTTTTAAAGCAGTGAAGTAGGTGGCTTGATTCTACTTTCAGTTGAAGTGAAAATGGTGCATGAGTTGTCTTGTGCAAAGAAGATAGGAGCAAAAAAAGTGGGGTTGTGTGTTTCACTTCCATCTGAAGCTTATTCCCATTTTTCAAAATGGAGCTCTCTGCTTCTGCCTGGCTTATAGTGCCTCTCCTTTACTTTCCAGCTCCCGTGCTCCCAGAGAAGAAAGGGGATCCATGCCAGCAGCAAACCAAGACCTCAAAGATTCCTGCTATATGACTACATGAGGGGACACGGGGACACAGGGCCATAGCCAGAAAAAGGTCACATCTTTGGCTTAGCTGAATGACTCTCCTTTCATTTTCTAGTTATAACTGAACTCATTCTCAGTCTTCTGAAGCAGCCACTAACTTGTTGAGAATGTTGCTGTGACTCAGTTTGTCTTAGAGTCTATCTATTGGAAGACAATTTTTTTTTCTTGAGTTAGAAAAAGACTCTGGCATTATATTATATTTATAGCCCATTTATTTTTATTACAGTTTTAAAATATAGTTTTAAAATATTTAGTTATATTATAGTTTTAAAATTTTGCTGGGATTTTCAAGTTCCATTTTATTATATCTGATATTCTTTTCTCTCCTGCTTCTCCAACCACTTCTCTGAGGACTATGATTCTGCATGGTTTCCTATTTGTGGAGTAGATATTTTTGGTTCATACTAGGAGAAAGATAAAAACAGAAGGAATTTGGCTTTTCTCCTTCCTCACACTGTGCACCTCTCTCTTTCATATGTACAACATTTGTTTCCAGAATGCCAGATCCATCGGCAGTATGTGTCAGACTTGCAGGTGAGCCCAGGTCTTCTGGTGTAGCATACATTGAGAAAGTTCAACATTCCCAAGGCAACCACTGGGGGTTTGTCAGATTTCCGGCCTCTCGGTCACATTTCTGGGACCACTTTTGTTGGTGTTGCAGTGCTAATAACCACAGGAGTCAGAAAGGGAAAAATAAATGTTCCATGGAGAAATTTACATTCAGGAGAAAAGTGTTCTTTCAGCAAAGGCAGGCTACAGCCACAGCTATTTTAAAAGGGTTGAAGGGAAAGAAAGTCAAGAGACAACCTCAAAAATGTTTAAAGAAAGGACTCCAGCCATAAGAATGGATCATCAATGAGATTTTCATCTCTCTCCTTTCTCCAAACTAAAAGAGAGATGTGAATTTGCCAGGGAACCATATTCTTTTCAAGGACACCTACATCCTGTTGCCTGGGAAAAGGAATGTAAGAACTTTAGTGTAAAGATACTTACTAGTAAAGAAATGAAACTATGGATTCATTCAGACTTATGTTCTTCAAAGGAGAGGACTTCTAGAACAGCCTCGCCTTTAGACTACAGGATGTGGAAACTTTCCTGTGTGATGTTTGCTCATTACTGTGTGAATGAGACCAAGGCCATTAGACCAGGGCCCTGGGGACTGTCTGCTGCTCTGCTCCATGGCCACAGATCACACTTCTAACCTCAACCAGCACTTCCGTGATTGTATTTGGTGCATTAGTAGCCATAAGAAACCATGTAATATAGCATGTTAGTAGTCACAAGATAGCCAGGTAAAACTATTTTATCCACTTCTTCCTTTATTTTTCTACAAAAAATTTCTTTAAAATTTTTAATATGTATCTATGTAATTGTTTGGTAGTGTATTTCCTTGTTTTAAGAAACAGTAAATCAATTGCTGGTGGAGTTGCAAATTGGTGCAGCCACTCTGGAAAGCAGTGTGGAGAATCCTCAGAACACTTGGAATGGACCCACCTTTTGACCCAGTTATCCCACTCCTCAGTTTATACCCAAAGGACTTAAAATTAATATACTACAGTAACACAGTCACGTCAATGTTTGTAGCAGCTCAATTCACAATAGCTAGATTGTGGAACCAACCTAGATGCCCTTCAACAGATGAATGGATAAAGAAACTGTGGTATATATACCAATAGAATATTATTCAGTCATAAAGAAGAATAATATTATGGCATTTGCAGGTAAATGGATGGAATTGGAGAATATCCTGCTAAGTGAAACAAGCCGATCCCAAAAAACCAAAGGCCGAATGTTTTCCCTGATAAGTGGATGATGATATATATAATGGGGTGAGAGAAGAATGGAGGAACTTTAGATTATGCAGAGGGAAATGAGAGGGAGAGGGGGTATGAAAAATGGTGAAATGAGACAGACATCATTACCCTATGTACATGTATGATTACATGAATGGTATGAATCTACATCATGCACAACCATAGAAACAAAATGATGTACCCCTTTGTGTACAAGGAATCAAAATGCAATCTGTGAAAAATAAACAACCAATAAATGAAAAAAAAAAAAGGAACAGTAAATCAAATGTGAACTGGAACAATTCTCTCTTACTTACCTCATGCATCCAGTGCCTGCTTTCCTTATGGTAATCTACTATTCTTGGTGACCTACAAATCCTTGCAGAGCTTCTTTACATATTTGCTGTGGTTTGAATATGGTTTGACCCATGTTGAGGCTTATTTCCTCAGGTTGGGGTGTAGGCATTTGGGTCATGGGGCAGAATTCTCATGAATAGATTAACGCTGTTCTCCTAGGTTTTGATGTCATGGGATTAGATGAGAGCAGGTCATTAGAAAGCAAAGTTGCCCCTGTGTTTCACCTCTTCTGCACACATCAGCATGTCCTTTTGCTTTTCTATCATGTATGGAGGAACACAACACTCTCAGTAGAGGGCAAGGTGGTACTGACACCATGCTCTTGAACTTCCCAGTCTTCAGAACTGTAAGTTGAAAAAGTCTCTTTTCTTCATAAATATCCCCATGTCAGCTATTCTATTAAAGCAACAGAAAAAGGACAAAGATCGGTAGAGGAGAGAAAACAAGGGATTGAGGAGGTGGGGTACTGGAGAGTGATAGTCGCCAAATTATATTTTTATATTGTGTGCATGTATGAATACGTAACAAAAAATCCCATTATTATGAACAACTAACGCACCAATTAAACAATGTGGAAGGGAAAAACAAAAGTATCTTGTAGCCTATGTACATGTATGATTGCACGAATGGTATGAATCTACATCGTGTTTGTCAGTTTTTTCACTGCTGTGACTAAAGGACCTGACCAGAACAACTGTAGGGGAAGAAAAGTTTATTCTGGGGCTCATAGTTTCAGTGGTCTTAGTCCATAGAAGGCCAGCTCCATTCCTCAGGGCTCACCGTGAGGCATAACATAATGGCAGAAGAGTATGGCAGAGGGAAGCAGTTTACATGGTAATCAGGGAGCAGAGAGCAAGGTCTCCACTCAGCCAGATACAAATATATATCCCCACACCGCGCCCCACCTCCTCTAGTCACACCCTACCACTTCAGTTAGCACTCAGTCCCCATCAGGGGATTAATTCACTGATTGGGTTAAGACTCTTACAACCCAATCATTTCTCCTCTGAATCTTCTTGCATTGTCACACATGTGACAATGTGACACACACATGTGACAAACATCTAAACTATTACATCTTGCTCTTCCCCCCAAAAAGTACTAAGACACATGTATATAAGAAATGGGCATACACAGAGAGACAAATACTATATAACCTTGTTTATATATGGAATCTAAGTCAAATTCATTGAAATAGAATAGAATGATAGTTATCAGAGACTTGGGGGGAGGCTGAAAAGGGAAAAGGGTACAAAGTTTCAGTGAAATAGAAGAAATAAGTCTTTGGCATTGGCCTCTTTGTGTCTCTTGGTCACCTCTAATAAATTAAAATCCTACAGGTACAAAGGATACAAGTATCTAGAATGTATAAAGAATTGTTACAACTCAACAACAAAAAGACATCTCATTTTAGGAATGATCAAAGAACTTGAGTAGACATTTCCCCAAGGAAGACATACAAATGCCCAACTGCACAGTACAAAGATGCTTGGCATCATTAGTCAGCAGGGAAAGGCAAATCCAAACCACAAGGAAGCATAACTATGTAAAATGTAGTTAGTGCCACTGAACTTTAAAAATGGTTTAAAGAGTAAATTTTATGCGATGCATATTTAACCACTGGGGGAGAAAGTTTTAAAAATCATTGTATGAGTGTTCTCCAGAGAAATCCAACCAACAGGATTTCTTTGCTTGTTTATTTATTGTGAGGTCTTGATTGGCTCATAATTATGGAGGCTAAGTTCCTTGATGAGCCATTTGCAAGCCAGAGATCCAGAAACTAGTGAAGTTCAAAGGTTTGAGAGTAAAAGAACTGACGGTGTAGATTCCGGCCTAGGTCTGATGGCCTAAGAACCAGGAGTGCTGAGGCCAATGGATTGATGTCTTAGCTCAAGCAGTCGGGCAGGGTTAATTCAACCATCCTCTGCCTTTTTCTATTCGAGCCTTCAACAGATTGATGATACCCACCCACAATGGGGAGGACCATCTGCTTCACCAATTCAAATGTTAATCTCTTCTGGAAACCCCTCACAGACACACCAGAAATAGCATTTGATCAACTTTCTAAGCATCCAATGGCCTAATCAAGTTGATGCATAAAATTAACTACCATAAGCATAGACCATAAACACACACAAAAAAATCACAATGAGATACCACTTTAACCTACTAGGATGCTACAATGAATACACACACACACACACACACACACACACACACACACACACACAAATACATACACTCACACACACACACACACACACACACACATATAAACAAGTGTTGGTAAGATGTGGAAAAACTAGAACATTAGTATAATGGTGGTGGTGATTTAAAATGGTGCTGTAGGAAACAGAACACTTCCTCAATGTATTAAACAGAATTACAACCTGACCTAGCAATTCTACTCTCAGTGATGTGTGTACGCATGCATGCTTGGTGTGTATCTCCAAGAGAAATGAAAACATATATTTTTTCAAAACTTGTACACAAATATTCACAGCAGCACTATACAGAATATCCAAAAGGGGGAAACAACCCAAATGTTTATCAAGTGACAAATGGATAAATAAATGTGAGATAACCATAAAATAGAATATTATTCAGCCACAAAAAGGAATGAAGTACAGATGTACAGTACAACACAGATGAACCTTGAAAAAATCATACAAAGTAAAAGAAGCCAGTCACACACACACAAATAAAAGCCCACACATATTTATATTGTTCCATTTACAAGAAATGTTTATAATGGGCTAGCAGGTAAAGATTGAAAGTAGATTTGTAGCTGCTCAAGCTGGGCACAATGGGAGGGTTGGAGATAATGATGAAGGGGTACAGGGCTTCTTTAGGGATAACTGAAAAAGTTCTAAAATTGTGGTGATGGTTGCCCAACTCCATGAATATACTAAAAACCATAGGATTGTATACTTCAAGTGGGTGAACTGTACAGTATGTGAACTATACCTCAATGAAGTTGCCACAAAGCAAATATAATCTCATTATTAAAGAATGCAACCTGGGGGAGCCAGAGATCAGCGGTGGAACAACTCAAGAGCCTATCGAACGGTCCAGCAGGTCCAGGGCATGCTCTGAAAATGTTCCATGTTCAACGCTGTGAATTGGAGCACATCATGAGCCATTTGTTAATTTTAGACCAGTAAAAATGTTCCAACCACCATATTCACCTGATTCATCACCATTTAACTCCTGGCTTTTCTCCATACTGAAATGAACTCTATAATGAAAGAAATGTGGCACTCCTGAGACAAAGAATTCTACATAGCAGATTACCCAAAGGTGATTTAAAATAGTTTTAGGCATGCATCAACAAGTAACACGATTAGTGGATCAAGCATGCAGGTACAGGAGGGAAGGCAATGCTCAAAGGCCATTCATCATCCAAAAATCATTGAAAAGCACAATTCACTTATTTTGTTGTTAACTGAATCCTTTAATTGACCTCATAAAAAAAGAACAAATCAATACATAAAAGACTCATTGGCAAAGGACATGCACATACAGTTCATGGAAGAAAAAAATGTATAAATAGGATTTAAAAATGAGCAAGTGTCCATTCTCTTACAACAGAGATGCAAGTTTAAACGCCCCAACTCCCATGTTTTCCCTGTCAGAATGGCACATATTAAAAAGCCTAAGGCTGGGCACAGTAGTGCTTGCCTATTATCCCAGCTACTTGGGAGACTGAGTCAAGAGGTTTAAAAGTTCAAGGCCAGCCTGGGAAACTTGTCATGACCCTGTCTCAAAATTAAAAATAAAATGGACTGGGGGGTGTGACTCAGTGGTGGGGCAACCCTGTGTTCAATCCCTAATCCAAAAAAAAAAAAAAAAAAAAAAAAAAGCTTGCTTATCTGGTGGGTTTTTACAGGTGATAAGAAATGACTCTCATGTACAAAAGTAAATATACAGAGTCTTTCTGGAAAGCAGTCAGACAGCATCTAACAAACTCCACACCCTAGATGTGGCAATTCCCTTTCCAGGAGTCTTGCTAGAAATGCACTTTTCTCTTTTCTGGGTCTTTTCTTCTTCCATCCTAGTCTCCACTCTATGCCTCAAGTGAAGTCAATAAATGGGTAATAATTCCCTTAAACTCTGCAAAATTAATTTCTCTTTGACTATAGGAATTGGCAGTTCAAAAAAAAAAAAAAAAAAACTAGACGCCTTAATAATTAAAGAGAAACCTTAAAAGTTCATCCTATGAAGGTTCACAGACATTAAAGTAATAAATGAAGCACCCAAAATACTGCACTGTAGGTCGGGTTAATAATCCTGTTAGTTATTCCATGTGGGAGCCTAACCGTCAGGATGTGTGCTACCTTAGCGCCCCCTGCTGGCCAAAGGTAAAAAACAAATAGAAATTTTTAGTGATTTTTTGGATAGCTACTCAATCCATTGCGTTTTCTCTGACTTGTATTTGCCTTTCCTGCTTACTACCTCTCCTCTCCTTAAACTCTCAACTCTTTCTCTCATCGGATAGGCTTGCCTCCTACCTCTCAGGAAAGATGAAGATCTGATATTCTTAAATTCAACTCCAAAGGTTTGCTTTTCAATAACTTGTCATATTCTCCCTTCCTTGGTTGCCATAGTTCTCTCCATTCTCCTCTTCCAGCGGGTTCCTTTGCTTCCATACTGCCTACTTACTAGGTGCCTACGTTGCACCTTGCTTTTGCATGCACACACAACCTGCTCTTCCTTCACCCACATCCCCCATTTCACCTGCACTTGCTTGAGCACCTTCATTCCTTAATCCTGGGTTTCTCAAAGGGACAACTGTGGATCATCTGCATACTATCTACCTGGCTACTTGCTGAAAATACAGATGTGTTGATCCCCTGAATAAGACCTTCTGGAATTTTGAAACCTAATTTTATAACAAGTCACACAGAACTCTTGTATACACACACACACACACACACACACACACACACACACACACACACAGGATATAAAACCACCCTGATTTTTTTTTTCATGATAATATCCAGAAATTTGCCATGACTTATAATCACCTAAAAAACTAAGTGAAAAGGACTCATGCTGGTTTTCAAGGTTTTTGGTACATTGTTCAAGTTATTTGCTGCCCTTACCTATAAGAGAATTAATTGTATTTCCCTTCCCCATTGATGGTAGACTTTGGCCAATGGAACAAGAGCTGTCACTTTCAAGAGGACACTGTAAGGACTTTTACATAGTTTTGTCATATATTTTTGGTCCCTCAGTCAAAACTGATCACATTCCAGGTAGGGGTTGTTTCTTCAGCCTGGACTCAGAACAAAGATGCTCTGGAGCAGAGTTACTGGCTGACCAAAAGGGAAATGCAACATATGGAAGAAATAAGCTTGTGGTATGATTGGGATTTAGACAGCCTGAACTTCTGCAGTCTGACTGACATAAAGTACTTCAAAATTTGCTTTTCTAATGCTAACTCTTGCTTGTTCCAACTCCAAATTGGACTGCTTGCTTTTTTCCACTCAAAATTCCTGCAAATCTTAAGTACTTGTTTACTTTCTACTCCTGCCTACCAACATCACCTCTGAAAATTTGACCTCAATCTTCAAAGTCCAGCCTTTCCTCATTTCTTTGATGGGCAGGAGCTCCTTCAACTATTAAACCTCTATAATGGCAACTACTATAACCCATTTATTTTCACTGGTTTTATATATCTTTTATATTACTCCCCCCACACCAGAAGTTCATAAACTCATTGAGATGAACTAGCTCATTCATCAATGTATTCCCTGAAGGTTTGCAAATGGTATCCATGCAAATATTTGTTAAATTAAATTGCCACTCTCAATGAGAGAACTGCTGTTTAATATACTTATGATGTTTTTAAGGTAGAATTTAAAGAAAATTTAACATACTCATTGAGGAAGCAAAATTAAGATGCTGGGAGAACTATTTCTAATAGCAAAGATGAATGAAAAATAGCTCAGTTTAATCAATTCTCCCCACCCATTTCCCTTTCCTTCTTCCCCATGCATGCATTCCCAGCCATCTGCAAAACCAGGCAAGTCTTGACCTTTAATAAGCCCAGCAAGTTTCAAGACCATCTTTCACCAAGAAAAAACTGTTACATTCATGTTACTGCTTCTATTGTTACAGTTCATATGCTAAGAGCAATGATTTTTCCCTTGTGGTCCAAATGTGCTAAGGTACATTCTTACATCTAGGAAAATGTACTTCCCCATTTGTAATTAAAATTCAACAAAATAAAATTTCAAAATACACTTAGTAAATTCCAACAGCAAAGTGCTGCCCCTACAAATCCTTGTAACAAGCAGAGTCCCTATTCTCTGGGACAAGCAGCTACCTCTTCTACACTCTCCCACTTCTATTAACCTAATGAGACATTTTGGCACTAATTTCAAAGCTGCTTCAGGTTTTTCTGAATCTAACTTAAAAAAGATAGGAGACATTATTTTTTTTAACTGCTTGTCAATATTATGCTGTGTGTTTTCCTACAAGCTGAAGGTGAAGATACTTTGTATATATTAGGGAGAAAAGTTACTTGCCAGAACACTTCAAATCCTTCTTCTGTGTCAAGGAAATATATTATTTTATCCAGCCTCTTCATTATTTCAGAATAAATACTTCTACCAAAAACTCAAAATGACACAAAAGTTAACATGATTCCTGATCTTTCCTCAGTATTTTCTAAACCATATTCTGTGGAATGGTAGTATCTCTACATATATGGATAGATGTTTAGCAAAAAGGCAAATCCTTGGAATTAAATATATTGGAAGCTGTCGGACCTCACTTTCTTTAAAGTTTCCTCGTCCTCTTAAAAATCACCTTCAGAATGTTAAATTTCATATGCAATGCTAAAGTAAAATGGGAACATATAAATACATCTTTAACTTACTCAATCACAACAGCTTTTGTTTGGTTTTGGAATGCCCATTAACTTAATCTCCTGGGACACTAGCATTGAGCAGAACTTGAATTGATTTCATGTAGGGTAAGCATAGACTGTCCACCTCAAATGAGTGTAAAGAAAAAAATGATCTGAGATCAAAATTCAGGTTACAGGATATACAAGTACACTCAAGACTGGATGTTTGATTTGTCACATAGTATTTCTTTAAAGACTCATTGTCTTCATTCTGGGATGATATGAAATACTCAGAGATGGTATTATTGACTATTTGTTTTAACAAAGGCAATGGTGACCTGCTGTGTTTTTGTTTAAAGGTACAATTTGCCTGTTAAGACTTTTCCTGAATCTTTGTGAAAGCAGTTAGCATTACATATTTAAATGTCCTTTGCTTTGGGGGTGATTTGGGTCTATATGGCTACATTTGATTCTAGAAATATTTCCTTAATGCCAATTTAAAACTAAAAACTTGCCATGCGTTTTCAAGATGGTGGACTAGAGGGTGGCTGCATTTCATGTTGCTCCAGGACTCAGGATTCAAAAGAGGAGATATTGAGAGACTTGGGACCAACTCAAAGCAGCCGGGTGAGTCTCTCCCGTTGGGGAGGTGTCCCACATGGGGTGGTGGTCCTGGAACACAGGGAACTTTGTGAAGTAGAGCTGCCCGGCGATACACCCCTCCCCCCACTGGAGCAGTGAACTCGGACAACTGGGAGCATCATAGAGGAGGCCGCGCAGCACAGCGCTGGGACTCGGAGCAACCACTGGGGCTCTGGGCGGCGGCCCAGAGGAGGGGCTAGAGGAGAGCTGTTTGGACTCAGAGCGACCACCCCTGAACACCAGGGCCTGCCAGGGGAGGAGGAGGAGGAGGAGGAGGAGGAGCAGCGCAGCAAGGCGCTTGGACTGGGAGCAACTGCACCAGAGCTACAGGCGGTTGCCAGAGGAGGAGCTGCATGGCGAGCTGTCTGGACTCAAAGTGACCGTTCCTGAACACCATGGCCTGCCCGGAGGAGGAGGAGGAGGAGGAGGAGCGCAGCAGGTCGTTTGGACTTGCAGTGACTGCATTAGAGCTGCAGGCAGCTGCTCAGAGGAGGAGGTGAGTGGTGAGTTGTTTGGACTCAAAGCGACCGCTCCTGAACACTGGGGGGCTGCCTGGAAGAGGAGCGCGGTGAGTCGCTTGGTCTCGAGTGGCCGCGCCAGAGCTCTAGGCGGCTGCCCGGAGGAGGCGTGCAGCAGGTCACGTGGACTCAGAGCGACTCAGAGTGACCACTCCTGAACACCCAGGGGGCTACCTGGAGGAGGAGGAGGAACGGGGCGGGTCACTTGGACTCGGAGTGACTGCCTAGGGCTACGGGCGGTTGGCAGGAGGAGGAGGCACGCAGTGAGTTGCTTGGACTCCTAGTGACCGCTCCGGAACACCGGGCAGCTGTCTGGAGGAAGAGGCGTGAGGCGGGTCACTGGGACTCGGAGCGATTGTACGGGGCTCCAGGTGGCTGCTCAGAGGAGGGGCCGCATAGCCAGGCGATTAGGTGCAGAGCAGGGTCCCAGGACCTAGGAGGCTTCTTGGTGGAAGAGTCACAGAGAGACACGCTTAGGAGTGGAGCGAAGGTTCCAGGACTGCGGGCAGATTCTCTGAGGAGGGGCAGCCTAAGGAGACTCGTCTGCGAAGGGTGAGGCTCCTAGGCCCAGGAGGTAGGTCCGGGCCCCTGGGAACGTTGCAGAGGAAGGCAGCCCAGCCCAGGCGGTAGCTATAAATTGAGGGGAACCTCTAGGAGGGGAACTGACCAGCGAGACCTCCCCACCGCGTGAGTCTTCCCTGCCGGGTAAGGTTTTCCCACAAGGACGGTAAAACCAGAGACACAGGCCCAAACAGGGCTTGCCTCAGCCCACAGCCTAGTTCCCCATTGGATGACCATTGGTCAACAAGTGGAGGTACCTCTGCCCACTAGCAGGGAATATACCCCACCTGAAGGCTACCACCCCTAGAGAGGCAGCTTCCTTGTGGAGCACCGCCCTATCAACTTCCACCAAGAATTCAGCCTACTGAAGGCTAAGAGGGGATATACTAGAAATCTTCAGGGACATTATAAGTCAATAGAGGAAATCTGCAATATCTCAGCGGTCCATGATACCTGAACAATATGAGAAAACAAGGGAAGAAAATGCCCCAAACAAATCTAGATGTTACATCAATAAAACCCAATGACAGCATGGCAGAAGAAATGACAAAAAAGGAGTTCAGAATGTACTTAATTGAAATGATCAGGGAAGCAAATGATGAGATGAAAGAGCAAATGCAGGCACTGAATGATGAGATGAAAGAGCAAATGCAGGCATTGAATGATCGCATCAATCGACAGTTAAAAGAGCAAATACAGGAAGCAAAAGATCATTTCAATAAAGAGTTAGAGATATTGAAAAAAAAAAAAACAGAAATCCTTGAAATGAAGGAAACAATAAACCAAATTAAGAACTCCATAGAAAGCATATCCAATAGGAAAGAACACCTGGAAGACAGAACCTCAGACATTGAAGACAAAATATTTAACCTTGAAAACAAAGTTGAACAAACAGAGAAGATGGTAAGAAATCATGAACAGAATCTACAAGAACTATGGGATATCATGAAAAGGCCAAATTTAAGACTTATTGGGATTGAGGAAGGCTTAGAGAAACAAACCAAAGGAATGAACAATCTATTCAATGAAATAATATCAGAAAATTTCCCAAATCTCAAGAATGAAATGGAAAATCAAGTACAAGAGGCTTATAGGACTCCAAATACAGAAAATTACAACAGACCCACACCAAGGCACATTATTATGAAAATACCTAACATACAAAATAAAGACAGAATTTTAAAGGCTGTGAGAGAAAAGAACCAAATTACATTCAGGGGGAATCCACTACGGATATCAGCAGATTTTTCAATCCAGACCCTAAAAGCTAGAAGGGCCTGGAACAACATTTT
Source organism: Sciurus vulgaris (assembly GCF_902686455.1). Classification (NCBI taxonomy): domain Eukaryota; kingdom Metazoa; phylum Chordata; class Mammalia; order Rodentia; family Sciuridae; genus Sciurus; species Sciurus vulgaris. Next base: position 87,598,646 of record NC_136463.1, on the reverse strand, counting down.
TCAAGCTCTGAAAGAAAATGGATGCCAACCAAGAATCTTATACCCAGCAAAACTTACCTTCAAATTTGACGATGAAATAAAATCCTTCCATGATAAACAACAGCTAAAAGAATTTACAAAAAGAAAGCCAGCATTACATAACATTCTCAGCAAAATATTCCATGAGGAAGAGATGAAAAACAAAGAAGCAAATCAGCAAAGGGAGGAATTATCCTAAAGGAATTGTCAAATAAAGGAGGAACCAAGTTGTGTCAAATAAATAAATAAAATTTAAAAAATGAACCAAATGACCGGGAAACCAAATCATATCTCAATAATAACCCTGAATGTTAATGGCCTGAATTCATCAATCAAAAGACATAGACTGGCAGATTGGATTAAAAAGAAAGATCCAACAATATATTGCCTGCAGGAGACTTACCTCATAGAAAAAGATACTCATAGACTAAAGGTGAAAGGATGGGGAAAAACATACCATGCACATGGACTCAGCAAAAAACCTGGAGTATCCATCCTCATTTCAGATAATGTGGACTTCAAGCAAAAGTTAGAGAGATAAAGAAGGACATTTCATACTGCTTAAGGGAAGCATAAATCAGCAAGATATAACAATCATAAACATCTATGCCCCAAACAGTGGCTCATCCATGTATGTCAAACAAATCCTTCTCAATTTCAGAAACCAAATAGACCATAACACAATAATACTAGGTGATTTTAACACACCTCTCTCACCACTGGACAGATCTTCCAAACAAAAATTGAACAAAGATCTCAACAACACAATCAATAACTTAGACTTAAGCGACATTTATAGAATATACCATCCAACCAAGAGCGAATACACTTTCTTCTCAGCAGTACATGGATCCTTCTCTAAAATAGACCATATATTATGCCACAAAGCTAGTGTTAGCAAATACAAGAAGATAGAGACACTACCTTGTATTCTATCAGATCATAATGGATTGAAGTTAGAAATAAATGAAAGAGTAAAACACAGAAACTATTCCAACACCTGGAGACTAAACAATATGATATTATATGATGAATGGATAACAGAAGATATTAGGAAGGAAATCAAAAAATTCTTAGAGGTAAATGAGAACAAAGAAACATCATATCAAAATCTCTGGGACACTAAGAAAGCAGTACTTAGAGGGAAATTTATTTCATGGAGTGCATTTAATAAAAGAAGTAAAACTCAACAAATAAACGACCTAACACTACAGCTCAAAGCCCTAGAAAAAGAAGAACAGACTAGCACCAAAAGTAGTAGAAGACAGGAAATAGTTAAACTCAGAGCTGAAATCAACGAAATTGAAACAAAAGAAACAATACAAAAAATTGACAAAATAAATAGTTGGTTCTTCGAAAAAATAAACAAAATTGATAAACCTTTAGCCACACTAACAAAGAGAAGACGAGAGAAAACCCAAATCACTAAAATTCGGAATGAACAAGGAAATATCACAACAGACACGACTGAAATACAAAACATAATTAGAAGCTATTTTGAAAATCTCTACTCCAACAAAATAGAAAATTTTGAAGACATCAACAGGTTTCTAGAGACATATGAATTGCCTAAACTGAACGAGGAGGACATACACAACTTAAATAGACCAATTTCAAGTATTGAAATAGAAGAGGTCATCAAAAGCCTACCAACAAAGAAAAGTCTGGGACCAGATGGGTTCTCAGCCGAGTTCCACAAAACCTTTAAAGAAGAGCTCATTCCAATACTTCTCAAAGTATTCCATAAAATAGAAGAGGAGGGAACCCTCCCAAACTCATTCTATGAAGCCAATATCACACTGATACCTAAACCAGACAGAGAGTCATCAAGGAAAGAAAATTTCAGACCAATATCCTTAATGAACATCGATGCAAAAATTCTCAACAAAATTTTAGCAAATCGCATACAAAAATATATTAAAAAGATAGTGCACCATGATCAAGTGAGTTTCATCCAAGGGATGCAAGGGTGGTTCAACATCCGGAAATCAATAAATGTAATTCACCATATCAATAGACTTAAAGTTAAGAATCACATGATTATTTCAATAGATGCAGGAAAAGCATTTGATAAAATACAGCATCACTTCATGCTCAAAACACTAGAAAAAATAGGGATAGTGGGAACATTCCTTAACATTGTAAAGGCCATTTATGCTAAGCCCATGGCTAATATCATTCTAAATGGTGAAAAACTGAAAGCATTCCCCCTAAAAACTGGATCAAGGCAGGGATGCCCTCTTTTACCACTTCTATTCAACATTGTCCTTGAAACTCTAGCCAGAGCAATTAGATAGACCAAAGAAATTAAAGGGATACGAATAGGAAAAGAAGAACTCAAACTATCCCTATTTGCTGATGATATGATTATATACTTAGAGGAACCAGGAAATTCCACCAGAAAACTTTTAGAACTCATAAGTGAATTCAGTAAAGTAGCAGGTTACAAGATCAATGCTCATAAATCCAATGCATTTTTATACATAAGTGATGAATCTTTGGAAAAAACAATCAGGAAAACTACCCCATTCACAATAGCCTCGAAAAAAATAAAATACTTGGGAATCAATCTCACAAAAGAGGTGAAAGACCTCTACAATGAGAACTACAGTATACTAAAGAAAGAAATTAAAGAAAACCTTAGAAGATGGAAAGATCTCCCATGTTCTTGGAAAGGAAGAATTAATATTGTCACAATGGCCATACTACCATAAGTGCTATACAGATTCAATGCAATTCCAATTAAAATCCCAATGATGTACCTTACAGAAATAGAGCAAGCAATTATGAAATTCATCTGGAAGAATAAGAAACCCAGAATAGCTAAAGCAATCCTTAGCAGGAAGAGTGCAACAGGGGATATCGCAATACCAGATCTTCAACTCTACTACAAAGCAATAGTAACAAAAACGGCATGGTATTGGCACCAAAATAGAAAGGTAGATCAATAGTACAGAATAGAGGACACGGACACAAACCCAAATAAATACGATTTTCTTGTACTAGACAAAGGGGCCAAAAATATGCAATGGAGAAAAAATAACCTCTTCAAGAAAAAGTGCTGGGAGAATTGGAAATCCATGTGCAACAGAATGAAACTAAACCCATATCTCTCACCATGCACGAAACTAAACTCAAAATGGATTAAGGACCTTGGAATCAGACCAGAGACCCTGCAAATTATAGAAGGAAAAGTAGTTCCAGATCTTCAACATGTCGGCTTAGGACCAGACTTCCTCAATAGGACTCCCATAGCACAGGAAATAAAAGCAAGAATCAATAACTGGGATAGATTCAAACTAAAAAGCTTTCTCTCAGCAAAGGAAACTATCAGCAATGTGAAGAAAGAGCCTACAGAGTGGGAGAAAATCTTTGCCACTCATACTTCAGATAGAGCACTAATCTCCAGAATATATAAAGAACTCTAAAAACTCTACACCAAGAATGCAAATAATCCAATCGACAAATGGGCTAAGGAAATGAATAGACACTTCACAGAAGAAGATCTACAAGCAATCAACAAACATATGGAAAAATGTTCAACTTCTCTAGTAATAAGAGAAATGCAAATCAAAACCACCCTAAGATTCCATCTCACCCCAATTAGAATGGCCATTATCAAGAGTACAAGCAACAACAAGTGTTGGCGAGGATGTAGGGAGAAAGGTACACTCATACATTGCTGCTGGGGCTGAAAATTAGTGCAGCCACTCTGGAAAGCAGTGTGGAGATTCCTTAGAAAACTTGGAGTGAACCACCATTTGACCCAGCTATCTCACTCCTTGGCCTATACCCAAAGAACTTAAAATCAGCATACTACAGAGATACAGCCACATCAATGTTCATAGCTGCTCAATTCACTATAGCCAGATTGTGGAACCAACCTAGATGTCCTTCAGTTGATGAATGGATAAAGAAACTGTGGTATATATAGACAATGGAATATTACTCAGCCATAAAGAATAATAAAATTATGGCTTTTGCAGGCAAATGGATGAAATTGGAGAATATCATGCTAAATCTCAATCTTCAAAAAACCAAAGGACGAATGATATCGCTAATAAGTGGATGAGGACACATAATGGGGGGAGGGAAGGTTAGTGTTAGAGTTAGGGTTAGGGAGGGGGGCAAGAATGGAGGAAGGAAGTACTGTATAGAGGGTAAAGAGGGGTGGGAGAGGTGGGGGGAAGGGAAAAAATAACAGAATGAATCAAACAACATTACCCTATGTAAATTTATGATTACACAAATGGTATGCCTTTACGCCATGTACAAACAGAGAAACAACATGTATCCCATTTGTTTACAATAAAAAAAAAAAGAAAAAAAAAAAAACTTGCCATGGCTTGTAAAGATCTAAAGAACTAAATGCAAAGGACTCATGCTGTTTTTCAGGTTTTTGGTACACTGTTCAAGGTGTTTGCTGCCCTTTCCTATAAGAGAATTGATTGCATTTCCCTTCCCCATTGCTTGATTTTTGTTACCTAACAATAACACGAGTCTTTGGAGGGAGAATTTGGGCCAAGAGAGAGCAGGCTGGAGCAACCTGGTCTTCACTTCCACTTGAAATAACCTACTGTATTATGTCAGCTCCAGGAGAAAAAGAGGGCTCTTAACACCAATCAAAAGACTTGGAGTTGCTGGCCTTTATGGAAGTACACAAGTACAGTAATATAAAGACCCTAGATTGGATGTCGGAAAGCAAATTTTGATAGTGGCCTAATTGTCAAGAAACAGTGTTCATTAAGGTACTCACATACTTTGTTTAAATTGTGACACTTCTGAAAGTAAAATGGGGCACTATTAATGCTTACACCAGGAGAAGAGAGGACAAAAGATGTAAACTTTGACTATCCTTAGCAAACTGGGACATGACATCACCTTATTTCTGCCACTAGACACACTCTAGAGATGCTTCTAGTAGTTTAAGAATAATGCTATGATCAATGAACTAGCTTTAAATTTTTATCTTTAAACCCTACATATTAGGGTTAACAAATTATGAGATGCAATTTAAAAATAATTAGTGGATAAAAAAAAGAAGTTTCAAGTAACAAGAACAAGAATTTAAGAACACTATTTCCTTAAGATTTTAATTTTCTTTCTTTCATGAATCTTTTAAGAAAGGAATTAAGAAATCATTCTTACTTCCTCATTCCCAACACTTCCTTGAATACATTATCTCAAATGCATTTTCCTCTTTTCAATCACTAAAAAATATTTTTCTTCCATATTTGTTTGAATTTAAAAAGGTGATACCATCCCTATTTCCTGAGCCCAATGGATGGTGAGGAGGAAAATAAAAAGGAGGGAGGTGGGGAATAAGTAGAAGAGGAGGAGGAACAGAAAAGAGAAATGGATGTCCAAGGCAGAAAATCGCCTCTAATTCTACTTTCTGCATTTGAAATGGTCAAAAAACAATCTTAGTTCTAGAATATTCCTTGAAACTGTGACATCTTCACAAGCTGTGATTCTTTTAATGGTTGTCTTTACAACGTGGTTCCCAATGTAAGCTAGACACTGTCTGGGCCAGTTCTGGACCTGCTTCACCTGAGATCTTCTCCTGATTCACTCTATCTCAAGGAAGTGGGGCTCCTATGCCAGCTGGCTTCGAGGAAGGTCCTGTCAATATGAACTGGGGGAAGAAGGAAAAACTAGAATATTTCTTCCCCTCCTCTTTTGCCTTGGTTGTCTTGCCCCGAAGGCTCCTGCTCGCACTGCTGTGGAGCCCCTTGCTCTGGGCAATCCTGGTCTTGGGCTTTCTGAACTCTTCTTTCCTTTGCTCCTCTAGCCCAACAGCATTGGCTTTCTGCTACTGCTAATATTTATTTGAGTGCTCTTTACTCTTTTGCTTGTCCTGTCAGCTCTCTCAATACCTGAGCCATCAATTTTGTTTTAAATTCCCCATGTTTAAAATAAAAGTAGCCAACCACCTCCGTGGAAGCCTAACTGCTGTAATAATCAATAAAATGGTGAGTTATTCCAACTCTGGAGGAAAAACTCACTGGAAGGGCCTTATCATGAGATGGAATGCAGATCTACATGGAACTTTTCCTAGAGTAATTTAATTATTAAAAGTTTCACCTTTTATGTTGAATTTGGACCTCAAAATTCATAAGATGCAACTAACTGCATTCAATGTTTGGTTTCTCAAAGCTGAAGATGCACTCCTCAGGAAGATCTACTTTATCAAATATCAGAGCTACATGTTAGAGGTTAAGTCATAGAAGAATGGAAGTGTTTTGATAAAAGGAAACATTAGAAGTCAAATTATTGTTTGCCCAAAAATAGTTATTAAGTTTTTACATATTTTTACTGATAGAAAATACTGTGAAATTTACAAATGATTATGTACAAATAATGTATTAAAATAACTCATACAAATATTTCACATTTGGCTATTCATAGTCTGTAAAATAATGCTTCCCACATTATACATATAAAAATAAGCAATGCTTCAAATTACATCCCAAACCAGCACAGGTTTGGCCCTACATCAGGAGCTAACTAGGAAAATTTAAGTAGCAATTAAAAATAATTTTAAAAAATCATTTAAATTTTAAATCCCCAGAATCTGAAAATATTCATCTTATTAAGTAGATGAGGAATAAAATTGTATTTAAAAAAAAATTAAGGTAAAAATCTACATTAAATTACTCACACCAAAGCAATAAATATCTCAAACACTGTTTTATCATACACATTTCATCTTTCTAAAGTACTCTTTCATTACCTCTGACCTTTTGGGTCTGGTAATTGAGTTGACTTGATTTCTGTACTAACCATCACTATTCCTAGAAGTATTTGCATATAGCTACTGATTACTCAATATAGACCTATCAGATAAAATTTATGCTGTAACTTGACCAGAATGATGCATTCTTGTCTTACATGAATCACAGTATGTCAATACTTGACAACTCCAGCTTTAATTTACTAGTCAAAGGGAATTAACAATATGCTAAAAAAACTGATATGTTTCCTACATCAAAAACCTTCAAAAGATTTACAAGATGATTACAAACAAATGCAAACTAGGTCTCACACAAATATTGTTATCTAGCCTTTATTACTAATTTTAAGACTCAAAACTTTTCCCCTACATTGTATCCTGGCATTTATTTAATTTTTTTGGCATTATTAGATATTTCATGTTATACTAATAAACAGAAGCATTTTTAATGTCCATCTATATTCATTGTAGACTCTGCTCATTTTTAAAAGAACATATTCCAAATGTAATCACAGTGTCCAATGTGTGGGGAAAGCCTCCCGTTCAAGCCACTGATACTCTTTCTGCAGACACCCAGCAGTCAATACTTCAAAGAGACCATTCTGGATGGATATAAATACTTCACTGAAGTTCCATTTCTTCAGACCTCAATCTTACATACACTTTTCATTGTGTACACTCTTTACCACATTTACAGTAGAACAGATCTGGGGAAAGGCAAAAGGAGCCTAATGGTGATTATTTTCTTTTTCTAACAAAATAGAATTGAAAGATAAGAAAATCTAGTATTTTAGTCTGGTAGTCTTAGCACCCCTGATTTTAAAGATTGTATATTAAAAATAATGAATTCCTTAAGGGTGATTTTTAAAAGAAACACTGGAAAAATGATACTACATTAAATCATTAGTTTGGATTTGCTTCACAGCTTATTTTATACTAAAATCAAGCAGGTGAAGAAAACCACATATTGTGAACATGCATTAGGTCACTAGGATACCATACACCAAATCCTCTAATAAAGTCATTAACATAGAAAAGTTTCTCTATGTATCTGATGTACTTAGCCTCCATGACACTGTGGTGGATTCAAGTTGTATTCAAATATTTCTTAAATATACTGACTTATAAATCTGACTGAAACCTTTTAAAAGTCTAGATGTTAAACTCTAATAAAAGTAAAAACTACGGTCTATGCAATATCACTGTTATTACCACTCTGTATAAAGCACTGGCACACATAGGTTTGGAATCACAGAATATTGCAGCTGAGAGGAACCTTGTAAGATAATTGACTTTAGCTCCTCTCTTCACAGTGGGGGAGAGTAAGGGAAGACTAGCCAAAGAAGTCAGCATTTTTTAAGCATCCAGTCATGCTGGGTTGTGCACTTCTTCACTTTTTGCAATTCCAGGCAGGTAACATTAACGTGAATTTCACAGCTAGGAAATGTAGCTCTACTGTTTTAAATAATTTCCCCCAAATATATCAGGAATTCAATTTCAAAGCTAATGCTCTCCCTCAGAGTAATAACTCACAAGAATGAGATCTTGGGACCAGCTGCACTACCTGGAAGCTTGTAAGCAATGCAAATTCCCAGACATGCCCTCCCTAACTCTTAAACCAGAAACTCTAGGGTAGCCCTAGGAATCTGTTTAACAAGACCTCCAAGTTATGTACTGATGCAAGCTTAAGTTTGGGAGTTTGCTGTCTCTCTGAACTTTGATTTGGAGCATGCTTATTAAAATAAAAACAGTCCCCAACTTAAAAGTGATTGGACTAAACAATTTTTAGATTTTATGAAATGGGAAAGCAATACATATCCAGTATTTCCAATTTTGCATTTTATCTTTTCTCAAGCTAGCAATATGCAGTATGACGATTTTGATCCTGGGTAGAAGCAGCTAACCACAGTTCCCAGTCAGTCATGCAATCATGAGGGTAAAGTGATGCTCTGCAATGTAACATGCTGCTAAGCTATGATGTTTGGTTGGTTAGGAGTATTAAATGCATTTTCAACTTAGGATATTTTCAATTTATGACAGGCTAATTGGGATATAACACCATCATAAATCAAGGAGTGCCTGTATATCATTTAAACTCACAATTACAAAGGTCTAAAGAATTTAATGGGTTATGTTTTATTCTCAAATAATTAAGACAATAACCTTCAATAGAGTTTTGCTTTAGATGGTACATGGTGTAACTAATCAACATTGGATGTTTTTCAAAAGAAAAATTAATATAAGAGCTATTCCAAGTAAGCAAATACTGGTAATAAAAATCTAAAGCACTATTTTCACCTGGTGTCCAAAATAAGACTCTTAGAACAAAATATTCAGCTGAAATTAATAGATACTCTCACATGACTGACTTTATTATTACTTACCATAATTAAAACTAGGCATAGGAAAACCAAGTAGAAAAATACTGAATAGTGAACACACGAGGATCTAATGAAAGTTAATATAAGTAGCTCTTAAGAAAGAAACCACATACTAAATTAAAAACTAAAAATTTCATGAAATGACTTATTAAAAGTTCTAGTCTAGAAGTTTTACTTTTCTAAAAAATGCATGAAGAAAATGTTGTCTTCATCACAGTGCCACTCTGTCCCAAATTCCTAACTCAAAAAATAAAAATCCCATTTGTGTCACTATAAATTCAAAATGGTCTCACTGGAGATGTTGCCATTGCACATAATCATTTCAGCAAATATGCCTAACCAGAATATTAATGACTTTTCATATGTAACTTTTCCCTAAAGATATGTCACTAATTTCATTATTTGGCTTTCAAGAGTTAATACATATTGAGTATAGGAAAGTATTGTTTTTAAAATGTATTGACATTAAAATGGTAGTTTTAATATATATTAAATCACAAGTTTTCAGGTACTCAAAATGAATGAAAATACAGTAATCAAATATGAGTTAAAGGTAAAATAAACATTCTAATCATTAGGTGATCTTCACTCCTGATGACAAAACAGAAAAAGCTCCATATTAAAATAAACAATTGTCAAAAGTCATTTGTTTCTAATTTATAATGAAACTCTTTCTGTTCCATTTATTAAAGGCTCTGGAGAGTTAAAGAAAAATTTATGTGCACAAACCACAAGCAGCACACTCAAGAAACATGGTATTATTAATTATTGTCTAGACAAATAAGGTTGATATTATAAAAAAGGACAGTGTCTAAAAATTCCAAGTCTATGTAAAAAAAGTACCTTAATTTATCTAAATGGAATTCTAAGAACATGAAAGACATATTAAAATAGAAGTCTAATTTCAAATTCTGTAAACTGAACATCTCATAAATGGTGTATCACCGTTTAAAAAAAACAGCAGACAATATGTCAGCTATATAAGTCTGCAAATGTCAGATAATATTCATCTTGTACTTTTGCAAATTCTTCCTGAAATATTCTTTAGAATATTTGAGACGGAGAGTAGGGAGAAATGAAGCAGGATTATAACAACTAGTATTGCTTAAAATGAAAATAACATTTGCTAATAGACTGTGAAAAAATACTATTTTCTAATTGATTATACCTTTATCCTTCTTTAAAGACATTTTATTTCTTCAACCAGTACATTAAGGATTAGTGCTACAGGCCTTACAAGGAAACCTGGTTTCCCGAAAAGTCATACCTTAAAACCCCAAATTGGTTCTGCATGATTGATTTTAAAGTAGGTATTAACATTCTTCCTGAAACTGGCTGTATACTTTTGAGAACATTCACATTTAACCTTGTGAGCTCACTTTTACAGATTCAACTACAGAAACAATGAACTTTATTCATCAGCTGCCAGGGGAAAAATCAGTTTAATGTAAGGAATTAATTTAGTAGAAGCCAATATGTCAATTTAAAAATCATAATTTATTTAAAGGAATAAATATAGGTGCATTACACACACCTTATGTTCTTTCTCTGCTTTAAAAGCATTCATCCAAATACTTTTTTTTAATTTTTATTTTTATTTTGATTCATTGTACACAAATAGAGTATAACCACTGTTTCTCTGTACACAAAGTAGAGTCATTGCCTCATTTTTCAGTTTTGTTCTACTTGAGATGTTGATGTTCATCTAATAGAAAGGCTTTGCAGAAAAATACACTTCCTTCAATCAAGGTCACAATTTCAAACATTATACAATAATGAAATTTAAATTATGTATGGAAAGAAAAGTAGAAGACTAAAAACGAGGTATAAGAATTCCCTTTAAATTTCAAAAAAATATAATTACAGGTCAATACTGTTCTGAAAGAGGAAGGACATTAACAGTTACTTGACAGGGACTTCTCCCAAGCATGTTTTTGAGCATACAAGGCAGGCACTATGATTCCAGGGCCTTCTTGCCTAACTTCCAATAATCCACAGAATGGAATAAGCCCAGCAAAATTTTTTTTTCTTTCTTTTTTAAAAGAGAGGATCTAGTTATGCTCCCCAAAATGACTCCAAACTCCTGGGTTCAAATGATCCTCCTGCTTCAGACTGCCCAATAGCTGAAAAACAGACACGCACCATGGCACCAGACTTTCAGCATTTTACCTCTTGAAAAGAGGAATGGTAACTACACAGGTGGGAAAAGAAAGCCTTCAATGGCTCATTTCCCATGGCTATAGTATTCAAAATCAACGATCATTCAGATAGATAAAACTTGAGAGAAAAGATAATAGGTAGAAGAGTAATTCATACTATTCAGCTAACTAATACAATGGCGGTTCCTTCTAAAGTTCTTCCATAAAAAAACCAGCAGCCTAGTGGAAGAAGCCCTGCTGAAAATTTGTCCACTCAGCATGTTAACTAAGGCCTACTAACCAGTTCCAGAATTCTGAGTAACTAGACATTATCTGTGTGAAATGAATAGCAAAAAAATACTAAGTTCAACCTCTTTTCCTACCATATTTAAAGAATATTTTAAGCTTTCCGTTTGATTTCCCATCTCAACTATTTTTCCTTATAAATTGCTGAAGATCTTTGTGAACAAAGAGCAAAAACAGAAAACTAGATATTTCCTAAATGATATGTAAATTGTATTATTATCTAAATAATAAATTTCAATCAAAATTAGTCTTTGAATAATTGAATTATTTCAGCAAGTTCTTTTTAAAAGAAAATTCCTTAGAAGTTCACATTCTTTTATGGACATTCTTATTTATGCTATCAAGTTAAACAGGTCAAAAGTATAATAAAATCAACATTATTTTTAGCTTAAGAATTATTTGCAGGCACCAGTGAGAAGACAGTTCTTTTTTAAATTTAATACCAGAGCAATCTTTTAAATTAATATAAAAGTTCTCAGAACTACACAGAAAGATGGTTAAACTTCATTTTAGATTCATAATAACACCAAAACAATTTACAAATGTCAACAAGATAGACTGAAGCTGAACCTGGCAAAAATTTTTTTTAAAAATCAGATTCATTAAGAAATTCAGAAGAGAACTAATTTAAACTATCCTCACAAAACTTGAAAAAGATGATCATAATTTAAAAACCTATGAATCCTGGGACATATGTTTACTGAGAGCAAATAGTGTCTAGGACCAGATACATAAGAAGCACATATGAGACCTAAGTTTAAGATTTGTAATTAGTAATATTTTATCTTAATTTTATCTTGGTAAAGGAAAAATTCAAATGTAATTTTTTAAAGTAGAGTCCCATCTTGCCTTTTTTAAATGATATTCTAACCATTAAAAATTTACTTGGGGGCAGGAGATGTGGCTCAGTGGTTAAGCACCCCATGGGTTCAATCCCTGGTACGAAAAAAAAAAAAAAGACAAAATAGACTCCAGTTCTAGAGTAATCTGACCCATTTATAATGTGAAAAAATATGAAATCACTTGATACATCTGTAATACACAAATATATATAAACATTTTATTTTAATAATACTTTTTATCACTTCAATTTAAATCATTCCATTATGAAAATTTCTTAATTGAAGAGAGATATTTCTTTAAAACTCTAAATTAAACAGAGCTTTATCAATTAAATTTACAGCAATACAACCTTTAGAAATACATAATTCTTCATTTTACAATACTTCTCCTTTAAAAATTTGTCATGGTTTGTCACATTTTTAAAATACAAGGCACCTAATGCTATGAAAGGCTAATACAGTATATGTAGTGTAAGTGTACCAGATATTTTCTCAAACATTTATCCTCTTTAAAGTTCCATCAAATTTGCATGAACATAGTTGTTACATAAATTAAACATTTTTTTCTGTGCAGTTAATTTGCAATATTCTACAAAACTCAAAATTACAATCTGTACCTATTACAGGCAGCTTATTTTAGCATTTTATCTGTCAGAAACACTGCTCTACATACTTACATGATTTCTTGGAAACATTTTCATAATATAATCTAGCACTGAACAAATATGTAAAAACCAAGTCTCAAGAACATTAGGATTTTATTCCTTGATTAGTTCAAATGATTTCATCAACTGAATTCCTTGAGATATGTAAGGCAGGTGGGTCCTTTAGATGGACTATGGACTGGAACTTCCTATAATTGTAGTGATATGTACACAGCTACATAGTAAAGTACTTCATTATGAAAATGAAGAAAACATACATAAGGAAAATATATTTTAGAGTTTCAAAGAACTGAAACTGTTATTTTTCAGACTAGGCACTGAAACATTTTTCTACAAAAACTTTCCAGAGATTGTCTCTTCGCTGTATAATTTTCCATCATCAAGCTAAAAATAAAGCAAAACAAACAAAAAGCAGAGGTGATTAGATTGCTAATTTTCATAGTTTTAATGTTCTATAGTTTATATTTTTAAAGCATATTAATTATCTTAACATTGAAATACATGTCATACCCACTCTATGTACTTAATAACTGAATACTTGAACTCAAGGTGAGTATTAAGAACTCAGAAAAAAGAAGTTCTACAGTGATGTCAAAGGCTGAGAGTCAACAGTACCTAAAGACTGTGTAGTAGCAGTTTTTTTGCTAGTATATTTCATTACCCCTGTAGAGACACAGACTCCTGCCCAATTCGAATGCACTCCATCTTCCTTAGTTTTTACTCTCACCCCTCTATCCATCTCTCATTTCCAAAAATACTGAAATATTGCCTGGATTGTGGGTTTGAGTGAGGATGGGAGTAATATACAACATACCAGAGAAAGCTAATACATAAATTATGGCATTAAAATGCTTTAAAGAAACCAGGCACAATGACATGTGCCTGTAATTCCAGTCAACTGAGAAGCTGAGGCAGGAAGAATGCAAGTTCAATGCCAGACAGCAATTTAGTGAAACCCTGTCTCAAAATAAAAAATATAAAGGGCTGGGGATGTAGCTCAGGGGAAAAGCACCCCTGAGTTCAATCCCCACTACTTAAAAAAATCCTTTAAAAACCAATTATGTTTATGGCCATCATTTGTAATTTGAAGATAGCAAATAAACATATTGAGTACCACTTTCCCCCAGAACCTCACAAAAAAAGACAATAGATTTTTTTTCTTAAAAGGAATAACCCACCTGGAAAAAGAAAAGAACTGAGAGGCAACAAAATAGCTAGCAATGGAGAAATACAAACATGTATCTCTGTATGGAGGGGTGAAGAAGCAACTAAAAACAGGAATATTGGTACAATTTCAGAAAAAAGCAGTTAAGCACTCAGATGCCCTGCCCTTAACTTTTAGAGTTGGTCTAGTACCTCTTCTTTATCCTATGAGACAATTTGTGGTTTATACTCTAAGTGGTAGCAAGAAAAGGTCTCTGGAAATCCTACATGGCTCAGTTATGATTGAATTTATTTAGCCATAAAAATATAAACATTGAATATACATCTATTTGAAATTATGCAATAACTATACACAGATGATGGGAAGGTAGGAATGACAGGTGACTAGGATGCAGGTATGTGGAATAGGAGTAGAGATTGACATCCACTTTAGTGAAAAAGTCAACTGGAGATGCCTAAAACTGAAAAATCAAACAGAAGTATAAGCATGATATGTAGAGATACAGGGAGGCAAATACCAAAAGAATCAGCTAAGAGTTTAAAGTGATTTTCTCACAGTGGGAAAAGAATGAAAGCAGGATGGACAAGGCAGGGGGGCTTTTGTTTTAGTCTTACAGAATTCTTACTCAAACTATACACATGTACAACCATCACAGCAATAAAAACTAGGTTAGAAAACAACCCAACAAAGAAAAACACAATCAAGACAATTAGCTAGATTACATGCAAATTTGTCATGAAGTCATTGAAATTTAAGCTTTATAGCCAAAGAGAATGTTAGAAAGTGACAGGAGTTATACCATGTTCTAGGAAAACTGGGAGGGAAAACCCAGTTGCAATCAGGAAACATTTCAATAAAAATTGCCTAATGATATCTCAAAAGAAAAGAACCTGAATCTCCAGAATTCTAGTTTTTTACCATCTCTCTTATTCTAAATAAATACTTTTTTATTGGCCAAAAAAAAAAAAAAGGTTGAATTTAAGCTTTCATAGGCAAAACATTAAATATCATGAACTCTTTCTGCTCTAAAAAAATTTAAAAGGTAATATTTCTTAAAATTTTAAAAATGATGTTCCTGAAACACTGTTAAGTAAAAAAGCAAATACAGAGAATCAGAATTCATAATGTGCCAGTTATAAAACACACACACATGCCTACAGAAAAGACTGGATATTCACTCAAGTATTACATTTTTTCTTACTTTTATAACCAGAAAAAAATACTTTCCTAAAGTATATCATTAAATAAAATAACTCTTCACATAAATATAAATAAGAATTAAAACTTACTAATCACTAATCTGAGTCGGGCACTATCGTACATACTTAGAATCTACCAAGTATTTAGGGACAATATTATGAGGGAAATTCTCTTGTAACATCATTTACAAATAAGATAACTGAGGCACAAAGACCAAGAACCTTGCACAGGGTCACACAGTCAGAACATGGTGTAACCCAGGCATTCGACTCCAGAGGATATATTGCCTTTAGGCTGTACTGCCTCTCAAACACTAATTGTGGAAAATCAATTCTGAGTACATTACAAGAATAAGAACTTTATTCAACCAATGCCTGCTCACATACAAACCTGGACTACGGACAACAACAGCTAACTAGCTCCATCCTCCTGAGAGACACCATGCATAGGAATGAGGCTCTCGCACTGCTCACTGTCTTCTGGAACTCTTAAAAGAAGAAAACAACAGTTAAGGAAAGCTTTAGAGATGAACAGAAATGTTAAAAATTATTTATTCTACTGACTGAGACTGGGAGGTTAGAACGCAAGTCAGTGGCAGAACCAAGACTAGGGCAAGATTTTCCAACAATTTACCCCATGTTTTTAGAGCAAAATATAAAGTGTAATCTCTTAAATAAAAAAAAAGTTTTGAAAGAAAATTTGAGGCAACATTAACGTATTCTATTATGAATTATGTCCAAATCAACAAAAGTTTTCTACACTTAAATTCATTATAGAACAATGAGCACTTTGGTTTCACCTGTGAATCAGAATATTTTTTTCCAAAAATAGCAATGAAGAAACTATCATATCATCTAAAGGATCTAAGTAAGTATTTTATTTTTTTGGCATAACACACGAATAATTTATAATCTTTCAATAATTTCTTACAAAATATCTACAGCAGTTCAGCATGATATTATTCTTAATTTACTTAGCAAACATTATTTTTAAAAAGCTACATAGGAACAAAACCTACCTCTGAATTCGATGTTTTCTGCATATAAAAGCAAAAATTCTTCTAATTCCTACCATTACAGGATCCCAATTATTATAATGGCATAAAAGAGTTGCAATAAAAAATGAAAAAAACACAGGGATAGCGCCTGCAAAAAACAACCAAGAAAACTGCACCTAAAAATAAACAGATGGGGGGAGGGGATACAACAAACTCAATTATCAGTGAGGCAATTTCCTCCTTTAACATAAGTATTCCATTTGTGAAAACTAGCAAGAATAGGTTAAAACACTAAGAAGATGATACTGTCTTGAAAATATATTAACTATATCATTATTAAATATAAAAATTTAGAACTTCAACTTATAATTTCACTTGCCTAAATTACCAAAAATTTCTTTTACAAACAAAAACCAAGAAGGCACATTTTGAATTACTAGGTACAGTACATCAAGAGTAGTACTAACATAAATGAAACTTCTGTCTTGCATACCATGTTGCTCATTTCTTCATTACTAATTATTCCCTAATTTCAAGTGGATTCCTTCCCTCAATTTCTGAAACCATCATCAAAAACTCACAGTTTAAAAAAAAATGTTATATTTTTGTCATGTTGTTACATTACTTAAAATTACTAAAACCAAATGAAACCCTAAATCATAAATTTTAAAAACCTTTTATTAACAATTTACAAGTTGTTGAAAATATTTCAAAATAAAATAACAACCAAGTAAAGGAAAGACAATATATAGGAATATTTTCACTAATAATGTTAGCCATAGAAGAAAAGCATAAAGAGAAGCCTCAGTAGTGAAGAACTCTCTGATGTCACCAAGTGTGATTTTCTAATCCATCATTCATCAGGGTTGTCAAGACACCTAAAAATTATGAGATTCCACAAATTTACCAAGAAGAAAGAAAGAAATCATTCTTCCTTTTCACTAATTTACATTTATCATCTAGATTGCAAGGTATCAAAAATGATTTTCAAAGAAGCCTATATTGATTAACTACTGAGACTTAGGACAGCACCCTGGTTCTTTGTTTTAAAAATAATGATGAAACTAGTAACTCCTATCTTTAAAATAGGAAAGAAAAATTGTTTGCCCTCTTTGAGAGTTTAATTTAAAAAAAGAAAAAAGAAAAAAAAGAGTTTATAATCAAAGGCAAGACTCCCTCTGGTGGAAAACATACACTATTCCATTTAATGGCAACATTAGTCCGAGCAAAGGTGTTTTGTGAGAATTTTTTGTGTGTGTGTGTGAAATAACAATGCATAAAACAAGAATAATCACTGACATTTTTTCACAAACACCCTATATGTATAGTACCAATTCATAGGGATCAAGTTAGCCAAAGAACACTCAAGAAAGAGTAGTCATTAAGAGAAACTAAAATGCCTTCTTTTTGTTACCAAATTCTAAGCAAACTATACTATTTTCTTGTAACATTTACCATATTATTTAATAATCTAGAAATGTCAGCACAGAATAACTTTTTTAAATAGAGGGTATATATCACTGAGAGTATTCTGCCTTTATCCCCAAAACTGTACAAATACCTTAAGAAAAATAACCACACACATAGACATACACTTTTATTTCTTAGTGTTTGGAAGTTAAAAGCTTACAAACACTGAACTGTAGGATAAGTGGCTCCACTCCATGTTTCAGCATCAGGCAAAGACATACCTCTTTCCCCCTTCTATCCCTGGGAGCACTAGAGAAACCCCTCCCTTCTAGGCTGCTGAAAGAGATAGCACAGATTCTCTTTACTGAGATGTTATTACTGCCAGTATTTATCACTGGAATTCCTGTATCCAGACCAGGATTTCAAAGACAAGGGAAGGGACACCTGACTGCTAAGATGAACATTCACTGAGAAATCACATTATTCACGTGCTGCTCATTTCTATGGTAGTATTATCACAGTGTTAAGCAACCTCTGGAAACCACAATATTACTAGTTATGTGATGAAATGTATACCCTACTCCATACCACTAACTTACAGTTATCTGGAACATAAGCAATTAAAAAACTACAAAACCACATATAATGTCCTTAACTTAGAAATTTAGAAAATAGTTAAAAAGCTGAAAACAGAAATGTACTATTTCTTTAGTACATTTAATAATTCCATTTACTAAAGCACCTAGGGAGAGAAGGCATCAAGTATTATTTTATGCTTGCATTCTAATTTAGAGACATCCTTTAACTCTTATTAGGTCTGTTTTAATAATATACCTAAAACATCTATTAGTTTGCCTTACCTTTTGCATACACATGTCAGCTATTATGGATAGAGGTATTGTAAGACTTAGTGCAAGTGTGCCTATCAATGATGAGGTAAGAAAGCAGCCCCTAAAAACAAAGAAAACATACATTTCTGTATGGAAAATATAAAAGAAAAACATCAAACAAAGATTTTCTATCCTATACTATAGGCTTGAGAGATCAGGAACAAAAATAAAAGCTTAGGATGGACTGAAACACAAAAAAATAATAGTTAAGAGGAATTCAAAATTTATCTCCATATATTAAAAATATAAGTAGAAAATAAATATAAGCATAAACTTATATATATACTTTTAAAATAAAGATAAGTACAAAAAGTTCAAAATACTTTCAGCTATTTTCAAGATTTGCTTATAGATAATATTCAACCTTGTATGTAGTCCATATTCCATTAATTTTTTTAAAAAATTGTTGAACAGTTTTTACAGTTTTGTAGTCATACTTGGCTAACAACATTATTAAAACAACAAGACAATACCTCACAGACAGACTTTAAGAAAGTGATATGCCAATGTGTCACTCTCACCAAAGCAAAAATATCTCATCTTCTTAAAAACTAAAAGTGTTACTGTTTTGACTTGGCTTAGCACAGAAAAGAACTAAATATCTTGCAGATAATTTCCATATTGTTTTCCATTTTTCTAAGAATTGTACTAACCAAAAACTAAGCTCTTCTTTTTATTTTTACCTTGAACTATCAATGTTGTATAAATTTTTGAAAAAATCAAACAGTATATAAATTTTGATTAGTTGAAGGAAAATATTATACCTAATAAGAGATTACTAATAATTTGGATACATAAGAAGAAAAAATTAATTATAAATAAAGATAAATACATAATATATATAATTAGGACTACAAACATAATTATAGACATGAGGAAGTTATACACAAGTGAATACTGGCCCAGAATACATTAGAACTAATAATGCTTCCCTGCAATAAAATAGGCTATTACTTTCGGAAAGTATTATTACAAATATCAATAAAGACTGGACAATTAGTTCCTACTGATGAGATAATGGGAACACAAGTACTAGTGGTTCAACTACTCATGAGCTGCTCTATAAAAAAGAGGGTTCAGGGCCAGATAAGTTTTAAAATTTGGCACATACTTTCTGATTTTTACCATGCAAAGAATTATAAAAAAAAAATGACTGCATTAAAAAATGTATTTACCTTAATCTAGCTTTTCTTTATTTATTTATTTAGCTGTTTGAATCCATTTATCATCTATTAATATTTCAGGTTAAAAAACAGCATTTAAAATGCATGTAATGAAAGAAAAATGAATTAAGTAAATGAATTCTGCTATCAAAGTTTTAGATCAGAACAAAAGTACATAAATTACTGGAAAACAAACTAAATTTGTAAGTACTACACAAAAGAGAGTGAGTATGGAGGATTATCAACAAAACAGAGTCATTTCCTTAACTGGGCAGGGTGGGAGTGGAGCGTAGGCAGAGTGCTAAAGAAGACTTCATGGAAGATACTATTTTTGTTGTAGTTTTTTCCAAGGGAAAACTAGTCAGCAGTCTCACACATATGTAATAAAATTAATTTAGGAGTTTAAGTATAATTTATATTTCTTTTAAAATTCCTATAGGATGGAAATAGGACAAAGTATAAAACTATACTTGAAAGGTTTCACAAAGTATATAATACTGTGTTCAAACTCATTTTAAGCTGATTATCACATATCAACATATTAACTAATGTCAAACATTCAAATATATTAAAATGTTGACATCTCAATCCGATTATGGTTTACCTAACTCACTCAATATAAAAGATCCTAAAAATAAATAAAACAAAAAAGTTTAAGATTAAAACATATTTCAAAGTCTCTGAAGCAAAGAAACATCCTCTATATTCTCACAGTTCACAAATTCATACATGGCATACACATCTCCTAAGTTCGGATGCCCACTAGATAATGACTACTTTCATTTGCATAACATTCTAAACACTCCTACGAATTTAAAACAATTCTATTCATTCATTTACATATTTGTACATTCATTATTCTACAAGTATTTCTGAGCTCCTTCTATGTGTAAGACACTACTCTTTGCAGTGGGCACCAAGAAGCTAAAAGTCAAAGTCCCTAATGTAATGGAGCTAATACATTCAATTATTGTAAGTGTGTGCGGGAGGAAAGTGCACAGGAGTGACTATCGGAAGACAGAAGAAATATAAATACTTAAACTATCCAAAAGTCAATAAAAAAACTAATATATCAAAGGAGAATAAATAGTACATACCACAACCACAGGAACTCAGAAAGAACTGTTCCAATAAGGCCATTAATAATAATGCACATTAATACTACTTTATTGGGAAACTCGAAGTCCTCAAATCCAGTATAATGAAGTAAAAAGAAACCTGGCCATAACAGCAGCAAATTAAACAGACCTACAAAACCTAAGTATGTATAAAAGAGACAAAAGTTAAAATCATGATTTATATCAATTTTCCAAACTCTATACTCAAAAATTAAAAAACATTAGAATCTGTACAAAGGATTCCAATAGGTTACTTAAACTAGAACTTCTGTTGGCTGTTTTATTTATTTGTTTGTTTGTTTGTTTGATACTGGGGTTCAAACCCAGGGGCACTTCTCATTTTTCATTTTGAGATGGTCTCACTAAGCTGCTGAAGTAGGCCTTGAACTTGCAATCCCCCTGCCGCAGACTCCCAAGTCACCAGAATTACAGGTACACCACCATGTCTTGCTTGTTGGTTTGTTTTTAAGTCAATTTTGTGAATGAGCAATACTAGATAAAGCTGATTGAAAAACTGGTGATCACCACCTTTGAGGTTCAATGATACACAATGAAAGGGAACAACTACCATGGAACAAATCACTCACGACAATTAAAAACAAAGTTTGTTAACCTTTGCTACTAATAAAATGATATTCTAGAACTTAAAGAATTAACTGGTAGGGGTGTGTGTCTGTGTGTGTGTGTGTGTGTGTGTATTTATTCAACCTAAATTGATAAGAGGAATTAGATGATTTGCTCTCTGATTCAAGTTGTACTTACTTTTTTTTTTTTTTTTTTTTTATTGTAAACAAATGGGATACATGTTGCCTCTGTTTGTACATGGCGCAAAGGCATACCATTTGTGTAATCATAAATCCACATACAGTAATGTTGTTTGATTCATTCTGTTATTTTTTCCCTTCCCCCCACCCCTCCCACCCCTCTTTACCCTCTATACAGTACTTTCTTCCTCCATACTTGCCCCCCTCCCTAACCCTAACTCTAACCCTAACATTAACCCTTCCCTCCCCCCCTTTATGTGTCATCCTCCAGTTATTAGCGATATCATTCGTCCCTTGGCTTTTTGAGATTGGCTTATCTCACTTAGCATGATATTCTCCAATTTCATCCATCTGCCTGCAAATGCCATAATTTTGTCATTCTTTATGGCTGAGTAATATTCCATTGTGTATATATACCACAGTTTCTTTATCCACTCGTCAATTGAAGGGCATCTAGGTTGGTTCCATAGTCTGGCTATTGTGAATTGAGCAGCTATGAACATTGATGTGGCTGTATCTCTGTAGTATGCTGATTTTAGATCCTTTGGGTATAGGCCAAGGAGTGGGATAGCTGTGTCAAATGGAGGGTCCATTCCAAGTTTTCTAAGGAATCTCCACACTGCTTTCCAGAGTGGCTGCACTAATTTTCAGCCCCACCAGCAATGTATGAGTGTACCTTTCTCCCCACATCCTCGCCAACACCTGTTGCTTGTATTTTTGATAATCGCCATTCTAATTGGGGTGAGATGGAATCTTAGGGTGGTTTTGATTTGCATTTCTCTTATTACTAGAGATGTTGAACATTTTTTCATATGTTTATTGATTGCTTGTACATCTTCTTCTGTGAAGTGTCTGTTCATTTCCTTAGCCCATTTGTCGATTGGATTATTTGTATTCTTGGTGTAGAGTTTTTTGAGTTCTTTATAGATTCTGGAGATTAGTGCTCTATCTGAAGTATGATTGGCAAAGATATTCTCCCACTCTGTAGGCTCTTTCTTCACATTACTGATAGTTTCCTTTGCTGAGAGAAAGCTTTTTAGTTTGAATCTATCCCAGTTATTTTTTAAGCATCTGTGCAATACTAGGAATAATGGTGGAAGGTTCCAAAGAAGATAAAATTTGTTCCTGCCCTTCCAGAGTTTATAATCTAGTTGGTGAGATAAGACATATATGGCAAATAGCTATTCAACATAGGAAATAAGTGGTCACAGACTGACCACTTAGAAAAAAAAGATTATGCTGTATAGTAGTTAAAAGTCTGTGCTCCATAGTCTGACTACCTCAGGTTCTAATCCCAGCTCTGCCTTCTGCTAGTAGTATAAATCCTATGCAAGATGAGGAGAAACCTCTTTGAAGCCTTTGTTTTCCAATCTATAAATATTAAATAATAACATATTGCTGGGAAGATTAAGCAAATTGCTTGCCCAATAGTAGGCACTTGATAGTTAGCTATTATTATTATAGAAATTATATTTATATAAAATAATATACCTGTGAACATTAAGATTATAAAGAAAAAGACTTCCCTTTTCCTTCCAAAACACAGAAGTAAAATACTAAACAATCACTTAAAGTAAACAACATCACAGTTAACTATACTCTTACCAAAGAACATTGGAATATCCAGCTTATCTTCTCTTTCTACTTTTCTCTTAATCATAACAATATAGACAGCATAGAGCATGGCTCCAACAAGAGACCAAATGGAACCTATAAGAATCAATGTAATGATTTAAAATACCCATTCATTAACTAATTTCATATACACTTATTTAAAACTGAATAATATATTAGATACTAATTCCAGAAGTGGGAGTACAAAAATGAAAATATAAGGCATAATTCATCTCATCCATGTCCTCTAGTACAACAAGAAGGAATTAATTGTATAAACAAATAAATGCAAAAGCATTCACTTCAATGAACTGGTCTCTTGTATGTTGATTATAAAATTCATATTAGTAACATTTCATTTTAATTTTGAAATATATACTTTGTTTCCCTACATAAACAAGTTTGACACCTGATTGCTCAACTTAACCAACTTTTCTTTCTACCTCTAAACTATAGCTTAATATAATTTTTCTCAACCCACTTATCATTTTTAATATATATTCCACCGCCACTCCCATTTTCAAAGTTCTGTTGAAGTCCCACCTATTCCACAAAGCATCCTCCCACTATTCTGCCATATTTCCAACCTGTCTTCTGTTTCAGACAATTTAACACTTACTACAGTTAAATATATTTATTTCTAGTGATTTTATTTTCTTAATCCCATATTCTATTTCAAATCAAGAACAGCTCAAACACACTACAAACACACAATTTATAAATGTTCCAAAATAACTGATTTAATGTGGAGTGCACAGTATGTGAATAATACTGGTTCTACTCTTTAACTCACTCTTAAAAAATTAAGCTTTTAAAAACAACTAAATGATGTGCTTCTGCCAACTGACCATACTCAGTACTTTAATCAATTATTGAAAAGGCCAATGTATTATTAAGTCTATTTTTAGATTAGTTTCAAACTTTTTTTAAGCAAAGGGAAAACAGCCTGCCAACAAAATCTTGCACACACAAACACATGTATTGCCTCGTGTATAAAAAGAAGCTTGGATGAGAGAGTAGTGAAGTACAAATGATCCTGGATCAAAAAAGCATTAGTGGAAAAAAATGAGTAAATTTAAAATGGGACTATAGAGTAGATAACAGTACTGTAATCAATGCATTTTTATAACTGTGGTGTACTTATGTAAATTGTTAACATCTGGATAATTTGGGTGAAGGTTATATAGGAATTATGCTTTTGCTTTTTGTTATTTCCAAAGGAAAATACTAAAAAAGGGGGGGGGGGGTGCGTGTGTGAGCATGAATGTGCATGCCTGACAATAAACTCAATACTTACTTTTTTACTATAACCCAGCGAATCAAGTCAGGAACTTACCTATTGTATCTCTTCCAGCAGATTTTTCAGACCCTGACAGGTTTACCAGAACAACACCGCCAATGCTATAAGAATAAGAGATATTTGTGATGAACAAATAATATACTCCTTAACAGACTAATCATAAAGATAAAAATGATTTACAAGTGGTCATGACTAATCTCAACTTTGGATAAAAGTATCAAAGAATTAAGTGATTAATAGCTAACAATATTATCAGAATAGTATAGTGCAATCATTGTATTAACTCATTTAATCCTAACAAAATGCCTAATATTGCCTTATAAGGAAGATATTACAATCGCCATTCCCTTTTTATATGAGATAACTAATACACAAAGAGATGAAATAATTTGACCAATATCACACAGCTGAGAATGAAACACAGGCAATCCAGTTCTAGAGTCTAATACTCTTCAGTGTGACTATTTTTCAATTACAGAAAAATTAAATTATCATCCCTCTGCTAATCTTTTGTTTTTGGAGAAATAAATAAAGCCCGAATAAACACAGTAATGGCACTATGATTGTTTACTAGTAAAACCTAAATTAAGAGTAAAGCTTTGCTTTCATGCTTACATAGTACCACTAATCCCATGATTTTTTAAAATTTGTTCTTTTTAGTTATTCATGACAGTATTTTTTGACATGTTTATAAAAATATGGGGTATGTCTTATTCTAATTAGTATCACAGTGTCATGGTTATACATAATGTGGAAACTCATTGTGTAGTATTCATATATGTGATTTTAATAGATAAAAATAAGACTATACTATCAAGAAAAAAGAGGTCGTTTGTTCATCTAATTGTTACTTATTGAGCAGCTAATGAGTAAAGCACCATGTCACAGCAGAGGACATGATGGATGTGGTTGATTCCTGTCTTCACAGTGTTTATATTGCATTTTGTAAGTTGTATATATTTTTTCAAGCAAAAGAAATATTGCTAATAAAAAAAAGTAATCTTAATTCTTTCATCTACTGATCAGAAAAATCAAATTGAGCTCTAGAAGAGGAATATAAAAAAGTAGTTTGTTTTCCCTTATGAAATGATACCATATTTGACTTATATCAACTGTTCATACCCTTCAATTATAGAGTCAGTTTCCTGTTAACTAATCATTGTTTGTATTAGGTCCACTGTTATTTTTTGAGTACCCACAAAATACTAGAGGTGGAGATCCAAGAGGACAGAAGAGGAGATCTTGTTCCTGGTTGCTCCGTGGTATGACACCAAGAAAGCAAAAAGGCAGCTTCTCCACAGGTGGGTGAATAAAAAAAGGGGGGCAAGTATACTTTACTGGAACCTAAAACTGGACATTCAAAGAGAGTGGGGACACAGATGGTTGGATATAATAAAATAAGGAAAAAAAAACCAGCAGCACAGCTGCTGCCACAGCAGGGCCAGAAGTTCCAGCCAGAGAGGTCCCTCTGTGAGCATAGTAGATGTTTAAGGGAATTAAAGGAACCCACATTTTGGGGAGGCCTGAGGCGTGTCTGGGTATGGAGCATTTAGAGACCAAGGACACTGCCCAACAAAACTGAAGGACACGTTGCATGACACCCGAGTGTGGGAAAAGAAGCCGCCATCTCTCTAGGCAGCGGGTGGAGGTCCATTTTGCAGGGATGGTACAGGGGCCAGCAACTGAGAAAACTTATTCCTGGCAAACCTGAATTTGGCCTGAAATACAGGCCCAGTAAACACATGCTGCACATGTGCTTAAGTGACCAGAAGAAAATCAAACATGGAGAGAGGTTTACACAAGAGACAACTGGTCACAAAAACCTACCAGGCTCTACCCCACCCTGTCCAATCCCACTGCTTGCAGGACCAGCTGGAAGAGACCCATCTGGCCGGGAGCTCAGAAGGGTGGGGCTAGAGAAATTGTTTGGAAACTGAACCTGAGACCAGGAAATGTGGGGTGTGCAGGTGAAGTAGGAGACTAAGTATTAGTTTCAGATCCCATGAGTGGAACCCAGAGAAACCCTGGGATAAAGTCCTCCAGCATGGACCAGCAAGTACAGGATGCTAGAGACACGCTGATTTAAGATCTCCAGACCAAATGGCATTCAGTGAAAAGCCTGGAGCGTTCCTAGGCCCAAACCCTCCCTCCAGGAATTCCACCTACAGGATTACCTCTCTCACTCCAACAACCCAGATGGTGGAGCATTGCACTCCAGATAACCCCACCTAAAACTGCTGAGAAGAGAAGCTGAGAATATTTTTGAACTCCAACAAAGAATTCTTTAACTTTTCATCAAGATTTTTTTTTTTTTAATTCTTTTTCACTGTTTAATTATGACCTTAATAGTACATGGACAATTATAGTTTCCTATTTTTTTCTTTCTTCTCATCTCTAGCATTTTTGAAGCCAATTATTTTACACGAATTAGTTTTTTGTGAACTAGGATATTCAATTAGTATATTTTAGTTTAGTTTTATATTTTTTTATTTAAATTTTTTCTTTATATTTTTTCTACCTACTTGTTTCCCTTGATTCTTTTTTTCTGCTAACAGTCAATCTCTATTTTTCTTTCACTCTTCCTTTAATCTTTTACTTGTCTTCTCTCCTCCTCCCTCATAATCATCACATCCTATATCACTTCTGTTCTCTCCACATCCATCATTTGAAAATGTAAACCCTTTTGCAAAGTTGCTGTTTTTATTATAGGCATAACTGATTATGTCGTTTATTTATTGTGATAATTAACA
The DNA here is from genome assembly GCF_902686455.1 of Sciurus vulgaris. Taxonomy (NCBI): domain Eukaryota; kingdom Metazoa; phylum Chordata; class Mammalia; order Rodentia; family Sciuridae; genus Sciurus; species Sciurus vulgaris. The sequence continues at coordinate 87,571,192 of NC_136463.1, read as the reverse complement.
TTGTAGACCTCATAGTAAGAACTATTTGGTTTAATGTTGTATATTGTTTGCATTGGTTGTTGTTATTGTCTCCCCCTCAACAGTGAGGTACTGGAAACCTTCAGGGACATTGTAAGTCCACAGGGTAGAAACTCTACCACCTCACGTTTATACTTTTAGATGAGCAGACATGCAAACAACATGAAAAAGCAAGGGAACGAATCACCCCAAGCAAACAAAGATACTCCAATAACAGAATCCATCAATAGCACAGTGGCAGAAATGTCAGAGAACAAGTTTAGAATGTACATAAATGATCTGCGAAGTAAAGGATGATGTAAGAGTGCAAATACAGGTAGCAAAAGATCACTTAAATATAGAGATAGAGATTCTGAAAAACAAACAGAAATCCTTGAAATGAAGGAAACAATAAACCAAATTAAAAATTCAATAGAAAGCATCAATGACAGACTAGAGCACTTGGAAGACAGAACCTCAGGCAATGAAGACAAAATATGTAATCTTGAAAAGAGAGTTGACCACAAAGAGATATTAAGAAACCATGAACAGAAATTCCAAAACTTATGGGATAGCATGAAAACACCAAATTTTAAGATTTATCAGGATATATGAAGGCATGGAGATACAAACCAAAGAAATGGAGAATCTTTTCAATGAAATATCAAAATTTATTTCCCAAAGTTAAAGAATGAAATGGAAAATCAAATACGAGAGGTTTACAGAACCCCAAACGTGCAAAATTACACTGTACAGACCCACATCAAGGCACATTATAATAAAACTGCCTACCATACAGAATAAGGACAAAATTTTCAGGCTGCAAGAGAAAAGTATCACATCACACAAAGGGGGAAACCAATTCAGATCTTAGCTAAGTTCTCAACCCAGAACCTGAAAGCTAGAAGGTCCTGGAACAACATACACCAAGCTCTGAAAGAAAATGGATGCCAACTAAGAATCCAATATCCAGCAAAATTAGGCTTCAGATTTGAAGATGAAATTAAAACCTTCCATGATAAACAAAAATTAAAAATTCACAACCAGATGCCTGCACTTCAGAATATTCTCAACAAAATATTCCATGAAATTTTTAAAAAAGGTAAAAACCAGCAAAGGGAGGAACTACACTAAAGAAATAGTCAATCAAAGGAGAAACTAATTCAAATTAAAAGCTAAAAATACACCAAAATGACCGGGAATACATTTCATGAACATTAATGGCCTAAACTCCTAAATCAAAAGACATAGGTTCGCAGACTGGATTAAAAACAAGCCCCAACAATATGCTGTCTCCAAGAGACACACCTCATAGGCAAAGACATCCACAGACTGAAGGTGAAAGGATGGGAAAAAAACATCACTCACGTGGATTGCAAAAACAAGCTGGGGGTTTCTTTCCTCTAAAATAGACTAACTTATGTACACTATATAATTCTAATTATACACTTGTAATATTATCTTAATATATTTTTAGTATTTGTAGGGTTGGTTTGATAGCTCCCTTTCCACTGATACTTTTTCTTGCTTTTTTTCTTGATTAGACTTGTTAGATTTTTATCAACTTTTAGCTGTAATATTTCTTTTCTATTTTTCACATATTTCTGCTCCTACTCTTATTTCTTCCTACTACCTAATTTAAAAATAATGATTGTTAATCTGTCTTATTTCTGATACAAATACTTTAAGTTTTCAGTCTGCAACTGAGTACTATTTCCTCTCAGTGATTTGAAGATTTAAAGTTTTTATTATCACTTAGTACAAAACACTTTTATTTACTTTTCTTGTGCTTTCTTCTTTGATCTGTGAGATATTTGGGTGTGCCATTTAAATTTGAAGAAGTTGAGACATGGAGGTGGGGTTCTATATATCTTTAGGTGATTAATTTCAAACGTAATAAATCATGCAGGAAACATAGTCTGCATGATTTCAAATTTTTTAAATTTATCAAAGCTTATTTTATGACAGAATATAGTCTATTAATTTTCAACTTGTCATTTTTGTCTATAACTAATAGGTCAAGGTGGCAAATGTTGTTAAGTCTTCTATATCATTACTCCTTCCAGTAAAGTGAGGGACTTAAAATCTCCAAATATGATTGTGGATTTTTCTTTCTAGTTCTATTAATTTTTACTTCATGTATTTGAAATTTTGTTATTAGGTACATACATATTCAGGATTATTATACTTTCTTAAAGAAGTTACCCTTTCGAGGTTAAGAAATGTTCCCCTTTATCTCTGAAAATACTTTTCCTTGTTATTTATTTTATATTAATAGCTCTACTTCAGATTTTTCATGCTTATTTTCCCCTTCTTTTGCTTTTACCCTATTGGTGTACTGATATTTAAAGTGTGACATATGTACAGAGTATATAGTTATTGTTTGCTTTTTACACATGTTGAACACATACCCTTTAATTACAATATCTAGATCATTTATATTTAAATTGATTATTGGTAATGTTAAAAAAAATAACTGACATGAAGGTCAGTGAAAAATTGGGGAAATGATGTTTGATGATATAGTACTTAGGAAAACAGGTTGAACAGTCCTGCTCTCAGGCTCAGAGAGAAGATTATCAGAGTATTTTGTTGCAATTGTTCATCCTCATTTATTACGCGATACACAGCAACAGATTTATTGTTTGTTAACACTTTTTATTATGCAAATAAAAAATAATGTATACATATATATGTGTATATGTGTACATACCTACATGTGTATATATGTGTGTGTGTGTGTGTGTGTATGTACACACACACACACACACACAAACACATATACTGTTAGGCAATCTCTTAGGTATCCCATTATGGTTTTAAAGTAAAATTCTCTAATAAGAAATAATGCTGGGTATTTTTTCATATGCTTATTTGCCATGTGATTGTCCTCTTCAATGAAATACCTATTTATGTGTTTTGTTAATTTTCAATTGCATTATTTGCTGATTGTTGAGTTTTCCAGTCCTTGTATATTTTGTAAACAAGTATGTGTTGCAAAAAAAAAAAAAAAAAAAATGCACTTTGTCCTTTATGATTGAAACTCATGAAACTAAAAAAAAAAAACAAAAACTAGAAACCATAAGTTTTGTTTCCATCTAGATGATGATAATAATAGCAATAATAATGATGCTAAATATAGTTGAGCACCTATTGAGCACTTTAGAAGTTTTAACTCATCTAATTGTCATGATAATACTATGAGACAAATTCTATTATCATCATCCCCAATTTAAAGATGAAGAAGTAGGAAAGAGGTAGAAAAAAACAAAAAAAAACAAAAAAAAAAACTTGCCCAAGATCTCAAAACTAGTAATGATGAAGATGGAATTGGATTACAGGTGGTGAAATGAGATTTCTTGGCTCATCAGAAGATTTCCTTCAATTCTACTGCTGTGTCAAATTCTTCTCATAACCTCAGAAATTCAATCTCCTTAAGGCCAGTGCAAAAACGAAGTATTAAACAATGTTTAATACAGTATTTGTAAGAACATATGATATACAAAAATGTTTCCAATATCAATTTATCTAGAAAACAAGCAAGGGAACTTTCTCTTAAAAGACAGAAAGTAACAATTTTAGACTTATGAGTCATGTGCTCTCTGTTGCAAATCATATTCACTGCTGTGGCCCTAAAGCAGTTATAGACAATATGCAAATAAATGAGAATGGCTCTGTTCCAATACAACTTCATTTATTAGTCAATACTGGCAGAGCTGGGGGTGAAGCTCAATGGTAAATTGCTTGCCTAGCATGTGCAAGCCCCTGGGTTCAGTCCTCACCACAAAAGAAAAAACAAAAACTGGCAAACGGCCTACCTTAGTTTGCCAATCTCTATTGTAGAACTATTTTAATGAAAGGGAGTAACAGACTGTCAAAATACTTGCAAGTTCCTTTTTTGAACCTGTCTTTATTAAGTAGTGCTAAGAAAATTTAGAAATAAGCGCATAGTTGAAATAAAATTTAATAAAAACTCATTTACTTCCCCAATACAAATACATTGTATTTGCCCAAAATAAAAACATGCTTGGTTTAAAATACTTGCCAACTATGCAAAAGAAAAATTCCTGGTGACTATAGTCCAGATGGCAAGCTAATTATGTCAACCAGACTACTTATTGAAACTACCACAGTCAACTTTCCCTCACATTTAAGACAAAAACACATAGTAAGAACTACCAGTCTTATTTGATTGCCATCAATCTCTAGGACAGTCATTTCCATACACTGCCAAACTTTAAAACAAGGTTGCAAAGCAGGTAATATTTTCATGATTTTCTCAACGAGGAAAACCTCTCAAAGTTTAAGGGAACTGTTCAGGGGCAAATAACAGCTCTGATTCAATTCCAGCTCTGACAAATCGAAGTAATGGCACTTCTTTTGCTATTAAATCACTCTGCTACCTTCTTTGCTTTCTAGTTTTCTCTCCCAAAAATAACAACTTTATCAAATCAACACATCTTTTTTGAGTAATGTCTATAGGCAAAACCCAGTGCTAAGGCTTTGGTGACACAAAGAAGTATAAAACAATGCTTTAGTCTTCAAGGGTTTACAATTCAGAAAGGAAGACAAAAGAAACATACACAAAATTAAGTAAAGATTTAAGTACAGTTACTGACAATACTCCAGCAATGCAGTAGTATAGAATTTCCAAATGAATTATACAGAAAGTAAACAAGAAATCACTGGAGGTTGAGACAATTAGAAAAGATAGAATGTTAGATTTCTAGAAGCAAACAGGAGAAATCAAAGCCAAAACAAAAAGGGGAATTTGCCTTAAGGACAAGGGAACAGATACTTGGGAAGATATAATGACTAAGTTGGCACCTTAAGCTAAATTTGAATCTCAGCATAATAATTAGTAAAGTCTGCAATTATATGAATGGAAACCAAAGCTGTCTTGGGATGCTTCCTTCCAGCTACCCTATCCAGGAAGAACTGGAAAACTGCTCTAGCACATGATGTAGGGTTGAGTAGCATAAAGTTCATTTAAGCCTTCTTTACTCTCCTCTCTCTTGGCCTGTGTTACTGTGTAAAATAAACTCCTGTATCACAACCAGAAATTTTTTCAACATCACATTTTTAAGCAGAGTTAACTAATATACACTATATTCTTACCTTAAAATTACAGCTAATAGTTTAGAGAGGGTAAACCTATCTCCACTGTTACTTGGAAACACTGCAGCAAGGATTAAAGTAAAAAGTCCTATGGGGAGAAAAGGACAAAAAAAATTAAATGAGCTTAAATATTATCAACATCACTTACTACCAGATACATTGTTTTAACAAGTTATATACCCAGCTTTTAAACTAGTTTTTTTTGTGTGTGTGATTTTTTTGCATAACTAAGAATGAGATTGCAGTTACCTAAGCTAAAATGTTCCAAGACAATACATAAAATAGCCTCTAAACAAAACCACGTTCATTTCAACATTAGAGATCAAGAATAGTACAATTTCTTTTTCCTTTTTGTTTCTTTCCCTCTACCCCTGTACTAGGGATTGACTCCAGGGGTGCTTTACCACTGAGTTACATCCCTAGCTCTTTTTGTTTTTTATTTTGAGACAGGGTCTTGCTAGGTTGCCCAGGCTCAAACTTGTAATTCTCCTGCCTCAGTCTCCCAAGTAGCTGGAATTACACACATGCACCACGTGCCCGGCTCTTTTTATACTAATAAAAGAGTTAAATTGAACATTCAAAGCAACATATTGTGACCTCATCATAACTGAGCCTGTGTACTAAAGTTATTTTTATAGCTTCAAAAATACTTCTTTTATCTTCCAGATTTGGAAGGTGGTTTAATTTTAAAAATAAAACACCTACCATAGAGAAAATTATAGTTCTGAAATAAGCAATTACATTTAGCCAAAGGGTCTAGAAAAAGATCTTTGACAAGGAAATGTTCAGGCTAAAACGACAATACAAAGAGTCAGTCTAAAAAATTTTAATATACTGGTGCTTTAAAAAAACGAACTGCAAAGTACTTGAAGAAACATAAACAGCACAAAACTAAGGAAGTAAACTATAAATATTAAGGAGTTATAATACACTAATGTACAATAGAACTAATGTAATAAGATAACAAGATAGAAATATCTATATATGTACATACACATATATATACCAGTTATATATTCAATATATAATCAATTTATAATGCAAACTTTTAAGACAAATTTCTTACCAGAAGTTGAAGACAAAATATTAACTATAGCAACTTGTGTGTCTGAAAGTGCTTCTTGATATGACAAATTTGCCAAAAACCACTAAAGAAAAAGAAAAAGTGAAATCTAATGAGACATGCTTATATCTGTCATTGCGATTTACAGTCCCCTTTTTATCCTCCTCTTCCTCAAAACTGTTACTGTAAAAGGTTTTTAGAAGGCACTTCGTATTGAAAAATCACAGGTCCCCACAAAGGGACAAAAATGTATGATGGGGAGGTGGGCTGGGATGTAGCTTAGTGGTAAAACACTTGCCTGAAAGCCCTGAGCTCAATCCCCAGGATGAAAAGAAAAGAAAGAAAAGAAAGAAAGAAAGAAAAGAAAAGAAAAGAAAAGAAAGAAAGAAAGAAAGAAAGAAAGAAAGAAAGAAAGAAAGAAAGAAAGAAAGAGACAAAAACCCAATTTCACCCCCCCCACACACACAAAAGACATATAATGAGACCTAAGATCTTGCTATCCAATATCCCTTATGAAATTAACAAAAGTTGGGAAAAAATTAGTATTCAGCTTTTATTGTATGAGGATAAAACTGAGTACCATCAAATCAACTTTAAAACTTGCTTTATTCAAGCACTGTCAGCACTCAATGTAAATCAAGTCTGAATTTGGGAAAATTCTCAAACCTTAAAGCATAGACAGATGAAAAACATAATGAGAACTCTAAGAAATTTAATGATGCCCATGGGGACAGATGGAAACAGCTACATAAGAGGCTATATTCACTTTGGAAAATTAGAAATATTCTATGAAAACTGTCATTGGCTAATTGTGACTATTTCTCTGGTTCTCAGTTTAGAGACAGAACCCAAAGTTTGTATCTAGTGAAGAAGTTTTCTAACTATAAGGACTTTTAGTTTTTTCTTCCTTTGCACATCTGTGTTTAGGATATCCTTACATTCCCAATCATGTGTCTGCTTTGATTTAGGGAATGAGAAATAACACCTCCTTCTGGTGAACCCTAGGGTGTGTGTATGTTCAAAGTTCATTTACTTTCACTGATAACTCATCCTTTTTTTTGAGAATGAACATTTTTTTAAACTATTTTAAACAATGCTATTATGAATATTCTAAGACATACCCACCTTGTACAATGTGTTTAAGTGTGACTGAAGTATATTCTCAGATGCTGATCACCCAGTCAACTAAAGCAAAGTAACTGTTAGTCTGTTTTTGATAAGTTACTTACATAAACTGACTGGAGTTACTCCACCAAACAACTGGCCTCTATTTATAGAGACATCTCCAACTATCTCATGACTTGCAGCGAAATAAGTAGTTAAGATTAGCATTTTCATTTCAAAAAAGAATAGATACATGATCTTAGGCACCAAACGGTACAAATGGTTGAGAGTACAACAGTCTGCATTTGATCTATACTGCACTGAAGTCTAAAGCCAAAAGGAAACTGCAAAAGTGGTTTTAATTTGTAATCCTTACTTCTTAGGTAATTTCACTAACCTATCTAAATAAGAAAATGAGCAGCAACTGGTAAGATGTATAATATCAAATATACATGAAAATAGGAGCTACAATCTGCCTGTAATTGAAATGCTAGAAAAGAGGCAGTCTGCCCTTAATTATCTTTTGGAGATTTTCTGCAAGAACAGATAATGTTTACAGGATAATAACTAGTTTTCCTGGCCCATTTCTCTTATTACCTTAATACTTAAACATTGTACTCATTTCCCGACCAATCTCACTGGCTCTTGGAAATGCAAAGTAGAGAAATAACAGATCCCTTTGGTGGCGGGAATTCAACGATCTTAAGAATTCTTCAATACCTACAAACTCTTTCCAGAAAGACCTTCCTATTCCCTCTCAAGTATAAAGCACCCTCATCACAAAAAAGACACATCTCCACTATCCTCCAATAAAAAATTTCCATACAATAATAGGATGTCTCCATTATTCCGGAACTGAAGACAACATCCTACTAATTATTTTAGCAAATAATTTATACAGTAATTAACTTTTATTTGTTTTTTGTTTAAGAAAATTTGCTTTAACAAGACAAAATACAAGCCTTTATTCCCTTTGAAATCTTATTTAACTAATTATTTCAATGTAAAACATTAGCATATTTTATGGAAAATAACTAGTATTTTTTTTCTTTGTGGTACTGTGGATAGAATAAAAAAAATTACAAAACAAATCCATTTTTAAATTAACTGAAAAGAATAATTAACTTATTTTTTAAAAGCTACTTGACAAAAATTGTAGTCAAGGTGTACATGATGATTTGATAAATACATATGTTGTTTACTGATTACCAAATTAAGTAGCATATCACCTTCCATAATTAGCATCATTTTGTGTGTGTGTATGTATGTGTTTGTATGGGCATGAGTTTGTGTAAATAACCTGAACACTTAAAATCTGCTCTCATCAAATTTCAAGTAAACAGTACAGTATTATTATCTATAATCAGTAGGCAGGACATTAGAATCCTAGAACTTATTTATCTTATAACTGAAAGTTTGTACCCCTTGACCAATATCTCCTATTCTCCAGTCCCTGACAACCACCATTCTACTTTCTGCTTTTCTGAGTTCAAATTTTTTAGAGTCCACTTATAAATAAGATCATACAGTACCTGTCTTTCTGTGCCTGGCTACTGCACTTAGCAATATCCTCCAAGTTCATTCATGTTGCAAATGATGGTATGTCCTTTTTTGTGAATGAAAATATTACATTATGTGTATGTATGTACATAAATATATATTGATATATAGATATATACACATATACATATCACACATATATATATCACATTTTCTTTATACTTCAATGGACACTTAGGCTGTTCTCATTATCTTGGCTGATATGAATATTGTGCAATGAACATGGAGGTATAGATCTCTTCAAGATACAGAGTTCATTTCCTTTGGATATATAACAGAAGATATTCTTGATAAAGGCGATGTAGCTAAATAATAATATTTTACAGAAAAAAATAAACCACCATTAAGTACTAATAAGACAAAAGTTATTCAAAGAAAATGGGCAAATGCACCAATCTTTAACTTCTTTTGGCCTGTACTGTCCAATATACTAGACATAAGCCACATGTGACTACTGCGCAACTAAAATTGGCTAGTCTGAACTGAAACATAGGTGGGGTATAATACACACTGGTTTTAGAAAACAGCTGTAATACAAAAAAAAAAAAATGAACTATCTCATCAATAACTTTTATACTGATAACATGTTGAAATATTTCATATATACAGCATTAAATAAAAATACAGCATTAAAATTAACATCTCTAGTTTTTTTTTAACCTTTTAAAAATTTGTCTACTAAAAAATTTAAAGCTATTTATACAGCTTGCATTTGAGGTTCAGTTATATTTCTACTGAACAGCATTGCTCTTGATCTTATCTTCCTATTATTTTTCTATTACTTATCATTCTATTGTCAGGTTTCCAAAAGCTATAAATCTGGACTATATTATTTTGACTTCCTATAGAAATGCCTTCACTGAAGACTAACATGTATTTCAGGTTGATTTTTTTCTTTTTAATGCAGTTAAGATGGAGTATCCCTTCCTGTAATGCACACATTAACATTTAAAAAAATAAATGCTATTTTAAAAACAAAACAAAACAAAAGATGGAGTATCCTAAATGTCTACTGACAGAAGAATGAATAAAATGTGGTATATGCATACAATGGATATTAATCAGCCTTCAAAAGAAATTCTGACATATGGTACAATATAGATGAACCTAGAAAACATTATGCTAAGTGAAATAAAGCAGTCAAATACTGGCAAATACTGTATGAGTCCACTCATAAGAGATATTTAGACTAGTCAAATTCATTGAAATGGAAAGTAGAATGGTAACTGCCAGGGGCTGGGAAAACAAGAAAGAGGAGCTATTGTTTAATGAACAGAGTTCCAGTTTTACAAGATACAAAAAAAAAGTTCTATAGATAGATGTTATCAACAATGTGAATATATGCAATGTCAATAACATTAAAAATGATTCAAACAATAAGTTTAATACTATATTTTACTATAATTTTTTAAATACTCTTTAGAAGGGTATTATCTACACATATCTCTAAACCTGCTACACAGAATAGTAGTAATACATAAGAACAGTGGCAATGCATTACATAATAGCGTAATACATAAGGACTTATGTATTACACTAGTCCCTTCTTATTCATGGTTTCACTCTCAAGTTTGACTTACCAGTGGTCAACCACCATCCAAAAATATTAAATGGAAAATTGTAGAATAATTCCTAAGTTTTAAATAACTTTTAAAGTATATATTTATAATTGTCCTATTTTATTACTATTGTTGTTAATTTCCTACTGTGCCTATTTTATGAATTAAACTATCACAAGTATGCATGGAGAGTAAAAAAGCAGTACACATAGTGCTCAGTATTCTACATGGCTTCAGGCCATTAAGGGTCTTGGAACATATCACCCACAGTACATTTCTCTTCAAGTTTAATGTTAATACAAAGTTTGCTTTATCCAAGGAAGGGAGATACTTTCTTTTATGAGACAAGAAGTTGTGTTTAACTCAAAAGATTTTCCTTTTTTGCCATACTGTCACTTTGCCTACAGATGGCTTTATGCCCACCTTAAGTAGCTTTAAACTGCAGTTCTTGATATAATCATCCCTCTCTACAGTCAGCTCCTGCCCCCAGTACTCGTTTAACTGGCTCTTATCTTTGCACCCTTGTCTTAACTTTTACCATATAAATGTTTTTATCACACATCACCTCAAGTCTCCTTAGAAGGGAAACAATTAATAAATTTTAGTTCTGCCTTTCATTCTCTTAAAATAAGCTAACAGAAATCCCAACTAATAACCCAAATATACAAGCCTTTAAACTATTTTTATTATATATGTAATTACCACATTACAATTCCCAAAGATTTTCCTTTGATTTATGCAACATAATATTTTAATCAAAGTATCACTTAAGCCGAAATTACTGGCCAGGGAATGAACAAAAATGGGCTATTGAATAGACATAGGAGACAAAATTAGGAAGTAACACCTCATATCATTTCACTTACACTAACATTGGCAATACACTAGTGCTTTACAATATTCAGTATAAATCTGAATCATAAAGGCTCAGGTTACACAACCTTGGATTCATAACATTTCAATGATATGTGTATATAAAGTAGCACTGAAATTAATTTTTTAAATTCTACAATTAAGAGTTCTCATTGACTCAGACAAGACTCTACTTCTAGTTTAGCCCAAAATAATAATACTTTACTTACTCTATCATTATTCTATATGAACTCTTAACTACCACTTTTACTTTCTGTATTAACATACTATAAATGATACTACCAGAAATCATATAGAAATATTCACTATGAGTACTTGCTGAAATAATATTTGATAGTATTTATGTAAATTTAATATAAAACTGCAGAAATCTGAGAAAATTAATGAATACAATAAAATGTTTAGTAAGCACATTTACTAAACAGTCCTAGTATACATCACAGTGTAAAATAATTCTATTCATGTTTCTGATCCTAAAACAATGGAAAATTCTAAGAAACTTTTCAAACTGTGTTCATATACACATATAAACACATGTGTATATGTATATAAATAGATGTAATGTTATAGGATTTATTGACCTTACAATTCTTTGAAGTGTAACTAACATTTACTAATTTTAATACTCTAGTTCCCTAATGCTATTAGCAGCTTAAAGTGAAAGACTAAGAGTCTTATATTTCAACACTATATTGTTGGTATGTATACCATCTAGAAATGGAAGTGCCAAATATATAATAAAGAAAAGACCTACCACAAAGCAAAAAAAAAAGCTAATTTTTGCTACTTGAGTTGCAGTCAGTTTCCCCACAGTTTTCAATATGGATTCTTGTTCTTTCACCGTAGGATATGACATGCGAGACAACTTCGCTTCTAATGCATGGCTTGATGGAAGTTGTCGAATTTCCATAATGTTGCTGAACCTTACACGAGACTTTTTGGGAGCTTAAAAAGAAATCATAGTACAAAATAATTAAATGTACCCTTTCATCCAACAAAACCCAATTTTAATTTAAGGATAAATTCATACTATTTAGTACATTTATGATCAGAGTAAGACAAATAAAACCAGTTATATTATTAACTGGAGTAGTTTTGCTCACTCAAGAGTTAACGGGATCTCCACACTACTTTCCAGAGTGGCTGCACTAATTTGCAACCCCACCAGCAATGTATGAGTGTACCTTTTCCCCACATCCTCTCCAACACCTATTGTTGCTTGTACTCTTGATAATTGCCATTCTAATTGGGGTGAGATGGAATCTTAGGGTACTTTTGTTTTGCATTTCTCTTATTACTAGGGATGTTGAACATTTTTTCATGTATCTGTTGATTGCTTGTAGATCTCTTCTGTGAAGTGTCTGTTCATTTCCTTAAATCAGCATACTACAGAGATGCAGCCACATCAATGTTCATAGCTGCTCAATTCACAATAGCCAGATTGTGGAACCAACCTAGATGTCCTTCAATTGATGAATGGATAAAAAAACTGTGTATATATATATATATATATATATACATACACAGTGGAATTACTCAACATACATACACAGTGGAATTACTCAACCATAAAGAATAATAAAATTTTGGCATTTGCAGGCAAATGGATGAAATTGGAGAATATCATGCTAAGTGAGATAAGCCAATCTCAAAAAACCAAAGGACGAATGATCTCGCTGATAAGCAGGTAATGACACATAATGGGGGTGGGAGGGGGCAAGAATGGAGGAAGGAGGGACTGTATAGAGGGAAAAGAGGGGTGGAAGGGGTGAGGGAAAGGAAAAAAATAACAGAATGAATCAAACACCATTACCCTATGTAAATGTATGATTACACAAATGGTATGCCTTTACTCCGTGTACAAACAGAAAAACAACATGTATCCCACTTGTTTACAGTAAAAATAAATTTAAAAAATAAATTTAAAAAAATAAAGAAGGAAATCAGGGAGAAAAAAAGTTAATGGAAAAAATGGTTTTATCTATAAAATATTTTAAAGAGCTTTAAATGAGACCAGTATTCAAAGTTTCTGCATTTAAATATTGACAAATTAAGTATCCAATAAGAATATATAAAGACCTTTCACAACTCAATAACAAAAAGACAAAATATGGACAAAGTATTTAAATACAGATTTATCCAGTGAAATACATAGCAAATGAAATCCAATACAGACTTCAGTCATGATGGAACACCACTAACACTCACTAGGATGGGTAGAATAAAAAAGGGAGTTAACTATAGCTGGCAAGGATGTGGAGAAAGCCAAACACTTACACATGGCTAATAGGAATGTAAATGGTACAGCCACTCTGGAAAACAGTATGGCAGTTCATCTGTGTAAACAGAGTTACCATTTAACTTGGCAATTATATTCCCAAATATATACTCAAGATAAATGAAAACATATTATCTACCAAAAAATAAAAAGTCACCGTGTACACAAATGCTCACAGGTTCATTAAAGCCAAAAGGGCAAAAGAATCCAATGTTCATCAACTGAAGAATGGATAAATAAATTATGGTGTATACATACAGTGGAGTATTATTTAGCCATTAAAAATAAAGCAATAACACATTACAAATTAAAACATGGATAAGAATATTATGCTAAGTGAGAGAAACCAGTCACAAAAAGTCACATATTATATGATTCCATTTATATAAAATGTCTAGAATAGCCAACTCCATAGAGATAAAAAGTAAAATTATGGTTGGCTATGGCTGAAGAGATAGGTTTATGGCTAAAGGGCACAAAGTTTCTAAGTGATAAAAATATTCTAAAATTGATTGTGGTTATGTTTGTACAACTTGTGATATGAATATGCTAAAAACAACCCTGAACTGTATACTTTAAATGGGTGAATTATACGATATACAAATTACATTTCAATAAAGTCATTATTAAATATATAAAAAAAGTTTCTACATTTGTATGTATATATAACCAACCACCTGGTTAAGGATTTTAGGTTGATTATTATTTTAGCATTTATAGTAAAACTTTATTTGAATTTTACCTCAGGAACCCAACTTGTAAGAATTACTTTCCTGGACAAGTATGTAGAATACTTCTCTCTACACAGGTTCATTCCTTGCAAAGGAAATTACAGATAAATAGTATATCTTTCATTAAAGCTGATATTTTTTATTTAGTAAGGCCACAGAATGAGCAAAACTACTATAATTTACTAGTAGGGTCTTTGAGGGTATGTTTACAAGAAAAGCATTCAGGACTGGGATTGTGGCTCAGTGGTAGAGCACTTGCCTAGTGTGTGTGAGGCACTGGGTTCGATTCTTGGCACCACATATAAATAAATAAATAAAGGTTCATCAATAAAAAAAGAAAATTATTCATATATCATATATATATATATATATATATATATTTGATGAAACCATAAAGATTTCTGGTATTTGGAAATTATTTCCAATTGACTTAATATAAAATCTATACCGTATCAGATTGATGACCCAAACTTTCAGAAGATTACAGGCCTAGTCAGCCCACACAGAACAGAACTATTACAAGATCCCAGTCCACCCACAAAAACACTTAAGTTCTGGGTGGCTTTAATGAAGTTAAAATTTCCATTGCTTCTCAGTCATGAAATTCTAAGTTTTACTCACTCTTTTCAGTATCGATGTTTGTGCTCTCAGGTTTTTCACTTGGAAGATCATGAAATTTCACAGGAACATATAAAGGTTCACTCTGGAATGTAAAAGAAACAGAAACAAATATAAACATGAATAAAAACTAATATATTGGCTAAGTGCAAATGAATGGTATATAGACACAAATACCATCCAAAACACAGCTTTCATCAGTGTGTTTATATGGCATGACTTTGCCAAAACGCAAGTTAAAGATTTAAAACTGATCCACATAGGTACAATGACAGGAAAGAATCTGTTTAAAGTTTAGAAATGTAATATAAACTGCTTTGGCACAGTAAGACAACTAAATGTCATAAATGACATAAAAAGAGACTTCCCTTTCAGCTAATAGATTATCTTCTGTCATTGCATTCAATCTCTAAAAAAATACATTTCAAATGCCAGGCTCAGTGTGACACAGACTTGTAGTCCCAGTTACACAGGAAGTTGAGGCAGGAGGATGGCTTAAGCTAAGGAGTTTGGGAATGCCTGGGCAACATACACAATACTGAACTCCCATAAAGAAAAAAAAAAAAAAATACTGTGCTCCTACTTGTCAGGCCCTGTTCTAGGCCCTGGAGATAAGGATTAAAATAGACAAAGTCTCTTCCTCAATGATCATGTATTCTAAAGGAGAAGGTAGACGATGAACAGGTAATCAAGTATACCGTATGTATTTATATTTGCCTGATTGCTTTATTACATAAGATTCAACAAAAACCAAAAATTCTTGAAAACCTTTCTTTGCATGCTTAACAGACAACAAAAACAAAATACAGCTACCACTTAAGAGCTCTTACTATGTAACTGGTACCAAGTCCAAAGCAGTTAAACATACACTTCTCATTAGTCCACATAGTAACTTTACAGAACAGGTATTTTAAAGAACTTTTCTAGAAAGAAAGATGTGAAATAACCAAGTAGCAGACAGAATTAAAGTCGGGTTTATCTAATCATGCTCTAAAGGTCCTTATTTTTAGGTGATTCTAAATGCCTCAAGTGTTTTTAGAAATGTTCTTTAGATGGTCTATATTTAAAACACAATTCCCCACTGGGCTATTTCTTAAACATTAACAGATTTTTAAAGTCTTTCTCTTTTAACTCTTGGTATAGAACTTTTACAATGAAATATATTCAGTAAAAGAAGAGAAAATATGGGTGGAAATAGACACAGACTTTTTGTTATATTGAACTTTCCATTTGTAGCATTTGGCCTAAAGCAATTTGACATATCTATCTTAGAGACAGACGCAAGAATTAGTATAAGAGTAATTTGAAAGGCAAGGCTGCCATCTCAACTCTGCCTTTTGCACTGAAAAGGCAAATGAAATTGAACTATCCAGTCAATGCTTAAGATCCCAGAAAAAAGAAATGGCAGTTTCTCCAAGTTTCATAAACTCTTCATAATACCTAATAACCTGCTTGGCATGCAACAATGGTTCCAAAAAACAAACAAAAAGATTATACTGTCAATGAGGTCACCAAGACAGTGAGCATGGAAGTTGAAAAGCTGGTAAGAAACAAAGGATTGTCCTTTATTATTTTCACTCTTTAACTAGTATCTCTTTCCCCTCTTCTCTCATTAGAGGTTGCTTATCTCTAGGCCCTGGTCTCCGTGCAAAGAAAGTATCAAATTACAATGCTCATGGAAGACACCCAATATTGAACTATGCCTCCTAATATAGCTGTGGTGCTATCAGAGCTGTTTGATTCTTCCTGCCATGCTAAATGAGAAAAGCAGCACTTACCAAAGAACTATTCATAGTTGTATCTGTTGTGCAAGCAGCAAAGTAACTTTCAGCATCTGCAAACTAAATATAGATAACAAAACAAAAATTCAGTTAAACTCACACTATAGTGTGGGACTAGTTGAGACACATCTCAAAAAAATTGAACCAAAAACTCAAAATAGATCTCTAAGAATATAACTACTATTAATATTAACAGCAGCTAATGCCAAGTATTCAACCATGCAGGGTAGGTATTAACATTTTCTCTTTATGAGGTTGAGATTTCATCTACCCAGGCGTGGTAGCGCACGCCTGTAATCCCAGCAGCTTAGGAGGCTGAGGCAGGAGGATCATGAGTTCAAAGTCAGACTCAGCAACAGTGAGGTGCTAAGCAACTCAGTGAGACCCTGTCTCTTAAGAAAATACGAAATAGGGCTGGGGATGTGGCTTACTGGTTGAGTGCCCCTGAGTTCAATCCCCTGTACCAAAAAAAAAAAAAAAAAAAAACGAGAGAGAGAGAGAGAGAGAGAGAGAGAGAGAGAGAGAGAGAGAGAGAGAGAGATTGATTTCACTTAAGTAGCAGAGTAAGGATTAAAACCCAAGTTAGAAGGTTATGGGACATGGTTCAGTAATATAGTACTTGCCTAGCATGTGCTAGGCCCTGGGTTCAATTTTCAATATCATCAATAAAAAGAAAAAAGAAAGAAAAAAACTTTTAAAAACCCAAGTTAGTTATTTAATGTTAAAGCCTATGCCTTTTCCACAAAACTATCATAATATTTCAAGAAGGGAAAGGATGGGTGGGTCACTTTTTAACAATAGTAATATCACAGTATTGTCAGAGAATAGGTTATGACAGCCTTAACCCAATCAATTCCCTGACAGGGATTAACTGAGTGGCAACTGAAGGCAGGTAGGGTGTGGCTGGAGAAGGTGGATCACTGGGGCGGGGCATGCCTTTGGGGTTTATATTTCGTGGACTGAGCTTGGCCTTTCTCTGCTTCTTGGTGCAATGTGCAAAGCCACCTTCCTCCACCATACCCTTCTGCCATGATGTTCTGCCTCATCTCGAGCCCCAAGGAATGGAGACAGTCTTTTATCAACTGAGATCTCTGAAACCATGAACCCACAAATTAACTATTCCTCCTCTGTTCTTGTCAGGTCTTTGGGTCACAGCAATGAAAAAATGAACTAAAACACAGTGTTAATTTCATTTCACCTCCACCCCCAGAGATACCTTTCAGTATCTCTGAAAAGTCTCAAAAGATTAAATAGGTCACATTACTACCTAAAACATGACGAAACGAGATGCAAAGACAAAAGACCAAGCTCTTAATCAATTTTTAAATGGACTGAAAACAGAAAAATGGGCAAGTCAAAGAAAACAAAAGAATTCTACTGTTCAACAAATATGTGAAAAAAAAATAACTCAAAACATGCAGGTTACACAATATATTATTATTCACATATCAAATTGCTGAGATTTTGGTAAGGGTTCAATATCATACATTGCTAAGGAAAATATGAATTGGTACAAACATTGCAGATGGTAATTTAACAATAAGAATCGAGGGCTTTAAAAAAATGGCATTACTCAGTGGGAACTCCTTCCTTTCTAGCTCTCCGGCCATCTTGATGGCTGCTCTTGGTTGGGGGCCGTCCTGCATCTAAGACAGGAAGATGGTGGCCGCAAAGAAGACGAAAATGTCTCTGGAGTCGATCAACTCTAGGCTCCAGCTTGTTATGAAAAGTGGAAAGTATGTGCTGGGGTACAGACAGACTCTGAAGATGATCAGACCGGGCAAAGTGAAATTAGTTATCCTTGCCAACAACTGTCCAGCTTTAAGGAAATCTGAAATAGAGTACTATGCCATGTTGGCCAAAACTGGTGTCCATCACTACAGTGGCAATAATATCGAATTGGGTACAGCATGCAGAAAATACTACAGAGTGTGCACATGGTCTATCATTAATCCAGGTGATTCTGATATCATTAGAAGCAAGCCAGAACAGACTGGTGAAAAGTAAAACACAAAAAATTTTTCTTTAATAAAACTTGGCAGAGTTTGTTTTTAAAAAAAAAAAAATAGTAGCATTACTCTTATTCAGCATTTACCTTAAGAAATTTACTCTAATAGTGGTAGATGAGAATAAGGCTATTCCTACTTATTATATCAAAATAAAAAGTAGGAAAAATCTGTTGAGAGTTAAATAAAAGGAGAAAAGTAATAAATTTTATTTATTTGCCTGAAAAGAGTCATGAAACATTAAATTAAAAATGACAGAAAATGATAAAATCTAAATCAGCTTCTTTTATACATAATTTTTAATTGAATACACATAAGTATATAAGCTATAGATAAAATCAAATATTTATAATGATCTTAGGATGGTGGAATTATGAATAGACTATTCTTATTCTTCTTGTTACCATAACTTATTTTCAACAATATAACTGTTAAAATGATAAATATTTAACAAAAAATGTTCTAGTAATACTAAATCAGACAGTTTTTTCATGATATACTATTAAATGGAAAAAGCAAGTTACAAAATAGGCCATAACAGTATGATTCCATTTTTATAAAAAATAAAGTGGAAAAGAACAGTGGATATATATGCCAAAACATTGTCAATAGTTATCCTTGAATGATAGAACTTACTATTTTCTTCTTTTGTTCCTTTGTGTTTTCTGAACATACAACAATGCACAATGTATTCCTATATATAATACTACATTGCTTATGCATTTCTGTAAGTATATACATGCATTGCTTTTCCAAAATAAGTAACACATGTATTCAAATTTTTGTATGTTAAAATTTTGTTTGACAAAAAATAGGTTTTTCTTATATTCTATCATTACCCACTCACCAAGCAATTTAAAATCTGAATGACCTTAAAGAAATTAACAAATCTTTGAAGTCTGAAAAAATAAACCTTCTCTAGCAAATAAAATTTAAAACTTACAAAAGCAGCATGCTTTCCTCGAAATCCTCTTGTGCACTGTTGCCTCCATGGCTTCCAAATAATAAAGCCCAAAAGGTACAAAACGAACATAGATGTTTTTGCAAAGGTGCTGAAGAATGGTTTGTTGTACTGAGTAAAAACGTACTGTAGAAGAAAAGATTACATAGAAAACTATGAAATGACCTTAAACCCTAGTACTCATCATAATAAAATAAACCTATTATATGATTTTTATCTCTTTAGACATTCATTTGGATGGGAAAAGTCAAAAGGAATTAAAAATATATTTTATATTCACTTCTGAATTCTGCATTAGCTTTACCTATAAAGGATAACACTGTTAAACAAAGCAACAACAACCTTCAAAAAAGCTTTATTCAATATCCACTAACAACCTATTATGCAAAATGGACCTACCCTAGGGGCTGAAGAAAATAAAAAAAGGTTTCCCTGCCCTTGAGGAGCTTACAATCTAAGCGAGAAGACAAATACATGAAGAAAATACAGAATAATGTGCAAAGTACCATGATAGGAATTCAGGATGCCATGGAAGCATCAAAAAGAGAAAGAACAACAGTTATAGAAGTTTCTTGAGAGGCTTTTCCTGATCTGTGTGTGAACGACTGAAGAAGAGTCAGAACCAATATAAGAGCAACAAAGCAGAATAGTGTATGAAGAAAAGTATATGAAGTTTAGTATTATTAGGTGGTTATACAAAAACCTATAATCTTCCTTTGAATTGGAAATATCACTATAAACTTACCATTATGTCTTCTGGGGAAAAAAAAATTCTAGTGCTCTATACTGCTCTAAAAGCAACCATGACTCCTGGCCAAATCCAGGTATGGGACAAGAAATGAGCCTAGAGCATCTTGTGTCAAAAACCAAATAGGACAGTAAAGATTACTGGGATCATAGTAAAAGAATCCCAGAGCCAACCCAACGGGTTCCTACTGGTTCCTACATAACAGAAGTTAAAGAAATTTAACTACAATGCTTTTTTGAAACATACGACAAATAAAAAAAAAAAAAAAAAAAAAAACATAAAAATCTACGAACTTGTAATGATGCCAAAAAACTCAATGGTTACTACCAGAAGTTGTTAAGGTAATTCTATTCTAAAATAAGCAAAAGGGAAAAAAATCAAGATTTACTCAAACTTTTGTGTATAAACTATGCTTCAGGGTAATCAAATAGTAGTTTTGGAGAAGTTCTCCTTAAAGAACTTCAGCTAATAAACACAGAAGAAATGGTCCTTAGAAAGATCACTATTTTGCAACACAATGAAATACCCTTATCAGAGCAATAATCATATGTTTATTCAATTATAAGCTAAATTTCAACAAAGAATTTTATAGTGCATAAATTTGTATCACCCAAAATGAGACTTATGGGCCCTATGATGTTATAGAAAACATCCAGTACTTACCAAGTTATTCTTTCCTAAAAACTCAATCTAAATCGAGACCTTACAACTAACTACCAACTTACATGTCAAACAATAAGTTTAATGACCTCCACAAGGAAGCAATCGACAAAATCATTTTATATTTTATAGTAAAACTTTATAGTAAAATGATCCAGCTTCTCCAACAAACCAATGGCATGAGAAAAAAAAGTATGTTTTATAGTATATTTTACAGTAAAACTGTATATTTTATAATAAAATTGATCCAGCTTCTCCAACAAACCAACGGCATGAGGAAAAAAAAAGTCTTTGACACAACTGAAAAACAATTGAATGGGCACTAAGTATCTAATGATTTTAAGGAATTATTGTTAATTTTGTTAGATATGTTTATGGTAAAGGGGTAGTGTTTTTTAAAAAATAGAAATTGCTTTTATTTTTGAGGGAAACGGGAAAAAAAATTACACAGCTGGAATTTATTTTAAAATACTCCAGACTGTCAGGTGTGGTGAGACATTCCTATAATCCCAGTTACTTGGGAGGCTGAGGCAGGAGGATTGCAAGTTCAAGGTCAGTCTGGGCAACTTACCAAGATCTTGTCTCAAAAGAATTAAAAGTTGCAGGTGTGGCTTAGTGCTCATGGGTTCCAACACATACCACAAAGAACAACAACAAAAAAGTACTCAAGGAAAAAAATTTTGAGCAGGTCTGATAAGCCTGGAAAAATCTGATAACTGTGAAAGGTAAGTGATAGGTACATGGAAATTTATTATACTATTCTATCTACTTTGCATGAGTTAGAACATTTCCATAATGAAAAGATTAGATTATTTTTGAAATACACAATTTATTTGAAAAGTATTCTAGTTGAAGAATTAAGACATTGCAGTGCTTTTTTAAATAAAGGTTTCTTCTAGTTTTACTGAGGTATAACTGACAAAAAGTAATGATATGTATATTTTTATTAGAGCTTTCTAGTAATAAATAACAGTTGGGTTCATTCTGACAAACTCAAACATACATGAAAATAAATCTATTTCAGTTCATGATCCTCCCTTTTCCCACCCCTTTTCCTTCCTGTCCTCCTTACCCTCTCCCATTCTCCTTCCTCTACTAGATTTTCTTTCACTAGTCTATTAATTTATATTTGGTTCTTCGCCATTCTGACTGGACTGAGTTAAAACCTTAGTGTAGTTTGGATTTGTATTTCCCTGATTGCTAGAGGTGTTGAACAAACAAAAATTTTATTTACTGTATGCAATATGGTGTTTTGATATGTGCATACATTGTGAAAGTACTCCCAAAAACAAGTTGGTTGGGGTTTTTCTAACATTGTTTAGATACAAATTGTTAACTTATAATTTAATCAGGTGCTCTTTTATCCTAAACAAAACAATTTTACTTAAAACTATAAAACTTAATGGCCAGTTTTAATTTTCTGTCAACATTAGATTTCTTTGAGGTAAAATTACAGAATGTTAATCTAAAAGATTATAGAAGAGTTTTAATGTGAAAAATAAATAGCTTGTTGTATTCCTAAGCCTAATTCCAGAAAGGCTAAAAAATTATTTATCAAAGGATAGAATGTCAGGGTCAACTATTTACTTAGATGTGATGTGAAAACATCTGCCCCTTTTGACATTTAAATTCATTTTATAAATGCTAATTTCCTCTTTTATATTTTCTTATAATTGAATGGAGAGTTGAAATGGAGTTTATTCTGAAAAAAAAAGTTGCAGTCTTTTTTATAGGGATTACTAACCAGGCAGAATTATGTATATAAGTAGAAAGAAAAACTAGCTTGTGAACTCAAAATATCACATTACTACCAACAGGTCATCAATAAACAAAAAAATTAACTATAGGTAATCACTGAATACTGTGTACTTTATAAATATTTATATCAGCAAATACATTAATGTGAATGTACCCAGCATATGCATAAGTAACCTGTACATGATCACTTTTATTCATTTGTCCAAAATTACATGCATGTGTGTATGTGTGTGTTTGTGTGCACATGCATGTGTGATGCTAGGAATTGAATCCAGGGCCACAAACTTGCTAAGCAAGTGCTCTACCACTGAGTTACACCTCAGCCTAACAGTGGTCTTACTTTCTACTAAATGGTGAAAGACTGTTTTGTATCCTGAAGAGTTACTCACCAGAAAATAATATTTATAGAGAAAGAAATTGAATTTGGAAGAAAAACAACAAAATCACCTCCACATATTAAAATATGAATAGTCTCTCCTTCTAAAGTAACCCTCCCTACAATATACAAGAAGTGTATGAGACAATAAAGAACATGCTTTCAGTTTTAACTTGAAATGACACTGATCCAGTATTAAAGAAAACAAATAATTCAATATTTGAAATACTGTTTTAAAAAGCATGAACTTGTAATGGCTAGAAATACTATAGGTTAACACTAATACTTCTTTTAAACATTAACACTTTTATTATACCATCATTCCTGGAGAAGAGGTACATACCGAAGTAAGTTCCGAGGAAGCAACCCATATCACATCAACAAGCAGGAGAATAACAATCCCAAGAGCCATTCGCCTACGCTGAGTGAAGCCACTGTTCTGGGAATTCATTCGGTTCATGATAAATACACACACCATTTGCAATCTGTTTTTTTTTTGAAAATACACATCTCATTAGAAATGATTTCCAAAGAAAACCATATAAAAATGAGAAAAGGAGTGTAACAGAAACATCTAACATTTGTTAACTAATATTCAGTATGAAAGTGATATAACATACAAAAAGTGTGGAATTTACCTGGTTTTAATGGCCTCTCTTAGATTCACAAAAGCAACGCCTGAAAACTTGGCAGCTCTCAGTCTAAAAGGAGGTGTAGAACTCAGGGCACCTAAAACACACACACACATACACACACATAAATTGCTTATGAAAACGTTGACGACTCAAGATTCATCACCTTTTTACTCTTCACCTTCAAACTGAAAGAAAAGAAAAATACCAAAAATGTGTTAAATATAACCAACACTTTTCTCTAGACTTTCATGTTATCCATTGTACACTACAAATTAATACTCAGAGAAGTATGACATGG
Source organism: Sciurus vulgaris (assembly GCF_902686455.1). Taxonomy (NCBI): domain Eukaryota; kingdom Metazoa; phylum Chordata; class Mammalia; order Rodentia; family Sciuridae; genus Sciurus; species Sciurus vulgaris. Next base: position 87,547,068 of record NC_136463.1, on the reverse strand, counting down.
TGGGAAAGAAATACTCAATTTGCAGCATATTTAAGAATAGTTAAATACTAGAAAATAGCTTCTGAGAGTTTTAGATACCGAACTCCCAATGGCTTCTCCCTCCAGAGGAATCCACCCCAGGGACAGTGTGTAGACACGCGCCCTTACCTAAGTGTTTCTTCTGTCCCTGATCTCCAGTGAAATGTGGTTATTTGAGAGGAAGTGATTTGTTGTGGGTCCTGCGGGGAAACTTTCCACTCAGTGCCCGTGGTAAAGAAAAAGGAGCTCCCATGCTCCCCCACCTACCCTGTCACTACATCTAGTTATTTTAGATCGACACAGCGATTTACGAGGAGGGTGGGGTGACAGCTGTTTGATGGAATCCTCCTCCTCTTGGGAGCTGGGGGATAGCGAGTGACGTTTCCTCAGGGAGTTAGGTCAATCCGAGGCGTCCAGCACCAGCAGCTTCCTCTATTACCAGTCTGGATTCTGCTCGGATGCCCATCAGTCTCCCGCGTTCCCTGTCCCCTGAGACCGTCACGTCTCGGGACACAACGGCTGCCACTGAGGGCTGCAGGCGGGGCAGTTTGAGGGCACTGGGTTCCGGCATTGGCTTCAGGTGACTTCGGGCCCTTCCCTGCCTGCTTACCTGGCCTTCCTGCCCCGCGATGGCGTCGTGGCGGCACCATGAGCGGACCCTGCCCAGCCCCGCCGCCGCCCAGCGCCACGGCCGCGGCCTCGGAATCACAGGGTCGTCACGGCGCCCGACATTGCGCGGCGATGGAGGCAGAGCCTCTGAAGCAGCCGTGCCCCTGGGGGCGAGGCCGTTGTTGGCACTCAACTCCACTCGGCCCAGGAGGGCGGGGAGTGAGCGAGGGAAAGGGACAGCGTAGGCAGCGATGGCTTCGGAGGCCCGGAGCTCGGCCTGGCTCCGGCCCCGCCCCCGGCCGGCCCGCCCTGCGGCCCCGCCCCCGGCCCGACAGCGGCGGCGCGCGTGTTACGTCACGCCGGCGCGACGACCGACCGCGCTAGGGGGCGTCTCCAGGGTGACTCGGCGGCGTGGTGTGGAATGCTGCCAGCAGCAGGGCACCCAGCGAGGAGGCGTGTCAGTGAAGGGAGGAGATAGGAGAGAAGAAGATGGAGCGTGGGCGAGTGGCTGGGAAAAAGGGAAGGACCTAGGAAAAGGCCGAACGTCTAGACCTGCCCTAGCAAGCTCCGTTTCTTAAAAGGGCACGAAACTTTAAATACCCTTCCTAGAGAAGACTGAAGCAAAGTTGGCTTGGGAATACTTTTGGTTCATGGAGCATTTTGTATGTGAACTAGAGCCTAACTCCTGGAGTTACAAGTTGTGCCCTTGGGCAGGCTCCTCATCCTCTTGGCCCTAGGTTTCCTCATCTAAAAATCGAAGACTGTGTGTGTGTGTGTGTGTGTGTGTGTGTGTTTGAGCGCGCGTGCGCCAGGATTACATAAATTTACAAACGTAAAGGTTTGGCTTAGACCTCGTGATGCGTAGTAGGAACATCGCAAATGTTAGTGTTATTGAAGTGTATATTTTCTTATTAAATATCCAGTAAGAAAGGAGGCTTGACCAGCATCGTGATTTGTATTTAGAAAACAGAAACGAGACTTAAGTGTTCTGTAATTTAACTGGAATTGTCTACCACAAGTACATTTTTAACATCTTGATGCGAAAATAAATTTTATTACATGAAATTATATACATACTCCATGTATGTATATAGCATAATCTAGTACGCATAATTATATGCATACTCTGCTGACAATGAAGTTTTTGTGTTGATTTAATCAGTTTCGAACTATAAGCGTGAAGCACCTCTAATAAATCATTCAGAAATTTATTGTGCAGAGTAGAAAAACTGTAATCGTCTACTTCAAATTATTACTTAGGAGAATTTGCAGGCATTAAAGTATTCCAACACTAGGTTATTTTTATTTTCATTAACATTTTTTAGGCTGTCAGGCTCTTAATATGCATAAGAACTTTATATGCTACATATATGGTATATAGTCTGAAAAAATAATGTTATGAATATCTCTCAGGATTTGAGTCATAAAAATGGGGTTCTAATTCTTAATCTGACTACAGGTTGTTATATAGTCTTAAAGATTATCAAGGCTCCATCATGCCTCACTGTCTTCATCTATAAATATAGGTTTCTTACTTCAAATAATGCAAACAGTAGTATTTTGTATGTAAGTTACTAGTATTGCTATATATTTCCAGAGCATATGCAAAAAGACAGTGCTGCCAATATTGTGTGTTGGATAAAGTATTTCTAGGCAGACTGTCTTCAAATAGTCCCAAAACCTGTATTAATTCTTCTATTAATGTTTTTCCCTGGGTTCTGTGAAGAAAATTCCACTGGAATATCCTATAAAAATAGACTCTGGTATGGTTTCTTTGTTGTGGTACCACCATAACCGGCTCATGCATTCCTCTGGTTTTTCCCCTATGTATGTATCTTACCAAGGCTAAATTCTTAGTTACCTCAATTTTTTTTTTTTAATTGCTGTCTGGCCTGATAAAGTCAACTCTTCTCTCCACCCCCGAAAACTGGAGGTGCATCCCAGGTTCTTGTACATATTAGACAAGTGCTCTACTGTCTGGCTAGTTTCCCAGGCTAGGATTGAACTAGGTTCAATCCTCCTGCTCAGCCTCCCAAGTAGCTGGGACTACAGGCATTCACCACTCTGCCAGCCAACTTCAACTCATCTGCCTGTGTGCCTGTGGCTATCTTAGAAAAATGTGTCTTTACCTTCCCCTCCTGTCAAATCCTAATTGTAATCCTACAAGAGTAAGGACTTTTATTCTCCACTGTATATGTGTGTGTGTGTACATGTATATACATGTGTATATACATACAGCATCTAGAACAATGTGTTTTACAGTCAATTGGCAGTCAACATTTGTTGACTGAACTTGAACATTGTGCTGTCTCTTGCTCTTTTCATTATATCAAATTCCTTTCCCGTTTCCGTTTCTTTTAGATTAGTAGCACAGTTTTCGTAGTCTCATAGACTTGATCTTTATTTTTATTAATTTTCTTTTTACTCTTCAAAGTCAATTGTTCTTCAGATCCTTTTGAAATCACCCTATTGTTTTCTCTTAAAATTCATCATATTATCAATCTGACACCTTAAGAAAAAAACCCTGAAATGCAGTCTAGAGAATGTAGCTTCCCGAGTAAAGTACATATGCCACAATATGAATATAAAAATAAATATGTGTGTATACAGGTTAGTCATTAACTAGTATACCACTCTTAAAGACTACAATTTAAATTCAAGCCCTAATAAAATTGCAAATGACTATGTCCTGAATTTTTGGGGTCTCTAGTTGAAACCCTCTAATAGTTGAAACCAACTATAATAATTCTGTGAATTCCATGTATGGGAATAAATAAACATCCAAATGAGAATAAGCAAATTATATGAACAATCAATCTCTGTATTTGCGGGTTCCATATCCATGGATTCAACCAACCACATGGAAAATATTCAAGGAAAAAATTCCATCCTTACTGAACACATAAAGCCTTTTTCTTGTCATTATTCTCTAAATAAACATAACTATTTACATAACATTTACTTTGTATTAGGTATTATAAGTAATCTACAGATTATTTAAAGTATACAGGAGGACATATAGGTTATGTGCACACACTGCACCATTTTATATATGGGTCTTGAGCATCCTCAAATTTTGGAATCCAGGAGTCTTCAAACCAATTCCAGGGATACCAAAGGACTTGGATCTTGCAGACTTGGATCTGCAGCTTGCCAACACAGACAGCCATTATCACTTGTGTTTGGCAGTAATTCAAAGGCAAGCAGCACAATGTAAAAACATTTTATAGTAGAGAAAAGAAAAAGATTCAGATACTAAGGCCTGACCATTTTTAATAGTTTGCCTTTTTGGACTGGTTAGTGCAGATGATCTGGGAGAGAGTTCTGTTTTTATATGTGCTCTATCTATTGTTTGTATATTCAGTCTTTCACAAGCATAAACCATATGTCATATGTTCTCTAACACCTACCTGAATGCTGGGCACATAGGAGGTTTGGTAAATATTTGTTGACTTGATATGCTTCTAAGATGTGGTTAAATGGATTGAGATTCACAATTTTTAAAAAGATATATGTATTTTATAAAAAGACTTTTTAGATTTGAACCTTCATTTTATGGAGTAAATCATATGAAGTCATAAACCTGGGAGGTTTTGAGATATCTAAGGTTAAAGTTGGTAAGTGTTTTTATGTACAATCCAACCCTATAGACTTGGGGAGGGCAAGTTGAAAGATAAAGATATCAGCAGAGATTTACATAAAAGTTCCAAACATCTACGGAAAAGGCATTTCTAGGCAATCAGTACAAGATTGACCCCCACTCATTGTCATGTTTTGAGACCACGAACCGAAGTTCAGAGGGCAAAATTTCTTCCTGTAGATATAGACAGAGAAGACTTCAGAAAAGTGGAATCTGACCTTGATTTTAATGATGGGTAAGATTTTAATACAGGAGGGGAAAGGGTTTGGTTTTTTTTTTTTTTTTTTTTTTCTTGATTAGAAAATCCATGACCAAGAGAGAAAGGTGTATCCAGAGACAGGTTATAAAACTGGTTTGACAGAGAACAGTTATGTATGTAGTGAAGTAATGAGAACTAAGACAGGTCAGGTGAGTTCTGGAGAAATTGAAACTAGGCAAGAGAGTTTGGACTTTTAATTCATATGCAGTGAGAACCTTAGGGATTTTAGGTAAGAGAAACACATTGTGGCAAATGCTCTACTACTGACCTACACGCCCAGCTGGAGAGAAATAAACCAGATATTATTGGTTATCCACTCAGTGCCTACCAGTGTGGTGTTGTAGGAGTACCCATGGGGTCTGCCCTCAAATTATGTTATAGATAAAACTGATCATCTAATTAGACCAGGTATTTGCTAAATTAGAAGATAATGAACCTAAATGCATTTCTTAGTATCCTCTTACCACTCTGTATCATGCAGGACACCCAACTGATGTTTGTGTGAAAATGGTCACTGGCGTGTCACATCCTTTTATATCTTAATATTGAAGGCATAAAGGGTAAGGAATTGGATAAGAAAGTAAAAGGCACATCTTATTGGCTCCTGAGCAATTTAAACTATCATTGCCCATGCCCACCTTTTGCCTTAAACAGCTGACCAACTTCCCAATTCATTGAGATGCCCATGCCAGCAGACAAGAGCATAGTAATAAGGAGCTCATTTATAGCCATACCTATTTCCCAGCATGTTCTAGACCTCCTAAGCTTCTAACTTGTTCACTCACCTCCCATGTACTCTGCTCCTGATATCTGATACTGCTTGCTCAGAACAACCTTGTCTCTCTCTTCTCATTTACATCAACACCTGAGCTCTTATCTGCTTCTAGTTGCTAAGTGAACAACTCAGCCTGAGTCTGATAGTCCCTGGAACCCTTCCCAACCCCATGTGACAAATGTACAGCCTAGATTTGATTCTCAAAAAAAAGAACATCTGAATGCAAATAACTGACTAACCAACCACATGTGTAGCAGGTTGTTGTATGTGACTATTCCTATTGTCTACTGGTTTAAGCAGACCTCCTCCATCCCAAAACAAAGAAAAAACAATAGATGGCAAAGACAGCCATGGTCTAAGGTGGGGTGTTATACAATCCATGTGAGACTTATAAAGGGGATATTCCAACCCAGTTTTATCATCAAGACAACATTCATGTCCAGGCTTTATGTGTAGACTAGGAATCCATGAACAGATTTGAAGAGATGGAAGAGTCTGTATTTTTTTTAAAACAGTCATCTGGTGAGCTGAATAGCCACCTCAAAAGAACATTCAAAGATCTTGGCTTATATTCTCTGAATTGTATGCTGAGCATGTGTTCTACCACAGAGCTATACCCGCAGCCCTTCCACAGACTTCTCCAGTGTTGTCATGAAATGGTAGCTTGCTGGCTTCTCCCAGAACAAGAAGTATAAAAGGGAAAGCAAAACGGAAATCACAGTGTCTCCTATGACCTAGCCTCGGAAGTCACACCATCACTTTCACCATCTTCTATTTATTAGAAGTAAGTCACCCAGTCTAGTCCACATACGATACGAGAGAGATTAGGCTCCACCTTTTATTGAGAAAAGTCTTAAATTTATGGACATGTTTCAAAATCCTCACAACCAACAGGCATGCCTGAATAAACAAAAAACACAAATCTGGTACCTGAGTCTGGAAGTGAGAGGATCTGGGAGCCTATAAGAGGCTTGCTGCTTTGACAGCAAAATAAGGAAAGGGGACACTGACGAGAATGATCTGTATACTTCAAGCAGAGCAAAACAAGATGAATTTCTTATGGGACAGAAATGGATCCCATAGGAAGAAGCCATGTTGAATTTCTTAACTTGGATTTTATTCAGTAAGGGCTGGGTAGAGGGATGTGGTACCTCTAACAGAGAACTACTTGAAAAATTTGTAAGGGAAACAAAATCCACATTTCCCAGCAAAAACATTTCATGAAAACAAAGGTCTGCATTGGAATATAACACATCTCTCAGCAGAAGCATTCATGAGAACATAAATCCACATTCAGTATTCTGGTAAAGGTTCAACAACCAGATCTCCAGGTTAAGAGCCCAGATTTATAGTGTCTGATTTCTGTGGCATGATTTTATGATTCCCAACTCCCACCAAGGTCTAGTCCAAATTACCAAAATGACATCACTGAACATGGAGTTGGAAAAAAGATGTACAGTAGGACACCAAAATAAAGTATTTCCACCACACATACATAAAAGATATAAACAAGCTCAAGAATACAGATAATGGTAAAGTATGCAATAGTTAAATAATCCAGAGGTAATAAGTACTTACTACCTTTGTTTTTAATATATTTACCTAATTATAAGTTTACATATAATTTAATTTTTAATATGACTGGACTCAACTACCACCTTGTAAAATTCCTGATAATTTAACAACCAACTTTTGTGAGTCAGTACAGGAAGATTCTGGCATAGAACTATACCATCCCCAGAAGGCACAAAAGCCAGATTACAGTCAAACCAGCCCATCAAGTAAGACTTTTCTCCTTCTTACCTGGCTTTCTTCCTCTACTCTGTTCCCCACCCATGGAAGTATCAGATGTAGCCTAATGAATAGGGGAAAGGAAACAGAGCAAGATTGGAAATTAAAAAATGAAGCCACACATGCTTATTATCCCAACAACTCAGGAGACTGAGGCAGGAGGATCTCAAATTTGTGCTCAGCCTCAGCAATTTAGTGAGACCCTAAGAAATTTAGTGAGGGTATGTTTCAAAAAACAAACATGACTTATGATGTGGCTCAGTGGGAAAGTACCCCAGGGTTCAATCCCCAGTACAAAAAAAAAAAAAAGTGAGCTAAATTCAAACGCAGGTTTTCCAGTCTGAAAAAGGCCTAAATTGGCAGAGAGGTGTATTTTAAATGGATGGAGTGTTACAAGACCATAAGACTAAAATGGACTTTCTGATATCTAAAAGTAACTCAGTAGAGCAAAGCTACATGCCTACTCTTTCATCTCAGGACTACAAAGAACAAATAAGGCAAGTAAGTTTTTAGGGGGAAAGTTGGGAAAGAAAAACATGATTTTCTGCTTGTGCCCTACAAAGTCCAGTTCATTCAAGAACATATGCTGAGCCAGGTGTGGCTTGTTATATGTGGGCTAGACTTAGTGACTCAATTCTAATCAATAGAATGTGGGGAAAGTGGTGGTGAGTTCTGAGGCCAGGTCATAAGGACTCTGGGTTTCCCCTCTGCTTTCCCTCTTATACTTTTTTTGTCCTGGAGAAGTCAGCAAGCTGCATGTCATGAGGATACTCAAGAAGCCTGTAGAGGCCCTAATGGTCCAGCTCAGTGGCAGAATCCATACTTAGCATATGGGAGGCCCTAGCTTTTATCCCTAGCACCCAAAACACAACACAAAGAACAAAAAGATCCTGTGGAGAGGATTCATACTGAAGGCTAGACTTGGCAAGCTGAGGCAGGAGGACTGCAAGTTTAAAGCCAGCCTGAGCAACTGAGTAAGAGCCTGTCTCAAATAAATACATAAATAAAAAGGACTTGGGAAGCAGCTCAGTGGTACAGCACCCAAGCCCTGCAAAACAAAACAAAACAACAACAACAACAACAAAAATCCTGATTCCATATTTCTGCATGAAAAAATTGCTCTGAATCTTAACAGCTTAAAAACATACTATTTTCACAATTTATGTGGGTCAGGAATTTGGGGCTTAGTGTAGTGGTTCTTGCTCAGGGTCTCTTTATGAGGTTGCAGTCAAAGAAAGTGGAACTGCTGTCATCTGAGCAACTTGACTGAAGTTTTAGGATACAGTTCTAAGAGAGTGCTCAGGTGGCTATCAGCAGGAGGACTCAGTTCCTTGCTGATTGTTGGCAAGAGGCTTCAGGACCTCAGCAACTCCCCATGTAGGCCTCTCCACAGGAACTTTTTGTTCTTTGTGTTGTGTTTTGGGTGCTAGGGATAAAAGCTAGGGCCTCCCATATGCTAAGTATGGGTTCTACCACTGAGCTGGACCATTAGGGCCTCTACAGGCTTCTTGAGTATCCTCATGACATGCAGCTTGCTGACTTCTCCCAGGACAAAAAAAGTATAAGAGGGAAAGCAGAGGGGAAACCCAGAGTCCTTATGACCTAGCCTCAAAACTCACACCATCACTTTCCCCACATTCTATTTATTAGAATTAAGTCACTAATTCTAGCCCACATATAACAAGAGGGAGATTAGGCTCCACCTTCTATAGAGAAATGTGTCAAATTTCTGGATACCACAACCAAAAAGTTGCATAAATAAGCAAATATACATGCATTGGCCATAGTTCGGTTATCTTAAATAAAGATGTGTTGCTTTATGAATTTATTAGACTTCCTTGTGAGCTTCTTTACTTCTACACTGTTGGAATTCTAGCTTGGGTCTAAGAGGCATTCAGAATTACCTGGGAATGCTTGGCAAACTGATGCCTGATAGTATATGAAGATTGAGATTTTGCTGGAAAATGATTCATACTGAAAGCTAGTAAGAAAGAAAGGGATACTTCCTTTGAAAATCCTGTAAGAAATTGAGAAGAAAGCAACTCAAATGTCCATGAATTGATGAATGGATCAACAAATTGAGGTACATATATACAACAGAGTATTATTCAAGATTATTACACAATGGAATGAAGTACTGCTCTATGCTACAATGTGGATGTATGTAGTGGTGCCAGACTAGCTCAGACACAAGGTAAGGACGCAGAGTCAAGACCCCCATACTCTAGGAGTTGGGTGAAAGCAGGCTTGTGGCGACCAGCCTGCAAACTTGTTTATTGCGGAACAACAATACATTTTATAGGCTTCTTGCCCTATCACAATGTGCCACGGGGGATCAGACCATCAGGCTCCTATACAGGTTCCCTTGGTAATACTAGGTCAATTTGGGGCAGTTATTTACTTTCCTAGGTGGCCAGAGCGGAATGCTCCTCTCTGCAGGTTTTCCTGACAGGTGTGAATGTGTGAAGGTTTTCCTTTACACACTTGAGACATTCACTGCTGCTAGCCAAGAACTAGGACTTCTCCCAACAGATGTATCTTGGAAACATTGTGCTAGGGTGAAGAAAACAGACATAAAAGGTCACATATTCTGTAATTCAGAGCATAATTTACTGACTTTCAGTTAATACAGAGAGGGATCATGGGCAGGAGGTGGGGTGGCAACTGCTTAAGGAGGACAAGGTTTCCTTTTCGGAGTGACTAAAATGTTTTGGAATTAGATGGAAGTGGTAGTTGCACAACATTATGAATGCACTAAATGTCATCAAAGTGTCCATCATGAAATGATTAAGTTTATGTTTTGTGAATTAAACTTAAGAACAAATCTTAATGAAATTATTGTTAAAAATAAAGCTTATCTGTCAGCACAGGTGAGGAGTGTCTAGGCACTCCAGAAACATATAAAGAGGGATAGGAAATCTTTTGGGGGACAAGATCCAATATCATGTGTACATGGAAGTTGGAGTATAACCAGTGAAACTGAAGGTATAGCTACTGCTATGAATGTGTACCCACTTGAAAGCTTGCACAAATCCAGGCTGAGTGGAGGGCACCTAAACTATGCCCTCATTATTAACTGTCCTTACGTTGTAGCACATGTCACAGTAATACCTTCATAAAAGACTAAACAAAACAATACTAGGAGCCCTAAGGAGAAAAAAGATGGATTTTGTACTTGATCTCGCAGTTCTCCATGTAGACTTCTGACCACTAATTTGCCTGTTTTACTCTCAAGCGTGTTGGCAAGGACAAGAAAAAAACCCATCTAACCTCTCTTCCTCACCCCAAGCCATGTGAGAGTGCTTTCTAGGAAGTGGCTTTGTTAAAGGGGACTTGCTTCTGTGGTCAGAGTACCATAGAAATCTGAAAATGATGAGAACTTTCCTTCAGGAAAGCCCTCAAGGAACTGGTTTTGCCCCTAAAGCTCATCAAAAGGCATGGTAATAACCAACTTCTTTTGTGGTGTCTTAGACTTGATAGGAAGTTACAGAAATAAAAGTGGACAGATTGAGGTAGATTTTGAAAATGGCATTGGCTGATGAATGGAATGTGGGATTAACATGAGGAGTATTAAATATCATCCCAGACAATCTACACATCTGTACTGCTTTAAAGAGTACCAGGAACATGCATATATTTTTGAGTGGATAAAACTGGTTGAGGACCTAGAAATATAAGAACCAAAAAAATAAGTATAGAACAGTGTCATCAAATTCTACTGTATGTGGTACCTTTAAAGAATATTAGAGAGAAAATTGGTAATCAACTGTACCAGGAAGGAGCCTGGAGACTAAAAGAATAGGAGAGACTGCTGCAAGCTCCACAATGAAATTAGTTGAGAACTAAGTAATGATGGGATATACCAACCAAAACACTGCCTTGTCTGGCAAAACATAAGAGAGTTGGAAATGTCCTTAATTTTCCCCTGGGGGATACCTTTATACCTCTGGATCTCCCTTTTTTTTTTTTTTTTTTTTCCTTTTTAAAGGAGTGAGCTATTGTGTATGTAGATATTAGGATATGGTTAAGCTATGTTTTAAAAGGTAAATGTCTCCAAATCTGAAAGACCTAGAGTATTACGTCTTCATCCAAAGTGTTCTTTATTGTGCTTTCAAGGTATTAGAATTCAATTAAGACATAAAATTATACTACAGAGCTATAATAACAAAACTAGCATATATTGGCACCAAAATAGACATGAAGATCAATGGAACGGAATAAAAGACACAGAGACAAACCCACACAAATAAAGTTATCTCATACTAGACAAAGTTGCCAAAAACATGCATTGGAGAAAGATAGCCTCTAACAATTTGGTACTGGGAAAACTGGAAATCCACATGTAACAGAATGAAATTGAACCCCTATCTCTCACCCTGCACAAAACTCAACTCAAAGTAGATCAAAGACTTAAGCATTATACCAGAGACCCTGTGACTATTAGAAGGAAATGTAGAACCAACTTTCCAACTTGTCAGCGTAGGAATTGACTTTTTCAACAAGACTCCCAAAGCGCAAGAAGTAAAATCAAGAATCAATAAATGGTATGGTATCAAACTAAAAGGCTTCTTCACAGTAAGGGAAACAATCAAGAGCATGAAGAGAGAGCCTACAGAATGGGAGAAAATCATTGCCACCTGCACCTCAGATAAAGCATTAATCTCCAGAATATATATAGAACATAAAAAAATTAACACCTAAATAAATAAATAAATAAATAGCCCAATCAGTAAGTGGACAAAGGAACTGAGTAGGCACTTCACAAAAGAAGAAATAAGAATGATCAACAAATATATGAAAAAATGTTCATTATATCCATAAATTAGAGAAATGCAAATTAAAACTACACTGAGATTTCATCTCACCCCAGTCAGAATGGCAATTATCAAGAATACAAGTAATATAAATGTTCGTGAGGATATGAGGGGAAACGTGCCCTCATACATTACTGGTGGCACCACAAATTAGTGCAACCACTCTGGAAAGCAGTATGGAGATTCCTCAGAAAACTTGGAATGGAACCTCCATTTGACTCAGTTGTCCCACTCCTCAAAATATTCCCAAAGGACTTAAAATTGGCATACTACTGTGAAGCAGCCACATCAATGTTTATAGCAGCTCAATTCTTAATAGCTAAGTTATGGAACCAACCTAGGTGCCCTTCAACAGATGAATGGATGAAAAAAAATATGGTGTATATACACAATGGAATATTACTCAGCCATAAAAAAGAATGACTTCATGACTTTTGCTGGTAAATGGATGGATTGAAGACTATTACTCTAAGTAAGTAAGCCAATCCTAAAAACCAAAGGTCATATGATCTCTAATATGCAGATGCTAACATACAATAAGGGATGGAGGGAAGAATAGAAGTTCATTGGACTAGACAAAGGGGAATGAAGGGAAGGGAGAGGGATTGGAATAGAATAGATAGCATAAATCAGACAAACTTTCCTATGTTCATATATAAATACACCACCAGTGTATTTATATATCATATACAACCACAAGAATAAAATCCTAATTAGAATAAGTTATACTCCATGTATGTATAATATGTCAAAATACACCTTACTGTCATTTATATTTTTTAAATACAAATAATAAATAAATAAATAGATAAATATAAAAAATAAAATAAATGCTTTCAAAATTAGGAATTTGTGGGTGGTCAGAAGACCAGGCAGCAAAAAGCTCTCAGAGTCCTCACTTTAGAATGAATTTAACTTTAGCTTCCCTGTCCAGAAGTTTGTCTCATTAGTGTATTCTTGGAGCAGCTGTAATCACTGAATTAGACTGAATATAATTTTTGAGGTCTTTAAGTGTAAGAGAAGGACATATGAAATAGAAAAACTGGAAAAGTGCATTTAGAGTCCACTAAACTTAGCATTAACATTTAGCAAATGTTAAGAAAATATTTTATCATCTACTTTATTTTTAGAGCAGTTTTAGGTTCATAGCAAACCCAAGTGAAAAACCAGAGTTCCCATGTGTCACTTGCTACCCCTCCTCCAACCCCACAAGGGCCTATCCCACACCAACATCCTGCACCAGATTAAGATAGAATTTTTAGGGTGGATTTTCAGAAAAAAAATATTCCATGCCTTTGTCTGATAAAAATAAGCAAATTAAAAGATTATTTTTCATATTGTAAATTTGTTGCAGCTCAGACAGGGTCTCTGATGGTTTAGCATGATTGAGCCTTCAATATTTTTTACGGAGCAAGAAAATCACCCCACCAGTGGCACTAAAGCCAGCTCCTTTGAATATCTGTGTGGGTTTTCACTGATAGGATGTCAGTTGCCTTCATCCTACCACCTTCCCTGCCAGACTTCAACTGTCAATGATCTTTTCCCTTAAATGGAAGGAATAAATCTTCTGAAGATAATTGCATGCCACACTGACTTGTCTATGTCTTATAATTGGTCAACTGGATCTTTGAACTTTGACTGAAATGCACTTTCATTATAAATATTACATGGGCCAATCCAACCCTTCTTCATTCAATCCCTGGCACAATTTCTAGTGGATACAAATCAGTGCAACCATAATAGTAGTCCTAGTGGGCAAGTTAGAAATTTCACACTTTGATTCATTAGTTCTTTCTCAAGTACCTACTATGTGCCAGATATAGTACGTGACACACAATAATAAGTAAATCAAAAATCACCTTAGTCTCTGAGGAGCTCAGACTAATAGGATGATTCTCAATTGATCGATTAACCTCTCAGAGGACATTAGCAATATCTGGAGACATTTGGTTGCCATAATTAGGAAGGTAGTATTGGCATCTAACTGTAGCAAGGAGGGATCTGTTAAACATCCTACAATATATCAAACAGTTCCCACAAAAAATTATTTTCCACTGTCAACAGTGCCAAAGTTGAGTATATACCTTGACCCATGACTGGAAATACAGTATTCACAGATTTACCGAACAATAAACTAAATCCTCCCTGGAGGAATCCACCTACTAGGAACTCTCATTTAAAGTTAAATGCTTGAGGTCAATGTAAACATCTCAAAATTGCAGACAGAAATAGGTCAGCTAATGTCAGAAAAATGCATAAAAATTAGCAGCTGGTTTTGCTTATTGTAATGTTTTCATATTTTAGTACAATGATTCTCAATTTAAGGGCCACCACAGAATTACAACAGGAACTTTAAAAACTTTTGGTGACCAGGCTGCACCAAAAGTTCTTCTAGTGAAGAGCAACTATGTGCTCAACAGAGTCAGAGGCTAACTCTGACCCTATAATATATGCCTGCCTGCCTGCCTGCCTGCCTGCCTTCCTTTTCCTCTCTCAATTCCTTGACCATTTGTGGCTTATTTCATACTTGTCTATGTTTACTCTGGAGCTATAATCTAGTCATTTCATAAGTGGAAATATTGTCTTTTCAAGAGATGATAGTAGTACATTTCATGTTTATTTCTTTTTGTCTTCCTCTGGCTTAATATCTTGTTAAGCACATAATATATGCTAACTAATTGATGCTTACTGATTTAAATAAGGGATGAAAGACCTGTATCTTAACATAGAAGCTCACAAAGGCACAGAGATAGGAAGAGATGAGGAGCATGAAATGTGTCATAAAATGACAAGTAAAAACAAGGCAATGGGTCTGAAGGAAAATGTTATAAAGAATACTATACCCAGGCTTGGTGACACATGCCTGTAAACCCAGTGGTTTGGCAGGCTGAGGCAGGAGGACCACAAATTCAAAGCCAATCTCAGTAACTTAGCAAGGCCCTAAGCAACTTAGCAAGGCCCTAAGCAACTTAGCAAGAACCTGTCTTAAAATAAAGTATTTTTTAAAAAAATAAATAAATAAGTAAAATGTTTTCAAAGGCTGGGTATGTGGCTCAGTGGTTAAGACTCCCTGGGTTCAATCCCCAGTACAAAAGGGAAAAAAAAAGAAAAGAAAAAAAATAAATAAAATTTGTAATGTACAGAGTTAACATACAAAAATCTGTAGGGTTGGCATACACTAAGACCTGAATATCCAAAGCAGCAAACTCCAAAAAAGATATCAAGAAAACAACTCTACTTATGAAAGCTACAAAAACAAACAAACAAACAAACAAACTTAGAAATAAATTTAACCAAGGAGGATAAAGACCTGTACACTGAAAACAATGAAACATCTATGAAAGAATTGAGAAAAACACAAATAAAGGGAAAGAAATCCCATGTTCATGGAATGGAAGAATGAATATTGTTAAAACATTCATAATAACTAAAACAATATAAAGATTCAAGAAAATCCCAATCAAAATTCCAAGGTCATGTTTCACAGAAATTGAAAAAAACAGTTCTAAAATTTGTATGAAACTATAGAAGACCCCAGGTAGCCAAAGCAAACTTGAGCAAAAACAGCAAAGCTAGATGTATCAAACTACTTGACTTTCAACTTGAGCCACACTACCTTCTTGTTTTTCCTCCATCATTTCTAACCTTTCCTGTCATAGCACGTTACATTTGCCATTCTTTTCCCTACACTATTTCTGAAGCATGTCAACATTATTTCCTCAGAGAGGTTTTCCCCAAGTTACTTAATCTAAAATTACTGCCCCTACCTTCCCAACATACACATTTGTTGTGTGTTGTGTGTTTGTGGAACCTGAATAACATTTAAAAATAAATCAAATCTGACTATTTTTCTTAAAGAAGGCCCCTGTTCCAAAGAAGCTAGCCTAAAATTAACACATTGGAGCCAATATCCTCAACTTTTCTGAATTCTTGTGTCACTTCTTTCTTGTCCTCCTAGCAGCTTTTACAGGCCATAAATATGGGAAGGAGGACAGAGAGGGAAAGAAATGCCGCATCTACTTCCTACCACTCTGACAGTTGACACAGTTCTGTTGGAATAGAGGACTCAACATTTGACATGGTTCTGTTGATCATCCTCCCTCTTGGGGGCCATAGGCATGGCATGTCTCCATGTGTAGTTGCTTTTCAATATTAATAATCAATATAGCCCGCCCAACCCCACACCAAGGTCAGATGCCATGGCTGAGCCTGCCTGCCTGACCCCTACAGCTGAGCGACACTGCACTTGCCTCTGTGCTGACTCAGCACACCTCCCTGGGGCTCCACAGCTCCTTTGGAGGCTGGTGCAGGCATTTTGAGTTATTCTTGAGGACATGGCCATCATCATCAGTTGGGCGGCTCCCTTCCTGAGACACCTACGGCAGACTAGAGGTCCTTTGACAGGACTCAGGATTCAAGAAGAGGTGGTATTGAGAGACTTGGGACCAACTCAGAGCCGCCAGGTGAGTCTCTCCCACTGGGCAAGGCTCCTCGGACAGGGCAGTAGTCCCGGGACGCAGGGAACTTCGTGGAGTAGAGTTGCCCAGTGCGACTCCCCAACTGGAGCCATGAACCTGGACAGCCGAGAGCATTGTAGAGGAAGACCTCCTAGCAAAAGACTTCAGCACAGAGCGAGGGTCCCGGGCCCAGGCCATAGGGTCAGTCCCCAGGGAATGTCACAGAGGAGGGCTGCCCAGAAAAAGACTAACTTGCAGGGCAAGGCTCCCTGACCCAGGAGGTAGGTCTGGACCCCTGGGAACATCTCAGAGGAGGACTGCCCAGCCTGGGCAGTAGTTGTGGACCGAAGGGAACTTCTTGGAGGAGAGCTGCCCAGTGATACATTCCCACCAGGTGAGTCTTCCCTGCCGGGTGAAGCTTTACCACCAGGACAGTAGATCCAGAGACACAGACCCAGGCCAACCATGGTCCAGCCTGCAGTCTAGTCCCCCTTTGGCTGACCATGGGCCAACAAGTGGAGTGGAGGTGCCTCTGCCCACTAGCAGGGAATATACCCCAACTGAAGGCCACCACCCCTAGAGGGGCAGCTTCCTTGTGGAGCACCGCACTATCACGTTCCTCCAAGACTTCAGGCTACTGAAGGCTACGAGGTGAGTTATTGGAAATCTACAGGAACACTATAAGTCAACAGGGGTAATATGAAATATCTCAGAGTTTCACTATTAGAGGAGTATATACCTGAGCAATATGAGAAAACAAGGAAAGAAAATGTCCCAAACAAACCTAGATGGTATAGCAATAAAATCCAATCACAGCATGGCAGAAGGAATGTCAGGAAGGGAGTTCAGAATGTACATTGTTAAAATGATCAGAGAAGAAAACAATGAGATGAAAGAGCAAATGCAGGCTTTTAATGATTGCAACAATCAAAAAAGATTGTTTACAAAAAAGATGGTTTGCAAAAAAGATTGTATGCAAAAAGATTGTTTCCCACAAGAGCAAATGTGGGAAGCAAAAGATCATTTCAATAAAGAGTAAGATATACTGGAAAAAAAAAAAAAAAAAAAAAAAAAACAGAAATCCTTGAAATGAAGGAAACAATAAACCAAATTAAAAACTCCATAGAAAGCATAACCAATAGGATAGAACACCTGGAAGACAGAACCTCAGACATTGAAGAAAAAATTTTTAATCTTGAAAACAAAGTTGACCGAACAGAGAAGATGGTAAGAAATCTTGATCAGAATCTACAAGAATTATGGGATATCATGAAAAGGCCAAATTTAAGAATTATTGGGATTGAGGAAGGCACAGAGAAACAAACCAATGGAATGAACAATATATTCAATGAAATAATATCAGAAAATATCCCAAATCTGAAGAATGAAATGGAAAATCAAGTACAAGAGGCTTATAGGACTCCAAATATACAAAATTACAACAGACCCACACCAAGGCACATTATAATGAAAATACCTAACATACAAATAAAGACAGAATTTTAAAGGCCATGAGAGAAAAGAATCAAATTACATTCAGGGGTAAACCAATACGGATATCAGTAGATTTTTCAACCCAGTCCCTAAAAGCTAGAAGGACCTGGAACAAAATTTTTCAAGTTCTGAAAGAAAATGGATGCCAACCAAGAACCTTATACCCAGCAAAACTTACCTTCAGATTTGACAAAATAAAATCCATCCATGATAACAGAAGCTAAAAGAATTTACAAAAAGAAAGCCAGCACTACAGAATATTCTCAGCAAAATATTCCAGGAGGTTCAGATGAAAAACAATGATGTAAATCAGCAAAGGGAGGACCTACCCTAAAGATATAGTCAAATAAAGGAGAAACCAAGTTGCATCAAAAAACAAAATGAGACAAATGACCGGGAATACAAATCATATCTCAATAATAACCCTGAATGTTAATGGCCTGACCTCATCAATCAAAGGACATAGACTGGCAGATTGGATTAAAAAGGAAGATCCAAAAATAAGCTGTCTGCAGGAGACTCATCTCACAGAAAGAGATACCCATAGACTAAAGGTGAAAGGATGGGAAAAAACATACCATGCACACGGACACAGCAAAAAAGCTGGAGTATCCATCCTCATTTCAGATAAAGTGCACTTCAAGCCAAAGTTAGTCAGAAGGGATAAAGAAGGACATTATATACTGCTTAAGGGAAGGATAAATCAGCAAGACATAACAATCATAAATATCTGTGCCCCAAACAGTGGCTCATCCATGTATGTCAAACAAATCCTTCTCAATTCCAGGAATCAAACAGACCACAACACAATAATACTAGGTGATTTTAACACACTTCTCTCCCCACTGGACAGATCTTCCAAACAAAAATTGAACAAAGAAACCATATATCTCAATAACACAATCAATAATTTAGACTTAACAGACATTTATAGAATATACCATCCAACAAAGAGCAAATACACTTTCTTCTCAACAGGACACAGATCCTTCTCTAAAATAGACCATATGTTATGCCACAAAGCTACTGTTAGCAAATGCAAGAAGATAGAGATACTACCTTGTATTCTATCAGATCATAATGGATTGAAATTAGAAATAATGACAGAATAAAAAACAGAAACTACTCCAACACCTGGAGATTAAATAATATGCTATTGAATGAGGAATGGATAACAGAAGATATCAGGGGAGAAATTTAAAAATTCTTAGAGGTAAATGAGAACAAAGATACATCATATCAAAATCTCTGGGACACTATGAAAGCAGTTCATAGAGGAAAATTTATTTCATGGAGCGCATTCAATAAAAGAAGAAAAAAATCAACAAATAAATGACCTAACACTACAGTTCAAACTCCTAGAAAAAGAACAGAGCAACGCCAAAAGTAGTAGAAGACAGGAAATAGTTAAAATCAGAGCTGAAATCAATGAAATGGAAACAAAAGAAACAATAGAAAATATTGGCAAAATAAAAAGTTGGTTCTTTGAAAAAATAAACATAATTGATAAACCCTTAGCCACAGTAACAAAGAGAAGGAGAGAGAAAACTCAAATTACTAAAATTTGGAATGAACAAGGAAATATCACCACAGACACAATTGAAATACAAAACATCATTAGAAGCTACTTTGAAATTCTACACTCCAAAAAAAAAAAAGAAAATCTCGAAGACATCAACAGGTTTCTAGAGACATATGAAAAACCTAAACTGAACCAGGAGGACATACACAATTGAAATAGATCAATTTCAAGTAATGAAATACAAGTCATCAAAAGCCTACCAACAAAAAAAGTCCAGGACCAAATGGGTTCTCAGCCAAGTTCTACAAAACCTTTAAAGAAGGGCTCATTCCAATACTTCTAAAAGTATTCCATGAAATAGAAGAGGAGGGAACCCTCCCAAACTCATTCTATGAAGCCAATAACACCCTGATACCTAAACCAGACAGAGACACATCGAGGAAAGAAAATTTCAGACTAATATCCCTAATGAACATCGATGCAAAAAATTCTCAACAAAATGTTAGCAAATCGCATACAAAAATATATTTAAAAGATAATGCACCATGATCAAGTGGGTTTTATCCCAGGGATGCAAGGTTGGTTCAACATTCGGAAATCAATAAATGTCATTCACCATACCAACAGACTTAAAGTCAAGAATCACATGATTATTTTGATAGATGCAGAAAAAGCATTTGATAAAATACAGCATCACTTCATGCTCAAAACACTAGAAAAAATAGGGATAGAGGGAACATTCCTTAACATTGTGAAGGCCATCTATACTAAGCCCATGGCTAATATCATTCTAAATGGTGAAAAATTGAGAGCATTCATCCTAAAAACTGGAACAAGGCAGGGATGTCTTCTTTCACCACTTCTATTCAACATTGTCCTTGAAACTCTAGCCAGAGCAATTAGACAGACCAAAGAAGTTAAAGGGATACGAATAGGAAAAGAAGAACTCAAACTATCCCTGTTCGCTGATGACATGATTATATACTTACAGGAACTGGGAAATTCCACCAGAAAACATTAAGAACTCATAAGTGAATTCAGTAAAGTAGCAGGATATAAGATCAATGCTCATAAATCTAAAGCATTTTTATACATAAGTGATGAATCTTCAGAAAGAGGAGTTAGGAAAACTACCCCATTCACAATAGACTCAAAAAAAAATAAAATAAAATACTTGGGAATCAATCTAACAAAAGAGGTGAAAGACCTCTACAATGAGAACTACAGAACACTAAAGAAAGAAATTTTTAAAAAAACTTCAGAAGATGGAAAGATCTCCAATGTTCTTGGATGGGCAGAATTAATATTGTCAAAATGGCCATAGTACCAAAGTGCTATACAGATTCAATGCAATTCCAATTAAAATCCCAATGACGTACCTCATAGAAATAGAGCAAGCAATCATGAAATTTATCTGGAAGAATAAGAAACCCAGAATATCTAAACAATCCTTAGTAGGAAGAGTGAAGCAGGGGGATATCGCAATACCAGAACTTCAACTATACTACAAAGCAATAGTAACAAAAATGGCATGGTACTGGCACCAAAATAGACAGGTAGATCAATGGTACAGAATAGAGGACACAAACACAAACCCAGATAAATACAGTTTTCTCATACTAGACAAAGGGGCCAAAAATATGCAATGGAGAAAAGATAGCCTCTTCAACAAATGGTGCTGGGAATACTGGAAATCCACATGCAGCAGAATGAAACTAAACCCCTATCTCTCACCCTGCACAAAAATCAACTCAAAATGGATCAAGGACCTCGAAATCAGACCAGAGACCCTGCACCTTATAGAAGAAAAAGTAGGTTCAAATCTTCAACGTGTCAGTTTAGGATCAGACTTCCTTAACAGGACTCCCATAGCACAAGAAATAAAAGCAAGAATCAATAACTGGGGTAGATTCGAACTAAAAAGCTTTTTCTCAGCAGAGGACACTATCAGCAAGGTGAAGAAAGAACCTACAGAGTGGGAGAAAATCTTTGCCACTCATACTTCAGATAGAGCACTAATCTCCAGAATATATAAAGAACTCAAAAAACTCTACACCAAGAATACAAATAACCCAATCAACAAATGGGCTAAGGAATGAACAGACACTTCACAGAAGAAGATGTACAAGCAATCAACAGATATATGAAAAAATGTTCAACATCTCTAGTAATAAGAGAAATGCAAATCAAAACTACCTTAAGATTCCATCTCACCTCAATTAGATTGGCAATTATCAAGAATACAAGCAACAATAGGTGTTGGTGAGGACGTTGGGAAAAAGGTACACTCATACATTGGTGGTGGGGTTACAAATTAGTGCAGCCCCTCTGGAAAGCAATGTGGAGATTCCTTAGAAAAGTTGGAATGGAACCACCATTTGACCCAGTTATCGCACTCCTTGGCCTATACCCAAAGGACTTAAAATCAGCATACTACAGTGATGCAGCCACGTCAATGTTCATAGCTGCTCAATTCACAATAGCCAGATTGTGGAAGAATGCAGGAAGGAGGGACTGTATAGAGGAAAAAGAGGGGTAGGTTTGGGGGGGAGGGAAAGATAACAGAATGAATCAAACACCATTACCCTATGTAAATACATGATTTCACAAATTGTATGCCTCTACTTCATGTACAAACAGAGAAACAAGTTGTACCCCATTTGTTCACAATAAAAAAATAAATAAATATAAATAAAAATAATCTATATACCATTAGAAACTGATTGGAAAAACATTGGAAAGATTTTACTGTATTGGGACACAAAATAGTACACAATAAAATTTAGAAGTAATACATAGATAAAATATATAAAAATAAACAATCATAGCTATACTCGAGTTAAAAAGAGCCATAATAATTTCTAAATATAGTTACATAAAGAGGCATTCCTTTGAGCTTGGATGCGGTGTTTGCCTTCTGTCTCTTTCCTAGTTTTAATAGTTGATTCTAGAGATACTTTACATAATAAAAATGTTTAGGTTAGTCATAAATATAATTTGTGTTTTTCCTATGTTTAGTCTAATTCTTTGAGAATCAAAATAAGATCATAGTCCACTATTATATGAATTAAAATAGACTAAATATTAACTATAAGTTGATTTCTTTGCCCTTTGTTAATAATAGTAAAAGCTTTTCACTGTTAAATACTGGAGTTCATGTTGGGGGTGGTTTCTCAGAAAATCTAGTGACATGTTTGTTCTGAAGGTTGAAGGTTGGCAGATCATGGTGCCCTCAGTTTAGCTGGGAGACAAGGTTGTTTTAATTTAGCTGGGAGACAAGATTGTTTTAGTCTGGGCTGTCATACAGAGTGAATGTATACTTTGAGAAGAAACATAGATTGTACTTTTGAAGGTCTTCCTTATTTTAAACTAACCATAAAATGATATAATCATTACTAAAGAAAAATATCTATAAAAAGTCTGGCAGAAAAATAAAGATTCAATAAAGAATGATAAAATTATGGCATTTGCAGGCAAATGAATGAAATTGGAGAATATCATGCTAAGTGAGATAAGCCAATCTCAAAAAACCAAAGAACGAATGATCTCGCTGGTAAGTGGATGATGACACATAATGGGGGGTGGGAGGGGTTAGTGTTAGGGTTAGGGTTAGGGTTAGGGTTAGGGAGGGGGACAAGAATGGAGGAAGAAAGGACTGTATAGAAGGAAAAGAGGGGTGGGAGGAGTGGGGGAAGGGAAAAAATAAGAGAATGAATCAAACAACATTACCCTATGTAAATTTATGATTACACAAATGGTATGCCTTGACTCCATGTACAAACAGAGAAACAACATGTATCCCATCTGTTTACAATAAAAAAAAATAAGCATACTAAAAAAAAAGAAAGAAAAAGAAAAGAAAGATTCAGATTCGGCCTCAGAACACTTTGTGTCTCTGTCTGTTGTTTTTCCACCACTCCGACAACTCCCATCCACCGAGGACCTCTGACTGCCGCTAGGGCTGGACCCCAGCAGAGAGAGAGCGAGAGAGACAGTTTGGAGGGGATCCATTCATTTTCAGCTTTGACTTTACACATTGGTATATGTGGAATTATCTAAGATGATAGGAAAAGCAACTATGACCAACAAAATATCTTCTCTCCTTAACTATCACCTCATCTGACATTCTACTCTTAAGGACTAAATTATTAAGCCACCTACATCAAGGTATTGATTCTTCTTCAATTATTCAGACCATTAACAGGTTCTTAAGGAAGAGTGTTGTTCTCTATCCTAAGTGCCTAGCACATGCCTTACACATAGAGGCACTCAATAAATATTTGTTCAATAAACAAATAGACTCCCCTGGCTAAATGTACTACTTCCTTTTTCTTGCCATTCATTTAAATTCTTATTCTCCATATCTTGACTTTATCATGCCAAACTTTGATAGTTCTTTTCCAACTTTAATCATACTTCTGGATTTTTTCCAGAAATAAACATGCTAGCTACTGGTTAACAGGTAAGCCCTTGGCAGCTGAGATGAAGGGCACATGCTTTCCTGAAATCTAATCTCTTCACCTTAATATTTAAACTTGCCAAATAAACTGATTCCAGCCCATGTGTTCCATTTGTAGTTGCCCTAATTCCCAACCAGAAGTGGATGGCATCCATTCCAAGGTGTCTGGCCTTCC
Source organism: Sciurus vulgaris (assembly GCF_902686455.1). Lineage (NCBI taxonomy): Eukaryota > Metazoa > Chordata > Mammalia > Rodentia > Sciuridae > Sciurus > Sciurus vulgaris. The sequence goes on along the minus strand of NC_136463.1, from coordinate 87,523,055 downwards.
TACTGGCCTCCATGTCACTTTTACTACTTTCTTTATGGATGCTCATGTGTTTCTTGTCCCCATGGAGATAACACCCATTCTTCAGGGTTTGGATGAAGGAATAGCTCCTCCATAAATCTACCTCTGACCACACTATCTAAGCTAATTGATTTCTTTCTATCCTCTGAAATCCTACACAAATCTAAGTATTAGTACCACTTACAACTTGTTTGAACACATATTATTCCATGACATAATTTAATTGCTTCTGAATTTGTCTCTTCAAAGTAGGGAGTATATTTTATTTTTCTTATCTGTTTCTTCCATATTTCATCACATTTCATATGGAGTCTAACTGGTTGCTTTTATTCAGTGCTAGAATATAATACTTACTGAATTGAGTAATGAATTAAGTACTCTTGAAGACAGGAAAGATATAGCTACTGTCACAAAGTTCAAAATCCAAAGATGAATTCCAGTCCTTGGAATTGATAGGAGGATTTCACATCAAGATCCCTATTTCAAGACTGAAGAGGAACAAAGGCCAGTATGAAATGTGACAGTAATTTTCTGTCTCTGAAGTCAGGTCTCACCAAATATGGCTTAGGTTTCTTCTTAAATACAGTGAAAACATTAGATGGGTATGGTGGAATCCCAGTTACTAGGGAAGCTGAGGCAGGAGGATTACCAATCCCCCAGTTACTTAACAAGACTTGTGTAAAACTCTTGTTTAAAAAAATCTTGGGGGTGGGGCAGCACTGGAGGATGTAGCTCAGTGGTAGAGCACTTGCTTAGTATCTGAGAGGTCCCAGGTTCCATTCCTGTACCAAAAAAAGAAAAAAAAACAAAACTGAAAACAATTATGCTACCATCCTAAGTTATTTGATTCTTTTTTTCCCCTAGTACTAAGAACTCAACTCAGGCTCTCAACCATTGAGCTATATCCCAAGCCCTATTTTGTATTTATTCAGAGACAGAGTCTCACTGAGTTGCCTCAAACCTCACTTTTGCTGAGGCTGACTTTGAACTCATGATCTTCCTGCCTCAGCCTCCCAAGCTGTTGGGATTACAGGTGTGTGCAACTGTGTCCACTAGTTAATAGAATTTTTTAGAGCACATTTTTATATATGTTTCCTGGTAACAAAGTTAACCTTTCCACAACCAAAAGTAAACTCTTTCTAGATATATTAAAAAATAAACTGGTCCTCTACTGTGGGATCTTTCTATTACATAAAATTAAGTACTGAATACTCAATCTGAAGTCTAAGACGTCTTGTCCTTCCTACCAGAAACAAACAAGATTTCAAAGACGACTGTGGTCATATCAAAATGATTCAGGAGCAACTTCACAAACTCACACTACCAATAGATGGGTCAATTTGAGCAGTAATCAGAATAGTAATTACAATGGATTTAAATATATCAAATGTGTTTGAAGTTCATAAATTATTTTTTTAATTCTTTAAAACTCATTCACAACCTTTCTAAAATTCTAACTATCAGCTAACTAGAAAAAGTGATTAGCTTCTTTTTATAGAAAAATTAATAAAGGAAGACCAATTGTGGGATATCACTCTGATAGACTTTATTATTGACCCGATTCTTCACCCCTTCTGGTATCATTTCTTGTTCTGTGAAACTTTGCAATACGATCCTTTTGAGTCACTAGTGTCGAAGTGGTTAACTAGAATAACAAGCAAATTGAAAGTAAAAAGGCTTATTGTCACTCACTGTGACAATACTTACAAGAGGCAAAAGGGAAAGGAGCCAGCTCCTTGGTGTTCCAGTTTTCCCATGGAACAACACTGAACTATAGGTGGATGGATGCAGTGCAGACTAGAAATCATCATGTTACTGAGGATTCCTGAAACAAATGCTCCTGCCTTTTTTTTTTTTTTTTTTTTTTTTTAATGAACCCAGGAACTGGAAGAAGGGTGGGAGAGAAAGTTTCAGAGTATAAAAGTATGGAATCAAAGTGCATAAAATGTCTTAGCCAAAGTCACCAAGAAGAAAGTCTTTGGGACTGCACCTGGGAAGTACCTTAGCTGAGTCCTCCAGTAAAGAGGGACTGAATGGAGGTCCCTGGGATAGGAATGTAGACGTGCAGAAGAACATGACTGACCTGGGAGGTATGAGGTCTGGGAGGTATAGTAAAGGTACTGTAACTTCCTTCAGAAATTGCAACACACTGGCAGATATCCTATGAGGTCTGACAGGTAAAGCCCTGTCCTTGCATATGCTCAGGTCTGAAAGATCATAAGTAGATTTTGGGTGGAGGCTGACTGTTCAGCTTCTCCTGGAGGCAGGATTACCTCACCACCTTTTGACTTGGTATTTGGCTGTAAAATTTCTTTGGACAAAATGAAGCGAGAGAGATGGTTAGTGAAGCAAATACATGGTATACTGCTGAGGTTCTTTGATCCTTTCTTACATTGCAACAGCTAACTGACACAATCTTCATTTTTCAATCCTAAATTAATTGTTGGATTTAGGCAATAATTATTAGTGACGGTTAACACAGAACAACAGACAACTTGATGTGATTACCACCTATGAAACAAACTTGCCAAAAATCAAAGTTGAAACAAATCAAGTCTCTAGATCTAACTACCAATTTACAGAAAAGAGAGGTGAGAATATAGGAAATAAGAGAATATATGAAATAATACTAAAATATAGATTATGGAAAATTCCGAGAACAATTAGTCCAGTTTCTTAAACAATTTGAAGAAGGGTGGAGAGAAAAGGAAAACAATAAAACTGACTTAAGAATGATAAAAATCAATTACCAGGTATGGACTTTCTTTAGATTCCAATTAAAACAAAATATTAAAAAATAGACAGTAAAGTTTTAGAAACATCTATGTTGAGATCCAAGATGGCAAACTAGAGGAAGTCTGCATTCCCTGTTGCTCCATGACTCAGATTCAAACAGAGGAAATACTGTTTCTCTGCAAGGCCATTGCTGCCAACCGAACCCCTACTGTTTACTCCCAATTAGTGCATCGAGATCACCTGCCATCTGCCAGAATATTGCCCTCCTTTTGAACACAGATTGCTCTCTGACTGCTGCCTACCATCTGCCATTTGCCTGCTTGCGCACCTTTCACCAACCCATCACCTGCCGCCCCACATCTACCCACAGATCACATGCCATTAGCCTGCAGATTACCTGCAGACTACCTGCTGATTGCCCACCACCTGCCATTGTCTGCAAGTCCATGGTCACAGTACCCACAGGTTTGGTTACACACAGCTGCTGCCATCTTGGGACACCAGTCAGGGCTACAAGTATGCCGCCCCAACCGCCGCAATCTCGGGGCACAGCCACCTCAGTCTGGGGACACTGGCCAGGGCCTGGAGATATATTGGGGTAACTGCAGGTCTGGATGCACCTGAGATCTTTCTTCTAGATGTGCTAGTGGCCACCATCTGGCTGCCTCTTTGCAGGGCCTTTGTGTGAGTGCATCCCTGGTGGTCTCTCTGTAAGTTGAAAGGGCATAGAGATCTTGGGACTGCAGAAAGACAGGGCCTGGGGAAGCTGAAGTGCAGGTCCATCAGATTGCAACTGGGCTTGTGTGGGCCAATCTGGGTCTGACAAGCCTGTGGAAAACTGGAGACTATGGGCAGTTCCCTGGGGAGAGCACGGGTTGAAGAAATTGGAGAAAACTGGGCTCTGTCCAGCTCAGTGAGTTCTGAAGTGTGCAGGGACAGAAGGATCTAGCTACAATGGTTGGGAAGATTGCAACAGGGTGTGAGGGCATCTTGCTATTGGTTCACCCACCCAACCAGTCCAGCACCCACCGGACTGGAGCTAACATCAAACTTTAGACAGCCCCACCTATCAGCAGAGAAGGGGAAGCTCTCTCTCTCTACCATCTTTGAATCCAAATGGACAGAACTTCCAAGAATTATGGGATAACATGAAAAGACCAAATTTAAGATTTATTGGAATAGATGAAGGCATGGAGATACAACCCAAAAGAACATTTTTGAAAACCAATAGAAGCAATTATTAAATTTTCCATTGAGACTTTCTTTTTTTCCCCCTCTCTCTCTCACACCTCTACCATCTTTGAATCCAAATATTTTTCATGTATCAATTTATTGAGGAATGGAATGTCTGAATAATATATTAGTTTTGTTATGTATTCTTATATTTTTACTATATTTTTAAAAATCTATATATTTTCACTCACCTATCTGTCTCCCTGGATTCTCTTTCTCACTTCTCTCATACTAACAGCCAACCTCTATTAATTCCTCCTTTGCTTTTACTGTGAATTTTTCCTTCTATCTTCTCTTCTTCCTCATAAACATCAAATCTAACACTACTTCTGTTCCCTCACTGTCCATCATTTGAAACAGTAAACCCTTTTAGCAAACTTATTGTTTATATTATAGACAATAATTGAACACATTATTTTTGTTTATTGTGACAAAACTATAGATGCCTTAACAGGAGCCATTTGGTTTAAGGTTGTATATTGTTTGCATTGAGTGCTGTTAATGTTGCTCTCCTCCTTAAAAGTGAGGTACTGCAAGCCTTCAGGAACACTATAAGATTACTGCCTCAGATCCATAACACTAGATGAAAAGATATACATGAAACATGAAAAAACAAAGGAACAAAGCACCTCAAATAAACCAAGATAGTCCAACAATAGAATCCATAAACAACATAGTAGAAGAAATGTCAGAGAAGGAGTTTAGAAAATACATAGTTAGATTGATCTTCCAAATAAAGGATAGTATTGGAGAGAAAAATACAGGAAGTTAAAGATCACTTCAATAAAGAGGAAGTGATTACAAAAACAAATCAAGCAGAAATCTTCAAAATGAAGGAAACAATGAACCCAATTAAAAATTGAATGGAAACTATCATCTAAAAAACTTTAGAATACAGAACCTCAGACAATGAAGACAAAATATATACTGTTGAAAATAAAGACAACCTCACAGAGAAGATGGTAAGAAACCATGGACAGAACTTCCAAGAATTATGGGATAACATGAAAAGATCAAATTTAAGGTTTATTGGAATAGATGAAGGCATGGAGATACAACCCAAAAGAATCCACAATCTTTTCAATAACATAATATTAGAAAATGTCCCAAATCTAAAGAATAAAATGAAAAATCAAATACAAGAGGCTTACAGGACCCCAAATGTACAAAATTACAGCAGACCTACCCTAAGGCACATTATAATGAGAATGACTAAAACATAGAATAAGGATAGAATTCTAAAGGCTGCAAGAGAAAATAATCAAATTACATACAGGGTGAAATCACTATATGCAGAGATAAACCAATTTGGATTTCAACTGATTTCTCAACCCAGACCCTCAATGCCAACATGTCCTAGAATAACATATATCAAGCTCTGAAAATAAATGGATGCCAATTGAGAATTTTATATCCAGCAAAATTACGCTTCAGAGTTGAAGATGAAACAACAACCTTCCATAATAAGCAAAAGTTAAAAGAATTCACAACTATAAAGCCTGCACTACAGAACATTCTCAGCAAAATATTCCATGAGGAGGAAATGAAAAAAATATATTAAAACCAGCAGAGGGAGGAACTACACTAAAGGAAAGGTCAATCAAAGGAGAAACTAAGTCAAGTTAAAAAACCAAAAATAAACCAAAATGACCAGGAATGCAAATCATATCTCAGTAATAACCCTGAATGTTAATGGCCTAAACTCATCAATCAAAAGACATAGACTGGCAGATTGGATTTTTAAAAAAAAAAGCCCAACAATGTGCTATCTTCGAGAGACTCACCTCCTAGGAAAAGACATCCACAGACTGAAGATGAAAGGTTGTGAAAAAATATATCACTCACATGGACTGTATAAACAAGCAGGGGTTACCATACTCATATCAGACAAAGTGGACTTCAAACCAAAGTTAGTCAGAAGGGATAAAGTAGGACATTTCATACTGCTTAAGGGAAGCATACATCAACAAGATATAACAATCGTAAATATATATACCCCAAACAATGGAACATTTACGTACATCAAATAAACCCTCCTCAATTTCAAGAATCAAATAGACCACAACACAATAATACTGGGTCCACTATAATCACTGGATAGATCTTCCAAACAAAAACTAAACAAAGAAACTATAGAATTAAACAATACAATCAATGATTTAGACTTAACAAACATATGTACAGTATTTCATCCATCATCGAGCGAATATACTTTCTCAGCAGCACATAGATCCTTCTTTAAAATAGACTGTATGTTATGCCACAAAGTCACTCTCAGCAAATACAAAAAAAAGAAATACTACCCTGCATTCTATCAGATCATAAAGGAATAAAATTAGGACTCAATAATAAAATAAATAAATCAAAGTTACTCCAACACTTGGAGACCAAATAGCATGCTTTGAATGATGAACAAATAGCAGATGAAACCAGGAAGGAGATAAAAACAATACTTAGAGGTAAATGAAAACATCAATACAACATATTGAAATCTCTGGGACACTATGAAGGCAGTACTAAAAGGAAAGTTCATCCCATTGAACTCACACATTAAAAGAATAACAAATTGACAATAAATGATCTAACATTACATCTCAAAGTCCTAGAAAAAGAAGAACAAATCAATACCAAAAGCAGGAAATAATTAAAATCAGAACTGAAATCAATGAAATTAAAACAAAAGAAACAATAGAAAAAATTAGAAAATAGAAAATATTGACAAAATAAAAAATTGGTTCTTTGAACAAATAAATAAAATTGACAAACCCTCAACTACACTAATGAAGGGAAAGTGAGAGAAAGCTGAAAGAAAGAGAAATTACTAAAATTCATGATAGAAAAGGAAATATCATGACAGACATTACTGAAATACAGAAACTATTTTGAAAATTTATACTGAAATAAAATAGAAAATCTTGATAAATTTCTAGAGACAGATGATCGACCCAAACTGAAGTAGGAAGATATACACAATTTAAACAAATCAATTTCAAGCAATGAAATAGAAGAAGCCATTAAAAGCCTACCAAGAAAACCCCAGGACCTGACAGAGTCTCAGCTGAGTTCTTCAAGACCTTCAATAAAGAATTAATACCAATACTCCTTAAATTATTCCAGAAAATAAAAGAGGAGGGAACACTTCCAAACTCATTCTATGAGGTTGATATCACCCTGATACCAAAACCAGACAAAGACCACATCAAGGAAAGAAAACTTCAAACCAATATCCCTGATGAACATAGATGCTAAAATTCTCAATAAAATTCTGGTAAATTGCATACAAAAACATGTTAAAAAATAGTGCACCATGATTGAGTGGGGTTCATCCCAGAGATGAAAGGTTGGTTCAATGTACAGAAATCAGTAAACTTAATATATCACATCAGTATAAAGACAAGAATCAAATGATTCTCTCAATAAACACAGAAAAGGCATTTGACAAAATACAGCATCACTTCATGTTCAAAACACTAGAAAAACTAAGGATAGTAGGAACATATCTCAACATTGTAAAAGCTATCTATGCTAAGCCCAAGGCCAACATCATTCTAAATGGAGAAAAACTAAACGCATTTCCTCTAAAAACTGGAACAAGACAGGGATGCCCTCTTTCACCACTTCTATTCAACATGATCCAATGAAACTCTAGCCCGAGCAATTAGATAAATGAAAAAAATTAGAGGGATATGAATAGAAAAAGAAGAACTCAAACTATAGTTATTTGCCTATAACATGATTCTATATTTAGAAGATCCAAAAAATTCCACCAGAAAATTTCTAGAACTCATAAATGAATGCAGCAAAGTAGCAGGAGGTAAAATCAATACTCATAAATCAAATGCATTTCTATACAAAAGTGACAAATTCATTGTAAGAGAAATTAGGAAAACTACCCCATTCTCAATAGCCTCAAAAAAAAAAAAAAATAAAGTACTTGGGAATCAATCTAACAAAAGAGGTGAAAGACCTTTACAATGAAAACTAAAGAACACTAAAGAAAGAATTTGAAGAAGACCTTAGAAGATGGAAAGATCTCCCATGTTCTTGGACAGGAAGAATTAATATTGTAAAAATGACCAGACTACCAAAATCATTATACAGATTCAATGCAATTCCAATTAAAATCCCACTGATGTTCCTCATAGAAATAGAGAAAGCAATCATGAAATTCATTTGGGAAAATTAAGAGGCCCAGAATAGCCAAGGCAATCCTTAGCGAGAAAGGTGAAGCAGGAGGCATCACAATACCAGACCTTAAACTATACTACAGAAAGTAGTAACAAAAATGGCATGGTAGTGGCACCAAAATAGACATGTAGACCAAATAGAATACACAGAGACAAATCCACATAAATACTGTTATCTCCTATTAGACAAAGGTGCCAAAAACATACATTGGATCAAAGATAGTCTGTTCAACAAACAGTGCTGGGAAAACTGAAAATCCATTTGTAACAAAATGAAATCAACCTCTATCTCTCACCCTGTGCAAAAATCAACTCAAAGTGGATCAAGTACTTAGGTACAAGAACAAAGACCCTGAACCTAACGGAAGAAAAAGTAGGTACAAATCTTCATCATACTGGCTTAGGAACTGACTTCCTTAACAAGACTCCTAAAGCGCAAGAAGTAAAATTACGAATCAATAAATGGAATGGATTCAAACTGAAAAGATTCTCGGCAATGGAAACAATCAGTAACATGAATGGAGAGCCTACGGAATGGGAGAAAATCTTTAGCACATGCACCTTAGATAGAGCATTAATCCAGGATATATAAAGAACTCATAAAACTTTACACCAACAAAACAAATAGCCCAATCAATAAATGGACTACAGAACTGAACAGACACTTCAGAGAAGAAGAAATACAATCAAAAAACAAACACTAGAAAAAAATGTTCATCATCTCTTGCAATTAGAGAAATGCAAATCAAAAGATTTCACCTAAGATTTCACCTCACTCCAGTCAGAATGGCAATTATCAAGAATACAAGTAATAATGAATGTTGGTGAGAATATAGGGAAAAAGGTACACTCATACATTGCTGGTGAGACTGCAGATTGGTGTAACCACTTTGGAAAGCAGTATGGAGATTCCTCACAAAACTTGGAATGGAACTTCTATTTGACCCAGCTATCCCACTCCTCGGTTTATACCCGAAGGACTTAAAATCAGAATACTACAGTGACACAGTCATATCAATATTTATAGCAGCTAAATTCATAATAGTTGTTATGGAACCAACGTAGGTGCCCTTCAGGAGATGAATGGATAAAGAAAATGTGGTACATATATACAATGGAGTATTACTCAGTCATAAAGAAGAATGAAATTATGGCATTTACATGTAAATGGATGGAACTAGAGAATATCATGCTAACTGAAATAAGCCAATCCCAGAAAACCAAAGGTTGAATGTTTTCTCTGATAAGCGGAAGCTGATCCATAGTGGGGGCAGGGTAGGGAAGAAAGAAGGAGCTTTGGATTGTGCAGAGGGGAGGAAAGGAGGGGTGGGGCACTGGGGATTAGGAAGGATGGTAGAATGAAATAGACATTATCACCCTATATACATGTACAGATTACACTACTGGTGTGACTCAGCCAGAGGAATGAGAAGTTATGCTCCATTTGTGTACAATGTGTCAAAATGCATTCTACTGTCATGTTTAACCAACTAAAATAAATAAAAATTTTAAAAATAGCAAAAAATATTTGTGATTTGAACATGGGATATGCAATATTTTAGGGAGTTATTGATAATCATTTTAGGAGTGATAATAGTTTTGTGGTTGTTCCTCTTTATCTACTGCAACATGATAAATAGCCCCAACATTTAGTGGCTTAAAACAGTAGCCACTTCATTAATCTCATTAAATCTCACAATTTTGTCAACCAGGACTTTGAGCAGGGTCCATATGAGCAATTCTTCTGCTTTGTGGAGCATTAGCTAAAGTCAGTTGGTGGTATTCATGTGGCAGATGGACAGATCTAGATAGCCAAGGATAACCTTAAATGTTCAGTGCCTTGAAGAGGAAGAATGAATAACTGGGTTCCATTGAAACTTTAACTCAGAGCACTTACATGTTACCTATTCAGTGTGGCACTTCACCTATTCAGTGTGGCACTTTCTAGTGAGTCTCTGTCAGAATTTTTATATAGCAACTCAGAGTTCTTGGAGAATGTGTCCTAGAGGCCCAATTGGAGGCCTCAAAGTCTCTTAAGACCTAACTTTAAGAGCCAGGAAGATGCATCTGCCACATTGCACTAATCGAGCAATTTTCCACAGTGAGCAATTTTCCACAGTGAGCTTAGATTCAAGGTGAGGAGAATCAGACTTCACCTCCCAGTGAGAGGAGTGTGTAAATAGGATGCCATCCACAAACCACCACAGTGGTCATATTTTTAAAAGGAGATACCTTCTAGAGGTATGTGCTAAAATGCTTAGTTAATGGTAAGCTATACAACATAACTGGGAAATATTTCAAAATATTTGGTGTAGTAAGGGGCTAGAGATGTAGACAAAAACATGAAACAGGATTAGCCAAGAATTTATCACAGTTGAAGCTGAATGAATAGTTACCTGGGAGTTCATCACATTATTCTAGTTTCATGCATGTTTAACATCTTCCTTAAAAAAAGTAAGTTACAAAAAAATTAAAGGTTAAATTGTCTCTTAACCAAAAGTCATATAATGTGAAAGGCAAGGCCAAACTATTTCTGGTAGTATGTATTTGGTATGTAATATATGTTTACTGATATCTAACATTGAGAGAAATTAAACAAGTTACTACTATGGATAAGGTTCTCAGACATTTGGAGATAGAGGAGAAAGTTTCATTTCCTCAGATTACCATTGTATAATTAAATTTTCTCTCTGTATATATACCATATATATGGTATATGGTGTGTGTGTGTATACATATATATGGTATATATATGGTATATGGTATATATATATATATGGTATATATAGAGAGAGTTTGAATTTACAAACAACTTATATTTCAAATATTGTCAGTCACTTCAGTGGCTATTAAGTGTTTTACAGTACCTAGTATAGTACAGACCTCTATTGGGTACTTGATAATGTGGTACAAAATTTTAAAGACTTTTATTGGCTGAATCCTTCCAGGGAAATAGACAACTATTTCTCAGTTAAAAATTAACATGCTTTAATAACCACATTTTCCCCTAAGGCACAATACCATTGATTGAATTTTTTCCCTTTCTGTTAGATCTGCCACTCACAAAGTTTCTAATTCATGCACAACTAAAATGAATAAATAAAAGTAATAATTGCATAATGTCTGAATTTGCAAAATTTATTTTCCCCTAATACTGTGTAACCACTTATATTCATATTCACCACTCCTATTTTTAATTTTTCTGTACTGAGATAGAAACCAGGGCCTTGCACACACTAGACAAGCATGCTACCATTGAGCTATACACACAGTGCTTTTGAATTTTTTTAATATTGAGAACAGGGTCTTGCTAAATTTTACAGGTTAGGCTCAAACTTATGATACTCCTGCCTCAACCTCCTGAGTAGCTGGGATCATAAGTATATGTCACCATGCTCAGCTACCATTTATTATTGAACAATCTGCAATTCTAAATATTCTGATTCTTGTTGCTCTCTTTATGCAACATAGATATAGATAGGTAGGTAGATAGATGGATGAGGGAGACTAGTCTACTAACATTCACATTGCTAACAATATGACCAAATGTCCTAACTACAAAGTTGGTACTTTTCCTTATGGAGGCTCACAAATACCTCACGATACCTGTACAATAGCATTTGATGAAAATTATTGCTACACTACAGTGACTGGGGATCCCAAACATTGGGGGGTGGGGCAAGAGCTTCCAGCCCTATTTGCCAAACATGGAGTGATCCAGAGGAAGAACAGCTTGGGGAGAAGGCAAATGACTTTGACATTGGTACCCTGTTTGCAAACATCAACTCTCCTCTCTATCCCAGAACTACCAAACCCCTGCATGCAAGAGTATCCTTTCTGCAATGTTTCCACATGATGCTGAAGCAAGAATATTAGAGAACTAATTAGAGCGCATAGCCACATGACCTTGAGGAAAAATACTTATTCTTTTTGTGCCTTAATTTCATCCTCCATATAATAAAGATTATAACATCTACCACACCAGATTATTAGGACCATCAACTTATATAATATTCTTGGAAACAACTTTGGAGACCTTATAACTTTCTATGAGATATCATTAAAAGTAGTATTCTATATACATGTTCAAAAAATGTTTTAGGCTGGGGATGTGGCTAAGTGGTAGAGCACATGATTAGCAAAAGTGAAGCCTTAGTTTCAATCCCCAGCATTAGGGGAGGAAGAAGAGGGAGAAGGAGGAGGAAGGAGAAGAAACAAGAGAAGGAGGAGAGGAGGAGGAAAAGATGAAGGAGAAACTTCTCAATGTGTAGTATTTTCCACTATTTCTCTTTAAATAATCAGATGCCATCATTTTTTAAAATAGAAAAATACTTTTAACTGTAAGGACATGGTAGTGACTTCTGGTCACCCACTCCATGTGCACTCTCTCCTTCCATTCCAAGAGAACCAAAATGTTATCCAAAGTGCCATGTGTTCAGTTAAAAGGCTTTATTTCCTGTCCCATCTTATAGCTAGCTTTGATATTGTGACTAATACTGAGATTATTATGGGTCATTTAGAGATTTGGAGGCAAACACCAAAACAATAGATAAAAATGTAGGAATCATCACATTTTTCTCTTTCTCATCACAGTGTGCATTTCTGCTAGGTTTACTTTTCTATGCAGATACCAAACTTTTCCAAAGTGATCTCAATTAGCTCTCAAATGTGGAAAAATTTGGAGGGTTTATTCACATTATAGTATTAATGGCTAAGAAAATTTTAATGTTCAAAACTCTTTAAGGATGGTCAAATTTAATAAAATCCCCCAATGAAAAGAAGGAAGAGATGAAAAGAACTTAACTTCATCTACCACAGCAGAACTTCAGTAACATATGAAAGTGATAATTCAAAGGACAGCAGTATAAAATGTAATAAGCAAAAGACAGTTTCTAAAAGGACCCAGATGGCCCCTGGGAGAAGCTCTGGATCTATGGAGTTATTCCCAGTGGAGGTAGGGATGCTGGGTCTTCATTCCCAACACCCTCCCTCTTCCCATGTTTGGATCAGGGCTGCCTCCAGGGCAGTGACCTTAAGGCGAGACAGCTCTAGTGACTTGGCTAGCAGATGTCAACCTTCAATACCCCTAACACCTAGAAAAATGAAAGCTGTGCTCCTGAAAAAAATGGTGCCAGGCGAGGGAAGAGATGGATCTTGTAGCTGTCAATTGTGTCCACTACACACACAAACACACACACACACACACACACACACACACACACACACACACACAGAGAGAGAGAGAGAGAGATAGAGAGAGAGAGAGAGAGACAAAGAGAGAGATTGGAAGCTTCTCACAGCAGTGCTTTCTTCTCCATTTCTCCCCTAAGAAACCTGGCAGAAGGCCTTCAGAAAGGTTAAGTTTCTACCAATCAGGTAAGTGAACCATTGTGGAAGTGGCTCCTTCAACCCCTATAGTGCCTTCACTGGGCCCTGAATGACATCCTTTAAAAGACCACAAACCTGCCAGGTTTGGTAGCACAGGCCTGTAATCCCATTGACTTGGAAGGCTGAGGCAGGATTGCAAGTTGGAGGCCAGCCTCATCAACTTAGTGAGACCCTGTCTCAAAATAAAAATAAAAGATCTGAGGATATAGCTCCATGGTAAAGCATCCCTGGGTTAAATTCCTAGTAACAAAAACAAACAAATAAACAAAAAAACATGAGTCAGAGACAAACTAAGTTGTTTTCAAATTTTTGGCCCACAAAAACCTTGTGAGATAATAAGAATTTTTTTAATTATTTTTAAGTCACTTATGTTTTAGGATCATTTGTTTTATAACAATAGATAGTTAATACAGGCCTTAATACCTTTAGCTAGAATACTGTCTTGAATATTTCTTCATGATAAGAAATACTTCTTTTGGACACCTGCTTTATTTTCACCTTACAATATGTCCTTCTATGACTGTATGCAGAAAATAGCACACCTTCCCCATTTTAACATCATGCTCAGTCCCAATTTACCTGCTCGGTTTTTCTTTGTTGGCATTTATAACAATCTAATACTTATGTATTTGTTTACTATTAGTCCACATTCAAATAAAGTTTCCTTGGGAACATGAATTTGTTTGTCCACTGCTGTATTACTGAGGTTGAGAATGGTGTCTGTCTTCTATTATGCACTCAATAAATACTTGTTGTTGAGGGCAGAAAGGAAATTAAAAGTCAATGAAGGGCTGGGCACAGTGGAACATGCCTATAATCCCAGTTGCTCAGGAGGCTGAGGCAGGAGAATCACAAGTTCAAGGCCAGTCTCAACAATTTGGAGAGGTCTTATGCAACTTAGCGAGACCCTGTCTCAGAACAAAAAATACAAAGGGCTGCAGATATATGTGAATATAGCTAAGTGGTAAAATACCCCTGGGTTCAATCCCTGATACCAGAAAAACAAAAAGTAGTGAAGGATCATCATAGAATCATGTGATAATACTGAGTATATGAATTTGAACTTGGCCTTGAACATAACAGATTGCTAATGTGGTGGCATATTATAGTTCTGGTCTTTGAAATTAAACCAAAGAGAAGGATGTGCAATCTCAGGAGAACAATGAAGGGCTGTAAAAAAAGGAAGGTTGATTAATGAAGGAGAGCCATCAATGCTGGATCATCATGGAATTATGTGGTAATGCTGAGTATCTGAGCCTAAGGACATCTCTCAAAATCATTGATCAGGGGGCTGGGGTTATAGTTCAGTGTTAAATTGCTTGCCTAGCACGTGTGAGGCACTGGGTTCAATCTTCAGCACCACATAAAAATAAATAAATAAAATAAAAGTATTGTGTATATATATGCAACTGAAAAGTATTTTTAAAAATCATGGATCAGGAAATATGATTTTAAATAAATCATAAAACTACTTTAAGAATTCAACAAGTTCAATTATTTCATACCTGGATTTCTTCATATAGAACAAAAGAATCTCATGAAATTAATATGTTCTTATGCATTTCTATTTAGTGTACAACTACTTATGAATAATTATTGAAAGACTTTATTCAAAATAAAGAAGTTTATTTTATCTCATGTGACTTCCAAAACAAGCCTGCAGGTTTGCACTTTCGGGAATCCTGCTAAGCAGTTAAGTGCAGCTTTGTTAAAGAATCCAGCGTGTTATTATTGACTTAACAACAAGAACAAAAAGAGGAGGCTATTTTCTGAAATATGTATGGAGTACACTATTTACATAAATCAGCAGCCTCTTTTGTTTAAAGTGCTAAAAATAAGCCGGGCACAGTGGTCCACACCTATAATCCCAGCCGTTCATGAAGTTGAGACAGGAAGAATGCAGATTTGAAGCCAGCCTCAGCAATTTAACAAGACTATATGCAATCTAGTGAGATCCTGTCTCAAAAGAAAAAAAAATTAAAAAAAAAAAAAAGGTCTGAGGATGTGGCATGTGGCTCACTGGTTAAGTGCCCTTGGGTTAAATCCCTGGTACCAAAAATAAGATAAAATAAATAAAGTCTAGAAATAAAACATTTTTTGAGGGGAAAAGAATCAGAGGTTGACAATCAGGGAAGAAAATCATGAGGGATTGTTAACATCTTGGAACATAATTTTGGGTAATGATTTATGTTTTAAGGTTGTTTATCCCTTAAAATAAATATTTACATGATTTCCATACTGTCTTATCTTTTTCTATCTTACATCATTCCATGTTTTCTTTCTGTTTCTTCCTTACTCTGACATTTCGATCACTATAAGTTTAGGTTCACTGAGTTTGTTCATGGGGCTGCTCAACATATTTATTAAAGGTGGGAAAGCAATGATTTGCTTCCTTCTTTAGTAATATTATAATGTCAGCTCCATGCTTTCCAATTGGGCTACCCTATTTTATTTTATTTATTTTTTTATTTGTTTGTTTATTTGTAGTACTGGGGATTGAACCTAAGGCCTCGTGCATGTTAGGCAAATGCTCTACCACTAAACAACATTCTCAACCCCTTTTTAAATTTTGTTTTGAGAAAGAATTTCACTAAGTTGCCCAGGCTGTTCTTGAATTTATGATCCTCCTGTCTCAACCTCCCATGTGGGCTGTACTCTGGTCTCACCTATTTAACATTTGGGCAGTAACCTGTCAAATATTTTCTTATCAGAGCCTCCTTTACTTTTTTTTTTTTTTTTTTTTATCTTGGTGCTGGGGATTGAACCCAGGGCCTTGTGCTTGTGAGGCAAGCACTCTACCAACTGAGCTATCTCCCCAGCCCCTCCTTTACTTTTAAGGAAGCAAATCCTAATGCCTGCTTTATTGGCTGTTTTATATCTTTTATAACATTCTATTGTTGCTTGAAAAAAATGGCTAAAGATAGCAAAAACATTTAATGAAAACTACAGTTTTTAATGCATATGTATATACATATATATACACATACACATACACACAAAACTATTTGTCTCAAAATAGCTCAAATCATGTTTTGAACTTATGTAGTTTCTTCCCTTTGACACTAAGTTTTGTAAAAAGAGCTAAGATTTATTTTCTGTGATTACCACAATTCAGTTTGGGAGACAAAGGGTATACTCAGTGAGACAAGAGAATTGTTCAGGAAAGAATCAGTGTTTTGTCCCTCAAAATTGTGCTCCATTTTCCTAAATCTTCCCATGTAACCAGAATATGCGGGAGAGAAGCTCTATGAAAATATCACTGGATCCCCTGAAAGGATATTTCTGGGGATGTTTTTCTATCTTCTAGGCAGACTGCTTAGCTCTCATTTAATGTGAAAGGACAAAAAATATAAAGTTATTCATACTTCTACAAGTTGACCTTAAATATATCATTGTCAAGAAATGGGTTGTCTTTTAGAAGAAAACGAAAGGAATCACACCTATAAAACCTAAGGCAGCCTCCCTGGGTGTTCCAAGAACTGACCAATGTACCTTCCTGAGTGTTATTCTGAGTAATATAGCAGGTAAATTTACAGAATGCTGTCAAATGAAGTCATGCTCTGTGCCTAATTATTTTATCTAGGCATTTAATACCTTTTCATCATCACATAAATGTACTATATTAAAAAACTGACCATTTGATATTGAAAGGAAAGGTTTGCTAAGTATAAAATTGATACCAAAAAACCTGTCTTAGGCTTGCAAATATGCAGGTGGAGAGCATTATAGAATTTAAGTTGTCTTAGCCAGGTGTAGCAGTACACACTTGTAATCCCAGTTACTCATGAGGATCACAAGTTTGAGGCCAACCAGCACAATTTAGCAAGACCCTGTCTCAAAATAAAACTAAAAAAAAAAAAAAAAAAAAAAAAAAAAAAAGAAGGGGGATGTGTTCAGAGACAGAATGCTCCCGGGTTTAATTTCCAGGATCACAAAGAAAAAAGGGTGGGGATTCTGGGGATGTAGCTCAGAAAAAGATTGCTTACCTAGCACCTAGCGTGCTATTTTAACTTCAATGTGTACATGGGAATGTCATTACTAATGACTGCAATTGACTTCTTCCAATTCAGTCAGCGATGGGTTTTTAGTCCATGAACTTGCTTTATTGTTCTACCCAGGTTTATTCTCTCTGGCTACTGTGGTAGTTCATCCTGATTACATTCCCACATTCCCTTGCAGCCAGGCTGACCATATGGCTGAGTTCTAGCCAATGAAGTGTGGCACTGTGCCTTCCACATGCTTTCCTCTTTTCTGAACACTCATCACATCCGGACAACAATGGTAAAGTACCAGGAAATTCTTAGCCACAAGATGCAAGAGCCTGAATCCCTAAATCACCGCATGGTGAAGTCAGACCCAGTCAGAAACGTCTCATTTGACAGCTATGTGAGCAAAAACTGATTTTTTTTTTTTTTTTTTTACAATTTTAAGCCACTGCAATTTTATCTTTTATTTACTATAGCCACTAGAGTTCCTCTAATATAGTGAACTAACCTAAGTAGTATTCCACCCTACTGGATGAAACATGTGCACAAATAACACACACACAGACACATGCAAATTATATACACAAACACACATGAATACTTTGCTTTTCCCCCCATAACCTTTCTGGATTACAATTTGACAGTACATGTCAGATCCCTTGATTATGTACTTACCTATGTGTGCTTAATTATGTAATTACTTTTGACTCATTCCTAGAAATTTATCCCAAAGTAGACAGTCTCCACTGATATGTGCAGATTTATGTCCAGTGATGTTCAATGTGGCTTTTCAAAAAATATATATTAGGTAAAAATTGGAGGCAACAAAAATATCCAGGATTAGTGAATGATTTAAATACATTTTGATACTTTAGACAATGGAATACTTGAAGTAATTGAAATAATATTATAAAAAATTGCTTTATGACATAGGAAAGTGATAATGGTTAAATGAAAATACCAAGGAATAATATGACATATATAATTTGGCACAATTAATTTTTTAGAAAGTGTTTATCTATGAGTATGTGTGTGTGTGTGTGTGTGTGTGTGTGTGTACAAAAACTCCCCCAAAACACTGAACGAACTATACCAAAATATTCCCAGTCTTCATATCGAGGTGTATGATTAAAAGTTATTTAAAATTTTTGGTGTATTTTCTAAATATTCTTTGAAAATATACACATTTTTATAGATACAAATATATAGTAATTAAGGGGGAGAGGTAATCCTGCAGAGTGGACTCTCTCCCATAATATGAAATGAGAACCCCAGGTCTCTGGTGGTAGTAGGGAAAGGCAGGAAGGAAGTGGTTTCTTGAAGAAATGAAGGGGGTGGGGTGTACATTAATAGAAACCATTCCACATTGAGTTGATTCTGAAGAGAACTGCAGGGGGCACTAACAGAATGCTGAGTATTTTGAAGCATCATTTAAAAAAAAAAAAAAAAAAATCAGTCCCCACAGGACCCTGCAGCAATTCTGACCTAACATCCACAAGGTTATTCTAACCCTAAGCACTATTTCACAATACTGCAAAATCCATGCTTGTGTCCAAGAAGCAAAGGTCACCATGACAAACATATACTCTGTGTTTTTAACATCCTCCTAATTCCTGCTTCTTTGTCTTTCTGTTCTCTGTATGTTTCTCTTACTTTATAATAATATTTCATAAATCATTTAACACTTGAATTGTTCTAAACCTAGCTTTTTTCAAATTGGACATGTGGTCTTGAGAAAGTCATGACCCCTCTTGGGACTTTGTCTCTTTCCCTTATTCAGTGAAAGAATTGGATCAAGTTCCCTCCTCTCCAAGGCTTGGAGATTCTGTGGAATCTGGAAATTCACCCAAAGTCCTTTCTCTTGCCCTGTGTCTTTCCTTCCTTCCTCCTCCCCTTCTCTATACTTTTCTAAATACTAGAGAAGGTTTGAAGTGCATGTTTAGACATTTGGCTCACTTATTAAATTGAGTTGTCTTTTTTACAATTGAGTTCTAAGAGTTCTTTATATATTCTTGATATATATCCCTTATCTGATCTAGGTTATCTTTTTCACTTTCTTAATGGAGTCCTTTGAAGCACTAGTGTTCTACATTTTTATTAAGCCCAATTAATCTATTTTTTTCTTGTTGCTTGTGGATTATCCATCTTATCTAAGCACTGCTGAATACAAAATCATGAAGATTTGCATCTGTTTTACCTCTTACATTTAAATCTTCAACCATTTTGAGGGTTGGAGATGGATAGATGGTAGGGGGTCCAACTTCGTTCCATTGAGTTTGAGCCTCCATTTGTCCCAGCACTGTTTGTTGAAAGGCACAGCACTTTTTATGCTAAGATTTCTATTGGTAATACAATGACCTATATGCTCTGTCTCCTGCTGAGCTCTTTGAATTCCCTGAAATCATCTACGGTAATGGTTTCTTGTTTTTCTGATTTTTTTTTTCTTTCAAACCTCTAGAGAGAATCATGAAACTAACTTAGTGACTCATAACCAGAACATGTTGAAAAATGAAATAGAATACAAAAATATCAGATATTTTAACTCTAGTTAAGATAGTTAAGATAGACATTATATTAAAGAAACAATGTCAGTTTTGTGTGTGTGCACACATGCACACTCACATACCCATGTGTGCATTTATGTGTGGACTGAGTTAAAGTAGAAAATATATTTCTTACATTTTACAGTTTGTAAACTTCCAACTAAATTTGGAAAACATTGATCTGGAGTACAGCATCTACCTCAAAATAGCTGATAAGTAAGTAAAATGAATGATCAAAGACTGCTTTTCTTTGTCTACAGAAGTTTTTCTCTTTTCCACGTTGAATAACTGTGAAACTGGAGTTCCAGAAATCAAGAGTTGTCAGTCACCTCACCTTCCATGTTTAGAGCAAATACTCTTGGGCCTCCAAGCAGGATCCAACTTGTCATGTGTCTTTAGCATTTTCAGGTGATAATGAAGATAAGAAAAGGCTAACTCCCCATGGGGACATTGTCTCTCCTCTGGTACTGAAACAGTGTGATTCCAGTTCTAGATAGGGAGGCTAAATCATGGTTGGCTTCTTTGACTTATAGGGTGAGTGTTGACTTATAGGGTGAGTATTCCCTCTGGGAATACTCTCCCAACAACAGTGATCCTCCCCTAAGAAAAGCAACCCTTAAATTAGTAAATGAACATGTAAAATTGTTTAAAGTAGATACAGAAGTACAAGAATAACCATGTATGGTCCCAGGAAAATATTTAGGACAAAAGAAAGTGCTTTCATTTTATGTAATCAGTCATTTTGATAAAATATAAACCAAAAAATGTAATAGTTGCTAAAACTACAGTATACAACTCAAACCTTAACATTTTAGTTAAGAAATAAATACTAATGTAGCTGGGCACAATGGTGTACTTCCGTAATCCCAGCTACTCAGGATGCTGAGATAGGAGAATAGCAAATTTGAAGCCAACTTGGGCAATTCAGCAAGACCCTTTATCAAAATTTCAAAAGAAGGAGAAGGGGAAGGGGGAGGGGGAGGGCAAGAAGGAAAAGAAGGAGGAGGAGGAGGCTGGGGATAAGCTCAGTGGTAGAGAACCCCTGGGTTCAATCCACAGAATAGCAACAGCAGTAACAAAGTCAATCCCATTTAGTAAATAAAACCAAAGAGAGTTCTGAAAAATAAAAAAGAACTAAAAATAAAAATCAATGTACTAATGTATAATCTATGACATGAGGTACACATCATTTAAATGTATATATCGTAATATTCATCAACTAAATCTGTAAGAACCTGGAATCAGATTTACTCAGAAATACATAGGCCATTATCCAAGGACTTGCATCAGAACATGGACTTCAGAGGAGGAAAGATTTTTAGAAATATTAATGAACTTGCCCAATGTTATCTCCTTAACCAATTGAGGGCAAAGCTGAAAACAGAAACTGACTCTCCAGACTCCTCCTTCATGCTCCTTCTACTTAATTATCCTCTTATTTCCTTTAATTTTACTGGAAGCTACTTTAATGAAGTTTCAATTATTAATTCATAATTCATTTATTGAAAATAAATTGAATTCTTGCTATGTGTCCCACAGTCTCCTGTGAGAAAGTCCCTGCCTTCATCAAGCTCACTTATTGAGGATGACGGAGTGAATTATTAATGAAAGGCAATAATGAAGATCTTGAAAAGAAGATTAGTAATGGAGCAGGGCATATGGTTTTCTGTTAATAGTAATTTATGAACATGGTTACACCTCTATAAACAGAAAATATACATGGAGTGGAATATGGAAGTTCCAATTCCAACTGGACTCATGTTCCTCCATTCCAGGTGTTTAACTGCTCCCAAAGACTGGAAAGCATTACAAAGATTTAGTTTCTTGCCTACCCTGGGGCAACTCTTTTTTTCCTTGAATTGAAGGATTTAGGGAGGGAAATTACATCATAGGCCAAGGAATGCCTCACAGGACCTGGAGCCAAATTCTCTGTGATTAGATTTACTATGTTTCAAAACTCAAAAAGAGAAAGATTATGCAAAACAAACAAACACCCAGGACATCCCTATGCCTCCAACATTATCCATTTTCATTTTTAAAAAATTTTATTGGTGCATTATTATTATACACAATAGTGGAATTTGTTGTTACATATTCATACATGAACACAGCACGATTTGTCATTTTCATTCTCCAGTACCTCCGCTTTTCCTCCCCTCCTCCCTCCCCCACTCCCTTCCTTTACTAGTTTCCCTTTTATTTTCATGAGATCATCCACTTTCTTTTCCTTATTTCTCTCTAGCTCCCCCACCCCCATTTTTATTTTATAGTCAATAATATCCTAGAAAGAAGGAAATACTATTTGGAAGCACTGTTGTTTAAAGAAGTAGTACACACTTATAAAAGCACTTGGATCCATTTCAGGTGATGTGGGAAAGTTCCAGCACCAAAAGAAAAAACAAGCCAGTGAAAAAAGATTAAAATGCTCCTCCAATGCTGAGCCACTATAAAAGAGAGTGACTGTCTTGTAAACACCTGCATGGGGTGGGGCTGCCTTCCTAAAGGCAGGTGAGTGACCTACGAACCAAGAAGTCAACCAAAGGCCAACCTTGGAAGGCCCTCATCACAGAAACGGAAGAGATTCACCTCCCTTTCTGCAGGTTAGCATGGTACATATTCTGCAGGTTAGCATGGTAAATATTTTGTACAGAATTGGTTAGCAATGATTTTGAAATTTACAGAGAAACAAATTTTTACTCTGGACCTAAATCCAAAGATAATCCCTTGGACACAAGTTACCTAAATTTGGTAAGCATTAGATTTTTTATTTGTAGACTGCAAATAAAATTAATAACACCTACTTCAGAGGTGTAATCAGTTTGTTGAATACATAGGTATTCAACATGGTAACTGGTACAGGATTAAGCCATCAATAACTTTTACAATAACTTTTAGCAATCACATTAGTAGCCAAAATGAAACAGATTCCTTCTGGGACAGCTGGATCATACAAGCTACTTAAGAACCAGTCTGGGAAAGCCTTCTGCAAAACCTCACAAAACCTCACAAATGCACAATTCCAGACATGTTTTTCCCTTAAGAATAGATGTAACACAAGAAATAACAGTTTCAGTGCACATAAACCTAGGCCATTATAATGCATATCTGACACTAAACTTAGTTTTTAATATAAAATCAAAAAATTATAGTGTGGCGAATTTACTTTATTTCAACTTGTGTGCATAAAAGCCACTCAATATCAGAGGCTATTATAATAAATGAGGTATTAGGGGTTGCATTATAGCATTCAACATACATTCCCTAAGAAAAGAAGAAAATAGTAGCTATTGTAAAGTCTGAAACACCCAGAATTTAAATTATCAGAATTTCTTTTACAGTTGCAAAACCCATAAAATGATAAATTTATCCTCAAAGAAACCTACAGAGGAATGCAAAATGATGAAAAACTAGTTGCCCCCACCCACAGTTCCCAAGATGTTTGTTATGGTGGGAAAGAACACAAAGGCTTGATGGGAAAATCCCTTACCAACTGCTTGGGCAAAAGCCAGAATTCTAATAAAGATCTATGAATGTGCTTGCAGGATTTGGATTCATGCACTTACGGTTCTGCATCATGGAGGTAGACAAAATTCCTACCTAGGGACCTTGACTCCAGATTCCACACTTAAAGCTAGATATCTAATCATTTACTTGTCCAAAGATCACTGTAGGGTAATAAGGTTTTACTGCCGTAATTCTGCTATCAGGAGCTGGAAGGGAGAGTTTAGGTTTTGCTTTTGATTTTTACTGGAAAGAAACATTTCTTTCAGCTTGAAATTGTGACTAATATCTTCAGTTGTTTCTATTTCAGCTTTCGAAATGGGATGTGAATATATAATTCACATGGCAGTAAATTATATTCATGAGATTAGGTCCTGTGAACCCCACATAATTCAAAACTGACCTAAATTCTATAGTTTATTCCTCTAGAGTAATAAACACAATGCAAAGAATACCATTTTCACAACACATAACCCTAGGACAAATGTTTGAATACTTTAAAAAAAATAAACTGCTGTGGCTTGAATACATTTTTTTGCCATCAAAACTCATGCTGAATGGAGACAAAGATGGTGAACTAGAGGGTGACTGCATCTCATGTTGCTCCAGAACTCAGGATTCAAGAAAAGGAAATATTAAGAGACTCGGGATGGACTCAGAGTCGCCCAGGTGAGTCTCTCCCACTGGGTGAGGCTACCCCGGACCAGGCAGCAGGCAGGCAGACCACAGGCAGCTTCTCACAGCAGGGCCGGCCAGCAAGAGACTGCCATGCATAGCTAGGCTCCTGCCCGGTGAGGCATTCCCACTGGGATGGTAGAACCAGAGACCCAGGCCCAGACAGCCATGCCCCAGCCCAAGGTCCCCCTTTGGATGACCATCAGTCAACAAGTGGAGGCGCCTCTGCCCATTAGCAGGAAATATACCCCACCTGAAGGCCACCACCCCTAGACAGGCAGCTTCCTAGTGGAGCACTACATTATCAAGTTTCTCCAAGACTTAAGGCTACTGAAGGCTATGAGGTGAGTTATTGGAAATCTACAGGGACACTATAAGTCAACAGGGGAAATCTCAAATATCTCAGAGTTTCACTACTAGAGGGGTAGATACCTGAGCAATATGAGAAAACAAGGGAAGAAAATGTCCCAAACTTAGATGCTACATCAATAAGATCCAATGACAGCATGGCATAAGAAATGTCAGAAAGGAAGTTCAGAACGTACATTGTTAAAATGATCAGAGAAGAAAACGATGAGATGAGAGAGCAAATGCAGGTTTTGAATGATGGCACAAATCAACAGTTAAAAGAGCAAATGCGGAAGCAAAAGATCATTTCAATAAAGACTTAGAGATACTGAAAAAAAAAAAACCAGAAATCCTTGAAATGAAGGAAACAATAAACCAAATTAAAAACTCCATAGAAAGCATAACCAATAGGATAGAACACCTGGAAGACAGAATCTCAGACATTGAAGAAAAAATATTTAATCTTGAAAACAAAGTTGACCAAACAGAGAAGATGGTAAGAAATCATGAACAGAATCTACAAGAATTATGGGATATCATGAAAAGGCCAAATTTAAGAATTATTGGGATTGAGGAGGGCACAGAGAAACAAACCAATGGAATGAACAATATATTCAATGAAATAATATCAGAAAATATCCCAAATCTGAAGAATGAAATGGAAAATCAAGTACAAGAGGCTTATAAGACTCCAAATACACAAAATTACACAAAGGCACATTATAATAAAAATACCTAACATGCAAAATAAAGACAGAATTTTAAAGGCTGTGAGAGAAAAGAATCAAATTACGTTCAGGGGGAAACCAATACGGATATCAGCAGATTTTTCAATCCAGACCCTAAAAGCTAGAAGGACCTGGAACAACATTTTTCAAGCTCTGAAAGAAAATGGATGCCAACCAAGAAACTTATACCCAGCAAAACTTACCTTCAGATTTGATGACAAAATAAAATCCATCCATGATAACAGAAGCTAAAAGAATTTACAAAAAGAAAGCCAGCACTACAGAATATTCTCAGCAAAATATTCCAGGAGGAAGAGATGAAAAACAATGATGTAAATCAGCAAAGGGAGGAACTACCCTAAAGATATAGTCAAATAAAGGAGAAACCAAGTTGCATCAAAAAAACAAAAATGAGCCAAATGACCGGGAATACAAATCATATCTCAATAATAACCCTGAATGTTAAGGGCCTGAACTCATTAATCAAAGGACATAGACTGGCAGATTGGATTAAAAAGAAAGATACAACAATATGTTGCCTGCAAGACACACATCTTATAGAAAGAGATGCCCACACACTAAAAGTGAAAGGATGGGTGTCCCGACCCGCAGGACTTCAACGGGAACCTGGAGGGGGGAGCAGGGATTGGGACAGACAAGAGACACGAGAAATGGAGACAAGACAAAAGACTGATCAAGTCTCATTTATTAGGGGAATAAACACAGTTAATGTAAAGTACAAAAACCAATCAGGGGAAAGCTCGTGAAGGCAAGACTAGTCCTCGCGCCAGAACTCGAATAAGGAAGTGTAGTTGTCCAGTCATGAAGCACCACGCAATCTAGTCTGATGCACCTGGTATAGTCTGACAGTTGTGTGTGCAGGTAGAGGCACGCCTCACCAGCATCTGGTAGGCGCCATCTTAGCTCAACATGAGGCGAGGCAGGGGGCGTGACCATGAGGCAAGGCAGAGCGCATGACCTGCCGGCTCTGGACAGATGGGAAAAAACATACCATGCACATGGACTCAGCAAAAAAGCCGGAGTATTCATTCTCATATCAGATAATGTGGACTTCAAGCCAAAGTTAGTCAGAAGGGATAAAGAAGGACATTTCATACAGCTTAAGGGAAGCATAAATCAGCAAGACATACAATCATAAATATCTGTGCCCCAAACAGTGGCTCATCCATGCACGTCAAACAAATCCTTCTCAATTCCAGAAATCAAATAGACCACAGCACAATAATACTAGGTGATTTTAACACACCTCTCTCCCCACTGGACAGATCCTTTAAACAAAAATTGAACAAAGAAACCATAGATCTCAATAACACAATCAATAATTTGGACTTAATGGACATATATAGAATATGCCATCCAATAAAGAACGAATACACTTTCTTCTCAGCAGTACATGGATCCTTCTCTAAAATAGACCATATTTTATGCCTCAAAGCTAATGTTAGCAAATACAAGAAGATAGAAATACTACCTTGTATTCTATTAGATCATACTGTATTGCAATTAGAAATAAATGACAAAATAAAAAACAGAAACTACTCCAACACCTGGAGATTAAATAATATGCTATTGAATGATGAATGGATAACAGAAGACATCAGGGGAGAAATAAAAAAATTCTTAGAGGTAAATGAGAACAAAGACACATCATATCAAAATCTCTGGGACACTATGAAAGCAGTTCATAGAGGAAAATTTATTACATGGAGTGCATTCAATAAAAGAAGAAAAAATCAACAAATAAATGACCTAACACTACAGTTCAAAGCCCTAGAAAAAGAAGAACAGAGCAACGCCAAAAGTAGTAGAAGACAGGAAATAGTTAAAATCAGAGCTGAAATCAATGAAATTGAAACAAAAGAAACAATCAAAAAAGTTGACAAAATAAAAAGTTGGTTCTTTGAAAAAATAAACATAATTGATAAACCCTTAGCCACAGTAACAAAGAGAAGGAGAGAGAAAACTCAAAATACTAAATTTCGGAATGAACAAGGAAATATCACAACAGACACGATTAAAATACAAAACATAATTAGAAGCTATTTTGAAAATCTATACTCCAACAAAATAGAAAATCTTGAAGACTTCAACAGGTTTCTAGAGACATATGAAAAACCTAAACTGAACCAGGAGGACATACACAATTGAAATAGATCAATTTCAAGTAATGAAATACAAGTCATCAAAAGCCTACCAACAAAGAAAAGTCCGGGACCAGATGGGTTCTCAGCTGAGTTCTACAAAACCTTTAAAGAAGAGCTCATTCCAATACTTCTCAAAGTATTCCATAAAATAGAAGAGGAGGGAACCCTCCCAAACTCATTCTATGAAGCCAATATCACACTGATACCTAAACCAGACAGAGACACATAGAGGAAAGAAAATTTCAGACCAATATCCTTAATGAACATTGATGCAAAAATTCTCAACAAAATTTTAGCATATCACATACAAAAATATATTTAAAAGATAGTGCACCACGATCAAGTGGGTTTTATCCCAGGGATGCAAGGTTGGTTCAACATCCAGAAATCAATAAATGTAATTCACCATATCAACAGACTTAAAGTCAAGAATCACATGATTATTTCAATAGATGCAGAAAAAGCATTTGATAAAATACAGCATCCCTTCATGCTCAAAGCACTAGAAAAAATAGGGATAGTGGGAACATTCCTTAATATTGTAAAGGCCATTTATGCTAAGCCCATGGCTAATATCATTCTAAATGGTGAAAAATTGAAAACATTCCCCCTAAAAACTGGAACAAGGCAGGGATGCCTTCTTTCACCACTTCTATTCAACACTGTCCTTGAAACTCTAGCCAGAGCAATTAGACAGACCAAAGAAATTAAAGGGAAACAAATAGGAAAAGAAGAACTCAAACTATCCCTATTTGCAAATGAAATGATGATATACCTAGAGGAACCAGGAAATTCCTCCAGAAAACTTTAAGAAATCATAAGTGAATTCAGTAAAAAAGCAGGATGTAAGATCAATGCTCATAAATCTAATGCATTTTTATACATAAGTGATGAATCTTCAGAAAGAGAAGTTAGGAAATCTACCCCATTCACAATAGCATCGAAAAAAATAAAATACTTGGGAATCAATCTCACAAAAGAGGTGAAAGACCTCTTCAATGAGAACTACAGAACACTAAAGTAAGAAATTTTAAAAAAACTTCAGAAGATGGAAAGATCTCCAATGTTCTTGGATGGGCAGAATTAATATTGTCAAAATGGCCATAGTACCAAAGTGCTATACAGATTCAATGCAATTCCAATTAAAATCCCAATGACGTACCTCATAGAAATAGAGCAAGCAATCATGAAATTTATCTGGAAGAATAAGAAACCCAGAATATCTAAAGCAATCCTTAGTAGGAAGAGTGAAGCAGGGGGATATCGCAATACCAGAACTTCAACTATACTACAAAGCAATAGTAACAAAAATGGCATGGTACTGGCACCAAAATAGACAGGTAGATCAATGGTACAGAATAGAGGACATAAACACAAACCCAGATAAATACAGTTTTCTCATACTAGACAAAGGGGCCAAAAATATGCAGTGGAGAAAAGATAGCCTCTTCAACAAATGGTTCTGGGAATACTGGAAATCCACATGCAGCAGAATGAAACTAAACCCCTATCTCTCACCCTGCACAAAACTCAACTCAAAATGGATCAAGAACCTTGGAATCAGACCAGAGACCCTGCATCTTATAGAAGAAAAAGTAGGTTCAAATCTTCAACATGTCGGCTTAGGATCAGACTTCCTTAACAGGACTCCCATAGCACAAGAAATAAAAGCAAGAATCAATAACTGGGATAGATTCAAACTAAAAAGCTTTTTCTCAGCAAAGGACACTATTGACAATGTGATGACAGAGCCTACAGAGTGGGAGAATATCTTTGCCACTTATACTTCAGATAGAGCACTAATTTCCAGAATATATAAAGAACTCAAAAAACTCTACACCAAGAATACAAATAACCCAATCAACAAATGGGCTAAGGAAATGAACAGACACTTCACAGAAGAAGATGTACAAGCAATCAACAGATATATTAAAAAATGTTCAACATCTCTAGTAATAAGAGAAAATCAAATCAAAAGTACCCTAAGATTCCATCTCACCCCAATTAGAATGGCGATTATCAAGAATACAAGCAACAATAGGTGTTGGCGAGGATGTGGGGAAAAAGGTACACTCATACATTTGTGGTGGTTTGCAAATTAGTGTAGCCCCTCTGGAAAACTGTGTGGAGATTCCTTAGAAAAGTTGGAATGGAACCACCATTTGACCCAGCTATCCCACTCCTTGGCCTATACCCAAAGGACTTAAAATCAGCATACTACAGAGATACAGCCACATCAGTGTTCATAGCTGCTCAATTCACAATAGCCAGATTGTGGAACCAACCTAGATGCCCTTCATTTGATGAATGGATAAAGAAACTGTGGTATATATATACAATGGAATATTACTCAGCCATAAAGAATAATAAAATTATGGCCTTTGCAGGCAAATGGATGAAATTGGAGAATATCATGCTAAGTGACATAAGTCAATTTCAAAAAATCAAAGGACAAATGATCTTGCTGATATGCGGATGATGACACATAGTGGGCGGTGGGAGGTGGGCAAGAATGGAGGAAGGAGGGACTATATAGAGGGAAAAGTGGGGTCAGAGGGGTAGGGGGGAAGGAAAAAATAACAGAATGAATCAAACACCATTACCCTATGTAAATGTATGATTACACAAATGGTATGCCTCTACTTCATGTACAAACAGAGAAAAAAGATGTATCCCATTTGTTTACAATAAAAATTAAAAAAAAAAAAAAAAAAAAAAAAAAAAAAAAACTCATGCTGAGGCTTGGTTCCCCAGTGTGGTTGTGGTAGGTAGTGATGATGCACTTAAGAAGTACTGGGGCTCTAAGAGGGATTAGTGCTTTTCTTGCTAGAGTGAGTTCTTGTTTGGTGTGGGCTAGTCACTGCTACAGTTGTTATAAACTGAGTCTACTCCATAGGCTTCCTTTTCTGCTTTTTTCACCATGTTCTAAAACAGGTTTCCGGTTAATACCCTGCCTCAGACGTCGTGTTGCGCTTGAAGGCAGACGAGCTCCGGAGGTGTCCGGAGGCATTCTGTGTTTGCTGCGGTAACCTCATCAGCCCGCCAAGATGGCGATGCAAGCGGCTAAGAGGGCGAACATTGGACTTCCACCTGAAGTAAATCGGATTTTATATATAAGAAATTTGCCATACAAAATCACAGCTGAGGAAATGTATGATATATTCGGGAAATATGGACCTATTCGTCAAATTAGAGTAGGAACAGCCTATGTGGTCTATGAAGATATCTTTGATGCCAAGAATGCATGTGACCACCTATCAGGATTCAATGTTTGTAACAGATACCTTGTGGTTTTATACTATAATGCTAACAGGGCATTTCAGAAAATGGACACCAAAAAGAAGGAGGAACAGTTGAAGCTTCTCAAGGAGAAATATGGCATCAATACAGATCCACCAAAATAGGTGTTTTCTGCATTTTCACTTTGGACTAAAACCTTTTCTTATCCTTTTAATTAATTCTGAATATTATGATTTCTCAGTTGAGATTCAAAATTATTTGCTTGAAACTTTGATACATACTTTATTATATTATGTTTATAAACTTAAAGTGTTTTGTAAAACATGTCATTGTTTCCTTTTGAACTTTTCCCTCCTGTTTGATATAGGAAAAAACTGAAAAGTTAAATCATTTGAAGGATTGTGCATGGGCCTAGGAACTCTTGAGTTTCTTAAGAGCAGGGACCTTTTTATATTATTAGTGCTTACAATGTCCAGTCCAGTGATTAGTCATTAGAAGAATTTGTTGTAGTCTTCTCATTTATTGAAGTTCTATCAGTAATGAACTCTTCATTACAACACAGTGAATATAGGTGTCTACATGTTGCTGGTGAAGAAACCAAAGTTCATGATGCTGGTTGAATGAATAAGATGCCTTCATAAAAAGCCAGTATAACAGAAACCAGTTGTTAATCAGGCCTATACACTTGAGTAATACTTGCTTTACAGATAACCAAACACCTTTGACAGTGGGGTATCCTTGTCCTTAGCACAGAGGTCTGTCATAGCGGCTTTTCAGGTGACAGCACATTGTTAGAAATTTGAGAGCAAGTAGCTTAGGAAGTGGTGATGTTACATATCTGAGACTGTATTTAAGTAGCCTTTCATTGTAGTTATTGAGCATTTGTATATATTTTGGGCCTTAGCTCACAGTATATCTTTGCCATAAATAAAATATTTCATGTTCCTTCTTACAAAAAAATAAAATAAAATAAAAATAAAACAGGTTTCCTTTGCCAGTGCCCTGCTGTTGGAACTTTCCAGTTCAAGAGAATCATGAGCCAACAAAACCTCTTTTCTTTATGTGTAAACCAGCATCAGGCATTCTGTTATTGCAACACAAAACAGAGTAAAACATAACTTTTCATTTGGGAATAATTTTAGACTTACAGGAAAGTTGCAAAGATAGTATAGAAAGATTTCATATACTTTTGCACCCAGTTTCTTCTGTTGTTGACATCTTACATTACCAAGGTACATTTGTCAAAACTAAGAAAACAACATTGGTACTATTAACTAAACTCAAAAGGTTTTATGTGGATTTCATTAGTTTTTCCACTGTGCCTTTTGTTATTGTTGTTGTTCTTATTGTTTCAGAATCCAATCCAATTTTAAGTACTTTTTAATTTGGGGAGGATTCATGTTATTTGCAAAATTATACAAACTAATAACATTTTTATATCATGCTGTTTCAAATTTGAAACGTTTAAATTGGTATAAAATGTGAATGCACTTGTATCCAAAGCCTTCCACAGTTTTTAACACAAGAATGGCTGAAGAATTAACCTTCTGCAGTGGCCCTAAGCCAGCTGTATTCAAATTGGAATGACAGGTGAAACAGAGGGAGAGTATTTTGTCCTGAGTTTCATGGGAAGATTTCATGAAGAAAATCACAGCAGAGAGAATTCAGGGAAAATATTCAGAATAACATAAGGAATATTAAAAATGAACAAACGAGTTTCAAACTGGATATAATAGAGTTATAAAAAATGTGTGAAATATTGCCTGGTGAAGTACCACATTACATAGTTTAAATTTATTAGTGCAAAAAAAAAACACAAGCATAACTATGTGGTCATATATATTGTAAAATATCTTTTGTTGTTGTTCTTGTTGGGATAGAACCCAGGGGGACTCTATCACCGAGCTATATCCCCAACCCTAGGCCTTTTTATTTTCTGTTTTGAAATAGGGTTTCACTAAGTTGCTTAAGCCCTTGCTAAGTTGCCGAGGCTGGCCTTGAACCTGTGATCTTCTTGACTCCGCCTCCCAAGTCATACAAACTACCGGCATGTGCTACTGCACCTGGCTACAAAATATTCTTAATATGCTGTTACTATTATCAAACTACACAAGTCCTTAAAAAATCAATAGAAGAGTGGATGGAGAGTAGAGTCAATTTATGTCTTATCAGCAGCATATGAAAATGTTCAAATTCATTTTCAAAGAAATGCAAACATAATTTTTTAAAGCTTGAACTGGTAATGATCATGCAGTATGGACTAATGTTCAAAGACTAAGTATTTCATACATTTCCATGGAAGCAAAAGGATGCAGCTTTTTAAAATGATGACATTGATATATATGTTTCAGTTTTCTATTGCTGATTAATAAGCTATTCCAAAATGTAATGGATTCCATCCACAGCAATTTATTATTTCGCACATTCCTGTGAGTTGGCGAGGTAGTCTTCTGCTTCATGTGATGCTGGCTGGGGTCACTCATGCAGCTGCGCTCAGCTGGGAGCCTAGCTGGGGCTGGAACCCTGAAGGCTTCCTTTCTTCTCCACATGGTCTTTCTTTCTATTTGGCCTCTCATCACACAGGAGTCTTGCCCAAGGATCCTTCACTTCGGCTAGATTCCAAGAAAGCAAACATGGAAGCTGATAGAGCTCTCAAGGACAAGGCCTGGAGGCGAAGGAAAGCTGGAGCCATTCGTCCAGACTCAGGAGAGCCAACTGTGCCTGTCTCTTCCCCATTCTGTGGTCAGTGCTATCATACTGGTAGCTTGATATAATCCATGGTGGGAACCCTTATACCCTAGATCTTTGCAAATGCTATAAATCGGGGTGTTATGGTTTGGATCTGGAATGTCCTTCCAAAGCTCATGTGTTGAAGGCAATGCCTCAGTGTTCAGAGATGGGCTATTAGAAAATGACTTTTTGTGATGACTCTAACCTCATCAGTGGATTAATTCACTGAAGGTATTAATAATCTGGACTAAGGGGTGATAATTGTAGGCAGGAGGGGCATGGTCAGAGGAAGAGGATCCTGGGGGAATATCCTTGGGGACTGCCTCTGTCTTGTCACTGGCCCCTTCCTTGTTCTCTCACTGCTTCCTGGCTGCCACAAACTGAGCAGCCTTTCACAACCATGCCCTTCCTCTGTGATGTTCTGCTTCACTTCAGGCCCAGAGCAATGGAGTAGGCTGACCATGGACTGAAAACCTCTGAAATGGTAAGTCAAAATAAATCTTTCCACCTCTAAGTTGTTCTTGTTAGGTGCTTGGGTCACAGCAATATAAAGCTGACAAACACAGAGGGCTTTTACATTTTTTTCATAGAGCCGATTTTCCAGAACACTACTACCTGAAAGTCACTGTGTATCACGTCTGCTGCTCTCTGTCCAAGAAAGTCACAAGGCCAGTCAGAGCCTGGTGCATGGGGTAGAAACAGATTTCATTTCTTGTTGAGAGAAGTGGTAAAGAATTTGTGGCCATTCTTAGTACACTATCATCTGCCCTCTGGTTGCAAATTGTTTGTATTCTTTCTACATGCAAAAAATGCTCACCCACTCCCAAGACATTGGACAGTCTTGTTCCATTAAAGAACCAGGCTCGATGTCCAATATTTCATGATCAATATCATGTTCAGATGTGGAAGAAGCTCCTCTGGTACTGCTTCTGTGGATCTGGACACCCATAAACCATTTTCTTTTCTTCTTCTTCTTTTTTTTTTTTACTTTTTCTTTTTCATTGCTAGGGATTGAACAAAGGAGTGCTCTACCACTGACTTATTCGCCCAGTCCTTTTTTATTTTTTATTTTGAGACATGGTCTCACTAAGATGTCCAGGCTAGCCTTCAACTTGCCATCCTCTCAAGTAGATAGGTTTAGGAGCATAAGACACCACGCTCAGTTTTGAAGACCAAGTTCTGAGACACTCCCTTACACTACCAGGCAGGCAGTGGTGTGAAAGGGACAGAAAAACCATAACAGACACTCCATTCAACCACGGACAGTCTATGGTAATCCTAAAATCTACCTGCACTCATGTTGTCAGACCCTCTATTTCTGGGAGTGGGAGCCTAGTTGGGGCTGAACTGTCCAAAGAGACCCTCTGGGGCTTCTCTAGGTACCCTCTCTCACTCCAGCAGTCCCAGATCAAAGTTCTTTGGAACATGGCAGTTGACTCTGCAAGAGCAAAAAGAGAAACTGCCAGTCTTCTTAAAGGCTAGATCTGGAACCAAAAGAATGTCACCATATCTAGTGGTGCCAGTTTTAGTAAATAGTCAGACAAGATGCCTAGCTAAATTTAAATTCAGATAAAAAAACAAATCCTTTTTTAGTGTAAGTATGTCCCATTTTTCTGTTTATCTACAGTCAAGCTTAATTGATAAAAGGAAAAACTCCTATTTTCTATATTCCTTACATAACATTTCTGACACGAAGGACATGGGGTTTTTTTTTCTCCACATCAACCAATCCCCCAATTCTTGGAGGACACCAACCTGGTGTCCTATAATTTAACTCCGTTTTGACACTGACTGCCACAGGTGAATGGCTCAGTCCCAGTAAGACTTCCCCACCTAATATCACACTTCAGATGCCAACCACAACTGCTGGGTCCTCTTGATATCCACAACTTTTGCCTGACTTGGCTATAAATCAAAGGTTCCTACAACCCCTTCCTTCATTTAGGAAATTTGCTAGAATGACTCAAAAAGCCAGAAAGAAGTTTATTTATTATTACTGATTGATTAAAAAAAATTAAAGGATACCTATGAATGGTGGGGTGGAAGAGATTCTAAGGGCAAAGTATGAGGTAGGTTCTGAGTTTCCCTGTTCTCTCTGGGGTTATCACTCTCACCACCTCCTTGTGTTCATCTACTGGGAAGCTCTCCAAACCCCACGTTTAAGGTTTTATGGTGGTTTCATTACATAACCAGAGCATGACTGATTAAATAATTGGCCATTGGTAACTGAATTCAGTCTCCATATCCTCCCTCCCTGGAGATGAGGGGTGGGGCTCAAAGTTCACCAATCCTCTCATCACAAGCCCTATTCTTAGGGGCTTTCCAAAACATGAATCATTAATATAAACTCAGGTGTATTGGGAAGGTGATTGTTACAGGTAACAAAAGAGGTTCCTTTCATTTCTGTAGCACAGGAATTTCCAAGAATTGTAGAAGTTTGGTGCCAGGAACTGAGGACAAAGACCACACATGTATTTCTTATTATGTTACCATATCACAACTGGACATCCCATATTTTATCCAATGATCCTACTTATTTTTTTTAATTTTTTTTTTATTGTAAACAAATGGGATACATGTTGTTTCTCTGTTTGTACATGGCGTAAAGGCATACCATTTGTGTAATCATAAATTTACATAGAGTAATGTTGTTTGATTCATTCTGTTATTTTTTCCCTTCCCCCCACCCCTCCCACCCCTCTTTACCCTCTATACAGTACTTCCTTCCTCCTACTTATACCATATTCTAAAGCCCTAAAGTTGATCATTCAAAGAATAGGAAGAGACATAACCTTTTGATAGAATAAACTGCTTTTTATTTTTTAATGTATGTCTTATCTCACTATGTTACCCCAGGCTGGTCTCAAACTCCTAGGCTCAAAATGGTCCTACCACTCAGCCTTCTGGGTAGCTGGGACTACAGGTGCATGCCACTGTGCCAGGCTAGGCTAGGGGCTTGTTTTACAAGGAGGGGAGGAGTTCACAGTAGTTACCTTTGAGACTAACATACTAAACAAAAGCCTTAAAAACATGTTCCTCACTATAAAACCATTGTTTCTATGTCTAAAAATATAAACCAAAAACAGCATAAGTATGGTCATTAACTATTTGTAATAGTAAAAAATAGGAAAGAGCCTTGGTATAAAAAGATAATAAATTAATTCAATCACACTAAGTCCATATGTTAATATTATGTAACTGTTAAAAGTGATTCAGAGGTAGGTGTAATGGCACATGCCATAATCCCAGCAACTCTGGAGGTTGAGGAAGAAGGATAATGAGTTCAAGGCCAGGATGGGAAACTTAGTGAGATCCTGTTTCAAAATAAAAATAAAAAGGGCTTGTGGATATAGCTCAGTGGTAGAGCACCCCTGGGTTCAATCTCCAGTACTCCCCCCACCAAAAAAAAGTGATGTAGCACATTCACTTTTTTACATTTTTCTTCTAAAAATACTCACAGTGCTCCTGATGTGTGCGAGGCATGTGTTGAGCCCTAAAGAGTGAATAAAGAATGTATCCTTGACTTCAATGATCTCAGAGACAAAAGAAGCAAGAGTGACCTTAAACTGATAACCACATATCTGACTAACTGATCATGAGTGTGTGGTTACTATGAAGGAAAATTATTGGATTCAAGTTAATCAACAAGGAACCTAATCTAATGGGGGCTGGTTTAGGGAAAGAGGCAGGAATAAAGGAAAAGAGTGGAGGAAGAGAGTATCAGGCAGAGTGAACAGCAGAAGGATTCTAAATATAAATTTGTTTACAGTGACAGATGGTCACAATATAGTTAGTTATGAGTTATAATAAGACATCCAAGTGGAGATTCCAAACGGTATTTAGATACATAGATTGGAAGCCTGGGGAAGGTTAGGTTTGGATACGTATCTTTGGGAGTTCCAGTCTGTAGTCACTGGAGCCGGCAGTGATGTAGGAAAATCAGGAGTGGAGTATTGTAGAAATCAAGAGAAAAGAGAATTTCAGGAGGTTGAGGGGTCAAATGCTGCTGGAGTGTTGAGTAAAATGGAGGCAGAAAAGTGACCACTGCATTTGGTGGCATGGAGGTCACTGACAAACATTTTAGAGGATTCAGATGTAGTAGGGAGGACAAAAACCTGTATGAAATGGATTAAGGAAAGAAAGTAAGTGATGTAGTGGGGAAGAGCATTCATTTGAGATGCTTTGATGTAAAGGAGCAGAACTGGGTAGCAGCTGGACAGGAATGGGAGGTCAGGAGCAGATTTGCTTGCTGATAAAAAAAAAAAAAAAATTCCCTTCAGAGAGGAAACAGGTAATACAGGAGAAAAGGGTCTATTTTCTGGAGTGAAATCCTAGAGAAGGTAAAAGGGTATAAGATCCAGACTAGAAGTGAAGGATCAGCCTCAGCTAGAAGCAGAGGCACTTCCTACTGCAGTACCAGGATGATAGACAGGCTGGGTCCTGATTCAGCATGCAGGCGAGATGAGAGAGTACTGTTTGCTTCTGTTTCCCATGAAGTATGAATCAAGGTCATCAGGATGAAAGAGAGGGAAGAAGTCATTATTAGACACATGCTAGAATAATTCTCTACATATTCTTTACACCACAGTTTCATTATATTAATTTAAAAATAAACATACATGCAACATTCTCAATTACCCAATAAAATATGGTTTCTTAATGCCCTGAACAAGAAACAAAAAGTGAAGGGTAGCCATTGTAAATATCAAGAACAATAGTGCATCAACCAGGGAGAATATATGGAAAAATTTAATTCAACATCCTTAGAGGAATTTAATGATTACATCAAAATGAGTTGCCTTAGTTCATTTTGTGCGGCTATAACAAAATACCTGAGGCCAAGTATTTTATAAAGAAAGGAGGTTTATTTAGCTCACAGTTTCAATGGCTGAAAGTCCTGCACCAGGCAACCCATTGATTCAGTCTCTGGTAAGGGTCTGCCTGGCTATGTCACAATGTGATGGAAAAGCAGAAAGGGAACTGGCTGCATGCAGAATGAACCCAAGCACATGGGATGGCCTCCATATATAACAACCCACTCTCTTGAGAACTGAGGTTCACCTAAAACTACATTAATTTTTTCTGAGGGTGATACCCCCCAATAACCAAACTATTTCCTGCCAGGCCCATATCTTAAAGGCTTTACCACCTCTCACATCACCACAACTGGGACCAACACACAAACCTTTGAGACCAGACCACAGCACTGGGTTATTCATAATGAACAGAAATTTATTTCTCACAGTTCTGGAGACTGGCAAGTCCAATATCAAGGCCTCCTTGCTTCCTTCTCACATTACAAGAAGCAAAAGGGAAAGAAAGGCAGATGAATGGAGACTTGCTTGCCCTTTTATAAGGGCACAAATTCCACTCATATGAGAGGAGCCTTCACAATCTACTTGATCTAATCATATTTCTTCTTTTTTGTTTTTTTTTCCCCCCGTAGTAAGGATTGAACCAAGGGTTGCTTTACCACTGAAGTATACCCCTGGTCTTTAAAAAAAAAATAAAAATTTTGAGACAGGGTCTCACTAAGTTGCCCAGGCTGGCCTCAAACTTATGCTCCTCCTGCTTCAGCCTCCTGAGTGTTAGAATTACAGTTGTGCACCATGAAGCCCAGCTCTCATCTTCTCGTAATGGTCCTACCTCTTAATACTGTTACCATGGCAATTAAATGTCAACATCAGTTTTGAACAAGATGGACATTTATACCATCACATTCATCAATGTCAATGTAGTAATCAAGAAAATTTCTAAGTCACTGATGGAGCAAGGTGTCACAATCTTATTTAAATTCATACTTTATAGAATTAACAGAGGCCCAATGCTGTCTATTTTAGTGACTTAACCAATGCAGTAAATGACTTATCTCAATATTATAAAAAGTACTAAGTAATTAAATGATGTATTTATCATAAGCAAAACAGACTAGATATCAACAAACTCTTACAAGGTCAATGTGATAAAATGCAATATATTACTCTTAGTTGCATAAACTACCTAAAATGACACCAGAAGTTAATACACCTGGGAGTATTTTTTCAGAACCTAGTAGAAAAAAACTGAACTTGAGAAGAGCTTTTGGGTCATCAGTGGTTTATATTTAGAATCTTCAAATAATCATAAATCTCAGTACTTTGTCACCAAGAGAAAAATGAAATGGGGTTATCGCCTCTTCTCACTGCTCTTCTTCCTTCTGATTGAACACACTAGAAACTTTTGTAATGGGGAAGATCCTAATATAAGGCTTAAAAATAGATATCATTGTTTTAAGATAGGATTAAAATATATTATGGTCATGAAAAGAGTACTACTAATATTATTTATGATTTTATATAAATTTTTAGAACAGCAAACATTTTTTGAGTACTTATGTATCAAGCATTACCCTTGCTTGTGTGCAGTATTTTATTTATTTTTTGCAATTCTAGGGATTAACCCAGTAGCCTTCCTTTCATGCACTAGGCAAATGCTCTACCACTGAACTACATCCTCACCCCTTTTAAAATTTACTTTGAGACATGGCTTCACTAAGTTGTCCAGGCTGACTTTGAACTTGTAGATCCTCCTGCCTCAGAGTCCTGAGTAGCTGAGATTTACAGGTGTGTGCCACTATATCCAGCTTTGTGTTTGTTATTCTGAGGAATTTTCAAAATACCTAAAACATATTTATGAGGTAGGAACTATTACTATCTACATTTTGCAGAAGAAGAAACTGTGGTCATTAAATCCAATTTAATTTAAATAATTTAATTTCTTTAATAAAAATGGATTCTTGCAAATATTGCATTGTTGTCCTGTACCAATGCTCAGGGGATGCAAAAATGAACAAGATTTCCAGTTCACATCCTCTTGGAGGAGAGAAGACAAATAGATCTTATTTCCATGTAGCATGTTTTGTAAAATAAATAATTATATCTACTTGGAAGATCAAAAAGTTTCCCCAAAGAGGTGACGTCTGAGCAGGATCTTGAAGGATGGACAGTTGTTGGGAGAAAAGTGGATAAAGAAGGTCCTAGTCTAACAGAAACTGAGAATTTAGTGCAGCTTATACAGAAAGAAGTGGGAAGTAAGATTGGAGAAATAGGATGAAGGCAAATTATGGGAATCCTTATGAAGGTGTGGAATTTGAAATGAATTCTATAGTTACCATGCAGCATCAGAGATTTATACACACACTGAACCATGTGACCAACTTCGGTTTCGGGAAGATAACTCTGCATCAGATTATGAAGCTTATTGAAGGCAAAGGACTGGAAACTTGGAGAAACCTACAGAAAGTCAATGTCCAGACGTGAAGAATAAAGGCCAAAAATGAGGTATTTTTTTCATGAAGTATATAAAAAAGCCACATGTCTGATGTGTTGCTGAGTAATGATATTAAAATTTGAAGTTTATTTACATAAAATCTGAATTTATCACCATATGTCTATATCCATGGACTGATGCTGGTAATCGCCAGATGATATCACTGGGAGGTTTGCAACTAACTAAACAACTACATCTGTCCCTTAGTATCTGAATAGGATTGGTTCATATCCAAATCTGAAAATGTTCAAATCCCTTAAATGAAATGGTATAGAATTTGTATATAACCTATGTACATCCTCCTGTATTCTTTGAATCATCTCTAAATCACTTATAATATCTAACATAATGTAAATACTATTAAGTAGTTGTTATACTGTATTGGTTAGGGAATAATAAGAAATAAATATGCATGTGTTCAGTACAATTTTTTTTTAATATTTTGGATCCACAGATGGTTGAATTGGAATACACAGAACCCATGCATGTGGAGGACTAACTGTATTGCCAGTGAAAGTAAGTAGAGATACACATTTATGATGTGTATCTGAACAAAAATATTAAACTCTGAAACACATAAAATTTGCATTTGTCACAACATATCTCTATCTTTAGATTGATGCTGACAATTATTGTATAGTATTAATAGAAAATTTTCTTTTCTTTTTTTTGCCCTGAGTCAAAATCTTGCTGTGTAGTCCTGAAGACCTTGAACTCCTGAGCCTGAGCTCAGATAATACTATTCCTTCAGCTTCCAGAGTGACTGGAATTACAAGCGTGTGTCACTATGCCCCAATTGAAAGTTGAACAACTACATCACAACCACCACCACAGCAATCATAACATGCTACCTCAATGTAAAATGCATCCTGACTTTGGATACATTTCAAAATGTGAAGGGGTGAAAGGTATGTTTAGAATTTGTGAAAGAGGAGCATACATTAAAAATGTATTCAAAGTTCAGTCTCTGCTCCTTAATTCCAGTCCTTCCATCTTGGTCCAAGCCAACAGCATCTCTTTCCTGGATTATTACAGGAGCTTCCTAATGGGTCTCCTTCATCTGCACTTACCAGGCCCCCATCCCCTCTCATAAATCTCTTCTCAAGAAGGCATCTAGAGTCAGATTGTTTTCTCCATCTCTTTGAAATCCTCAGTGGCTTCACCCTCAGGGTCTACAAGGCCCTGCAGGACCTGAGGTCTCATGAGTCTCTGTCTCCATGATCTCATCTCCTGTCTGCACGACCTCATCTCCTTCCCCTCCCCCTTTGCTCGCTCCACTCCAGACACAACAGCTTCCTCCTACACAGGCACATGGCTCCACCCTGGGCAATCTGTGCCTTGGTGCCTTTTGCACCACCTGCACTTCTGAATATCTGCAAGGTTCAATTCCCGAGGTGTTGTTACCAAGTGCTGCTTTTCTGGTGGGCCTCCTTTGTCTAACTGACTACAATTTCTGTCGCATCCCACCCTCAAATTTTCATATATTTCCTATCTCCTCTCCCTCCTTGCTTATTTGTTTTCTTGCTTGTTATCGGGCACCACTAACATAGCATATATTTTATTTATGTACTTATTGTGCAGACTTTAAGTGAGGAGTCTGCCTGTGTGTTACCTTTCAGGCCTGACCAAACACAATTACAAGGCTTTATCTGGCACACTTTATCTCACCAGAGACACTGCCCTCCCCACCCTAGAGTTGGTGCCCTTAAGAACTCAGCCCCTCAACCCCACCCTTGGCTGCTTGTGCTCTTCACATGGTTATCTTCCAAGAACTGCTACCTTTATACCCAGGTTTCTATCTGTGGGGTGGAGGTCTTCTTCAAACAGCTCTGCTGAGACCTTTTGTGGGTAGGAAGAGGAAACTCAAAGATGCTGGTCCTCCCTATAAGTCAATACTCACAATTTTCCACTCCTAGTTCTTCTTCCTCCTCCTCCTCATAAATGAGGTCCATAAAACTGCCAGAGCATTTTGCTCAAGAATGCTGCACCAGTGCTGATCCATCTGACCTTCACCACTGTACCTTCCATCTGACTCTTGGGAAGTGAATCCAGAACTGGCGCTTTCTCCGCCTTCAGACTATTGCTTAGGTGATACAGTGATTAAAGTCTCACTCTTGCGTTTTTGATTTGTTGCTTTCATCAGCTACTCTGACAGTTTTCCCTCTCCCAGATCAGCTGAGTTCCTAACACTTAGCTTCACATGGGTCTTTGATTTTTGCTCCTCTATTCCAGTAATAAACTTAGAAAAATATCTGGCACATATTATGTGTGCAGTAAATTTTTCTTTGGAATAAATGTCCTCCTCATTTAAAAATTCCATTATAGATCATTAAATCAAAAAATTATGTGCAATGCCAGAAGAATTATTACAAGATTCAAGTTTGTTTTAGGGGCTGGTTTTGTAGCTCAGTGGCAGAGCACTTGCCTAGCACATGTGATGCATTGGGTTCAAGTCTCAATACCGTATATAAATAAATAAAATAAAGATCCATCAACAACTAAAATATATATACTTAAAAATAAGATTCAAGTTTTAGATAAGTCTGATACTTTTGGGGGGGGTGTGCTTGGGATTGAATTCAGGGGGCACTTAATCACTGAGCCACTTCCCTACCCTTTTTTATATGTTTTTTAGAGATGGGTCTCACCGAATTGCTTAGGGCGTAAATTGCAGAGGCTGCTTTAAACTTGAGATCCTCCTGTCTCAGCCTCCTGAGACGCTGGGATTACAGATGTATGCTGCCACACCCAGCAAGTCTGACCCTTTTATTGTGTGCCTTAATCAATTCAATTGGGACTGCTCTAACAGCTGCCATAGAATGGATGGCTTACAAACAATAGAGATGTAT
This sequence comes from Sciurus vulgaris, assembly GCF_902686455.1. NCBI lineage: Eukaryota > Metazoa > Chordata > Mammalia > Rodentia > Sciuridae > Sciurus > Sciurus vulgaris. Next base: position 87,479,420 of record NC_136463.1, on the reverse strand, counting down.
TTCTCACATTTCTGTAATTTAGAAGCCTTAGCTCAGAGTTGCAGTATGGCCAGGTTCTGGTAACTGTCCTCTTCTGGGCTGCAGCTTGGAGAAGGTCGCTGTCTAGATCTACTCTGCCATCTTCCTTCTCTTGAGACTTCAGATTATATCCTCACATGGTAGAAAACAGCGTAAGCTAGCTCTCTGTACACCCTTTTATAAGGCATTAATCCCAAACAGGAGGATTCTACCTTCATGAGCTAATTATATCCCAAAACCCCCACCTCCTATTACTCGAGGGTTTAAGATTTCAGCATAAGAGTTGTGGGGGGTAGGAACAGGGGTGGGGTACAAATATTCAGTTCATTGTAGCCCTCAACTTAGTTTCTTCTTCAAACCACAGAATTGTAGCCTTAAGTATATTTTCTAGGTAAAAAAAAATAGATAAAATTTTGTTTGCAGTCACCAAAGTTTTGTTTGGAGAGACACTGTGAATTCACATTCCAAAAGAGAAGTGATGAGATTCCAGTTTTTAAGTCCTGGTGTCCATTTGTCATTTGTGTGCCAACTGAAGGGCTTACACTGATGGAGCTAAAATTCTATCTAGTGCTCAGGTAGCTTCTCCTTAAGGGTTTCAAAATATCAGTAGAGGTAGAGAAAGTAAACTAGAGAATTCCTGTAGAAATTAGAGACTTTTAGAAAATGGTAAGCTCTCAACCAATTGTCAGTGTTACAGGTCAGGAGTTTTATGTGATTGGAAAGCATTCCTGCACTCTGTAAGAGCAAGGAAATGACTACTAACAAACTGAAAAGCTAATTATCTGTTTTAAGAGGATGTTGAGCAACCCAAAAGTTCAGGCTGTCTTGCTCTAGAGGAATTCAGCCCCAGGGAAGGTTCTTAAAGGATGCTTATCAGTTAGCTTCAGGCTGCTTCAACCTCAACTTCTACACTGAGGAGCCTCAGTGAAGACTTTGTCTACTATTAGTGCATCAATCTCACAAGTCCCGTGGCTCCAAGGGCAGCTTCTTCCTGTTCTACCTACTCTTGAGTTGGTAAGGGATCATCTGAAAAGACTTATGATAGTCTATAGTCTGGGCAAGAAAGAAATAAATGGAATCGACAATGGCCACAACATCCTGTATACTCTGTCTCCCTTAAACTGTGTCCCAGTACTTTTAAGCCACCTCTACCACCCTGAAACTTGTTCCAATAGGGCCCTCACTACTCACTGTCTCAGGACTTTCCTCACTTTCCACAAATTCAAACTTTTTCCTCAGTGTTCTGAAATGCTTTCTACTAAGCTAATAAACAAAATCACAGGACTTGATGGACAAGAATTGCTAGTATTGCCTCTCCCAGAAAACAGTTGTTCCTATTCCTGCCAGCTCCAAATGCAGCCAACTAAAGTTGTAATGATGGGCAAAAGTCCTCTCTTGCTTTCTGACTTCCAGCCCACGGTTGACCTCATCAACATCCTCTTGCTGACTAGTCATAGGAGGAAAATTGGATTATGTTCTTTGACTCACAAATGAGTGAAGGACAAAGAGCCAGGTTGAAAGGCATTCTACCACTCCCACAGGAACTCTAAATCTAACTGATTGAATGGAATTGCTGGTTGACAGATTTTGGATCTATTTATTACCTCACTGCAGAGCATATGGCCAGAGGCAGGTCCCATGACAACTGTGCCAGAACATTACTTTAGCTCAGAAGTGACAGAGAAGAGTTGGTCGCAGTGGTGCATACCTATAATTCCAGCAACTCAGGAGACTGAAGCAGGGAGAATCACAAGTTTGAGGCCAGCTTAGGCAATGTCAAAATAAAAGGGACTGAGGATGTAATTTAGTGGTAAAGCACCCTGGGTTCAATTGCTAGTACTGAGGGAGTGATGGGGAGAAGTGACAAAAAAGAGGATGATCAGGGACCTAAAAGTCTAACCACGGAGTAACTGGAAACTTAGTTCATCTTACATAAAGCGGGTTTTTAAAATTTTCTTACTTAGCTAAAAATAAGACAGATTAAGCTGGACCTAGTGGCACATGCATGTAGTTCCAGCTACTTGGGAAGGTGAGGCAAAAGAATCTCCTGAGTTCATGAGTTTGAGAACAGACTGGGCAACATAGCAAGATCCCATCTCAAGAAAACGAAACAAAAATTCAAAAAGTAAGACAGTTTAAACAGACATTTCTCTGAAGAAGATGTACAATCAATAAAGCATGTGAAAGGATGCTCAACATCACTAGTCATCAAAGAAGAGCAAGTCAAAATCACAATGAGTTACTACTTAACACACATTAATATTCCAGAAAAAATTTAAGTTGAGAAAATAATGAGTCTTGGTGAGAATATGGATAAATTTTGATCCTTGTACACTGCTAGTGTGCTTTGGAAAACAGTCTAGAAGTTTCTCAAGAGGTTACCATTTGATCTAGCAATTCTACTCACAAATACATACTCAAATGAAATGAAAACATTTGTTCACACAAAAAGAACTTTCACATGAGTATTCATGGTACCATTATTCAGAACAGACAAAAAGTGGAAATGATCAAAATGTCTATCAATGAATGAATGAATAAACAAAATGTGGTATATACACATAATTGAATATTATTCAACCATAAGAGGAAATAAAACATTACGTACTGCAATGTGGATAAACTTTAAATCTTATGTTAATTAAAAGAAGTTAATCATAAAAGACCACACACTGTATGGCTCCATTTATATGAAATGGAGAAATAGGGAAATATAGAGATAGAAAGTAGGTGAGTACTTGCCAAGGGCTGGAGGGAGGGAGGAGTTTGTTTTAGGGGATATGAAAATGTCCCAATCTTCTATATTATTGTGATAATTGCAAAACTCTCTGAATAAAAACCATTGATTTGCACACTTTGAGTGACTTATATGATGTGAGTTATATCTGAATAAAATTGTTAAAAAATAAGAAGGAAGATAGCTTTGAATTAAATAGCAGATAGTGAAAATGCTACTTTTTCCTTTAGCAAACTCATCAAAGCCTTAAAGAGGAAACGGCAACCTGTGTGGTTCACGGGGCTAGACTCCATGACCAGGAATGGATCCCTTAGAGACATGGCAGTAGTTAAGAGAAGAAGACAGAACCTTTGAGAAAAGACCTTAATGCTCTAGGAATCAGGAACAGATTAGGTCTCCATCTGTAATTTTAAGGAAGACCTGGAAATCATGAACTGCCTTTGCAGATCCACACCACTTCCATATAGTAATCAGATCCCTGAATTCTCCAAATCAATGATTTGCCATTGTTCAAAATTAGAGGCTACCCAGGGAGACCAACTTGTCCCGGATTTGTCCAGAATTTTTCCTAGGTTTGACACTCAAAGTCCTGTGTCTCTTTTGGGAATTCCCATAGCACCATGCTATGGGAATGACTACTTGTTGGTATGATTACTTATTCTAGGACCACCAGACAAAGCAAATGAACCTTGGAAAACAAATGTCTGCATTTGTTTTATTATAACCAACAAGCCACAGTGGGCAGAAATTGTTGCAACACTTTTGTCCCCCAAATTGACTCCCATCTTCCCCCCTGGTATCCTGTGGCTCACTGCTGCCCTTACTCACCTAGGAAAAATGACCTGAGTCCAAGAACAATCCATGACAGAAAATCACAATTCAGGTTTAAAAGCACCAGAAAACATATCCCACAGGGGGGATTGTGTCCAGCTTAAACTCGAAAGTCACAGCAAAATTTAAAGTATAAATACAATGCTTGTCAATAAGCAGAGGACAAATAAAAAATAAATTCTAACCTGAAATTTAAAGTATAGATTAGAAAATGTTCATTAATGGAGGGGACTTCCAAAATTTTATGTACTTCTTTGGTTAAAAAATTTCAAGAAACTTAATCATAGGTCTCTGGAACATCTGCTTAATAAAATTTATAATTTATACCTAAACTCCAATCTAATCATCAGAATGAGCAATATAATATTAAAGGAATGTCATGTTATCTACCACAATTGAACTACTTCTTATATTCTCTCTCTCTCTCTTTCTCTCTCTCCTCTCTCTCTCTCTCTCTCTCTCTCTCTCTCTCTCTCCTCTTCTCTCTCTCTCTTCTCTCTCTCTCTCTCTCTCTCTCTCTCTCTCTCTCTCTCCAGTGCTGTGGATCAAATCCAGGGTCTCCTATAGGCTAGGCAAGCACTCTTACCACTGAGCTACACACCCAGCCCCAGCTACTTGCATTTTCTAAAGAAGAAATAATAAAAAAAAAGAAGACGAAATAATATCCTCTCACAATCAGCTGCCAAAGTTTAAGAAAATACCATATATGTTTTTAATTTTTTTTTTTTTTTTGAGATAGAAACATTAATGTTTTGAGTTTAGGGAACTTCAGAAAAAAATAATTACCTGAAAATAGGTCCAAAATTTACTTTTCCAGGACTTTTGTTCAACTTCTACACATTAAATAAGAAACTGTAAAGGAAATGAACAAATAGTAATATAAAAGATTTATGCAAATAAAAGTAAGTTTCAATAGCAATACAAATGATGAAGGCCTACCCTGAGAGCTTCTTAGCTTCTGTGTAGTTCATTCAAGTGATGTCTTAGGGTCAGTTGAAGCAGACTGTTTGACAAAAGTAAACTATGAAAACTTTTTCTCCAAGATTCGTGCAAAGAAAATAATTACAATTTAAGAGGCAATGCCAGATTCTTCCTTTTCACATGATGAGCTCATCATTTTTTTTAGCCGTTACACATGAGAAATTCATTTGATCAAATATAACTCAGTTTGTTCAATAACTTATAAATCTGTGAAAGGGAGGAAAGACATCCTTTCTTCCTTCCTACCTATCCTGAGTTTCAATAAGAGTGTGTTTGTGTGTGTGTGTGTGTGTGGGGTGTACGTGTGTGTGTTACAATTGGCAGAGGCCAAATGCATTTTATGGCTTTGGAAGTAAAACACATGCTTGTTACTCAACTGATAAATCCCACATGACAGTCATAGGATCAGTTGGTTGTTTTTTCCAAGATGACAGTATATCGTGCTTCTCCTCTAGCTTTAAACTACTCAGCTTCCTAGAGATCCCATTTTTTCTGCAATATACTTCTTTGTCATGAACTTAGAAAGAGAAACTTCATGTTACTTTTGTAATACAACCTAAAACAGGATCCTGGATTTCAACAACTGCTGTTAAGCCCTCTTCAGTTGGTAAATGAATGAGGCAGCAGCTGAGGAGGCAATGGAAAGAGGACCTTTTCCTGTCATCAGTTACTGTGATCCCTGAGGCTGAGATGCCTCTAATCAGACCCAGAGAACCCTTGCTATAAAATAATGAGACTCTCTCTTTCCTTTTCACATCCCTTTATCCTGGTTATCTATGAGAGACTTTCCCTCCTTTAGATCTGTTCTTAAAACTCAGATGCCCCTATTACTGCCTAGATGTAGTTTTATTTGACCCATCTCATGATTCCAGAAACAGTACAGAATCCTATTTTCCCTGAGGACAGATGGCTCTGATCTTACCTGGACAGGTGTTATATTGTATGAATTTACTGTCTTCAATGGTAATTATTTCTAAAAATAATTTGAGTGGAGATGTAAACTCCTCTTTTATTCTTGGATTCTTTTATTAATTGGATCAACAGCCCATTGTTTCAACTGTGAAAAGGAAAAGTACTTTTTCATGGGAAAGGGAAAGCTTTGGAATACTTCCCTGGGAGTAGAACAGGTCTTATCTGGTAAATGGGGAAAAGGAACTAAGCATGCTCAGTTTAACCCCTTTGCTTTATTTTTCGGTTTCTCTGCCCTACCTTTCCTCAAGAACCTCTCATTCTGTGTCTCCAAGAGGAAGATTTTCTTTCATGAGCTCACCTTAAGGCAGGGAGAATAAGAGCTTGGAATGAGTAGGGTTAATTCAGAGGAAAGTTATTAGAACACCTAATTTTGGCTAAAATCTAAGCTTTATTCTCTAATCTAGCCTGGCATTTTGGTTATAGAGCTGAGTATTTGTTCTTAAGCTATTTGATTCTTGTGTTTACTTCCCAAGTGGTTTTGAACTTCCCAAGAAGGTTGATAGGAAATTATCACTTCTTCTATAGAAATAAATAACCCCCTTGTATGATTTTTATATGGTTTGAATGTCCCCCCAAAAGTTTCACTTGTTGAAAGTTTGGTCCTCAGTGTGGCAGTGAAAGGTAGGAGGTTTAAGAGATGGGGCCTCCCAGGAAGTCTTTAAGTACTGGGGAGCTGCGCTCAGAAGGAACCAAGGAGTTCTCCTGGGACTCCTGAGCTTTCATGAGACTGAATTGTTATAGCAGCAAGCCCAGCACCTTGACCACTCTTTGGTTTCCTGTTTTGCAATGTGATCTCTTGCTCATGCATATGCTCTTGCCATGATACTATTATGCCCTCACCAGAGTCTGAACCAATGAGATGCCCAGTCTTGAAATTTCAGTCTCTAAAACAGTGAACTAAAAGAACCTCTTTTTTTTTTTTTTTTTTTTTTTTTAAAGGTAGCCTCCCCAGGTGTTGTGTGATAAAAAGTGAACTAACACATCCTGAAATCCTAGTGGCTAAAACAACAAGGTTTATTTCTCGCTCATATTACATGTTCACTGGGGGGTCTGGTCATGTACTTTGACTGTCCATTGTCACCCAGTGGGAGTTAAGAGTTTTAAAGGATCAATTCGAATGCTAGTACTTCCAAGTAGGACTTTTTCAGAAAATAGAACCAGAAACAATTTTCAGATTTGGATCTTGGGGTATAATTACAAGGACTGTGCCAGAGTGGTGTTTTCAAACTTAACTCTTTCCATTAGGGAGCCATATTTATAATAAACCACAAAAAGAAATATCCTCCACAACTGAATAGGCCTTTTCACATCCCCCTGATTTGCTGAGAATTCTTTTCCAGAATACTTAATTCAGAGCTTTTCTTTCAGGGTGTTGGCACTTTTGCTTTTTGAATATGAGTTATACTAGACCGACCTCTATTATTTCTGGATTACATGTCAGCGGTGGAAAATGAATTGAGTGCTTTGAGGAGAAAAAAATCATTACCAGAAAGATGAATAGACCGATTGTGTCGGGTTACTAAAAGTAAAGGCTCTGGGAAGATCATTGGTTTGATTTTCCGGGAAACGTATCTTCTTGGATACTCTTCAGAGTTATGATAAATTCCTCCGGCAGCAGGTGGGAGGTAGGTCTATTGGTAGGACACTTTCTCCCAGCCCTGGGCTTTTGGGACTGACAAGACCCATGCTGCCTTCAAAGAAAAGTCTTTCTTTGCTATGTGGTATTCAAATATAAAAATTTCTTTGAACTCTCAGAGTTTAGGCATTTGGGAGTCAACAGTCAGGCGGATTTACAGATTTACTGCTTTAGCCATAGGATGGAGTGATCTTTCCCCTACATGCACACCAGTAATGGTATCTATCCATTGGATGGATATGTATTGTTCCCAGTGTGTGCTAAATAGTTCTGTGTGCCTTTGATACTATAGTGATTAAGACTGGTATTAAGTTGTCACCTAATACAGCTCTCAGTCTGGAAGGAGGAAAGTAGATCTACACAGGTAAACAGTTCAGTGTGAGCAGTACCATGATAAGGACACACCAGATGCTCTGGTATCTTAGAGGAGATCAGGGAAGATCTTCCAAAAGAAGATCTTATAATTGTGACCTGGGGGATGGTGAGTTTTAACCAGAAGAAGAGACAATAAACAAAGTTCCAGAGGTTGGAGAAAGCGTGGCATACCCAAAGGACTGAGAGTAGAAAGTACATGTGTTAATGAGGGAGGGAGACATATTTTTTTTAGGAAATAGACAGGAAAGGGACAAGGTATGAGGTTGAAGGGGTAAGCAAGTAAAAGTTCATATAGATTGTCTAGATAAACCTGTCAGGATGTGGCCTCTATCCCCAAGGAAAGAAGAAATTTTAGCAGAGATGATCAAATGTATGCTTCTGGAAGCCTCTGATTTCTCTGTTACTAATGGATTGGGACAAAGACAGGAAACAGAAAGACCAGTGAGGGAACTGTATAGTCTTCCAGGTGAGATGGTGGCTGCCTGCAATTATGTATTAGCAGTGGAATGCATAAGATAGGTATATTTGAGAAAAGATAGAATTTATAGGACCTGGTGAGAGATATGATATAGATGATGTGAGAAAGGGAGGAATCTATCATGACACTAAGATCACTCAAGTTTCTGGTTTGGACGCTAGGTCGATAGTGGTGTTGTTCATTGAGACAGAAAACCCAGGTAGAGGAGCAGACTTAAAGGTTAAGCTCTTGCACTCAGCCTGGGACATGTTGATTTGAGATGTGTAGTAGATACTGTTGGTGACCCTCTTATATTCCCTCCATCTACCATTGAGTTTGCCTGCAGACAGTTCGTGTGTGAAGATGGCTTCCAAATCTCTCTGCCTGAGGTCAATCATAGAGCACTAGCTTGAGCTTGATTTTAGAACAGACATAGTCAGAACTAGAGTTTCAAACAGCTAATGCCCCAGGAGTGAACATAATCCTGAGGGACGGAAAGCAATAGATAAATACCCTAGCTTTAGTGTCCAAGGCATGTTCTACATGTGTTTCAGTCTCCAGTGAGCCTCAGTCCCCATTGCCAACAGCGACAGTCTGCTCATGAACACACTTTTTCTTGGTTTTCCTTATTTTTCTATCTCATTTCCCATTCTCTTAGAATGTTTCCTGATAAAGTCTTTGCACTCAAATTGCATTATCAGGCCAGACATGGTGTCTCACATCTGAAATTCCAGTAACTCCAGAGTCTGAGGCAGGAGGATCACATGTTCAAGACTAGCCTGGACAACTTGAGTGAGATCCTGTCTCAAAGTAAAAAAAAAAAATGGACTGAGGATGTAGTTCAGTGGCAGAGCGCCCCTGGGTTCAATCCCCAGTACTCTCAAGCAGTGTGTGGGGGGGGCGGGGGGGGAAGCAATATCAGAGTTTAAGACAAAAGTGTTTGTGAAACAACCAAGTAAAGAGGTAAAGGTCTCAAAGTAAATAAAGAGTTCTGAGACTCAAGAGCAAAACATTGGGAGTCATCGATATACGCTTTCTCCTTGAAGTGGTGACTGTAGATGATATTGCAAAAAAGTATGCAAAAGAAGAAGAGGGCCTATCATGATAAATACTGTCATTTAGAGGGCAGGCAGAGAGAGTGTTGACTAATGAAACTGAATACAAATATGGAAGTGGAGAAGATGCATCAGAGTGTGGGGTCACAAGATCAAGGGTAGATGCCAATATTCCAGGACAGAAGAGTAAAGAGTGTCAATGCTACATTCTCAGAGGTCTGTAAGTGAAGAACTGAGAAATGGTCATTGGATTTAGCTACAAGGGAGTAATTGGTGACCTTTGGCAACACAATTTCAGTAGAAGATGAAGGCAAAGTCAAGTATGATGGATTAAATTATAAATGAGAAGTGAGAAAGTCTGAGCTGAGAATTTAAGACCTCTTCTCAAGAAATTAAGCCTTGGAGAAATAGAGAATGATAAAGTAGTATTTGCAAATGAATATGGAAAAGAGGAGGGTTGTTCCTGCTGCTTGTTTGTTCTTTTAAAATGGAAGCTAGTACAGTTTAGATATGAGATGTCCCCCAAAGTTCTTATGGTGATGCAGGAAGCAAAATGATTGGATTGAGAGGGCTGTAACCTAGTAAGTACATCCTAGTTTGAATGGACTAACTGGGTGGTAACAGTAGGCAGTTGGGTTGTGGTTGGGGGCAGTGGGTCAGAAGAGGCAAGCCCTAGAAGGGTGCATTTTCCCTGTGGGGCCTGACCCCTTCCAGTCTCTTTCTCTTGACTTCCTGGCTGCCAGGAGGTGAGCAGCTTTCCCCTGCCACACCCTACTGCCATGATGTCCTGTTTCACTACCAGCCCAAGATGGAGTCTGCTGGCCATGTCCTAAACCTCTAAAACCATGAGCCCCAAAAGAATGTTCCCTCCTCTAAATGCTTCTTGGTAGGTATTTTGGTCACAGCTACACAAAGTTGACTAATACAGGGGTTTTGGGCCTTTTAAGTTCTGATAATTCTGATGATCTTGATTTGAGTTCCTCTCCATAAATACTGAATAGTTTCAGCACTCCCAACTCTTCATCAAATGTAAACTGAGAATCTCCTGTGTGTCCAGTATTGTTGTTGCTGTGACTGTGTGGTGAGTGACAGTCTAACAGGAGAGATAAACATCAAACTAATAATTGCATGGATAACATGGTAATTAGGACTATGAAAAGCTATCTAAATAGATACAAGAACATACTTTGAGGAGATGTAACATAACTAGGGATATCGGGAAAAAAAGCTTCATAAAAGGTGAACTTTGAACTATCAAGGATAATTAAAAAGTAGGTGAACAAAAGTAGACCGATATTTGGTGGTAGGCATGGGGGGTTGGGTCAGTATATAAAACCTGCACTTTCAGAATAAAGAAAATAGACAGAAAGCCACTAAACATGGAGTTCAGTAAATAAAGAAAAGAAGGTCAAGACACAGAGCTGAAGAACTGGCTGTGCGAAGATCCAACTTAATTCCTACTCCACCCATGAACTTTCCTAACACCCCTTAATGAGAATTGACTGTTCCCTTCCCTGAATGCTCAGTTCTCTTAGGGAGGAAAAATTTCTCAGTAACTGAAAATATGATATGGGCTATGGATACAGATAGTCAATGCATGTTTCAAATTCCAGTTTTGTCAATTAACTAGCTATAGTGTTTTCAGCAACTTAACTGAATCTGTTTCCTCTCTATTTGACTAATCTCAGAACATAGTGCACATGCTCTCCAACTGAAATACTCATGCTTCCTCTTTTATAAATGAGAAATAGTCACTACTTCATGGGGTTGCGAGAAATATTAGACAATGTATAATGTAATTGCCATAATTTCCATGTAAAGTCCATCACCAGGCAGCATCTGGACTCTACTGGGCAGAAAGCTCTTTGACCTTTGTCTACTAAGCACTTGCTAATTACATTTATAATTATAAGTATTTTCATATTTGTATTATCTTTATTGACATAAGTTCTCAGTTGTTGGGTATTAGTTTCTTATTGGTGCTGTAACAAATTAGCACAAACAGTCACTTATAACAACATAAATTTATTATCCTACAGTACTGAGGATCACAAGTCTGAGTTGCGTCTCACTAAAGTAAAATCAAGGTGTTAGTACGACCCTTCTGGAGGCTGGGGAGAAACTGGTTCCTTGCCATTTTCTTTTCCAAGTTCTATATTCCTTGACTCGTGGTCCTTTCCTCCATCTTCAGATTCAGCAGTGTAATATTTTCAAATCTCTTCCTCCTTCCTCTAATTTAAAGAATTCTTGTGATAATATTTGACCCATTCAGATAATCCAGAATAATGTCTTTTTCTTCAAGTTAGCTCATGAGAAATCTTAATTCCATCTGCAACCTTAATTTCCCCTTGCTATCTAACATAACATATACCAAGATACTGGGGACTTATGGATGCTTTTTTCTATTCATAGTTTCATTTTTTTTTCTTTTAATTGGCACTGGGGATTGAACGCAGAACCTTGTACATGCTAGGTAAGTGCTTACTACTGAGCTCTACCCTCAGCCCTTATATCTCCATTTTAAATACTGTGTTATCATTGTGTTGTACCAAACTCTTCTAGAACTAACATTCCAACTTTCATGATGTTCTTGTACATAATGCATTGTTGCACAACAAAATATGTCTGGTCTGAAAGCAGCAGTGATGGTTTTAATTTTTTTCTTCATAATTTATATAAGAAACACAAAACTCAAACTTTCAAGTCAAATAGTAAATATATTATGTGGCAAAAAAGTAAATATTCATAGGACTTTCCCCCTTGTCTTCCTAAAAATGACAAGAGAGCAGCTCAAAGATTATGAAGAAGCACTAAATATTAAACACCAATGGAAACCATGGCTGTGTATAGGCTCCCAGAGCGTACAGTAGATCTTCACTAATGAATGATTCTTCTTCAGACAAGGGCTGGCTCCTGAAGTTCTTTATTGGCACTATACCTATAAAGCTTTAATGAACCCTGTTCCACTCTGATCTGGGAGGGATTGCAGAGGTAAGGAAGGGAGCACAAAGGTAGGCACCCTCACTATGCACGAGGACTCTGAAGCACAAGAAGGTACCTTCAACAGCCTGCCCAAGCATTCCCTACGGCAAGGTGGCCACCTCACACGGGGGCCCAGCCTAAACACACTTCTAAAGGTACCAGTTTTAAAGTAAAGAAGTCAGTCATTAACATCTCTATGATGATTCATTTACTAGAATGATTGGCAGGTCAGCGAAGGACTGAAGGGAACGGGATTTTAACCTGGCAGAAAAACAGAATGAGTTTATCAGAGTTATGTTTCAGGTCGCCCAAGGCAGAGTAGAGGAACTGAAAACCAAAGGGGACTTAAACCATCTTCATGGACTCTTGCACCTCCTTATGTTCCTATACAAGAAAATAACATTAATGCCCTGTCAGATGAAATAGTTGCCATCTCCTGAATGCATGTTAAGCATCACACCTAATATAAGCTACCTTATATACATTATTGGATTTAATCTTATCACCAGTTCAATGAATTCCTTTTAATGTATGCAACTTACATGGACTTAGTTACTTACCTAAAGTCACCCAGCTGATGTATTTTTAGAACTGGGATTCAAATTCAAGACTTCTGGCTCTACAGCTCTTGCTTCCAACAAGCAAGTACCTTGTATGACCTTTTCCTCAGAATGGATGGATGATTCAAACCATCAGTCCATAGTTCCCTATGACAAATGCCTTTTTCTAGGGTTATTGGGAATAAAGTCTAGGACAAATGCATAAAATAAAATGAGCAGGTTTTGTAAAAATACCAGCAGGGAAATAAATGAATGATAGGTAGGTGTTTTGCTCCATTCTGCATCTCCAGTAAGACAGTTAACTTATGACTGCTTAAGTATGGGGTAGTAGGGATGTATAATATTTCAAGTCAACAATTACTTATTTAGTGTCATCACCAGGAACAAAGGTGACCTCTGGTATTTTACAACTTGTCCTCAGAAAGCCTGTTGGACCTGACTTTCCTCTCTACCCTTGAGAGACATGAAGTTGCTAAGCCACATGGGGAGGAATGTGAACTGGAATTGCTTCCCAGATCTCCTGAGACCCGGGGATCCCTGGCTCTTGACTTGCATTGAGATATCCTCATTCAGCACTCAGGGCATGGACAATGAACTGTAACAGAATGTGACTGGGTGTGTCATGACAATCTACAGTCTATAGTTGGCTTGACCTTTTACACAAAAGGGTCCTTACTGTATTTAGCACTGTATTACTGTACAGATGAGCTGGAATTACTTCCTCATTCTTTCTGAGAGATGTATGGGAAGGGTTGTTATTATGTTAACAGAGAATAGGACAATATGGCCAAGGCAGCAAAACCTTGTTGATGCTTATTGTGGAAGAAAAACCTAAATGCCAAAATTGTGGACTCCTTTTGTCTTATTTTTATTTATTTATTTTTTGTTGTTGTTTGGTGTTTTTTTTCTGGTACTAGAAATTGAACCCAGGACTTCTTAGCCACTGAGCCACATCCCCAACCCTTTTATTTTTTATTTTGAGACAGAGTCTCACTGAGTTGCTTAAGGACTGGCTTTAAATTTGAGATCCTCTGCCTCAACCTCTCAAGCTGCTGGGATTACAGGCAATGTGCCACTGTGCCCAGCTATTTTTAATTTTTAAAATTATTTTATTTAAAAATTATTATATAGTAGATAAATTTACTTTTTGCTTCAGTACTGGGGATTGAATCCAGGGATGCTTCACCACTGAGTACATCCTCAGCAATCCCCTCCATGCCCCACCTCCAACCACACACACACACTTTTTAAATTTTGAGGCAGTCTCACTAAATTGCCCAGACTGGTCTCAAATTTGTGATCGTCCTGCCTCAGTCTCCCTAAGCAGCTGGAATTACAGATGTGCACCACTGCACCTGGCTAGATTTGATTTTCTTGATGCACAGTTCTATTAATTTTGATACATGAATGGATTCATGTAACTACCACTGTGAAAAGGATACAGAACAATTCTATCACCTTTCAAAATCTTCCTCTTGTTATCCGTTTCTAATTGCCCACTCCGGGTCCCTGAAAACCACTGTCTTTTCTTCCTCACTGTAGTTTTTTCCTTGAGAATGTTATATAAATGGAATCTTAAAGTATGTAGTCTTTGGAAACTAGCATCTTTCAATTAGCATAATGCTTTTGTGACTCCTCCAAGGTATTGTGTACCTCACCACTTTCTTTTTTCTTTTTCCTTTTTTAAAATTATTTTTCCTTTTAGTGCTGAGGCTTGAACTCAGAGCCTAAGACATGCCAAGCACACACTCTACCACAGAATTACACCCACAGCCTCAACACTTACTTATTTTTCTTGCTAAGCAGTATTCCATGCTATGATTATATCATCATTCTCGATTTCTTGGAAATTAATTAATTTTTTAAATTGAAATATAATTAACATGTGCTATGATTTCCTCTCTGAAACTCATGTTGAAATTGAATCCCCATTATGAGATATTAAGAGGTGGGACCAGGTGAGATCTGTTAGAGGAGATTAGGGCTTTGCCCTCACAAGAGATTAATCCATTCATGGAACTGATGTATTACTGTGTTAATGATTATATTGAAAGTGGATCTGCTGTAAAATCCAGTTTGGCTAGGGTATTACTGGTTTTTGCATCAGTGTGACCAAAATATCCAACAAGAACTACTTAGAGGAAGCAGTTTATTTGGGCTCACAGTCTCAGATGTTTAGTCCATAGTTGGCTGCATCCATTGACCTGAGCCAAACATGAGATCATCATGGTGGAAGGGTATAGTGGAGGAGTACTGTTCTGCTCATGGTGGCCAGAAAGCAAAGAGAAAGAAGGGGAAGGGGACATGGGAAAATGAACCTTTCCAAGGCATGATCCCAGTGACCCACCTCCTCCAGTCACACCCCACCTGCCTACAGTTACCACCCAGATAATTAGAACTAGGATTAATCCATTAGGTTATAGTCCTTATAATCTAATTATTTTGCCTCTGAGAAGTCCTGCATTAACACAGGAGCTTTTGGGTGAAAGCCTCCTTCCAAACCAATAACAGCTAGGTCTCTCACATTCTTCCTTGTCTCTGGTCATGTGATGCCCTGCACTGCCTCGGACTCTCCAAGAAGACTACCACCAGATGTAGTCCCTCCATCTTGAACCAGAACTGTTAACCAAAATAAATCTCTTTTCTTTATAACTCATCCAATCTTGGGTATAATGTTTATTAGCAACAAAAAAATGGATTAAGACAACGTATC
This sequence comes from Sciurus vulgaris, assembly GCF_902686455.1. Classification (NCBI taxonomy): domain Eukaryota; kingdom Metazoa; phylum Chordata; class Mammalia; order Rodentia; family Sciuridae; genus Sciurus; species Sciurus vulgaris. The sequence continues at coordinate 87,464,103 of NC_136463.1, read as the reverse complement.
ATAAAATTAGTCACTTTACCTTTGTTTTGCAAAAAGAAGAAATGGATCAAACAGTAATTCTCATTCCATAAAAAGTTAACGATTGATCTAGAAACAGATTTTTAAGCACACCATGTTTATCTGACTTTCTCCAGCTTCCAGTCCCGTTGTTCTTCTGCCTTTGGAGAGGAAGAAGAAGAAGAAAAAAAATATTATTTCTATATTTGGAGAATTGTTCAGTACAAGTTCTTTCTCCATCTGCTTGTACTCATGTTATTAACAAATGCTCACTCCTCTCTATTGATTTCATATGGGTTCTCCAACAGTCTACACTGTCTTCATTCTTTCAGTTTTTTCAATAGGTCATATCTGTATATTACATGAAATATGAAAAACACAAAACTGTAGACCAAGGTAACTGAGTCTCCTTCACCTCATCCCATCTCCCAACATCTCAGTCCCTTCTCTGAAGGGACAACAGTCTTCTCAACAATTTTATCATTGACTAGAGCTATTCTATGCATTTACAAATAAATATGCTTATCAGTGCATGTGTGTGTGTGTGTGTGTGTGTGCGTGTGTGCGTGTGTGTGTGCGTGTGTGCGTGTGTGTGTGTGTCTGTGTGCGCTTTGGTCAGTTTTTCATTACTGTGGCAAAATACCTGAGGAAAAAACAACTCAAAAGAGGAAGGGTTTATTTTGACACATCATTTCAGAACTTTTAGTCCAAGTTTAGCTGACTCCAATGCTGACTCCTGTAAGGCAGAAACATCATGACGAAGGGCATGATAGAGAAAAGCTGTTTGCCTCTTAGAAGCCAGGAAGCAGAGATAGAGAAAAAAAATAATAAACAGGCCAGGGACATGATATAATCCCCAAGGACATGCCCCTGCCCAAGACACTCTCTTCAATTAAGTTCTACATCCTAAAATTTCCTCCAACTTCCAATAGTCCATTCAGCTATGAATCTAACAATGGATTAATTCATTGATGAGCTTAGAATGCTCATAATCCAATCACTTCACCAAAACCCTATCTCTGAACATTGCTGCACTGGGCACCAAGCATTCAACATATGATTCATTGGGGAACATTTCAGATATAAACCATAACAGTATCTAAACATACAGAAATATGCAAATATGTATATATTGGCATCAGATCTGTTATTTTGCTGCTGCCATTATTCTCTCTCCCTCACACCATTTTACAACCTAGATTGCTAGCCCAAGAACTTCCTAGTCAAGTCATTGGTCCAGATTGTTAGCCCGCGAACCTCCTCGCCAGCCATTGGTCCGTTGTTATTAGCCCGAGAAATTCCACTACTTAAGAATAGCTCCCCCACCATTTTCTCTCTTTCTCTCTCTCTCTCACTCACTGTCTCTCTCTCTCACTCTCGCTCTTGCTCTCTATTTCTCTCTCACTCATTCTCACTCTGTTTCTCTCCTCTCTCTCTCTCTCTCTCTCTCTCTCTTTCTCTCTCCCTCTCTCTGTCATTTTCTCTCTCTCTCTCTCTCTCACCCTGTGGGCAGACACTCTACCTGTCCGCTTAATAAAATCTCTTGCGTGAGTTCCTGCATCCAGAGTGGTTTTTCTGGGTGCTTTCAATATGTATATGTACATATAAAATATAAATAGGTGTGTATAAAATAAAAGCATACACAAGCATAAACTTATGTTTTCCCCATATGAGGGCTTATTCTACCTAATATTCTGCACTTTACTTTTTTCTCTAATTTTTCCTTTATTTAGAATTGTTTGCAGAAAAGAATATTTAGTTTACTGTGTCCATTTTATTCTCTTATATGAGTACATCATATTTTACTTCAAGCCTTTCAATAGTAATGGTCATGAATAGTGTTTCAAAACTCTGTCCTTATAGTCAGTGTGCAGCAAGCACACAATTTTCTTAGATCATTTAACACATATGTAAACATCTCTATAGGATAATTGCTTAGAAGTGAATTTTTTTTATATAGAGGTCAAACCAACTGCAAAAAAAAAAAACGAAAACTTAAAAAGAATATGCAAAATTCATTTTAAAAATATAGGTAGCAAGAATACCTATGATTTTTTTAAAAACTACTTGCCATTTATTGAACCCTTACTACATGCCAGATGTTGAATTAAATATTGTTAATAATAGCTAACATTTATTGGGTGCCAAATTTGTATCAGGCAAAGAACTAAGTAACTTATATTCATTATCTCATGTAATCCTCATAATAATCCCTTAAAATTCTCCATATTATGACTGAGTAAATTGTGATACAGATGGATCTTCATATCTATGGATTCTGCATCCATGGATTCAACCAACAGTGGATGAGAAACATTTGAAAAAACTGAGTCTGTACTGAACATATACAGACGTTCGCTTGTCATCATTCTCTAAACAATACAGCGTATTTATATAGCATTTACATTGTAAGTAACCTGCATAGAGAAACGGGAAGGTTAACACATCATAGAATTGGTCTTTTTTCTCTTTTCTTCTTTTCCCTGTTTTTCTTTTCAATTTACAAAAGTTAGACATTCTCAGTACAACAAATTAAAATAATTCAGAAAAGAATAAAGTAAAAGCGGAGTGCCCCAGCCTCCTCCAGTGCCCCACACCAGAGAAAATCTCTATTAACAACTGGGTGTGCTTATTTACAGACCATTTGCTCTTGGGACCAAGATTTGAATCCAACCCCTTCTGAATACAAAACGTTTCTTGAGTAATAAATTGACCTTAATTGAGTAATGAATACTAAATGTCACCCTCCATGTGCCAACAGCAAAGTTATATAATTATACAGATTTTATAGAGACAGCTCTTAAAATGTTTACCAACCAGAGTGTTAACTAACAAGTTGGAAGAGCTAAACCTTATGAAGTAGAGTCTTCTGTTACAAAGGGCCTTTTTCTTCACAGCATAAAAAATACAAAATGTTAATTAATTTAAAAATAAAGACAGATGCCAACAACTGACACCCACAAGTATCTTTTGTGAACTTCCTATTTCGCCAATTGCTGACTATAAAAAATGGAAATACTAAGGAATGTAACTAAGGACAAGTCACTGACACCAAGAGCAGTCCTGTTGAGCAGGAGCTGATCTAGTTGAAGACTTACTATAGATGGATATTGGAACCAAGAGTTCCTAATAAAATTCTTGTGTATTTTCATAACCTAGTAGTATTAGATTACCTGTATGGTATTGATTGGATGGTAAGCCAAGGAGGTCATACTCATGGCCATGTTGAATATGTCCCATCCTACCCAAGATCTAGAAGAACTGTAAAGTCTCAATGGTAATGATACTGGGACATGAACACCATTTCCTCAGATCATTTTTAAAAACTCATTAAAATAATTATAGTTGCATTTGGGGGAATGACTATCCATGAGTGGAAAAAATGAGGTAGAGAGGAGGACCCAGCAATTAAGATTTCATCTGCCCCTTTTCCACTTCCATGTGGCAACAGATTCCACTGGGACCCAGACATTAGCCCTGTTCCCTAATATCGTGTTATTCAGTTTTCCATAATTAATCCTCTTTTCTTGTATTGCTCTTATTTCCTCGTGGCATCAAAGTAATTGAACCTTGTGAAATAAGCTGCCTGACTTTGTTCCTCTCTCTCTTTATCTTTACTTTTTAAATCTGAAAACTTTGAATTATTATTTCTTTAATGATTTGTTACTATACACTGTAAAATTGTCTATACTTTCTGTCTTTGTAAATAGAAAGAGGAGTTGGGAGATTCTTCACCAACCTTCATTTCTTTATTGAGTATTGTTCTACTGGGTTTTTATTTCTTGACAAACTGGTAATTTTTGTTTTTCTAGAAAATAATATAGTTCCTTTAAATTTCCAAATGTATTGGCAAACAAAATCTTCATAGTATTCATTTATAATATTAAAAATCTCTACAGTATCTCTGGCTATGCCAACTTCTTCATTCGTCTGTTTCATATTTTTGTTCTCTGTGAATTTCCTCTCCATTGACTATCTACCCCCCAACCCCCACACACACCTTTGCAGTGCTGGGGACAGAATGCAGGGCCTTGCGCGTGCTAGACAAGCACTCTACCCCTGAGGTACACCCACAGCCCTCACATATTTTAAGGAGGTTGTCAATTTTATTATGTTTTCAAAGTACCAGCTTTTGGTATTGATTTTTGTTCTTGTATGTCTCTATTGTTATTTTTAACTTTTTCTTCTTTGGGGGAATTTATTCTTTCTTTAACTTCTTGAGTTAAATATTGAAGGTCCAATTGGCTTACCTTTAATATTTCATTTTTATGGAGATGAATTTAAAGCTGTACCTTTCTAAATGTCTCTTTAGTGGAGGACTGACGATTGAAACAGATTTCTTGGGTTTAAATCCCAAATCTATCACTTATTCCATGACATTGGACAAATTACTTCATTGCTCTGTGCTTCATATTCCCCTTGTTATTGTTCAAATAAGTTACTCTTTATTTGTAATAATGTTTTAATGCCTGATCCATCATTATCTGATAGAAATGTGTTAATTCTCCCAGTTTGTGGACTACCATTTGTCATTTTTATTTTGTTTTCTGAGAGCACACAAATACAATTTGATATATCCTCCCGACAGATGATAAGACCTAAATAGTCCTTATCATAGTATTGTATCCTTCTTTCTTCTTTTTTTTAAGAGCATGTTTCTTGTGCTCAAGTGACCTTCCAGCTTCAGCCTCCTGAGTAGATATAACTATAGGTATGTATCAGTTCACCTGGCCCTTTTTATTCTTAATAATGCTTTTGGCCTTAAATTATATTTTCCCAATCATTAATATTCTCATGCCAGATTTCTTTTGTTTAGACGAGAAGACATCAGTTTATATTTTTTATATTTTTATTTTCAAAAATACCCAGTTAGTGAACGGCAAAGACAGTTTTATTCATTGACCCCCTGACCCCCAGTCCATCATCCTTTTTTTTTTTTTTTTGACATTTTTTTTTTTTTTTTTTAAACAAATGGGATACATGTTGTTTCTCTGTTTGTACATGGCGTAAAGGCATACCATTTGTGTAATCATAAATTTACATAGAGTAATGTTGTTTGATTCATTCTGTTATTTTTTCCCTTCCCCCCACCCCTCCCACCCCTCTTTACCCTCTATACAGTACTTCCTTCCTCCATACTTGCCCCCCCTCCCTAACCCTAACTCTAACCCTAACACTAACCCTTCCCTCCCCCCCATTATGTGTCATCCTCCACTTATTAGCGATATCATTCGTCCTTTGGCTTTTTGAGATTTCCTATCACAATATATCCTAGGGTTCAAATTTTTCCATGATTCAATTCAAGTCACTCTTCAATATCACTTCACTGTGAGGCCTCTTCAGACAACCAACATACAGTGATTGGTTTCTTTTCTGAAAGAATGCTCAATGTTGAAAATGCTTATTTGGTCCTTAATGTATGCTCCCCTGGTTTGGGCTTGTATGTATCCTGCAAGTTCCTTGATATATACATATATATGTATGTATCACTTCTGGCTATTCCAGAATGACTTTACTAAAAAGCAATCTGGTTGGGAAGGGAGAGCTAGGAACCTTGTCTTGAATTTGCATACAGTCACACTATTTTATATGCAATGAGTGGGGATGGCTATTAACAACATTTGGGAAAAAGTTAGCTGAAGTCCCTGTATGCCCCCTTTTCAGTTGACACTGACCTGAACTGGTTTGTCTATGATGTCATGGTTTCCAACAAATTTAGCTACTCTTCAAAATCATGTTGGGAGTAATATTTTTGAAAAAGTACATATTTTCAAATCCCCATCGAGAGCCCCTGAGTCAGAATCTTTTGAATGAAATCTGTGAATCTAGTATTTAAGAACCTCTGCCAGGAAGTCCCAGTTTGAGGCATCTGAGCACCTAGTCAGCTGGTGATAAATGCTTGAAAATACTATAGGGTAGATACCAAGTCTGCAAACATGGGTGTCCTTCAATTCATATTATATTACGAAGAAGTGATATCTCTGATTCTTAGCTTCCATTATTAAAAACTAGTTTAGTGTAAATATGCTATATTTTAATCAATTTATAAGCCTTTATATTCTGTTATTCACCATGAAGCTCCAAGTGTGTGCATATTGATTCATTTGTTATTTACTAGAAATTCTCTGTGTGGAAACTTGAATCAGGGTCAATTTATCCATTAGCTTCAATAGGAACAATGCATAGGGTTTAGGTATTTTAAGGGGCTCAGCAAAATGTTTTAGTTTCCTTTAGAATCAGAAAAGGGAAAAAAGGACTATAATCCCTCCTGAATTATATTAGTCTTTATACCAACACAGTAACAACTATGTGTGTCTGTGTGTATATAAGCATTTTCTTTTAAAGTGGAAAAGGGGACCCATGAAGGCAAAGGTGATACCTTGGGCCTCCAAAAAGCGGTAATGTGGTTTTCACTGTAATCATTCCCATTTAACATAACTGAGGTGAATATTTAACAAAGTTAAAAAATAAAACTTGCCCAAAGTTCATTCATTTAGGTTATGGCAGAAGTTATTTTGGACAGAGGTGTTTGGGACACCACCACAACCAAACTATGTACTATACAACATAATACAGCAGGAAACTCATAGTTAAGAAAACAAGTTTATTATAATTAGTAAATTAGAAAATACTTCAAGAAAAGAATATAATTAAATGTCTACTTTTAAGGGTGAATCTTGCTTATAAGGCACTCAAGAGTTTTATAATTTGGAGAACCTTCTCTAAGAAAAGAAAATGCAAGATTATAAATAAAAGTTACTTCCTCAGTTTTCAAGGGAGTTGCAGAAGAAAAGGACCCTCAAGTGTGAGTCTCATTAGCTTCATGGTAAATTCATCTCTCCTCAATTTCTTGAGCCTAAAGAAAGCCAGGGAGGGAATCAGTGTAAAGCAGGGATGTCAGCCAGGATTTAAGGAGGAAAAGGGACTTTGAAGTATGGCTCTGGCATGAGTACCCTGAGGGCAAAGTCTGATGGTGGGAGTGGCTACTGTGAGTATAATCTTTTCAGGGGAAAGCAGGAAACTCCACCTGCCTGAACCCTACAGTGGTGTTTGTCAGAGGCTGGGTCAGGGACACAGGGAAAGTAGAAAGTGGTGCCTGTTTTAAATACCAGGATGGAAAGGCCAAGGGGATCTTTATGGCTGCTGGGTCTTAAGTCGTTACATAATGAAGGGTAGCACCAGGCTGAGAAATCTGGTGGCAATGGACAGGACTCTGAGGAAGGCCAGGAAGAAGCAAAGGGATCTAATTAAAGGACTAATGTGGTTGTGTTTTAATGAGCGCCTGATAAATTATGGTTGGGTGGGAGGAAAGAAGAGTTTTTGTTTGTTTTGTTAAAGAGACCAAGGGAAGAGTAAGCATTTAAAAAGGCTGAATCAAGTAAAAGTAGAGAAGAGAGTAAAACAGCATTTTTACATTGTGAACCTGAATAATAGACAGGACAGTGTGGGATTGCCAGAAATTGAGAGGTGGGTTAGGTTTGGTTCTAGAGCAGTTCAATGCAACAACATACTCGTGACAGGGAGGCATCCTGAACAAACTTGGCTGCTGGCATTAACCTGGGATGTGTTTTCTGCATTCCAGTGCCCCATCTGAGCCACACATTCTTTCTCAGTTATGTTAACAGTATTAAGAACATTGCAGTCAGGTCTCCCTGTTCTTGCTGACTAGAAACATTTTGTCTTTAATGTGGGATTTGTGAAACACCATCATGGGATCAGTTATAATTTAACTCTCAGGGTTGCTGCCCTCCTGCTGCTTCTTCTGATGAGTGGCCAAGAGAACCAGTCACATCAGAAATTGAAGGAAGAGAATGGATTTGGGAAGGTGTAACAAAGCTAAGAAAAAAAAGAAGAGGGAGAGAAAATAAAAGAAAGGGATACAGAATTAGAAGGAGGAAGAAGTCAGAAAATCATTAAAGAAAATATGTACTGCATGGCTAGGATGGGTCGGGTTCTGTTCTTAGAACAAAAGGTGTTAGTAGGAAAGAGATGGAGTCACTGCCAGGAGGTGGCTAAATTTCTGAGGTGGATGTTTGGGAAAGTGGTAGCATCAGGTACAAGATTAAGGACAACAGATCCTAAAGACTGGGGAGAGGGATGATACATTCACCAGTCTGAAAATGTATAGCAGAGATGTCCAAATCACAATTGTAAACATGGGAAGGGAGGTCAAGAGGAAAGTCAGGGAAGGAGAGAGAGGTTTTAGAGTTAATCTACCAGCATATAAAAAAGAAAGAAAAGAAAAGCTTCCCTCAACTCTGCCACTTCTTGAAAATAGTCTCCCAGTGGTCTTTTCTCACTTCCATCCTCTTACATCCCCTGGCAGCATGTGTTAAAATGACTCAATTCCTCTTTACTAAAAGATGTATCTAAATCATTGTTCAATATATGTTTTTATTATTACTAATTAAGATATGGTTAAAGGAGAGAAGGCTTGGGTCTGGGGTGAGATATCAAGCTTTCCTATTAAGACTCCGTTATGTGTGAGTTGTTTTATGTTATCTTCCAGTACAATAAATTTCACTGTTTATATTTAAGGTATACAATCTGATGTTATAGGATACATATAGAGAATAAAAAGGTTACCATAGTAAAGCAAATAAACATATCCATTATCTTAGCTACGCTTTTTGCTTGTTTTTGTGGTAAGAGCAGCTCAATCTGTTCATTTACCATGAATTCCATATACCGTATGATTTTATTACCTCTAGTCCTCAGTTGTTCCTTAGATCTCCAAATTAGATTTTTAGACTTGTTCATCCTATATATACACAACTTTGTATCCCCTGATCTACTACCCCCACCTGAGCTATTGGAGTAGGAAAATAGATCATAGTTTCAGACAAAGAGAAAGGAGATATTTCAGAGGGAGATGGAAGAGTTGACTAGGAATAGCTGACTATATGTACCATCCTGTTTATTTTGACTTTGTGGCATTACAGTGTGTCATTGTCTGGGTTGGCTGTGGGTATGGAAGCCAGCCATCCCTAAAAGGCGGCAGGTGAGCAGTCTGGAAAACAAGACTGCAATTACCAAGCAACAGTAACTTATGGAACAACAGCAACTTACCTGGGCTGCGATTTATCATATGATTAGTAAACAGATTACCACAGCAGCTGGTTATTTAGAAGCCTGTATTAAGTTTTTGATGCAACAGGGGGAAGTGATTAATTTGACAAAGATTCATGAGCACATATGTTTCCAGCTTCGAGCTACCATGTGGAAAGAAAAACTGAAATTGTGAATTGCATAGTGTTCATTGCCTTGGTAGATTTTAGTGTGAGATTATGCATGACTACGCCTCTCCCTCAAGTTTGCACAGGCTTAGGAATTTTCTCATTAAGGTTGTTATACAATCTGCATCTTAGCAAGGGCATGCAAATGCTTGAGAAGAATATTCCCAGGCATATTAATCTTGACTTATAATTGGGTATTCCTCTTCCTGGGTTAATGCCAAATTACTTTCCCTTTCCTTCTCTGTGTTTCTTAGGAGGAAGGTATTTTAAGCCTATTGCAATTAGAGCTGTCATTGACCAGTTTTAGATCTATCACAAATAAATTATGAGTTAGATTCAATTATGAAGCCATTAACACCCTTCACATAAGTAGAAAATGAAAAGCAAATTCTGTGTAAAAATAGAAGATCTCATAGAAGATCTCATGTACACTTCTATTTTCTGGCCTTTGAGAAACTCCACTAAATCTTCCAGCAAAGAAATATTTTAAAGTTTTTTTTTTTTTTTTTCAGTACTGGGGATCAAACTCGGGGCCTTGTGCTTTCAAGGCAAGCACTCTACCAGCTGAGCTATCTCCCCAGCCCTTAAAGTTTAAACTCAATAAATACAGAGCTATCTAGAAGAGAAGAGACAATTTTGGAAACTGGAAGACCAATGATTACACAGTGATAGAGAGAGTAGATCTGAAAAAAACAATAGGAATCCGCTCAGGTAGCAGAAAAAATTAAGAATTCATCTGACTTATAGGATATTTGAAGAATAGGAAACTAATTTCACCATATCCCTGTGAAAGTTAGGTAAAATGAAAATCAGCTAAATCAGGAACGTTGGTAGCATGTCTACTTTTGGAAGGGATTGACTCCCTAGATCCCCCCATTGCCCCATATCCATGCTGAAAGTGTTCTTTCCTTAATTGGCAGAAGAGTGATGGTTTATCTTCAGAATGGCATAAGATAGATGCAATGGAAGAATACCAAGGCAACTAAGAGTGCAGAAACTTTACCACAAATAGGGGATGGAATGAATTCACACATATTAGCTTCGGAGAACCACTTACCACATCTGTCTTTTCCTGTTGTAGCTCCGGACATGAAAAGACAGACCTTCAACCAACCCCTAGGCAGGACAGTGGCAGTTATCTTTGGGAAATGTGGCTTGTGCATAATAAAAGACCTGACATTGGAATGATAATGATACTGGAGGTTACTGCATTGAACAGCCCACGCTGATGCTCTCACAGTGAAGTGTACAGTAGAACATCCTGACTAACATATCCTCAAGAATTTTCAGACTGTTTGGAGTAAAGCACTATTACGTGTTATCAGATATAAAGCCTACAAAATATCAAAAAGTCTCTACCTCTAAGATAGAAAATAAAATATAATGTAATAGTAAGGATATAAAGATAAAATAAATACCAAAAACCTCACAAAGAGAAACCATTACAACCATGAAACAAGAACAGTATTCTATCCACAGATAAACAAAAAAGAAATGGTGCACTTTGAAAACATCAAGGTTTTGGAAATGAAATACTTAATGGAATAAAAAATTTCAGTGGAAAGATCTGAGCATAAAGTTGAGGAATTTTCCCAACAAGAAGGGAATGTAATATGTATATGATAAAAAATTAAGACAAGTAATTGGTCAATTTTAACATTAGAAATATAGCCAGAAAACGTAGAGAAAATGGAGAGGAGGAGAGAGTAAATGGTTTGAATTTCTAGACTGAAAACTTTACCAAGTGAAAACATTCTCTGGTTAATGCACAACATTGTGAAATTTCAAACATTAAGGCAAAGAGAAGATTCTGCAAGATTATAAGAAAGAAAAAAATAATATCCAGGTCATATACACAGAATCAGCAATTAGGAAGAATAAAAATGTTCTGAAAATTTAGAAAAAATTATAACCTAGAGTCATGATAAAAATTGTAGACATCAAAACTGGATTTAAGCAAATTTAATTGATTAATAGCAATGCACTTCATTGAACATGGTTTTGCAAGCTGACTAATCAGTGTTAAGCCCTTGTTTCTGAAAGTCAACCAGCTCTCATCTGAGGATGTTTTAAAAATCAGAATGTACAATAGTGATTACTAGAGGCTAGGGAAGGTGAGCACCCAAATAGTTAGATGGTAGTAATATGCTCTGTTCTTTAAAGGTGGCTATAGTTAATAATAACCTACCATATGTTTTATGAATAACTAGACAAAGGGAGCTGAAGGCTTCAAACAGAAAGTAATAATAAGGAGATGGAAATGTTAATTACCCTGATTTGATCAGTACAAGTTGTATATATATGTATTAAAAATATCACACCGTACCCTGTAAATATGTACAATTACTATGTGTCAATTAAAATGTCTTAAAAAATATGAGGTGGAAATATTAACAGCTCTGATTTTATCAGTACACATTGTATACATATATCAAATTGTCACACTGTACCCAGTAAATTGGTACAATTAAAATAATATTTAATTTTTTAAGTCAACAAAAAATAAATAAATAAGAAAGGGGAAAAAAAAAGAAAAGAAAAGAGAAAGTCAACCTGTCAGGGATGGGCTCACTCCACTAAATATACCTCTGAATGTGACTGATCAACCAAGAAGCTGCAACTCCAAAGATGATGGCAACACACTGAAGCTGTTGTAAGTCCACCAGTCCCTGAACTCCATGTTTCCTAGAATCTCCAGACTGACTCAGCAGTTTACTCTGCCCAGAAAGACTGTGCCTGGACAGCATGGCTCTCCTATAGTATGAGAAGCAGTAAATGCAGCTTTCTTTTTATTTCATATATTCCGTGGTAGTTTCATCATCCCTTGACAAAGATTGATTTTTAACTTCATCATTGAAAGCTACAAAGCAAACCAAAAAGATTTTCAAATTCTGAAGGAATACAATTAACAAGTCAGAATTCTACACCTGACTCAACTACTGAGTCCTAAGCTTCTAGTCCTCTTCCAGAGTGGAAAATCAAAGACCATCACCTGAAATGAGAAAGTTAAGAAGTAGCAGTTCCAGAATGCTATCCTGGAAAATGAGACAAATACCAAAACAACTAGGTAAAGGAAATGAAACTGGAGTCTCCAAAGGAAGAAGAGGTAGGTGTGGAGGTGTAAGAGTGAGTTTCCTGCTTTTCATAGTAAGTCGTGGAGAACTATTTGGCTTTGAAACTATGCGCATATTAATATAGTTAAACATAAATGCAAAAGAAAAAAATGAAAAAAAGAGATCAATGTCATGGATCCAGACCAAGTCTAGCCTCCACACAGCAGTCCAGGTAACCCAGTTAAAAATAAATAAATCACATTGCCCCTTCTGTTCAATATCCTTACAGGTGTTTTGTTTGTTTGTTTGTTTTGCTTTATTTTTTTCCCCAACACATCCAGTAAAACCAGCGTCCTAGCAGGATCCCCATACCCTCATGTGATCAGGTTCTGACCTCTGCCTCACCTACTTCCAGTGCATTCTTACCTCAGGGACTTTGCAACTCATGACCCACAACCTGCAGTGCTTTCCCCAGGCATTTGTCAGGATGAACCCTCCCTCGGCTCTCTTGCCTAGGTCTCTTTCTGCATGTCCTTCCCCACACTCTACCTACCTGTCATTCTCTGTTAACTCATTGATTTATTTTTCTTCCAAGCACTTATTAACGCTTGCCATTAAGCACATATTATTATTTGTTAGTTTCTTGGTTCTCTCACTTCACCGAATGTAAAGTACCATGAGGGCAGTCAAATTTGTCTGTTTATGAATACAAGTATCCCCAAACCCCTACAGCAGGTCCTGACATGCATAGTGGCTACTAATAAAATTCTTTTGAATAAATTTGTAAATAGTGAAAAATATACACTCTTTTGAAACTGATACCTCTTCAAAGGAAGAAATGGTAAGTGAGGGAGACAAGGGCTTGCTATTTTTCACAGAACAGAAAAACCCAACTATTTATAGCAGCTGCTTTGTGGGGAGGAACTGGGAACTTGAGTGCCGTGGGGAGAGAGCAGGAGCGAGGACTGACTTTCACTTCTCTAGGTCCCCACTGCCTCCAACCCCCACAGCACCCAGGTCTAAGCTGAGCTCTCCACACTGCTGTACATCCACGTGGATCTATTAGGGTGCCCAAGGGAAATGTGAGGATATTCATTTATGTTTACTTTTTTCCGAAAGAAAGAAGCTATATATGAATTTAGACATTTTGAATATATGTCTATAATTTCTTAAATTGTGCTTTGGACTGCACGTTTTTTGCCAGGTGTGATGGCATCTGCCCCTAATCCCACCTACTAGGGAAGACAGGGCAGGAGGAGGCAAGTTTGAGGCCACCCTAGGAAACCTAGATAGATCCTGCCTCAAAATAAAATTAAAAAGGCCTTGGGATGTAGCTCCGTGGTAGAGCACTTGACTACCTAGTGTGTGAGGTTCTGGGTTCAATCCCTAGAATTTCAAAACAAAAACAAAAAAAAGTTTTTAGTTACAAGGGGACACAATCAAATTTAGTACGTAAGTTTATTCACTAACTGATAACCTGTAGCTCTTGTAAATGGCAGATGTGTTATTTGTCTCTTACCGTTTTGAAATTATTTGAATCAATATTAAAATCCAGACGTTTCACATAAAATTTCAGATTTCTGTCTTTTGAGATGCTAGAGGAATTGGTAATGCTGGTCCTGCAATTTGCTGGAGCAAGGGAGTACATGCATATTTAAAAGGTGTTGTGTTTGTGTGTTTGCTTCTGTGCAGCCAAGTGTTCCAAACAGCTTCCTGTGGGTTGTGGGTTCTCACATTTGACTCGCCTCACCCCTTTATCAACCTGATCTTGCAGGCATTTTATTTATGATCTTTGGTTTAAAGCCATTTTCTGACCCATTTCTCAACCTTAGCTAAATCATATGTATTGATAGCAGTAGAAAGCCTAAAATTTGCTAATAATTTACTACTTAAAAAATGATTGAATGCAGAGCTATCTCCATTGTAATGCTACACTCTCTTCCAATCCTGTTGGATCAGAAACTGAGCTTAATGGGAGAGCATGTACCTATGAATCACCATCCTGGAGTGTGTCCTGGTGGAGAACCACTAATCTACAGTTTACGCTGTGAACCTTGCCATTCTAACTTTGTACAGTCCTTGTTCGTTACATATGTATGTATAGTCCTACAAATATTTCCTTTAATAAATACATTTGTACAGTATTTCTGAGTTCCTCAGAGTATCCGGTAGTGAGAAAATGTACTAAACTTGCTGATTGACCGATTAACATCAAAAAGCATAGATACTACCAGTAACTTATAACTTATAACTTACTGTGGTTTGCATATTAAATAATAGAGATGGCATAAGAAACACACACAGATGTATGCATACACAGTAAAAGCAGGAAAAAGTCTCATTATTTTTGTTTTCTAGACTGTTCTTAACATCATTTTCTTATTTAATCTTTATAATAGTTATTTGGGCAATTTTCTTTTTTTCTTTTAATTTTCTAGATGAGAAAATGAGACTCAGAAAAGTGAAAAAGTACTCCATAACCATACAACTACTAAATGGCAAAGCAAGAATTAGAAACCTAAGTCTAATTTCAAAGTCAAAGGTCTTTACTAAACAATAACCGCCTTGCCTCCCTCAAAAAAAAAAAAAAAAAAAAAAAATTAGTAAATAAAACTCTGGATAAGATATTGAAATATCTCCAATAAGATGTCCCCAAATAAGGATTTACTTGCCATTGAAAATTAACTATAAAATAAGTATATTCCGTAACAACAAATGGAGATGTTAAAAAAGGTGTAAGGGGCTGGGGTTGTGGCTCAGTGGTAAGAGCACTTACCTAGCATGTGTGAGGCACTGGGTTTAATCCTCAGCACCACATAAAAGTAAATAAATAAACTAAAGATATTGTGTCCATCTACAACTAAAAAAAAATTTTTTTTTAAAGTTTTGAGTCAAATTAACAGAGGGAAAACAACAAAAGGTGTCCCAGGGTAGAATTTAAAACAGGCTTAAGTACCTGGCCCAGAGAAGTCAAAATATTAACCTTTTTTAGATCTTGATCAGAGGTTAGAAATAATCATGAAAATTAGTAGCCAATTGGAAATGCATTGTCATAAAAAGTGGGAAGTTGCTTCTTGACCACAAACTCTATTTTTTTGCAGATAAAAAGGGAGACTGAATCAATTGTAGGTTTTTGTTTTGTTTTGTTTTGTCTTGTTTTTGTTTTTTAATTTTTCAATACAAGATCAAAACTCCAGTTTCATTCTTCCAAGAGAAACATTTTCAGTATGACCAAGAAGCACTGTTGTGAGAAAGAGATGTGAACAGTTTGAAGACTTAGGCTCCACTCTTAAGGAGTTTATCTTCTACTAAAGGAGCTGAAGAGTCTACATCTGACAGCAAGAAGACACTAGGTCAAGTCAGGTCCAGATGTCGTTGCTTTCAGGCAGACAATTTTTGACTGATGGTTGTAAAAAGAAGAACTCTGAGGCAGCAGAATTAAGAGGTCACTCTATGCCCAGCCTGCATACAACACTATGTGTGCACCACTTAGAAAAAGAGATGTGGTAACCAGAGTCTTTCACAATGAGATAAGATAAAAGGCTTCAATAAATTTAATCTGAACATTTCTGAATATGATAAGATAAGGGGTTTAAATTACAGGGTGAGGCAGCTGCTGAATAAGAAGATTTTATGGATAAAGAGATAGATAGATTGATTTCTCCAGCAGAAATAGGCTATGTGATTCATGACAGCTTATTTGATGGAAAAAGTATGTTAATTAGATGGAAAATTGAATGATTGTTTTATATATAAAAATATATATATGGATATGGACAGAATTACAAGAATAAAATCACAAATAAATACCTGTTAAGGTTTGGATATGGTTTCCCCCAAAAGCTCATGTGATAGACAATGCAGGAATGTCCAGAGGTAAATGATTAGATCATGAGATCTCAAACCTAATCAATGGTTTAATCCATTTGATAGACTAATAATGTGAATGGATTACTGGGTGGTAACTGTGGGTAGGAAAGGAGGTAAGACCTGACTAGAGGAAGTAGGTCACTGGGGTAGGTGCCCTCAGGAATTATATCTGGTTCCTGACATCACCCCTAACCCTCCCACACCCCACCCCACTGGCTGCCACAAGCTGAGCAGTTTTCTTCTGCCACACCCTTCTACCTCATCTTATGTCTACAGCAATGAAGTCAACTGATTATGGACTGAACCTCTAAAATTGTGAGACCAAAATAAACTTTTCCTCCTCTAAATTGTTCTTGTCAGGTTTTTGATCACAGTGCTTAAAAGCTGATTAACACAAACCCCAAGCTGGTGGAGAAATCATTTGTGGGGTGTATTAGGGACGCTTCTAATTTATTTGATAAATTTTTGGGTTTTCCAATTGAACAGTTAACATATGAATATATTTTCCTTGCAAAAATTATAAAATTTATTGGTCAAAATGAAGTTCTCTTGGACCATCTCTCAACAGTTCCCTATACAAATTCGAACACTCTCCCCAATTTATCTTTTCTGGAAATTTGAAATACATGTAGCATTTGAATGTGATACAAAAAGGAAAATAAAACTTTCAGGAACTCCCTCTTATTAAGTAGTTGCTATGTTTGACAGTTTCCATATAAGATATTAACTCATTCAACAAATGTGTTGTGAGCTAACTCCTATGTGCCAGGGACTGGGAATATAGCAATGACCTTGAGTTCATTACCACCTCCAAGCTCAGCATCATGTTTTCCACCATATGCTGATAAGGAAAATGAAATTCAGAAAGCTTGTGCAACTCATCCAAGGTTACTTTGAGTTATGTGGCAGTGCTGGGACTCAAATACTGGCCTGTGTGTCTTCAAAGCCTGGTACTCCTTTCTACAACTGTCCAAAGATTTTCAAACCATTTATTTTATAGGCAGAAGTCTCCAATTTTTTAATGCAAATAAAATTAAATGATCACATTATAGCTCAATGAAGAAAGAAAATAAAAGTAGAGGTACTCTGGTTCCTTAATAGTTATCTGCAAAGATGAATTTGTTTTCAGTCAAGAGGACTAAATGGAAATACTTACATGAAAAACCTCAAACACACAACTCTCCAATTGCTCAACAGCTTTAGGGTTAAAAGCCAATCATTAATGCTGGTAGAGATCATTAGGGCACTGATTTTGGAATCAAGATACTGGGCAATTCACACTAGTTCTTCTACTTATAGGTTGTATGACTATGCCTCAGTTTTTTACATATGTGAGATGGGGATTATAGTGGTAACTAGCTGACAGCAAGAAAGCAGGAACCTTGGTCACTGTTTTATTCTAGTGGGCTGCTACAACGAAGTTCCTTAGACTGGGTAGTTTATGAACGACAGAAATTTATTGCTAACAGTTATGAAAGATGGGAAGTCCAAGATCAAGGAGCCAGTGGAAGCTAGGCGCTGTAGCACAGTACTGTAATCCCAGCTACTCAGGAGAGTGAGGCAGAAGGATTACAAGTTTGAAGACAGCATGGGCAACTTAAAGAGATCCTGTATCAAAATAAAAAATAAAAATGGCTAGGGATGTAAAGATCAGTGGTAGAAGGTCCCTTGGATCAAATAAACACTGCTTTCTACATGTTTTTCCCCCATAAGCAGGATGAAACCTTGTCCACAGGTCATTGTATCAACCATGGACCCTGACATGAAGCATTCAGGAAAAAGGGTTCCTGCACAAGCTGAGTGATAGGCAGTTTCTCAGATTCATCCACGTGCTGTCCCCTGAGTGATGCGTTTTTCCCTATTCCACCAATAGAAGCCAGACTTGCAACTTGGGAATGTGCTGTGCTCCATACTCACCTCACCAATCTAATTGATACCCTTACCTGCTCCCTGACCACTGTCTTATTAAAGACCTTTCCCTGAACAGACCCCTCCTATTTTAAGTTAGCTTTCCCATCACTGTGAACATAATACCCAGTAAAAACTTAGAGGAGGAAAATTTATTTGCGACTCACAGTTTCAGAAATCGCAGTCCATAGATAGCTGGGTTCATTGCTCTGGGCCCAAGGTGAGGCAGCACATCATGGGGGAAGGGCCTAGTGGTGGAAAGATTCTCCCCTTGTAGCAGCAAGGAAGCAGAAAGACAGGGGGCAGAAAGGAGCCCCGAACGAGATGTACCCTTCCAGGGCATGCCCCAGGGGCCCACCTTCTGCAGTCATACCCCGTCTGCCTACAGTTACCACCCAGCTAGTCTACTCAAACTAGGATGGGCCAGTTGGTTAAGTTACAATTCTTACAATTCAATCATTTTACTTCTGAATATTCCTGCAGAAACACAGGAGTTTTGGGGGATTACCTCATAACAAAATCATAACACTTCCTAAGTCTTATGAGTTATACTGCTAATCTTAGTTGACCCTAATCAAATGTATTCCACCACTGCCCTAGTCTTACCTGGTTGAGTTCTTATGAACCTTATAGAACAGGTACCTCCCCGACCCAGCCAAAAAACAAAAAACACATCTCTAGTAATTGACCGAAAAACATTATTTGGTGGCAAACTTTCAAATGGTTTGAATGTAGGAAAATCTAAAGTTGTAGAACATTGACTAAGTTTTCAAAGTTTTACACTGAGAATGTACGCATGTGAAGTGGTGAACCAAATATTATGGAGTTTTAGTTGAACACGTGGTTCATCTTCACCTTACCTTATTTGGGAGATAAAACAGAACATAATAAATTAGTAATAAATCACCCATAATAATTTCATATGGTAAAACAACAGATGCTATGACACATCTGGATATATGGCTTATTAACTAAGAGTGATAAGAATAATAATTCCTATATAAGTTCTAGAAGGACCAAATCACTGTGGGCCTTTTTTTTTTTTTTTTTTCTGTGATGCTAGGGATTGAACCCAGTGCCTTACGCATGTGAGGCAAACACTCTACCAACTGAGCTATATGAGCTATATCCCCAGCCTACTGTGGGGTTTTTTGAATCAGAAAACTACCTAGAGAAGAAGAACAAGTAGCCATTGACATACTGATGGCGAAGTCTTAGATATGACTTAAAGTTAGGGTCTCTAAAGAGATAATAAAATTAAAATGAAGTCATTAGTGTGGGCCTTAATTAAAAACGACTCGTGTCCTCATGAGAAGTACAAAGTAGGACACAGCCTTATACAGAGAGATCATGTGAGGATATAAAGACAAGATCAAGATGACCATCTACAAGATAAAGAAAGGCCTCAGATAAAAACAACCCTGTTGATACCTTGATCTTGTACTTTTAGCCTTCAGAATAGTGAGAAAATGAATTTCTATTGTTTTAGCTACCCAGATGGTAGTACTTTGTCATAGCAGCCTTAGCAAACTCATACAGGCAGTATCTGGTGATAGTCCCCTTTTAAATACAGGAAAATTAACTAATTCTATTGTGAGAAAGAGAAGAATAAAAGGGGGGTAACAGAAAAAAATCAGAAAAAGACATGAAGATAAATTTCAGGAAATTATGGAGATTAAAAAGAAATGAATAAGAAGAAGGACAAATGATTGAGAAGATGAAATTTTGCTGAGGAAAGAAAAACAATACAAGGATACAGCAACAGAGGTATCCTTGTCTTGAGGCAATAGAGTAGAAAACATAATGAACTCAATAACAAAGAGGCAAGGAAGAAGTAGGAGGAAAGACCTCCAGGGAAATCAATGGAAGTGGAGCTCAAAGAAAAGAACCATGGAGTTGCCTAAGCTATTGAAGACAGAAGAAAATGGAAAGGGAAAGATTCTGAGATTAAAGGAAGTAAAACATTAAGACACTGAGGAAGTTTAAGGAATTCAAAGAAAGACTTGAGGAGTGAAAACAAGCCATAACACATATGAACCAAGTGCTATGTGAGCCTGAAGCAGATCAGATCATTCATTAGCAGGCATTGTGTCATTCAAATTTAGAGTCACAGTTTATGGGGATCAGAAAGAAAAGAAACAGGGTATAATTTTAAAATAAGAAACAAAATTATGAAAGAAGAAAGACTGGATTTGGGTATTTGCTTTTTAATTCTTTCCTGGATCTTTTGAGCCAGTAAATTCCCATTTTTGCATAAATTAGAACAAGTTAGATTACTTCACTTTAAAACCAACAAGACTAATAAAAAACACTTTTGAACAGAGGGAGAAAGAGTGAGACAGTCCTTGGCAGCTTTGTTGAATAGATTTGATATAGTTCACCCAAGGTGTAGCTTATGGACAATCCAATCACCACACAGCTCCTTCCGGGGGAAAATGTGAAGCTGACTACCTTACCTGAGAAGGCAGCCATGTTTTACATGACATATTTGACATGACTTTGCCTACCCTCCCCTAACCCCTAGCCTCTAGTTCTTCCACCTTGACTGACTGGAACCAGGAACATACTCATGACCCAAAAGTGACCAGTGTTTAGATGGGCTTATGGCCTGTGAGGTGGTTTAAAAAGTAGGCATACTATAGAGACAAAAATACACTATCTCCTGGAAATTTGAGTAGAACTGACTGAATAATTCGAAATTTCCAAGTTATCAGAAAGGAAGAATAAGCAGTTATGAACAAACAGAAGTTATAGGTAAGCAAAAATGAAAGACATTCATAGAAAAGTTGAGAAGTTAATTAGAAGAATAGGAATGATGTGGCACAGATGGAGGCATGCTGAGTCACCTCGCTCATGGTATTCCTGAGCTGGCCACGGAGGCAAGAATGACTCAGATCAGTGACGAGTCTCTGGCTGTTTCTAGTTCCTAAGCGATTTTCAGTGCCCAAAATGCCTGATTCAATAGCTTCTCCTGATGTCCAAGGAAGATCCTAAAGTCCTTATTTTCATGAGTATGCTCACAATATCCCTACTCCCATCTCACAAATGAAGCCGTCTTCTTTGTAGTGAAATGATCTTAATGAACATC
The DNA here is from genome assembly GCF_902686455.1 of Sciurus vulgaris. NCBI lineage: Eukaryota > Metazoa > Chordata > Mammalia > Rodentia > Sciuridae > Sciurus > Sciurus vulgaris. The sequence goes on along the minus strand of NC_136463.1, from coordinate 87,442,951 downwards.
TCGATAATAATATATTGACTAACATTTATTTAACATGTATTATCACTAAGTATTGGGCTATTGATATTACATGTTCTAGCTCATTTCATGTTTTTCAACAATCCCATGAAGCAGGCTGCTATAGTTTGAATCTTTTGATTCCCTCCAATTTCATGTTTGAAGTTTAATGCCCAATGCAACAGCTTTGGGAGGTAGGGCCTAATAGGAGGTGTTTAGATCACGAATGGATCAATATTGCTATAAAAGGGCCTGTGGGAGTAGGTTCTCTCTGTTCCTGCTTTTCTGCTGTGTAAGGAACAGCATCTCTTCCTTCTGGTAGGTGCAGAATTCAAGGTGCCATCTTGGAAGAGGAAATCAGACCCTCTCCAGACACCAAGCGTGCTGGTGCCTTGACCTTTGACTTCCTAGCCTACGGAACTGTGAGAAATAAATTTCTATCCCTTATATAGTACCTACAGTGTTATGTTATAGCACCACAAAATGAACTAATACGCAGCTACTATTATTCTCATTAGTTCATGGATGGAAAAACCTAAATTACAAGTCACCTTTCTTGCTCAAGGTCACACATTATGTGGCCGAACTAGATCTGAAACAGATCTGTATAACTTCATCAAACATGTATTTCCATTTAACTCCTATCTAATTATTCTTTTTCTTTGGATCTTTTTGAGAGTAGATAGTGGAATATAACTACTTCAAGTTAAAAAATCTGTAATGTAGTGATCAGAATGAACAGAAAAAAAAAGATTCATCATGAATATTATGTCTTATAAAATAAAATCATCATGCTTCTTGCTGAAATGGCATAAAAGAGAACTTCTAGAAAGTTCCCCAAAGAAAGGGTAAATGGACATTAATCACTAATTTTAGAAGCAGACTATGTGCCAGATGTACTGTTTTATTTAAATAAATGTCTAAGGAATATATATATATTATTTGCTTTAATGGTGAACTTGATTTCCCTGAACTAATTTTCATCATAAAGGCCTAAGTTCTATAACAATGAATTCTCCTACAATGAAGTTTTCTGAAACCAAACTTAGATATTTAAAAAAGAGAAATGAAACTATAGAGATTTAAAAAAAAAGTATGTACAAGAAAAAGAGCCTATGAAATATATAGTGCAGGATTCTAATTCTTCTGATTATACTGAAGTAATAACTAAAAAATTATTTCTCAAAAACTGGAAAAGTTAGCAGAGTTATATGGAGAATACATCTATTTGAAAATAAATAATAATTTTGAATATGTATTAGTTCCATGAGGGACATAGACTTACATATTCTCTTCACTGCTAGATCCTCAGAAGGTAGAACAGTCTCTGGCATACAATAGGTAGATGCTTAATAAAAATCTGTTAAAGAAAATGAATAAATGACTAAGCTTGAGATACTGAAATTATTCTCTGAATTCTAGCTTTAAATAACATCCATTTGTGCAAGTCACTTAGTATCTTTGGATGTCAGTTTTATTTATTTATTTGTGGAATTTTTTTTGTTTATTCATTTAAAAGATTTTTCAAGAATATCTATTCTAAGATTTGTCCAACTAAACTCAAAAATTAACAGCATATACTGGCTTAGCAATAAGCAATAAATCAATGGAATATACTAGAAAATTTAGAGAACATTTTATATGCATGCATGTGTATCCGCAAAGGTAGCATACTAAATTAATATTTAAAATAAAATAGATTTGACAACTAATTTATTAGAAAAGTAACATTAATTCTAACACCATATAACAAGCTATATTCCAGAAAGATCAAGGACTCAAAAAATTTTTTAACAAAAAAGCAAATTGTAGGGCTGAGGGTGTAGCTCAGTGGTAACACAAGTATTTAGCATGTGTGAGGCCCTAGATTCAATACACACACACACACACACACCCCAAATTCTAAAATTACTAGGAATGAAATTCACAGAAATGATTTGATAACATCCACATAGTGAAATACTTTCTCAACATAATACAAAAACCCAAATTATAAGGAAAACAGATTACAATGTGAACAATTTTGCATTCTAGCATGTATGAGAATAAAAAGTGTCATGGAACTAAGAGGAAAAATTAGGTGCTTGAAGATGATACTGTACATTAAGGCTAATGATGTTACTTTATGATATTTCTTAAATTATGAAATTATTATCACATTACCAAATTTTAGGAAAGTAGAAGGTAGAAAAAATACCCACAGTATTAACGCAATAAGCGTGATTTTAGTTTATTTCCTTGCAATATTTTTATAGGTATTTTTATATTAGGATATTCCACATAACATAAAATTAATTTCCTTAAAGTACACAATTCTGTGAATTTTAATATATTCACAAGACATGTAACCATCACCATTCTTGAATTCCAAAACATTTTCATCACCCTTTCCTAAAAGACAATGGCAACCCATTAGCAGTTACTGTCCATTTCTCCTCCCTTGGCCCCAGACTCTATTTTTCTGTCTCTATGTATTTGTCATAGGCTCTTTAAACCTAGTTGATTGTAGGAGAAATAAGCTTCCCATAGAAGAAAACAGTCATCTTCAAATTTAAGTATAGAGAAATCATTTTTAAAATGTTTGCAGACAGCAAAAAATAAGAGAAAGAAAAGAAACAGAGAGGAAAGCAAATGAAAGGTAATTCCAGGATACCAACTAAAAGATGAAGAGGTTCATAACTTATTAGCTATCACGCAACACAGCTCAGGAAGTGAATAGTAATTTGGTTGGAGTGTTAAAGAAAGGAGTAAGTTATTTTCTTGGGTCCCATAGTCTCACTATTGCATTATTGATTGTGTGTGTGTGTGTGTGTGTGTGTGTGTGTGTGTGTGTGTGTTTTCCTCCTCTCCAATGCTGGGGACTGAACACATGGCGTCACATATGCTGAGCAATCACTCTACCACTGAACTATATACGACCCCTTTAAAATTATTTTTTCTTTTTCTTTTTCTTTCTTCTTCTTCTTTTTTTTAAATCAAAATGTAGTTCAGGTAGAGCATGGTGATGATGCATACCTGTAATCCCAGTGGCTCAGGAGGCTGAGGCAGATCACCAAGTTCAAAGTCAACCTCAGCAATTTAGCAAGACCCTAAGCAACTCAGCGAGAACTTGTCTCTAAGTAAGATATAAATAAGGGCTGGGGATGTGGTTCAGTGGTTAGTTAAGCTCCTTTGGGGGTTCAATCCCTGGTACCAAAAAAAAAAAAAAAAAAAATGTAGTTGAGGCACACCATTCCAAAAACAAAGCAATGATGCTGAAGTTTATCGTGAAAGGTAAGGATAGTTTGCTGCTACTTCTTGTCTCTACAACACCCTTTTGCCTTCCACTAAAACTCTAGACTAAGTCTAGCTTTATAACAGTTTTTTAAAAAAATTCTTCTGAGTGGTTACTTCCCTATCTCTAAATAATACAGTCATATTGCCACTTCTTTATTTATCAGACTTTATCTCATCTGTGAACTTCCTTCCTATTCTGTTAGATGAGAGCTTAGTTCACTTACACCCTCCTCCCTCCCAGGATGGGTGTCTCACTTTTAGTTCCTCTATTGTCATTTAGGTAACTCACTTACTTTTGTTCTTCTTTGTAACTTCTGTAATTTATACACCTTTGTTTACTGTTCTGTTAGCTGCAACTTGATCCTCTCAACTCCCTGCTTTGTAAAGGTTCCCGCTCCTTTCCCTTCCAAACTTCCCTCATTGCTATTTTCTGTAAGATTTCAATGGTATATGTAAAATAGTTCAAATGGTCAGCAAAATGCAATAGGAAGTTGAAACAATGATATTTTTAAAAAATTGTGAAAAAAACTCAGATATGCAAGCAATAGTAGAATTAACAAAGGAACACATATCCACCCACCACTCAACTTTTTAAATTCTTAATATTATAACATATTTGCTCCTCTTTAAAAAAAAGAATTTATTATTTATTAACACCTCATGTATTACAGACTTTCTTTTACTTCAATGTTTATTATTATATCATAGTCTCCCATGTTAACTCACTATTTATTATTCTATCACAAGATTTTATATTTTGACATAATTTGGCCTCCATAAACATGGTATACCAACAATGGCATTTTCAAAACTAAAATGGAAGCTACTGGGAATTGAGGAGCACTAATATTTCTAAATTCTTCGGGGTTTTTAATCTTACTGCAAAGCAAGCAAGAATTTCCTGAAGCATGACTCACAAGGCACAAAGTATACTGTAAAAGGGCAAAGAGAATAATTTTCTGGCTTAAGGGGAATTATGGGACACACCAGAGGAGGGGATTAGGAAAACTGTTTTTAATTCTGCCCCAGGACAGATTTCAGATTGAGCCATTTGTGCAAAGGAATGAAAGGCTGAAGGTGAGGAGGATATTGTCTTTCATTTTCCTCATCCTACTGACCAGGGAACCTGAAAGAGAGAATCAGGGAATGTGACTCAAGGCTCATTTACAGTGCTTAACTGTGCAGATCATACATCAGAAAGAAGAACCATAAAGAAAGAAGCAACCAGTATTTGCATACTGACGCCACTTGTAGTTTATGCAGAATGTGTAGCCAGGAAAAATAATAGAAGCAGATGTCTTCTTACATTCAAACACTTAAGCACACACAAGAGGAGCAGGGGCAAGAATCACGAAAGAAAGTGAAAAGGCAGAAGATGCAAGACAAAGGGAAACTCAATGGCATAAACATAGAAACCGAAAGGCGTTCATTTTTCTTTATTATTAAATGGACTTTAATTTTTTTTGAGGTGAGGTCTGTGCTGGGGATGGAACCAAAGGCCTCACTTGTGCTAGGCAAGTGCTCTACACTGAGCTACATCCCCAGCCTGACTTTAAATTTTTTACAAAGGATTATTTTTTAAGTCACTGATAATTCCCACATCGCTGTACAATAGTTTTTTTTGTTTCTTCATATTTCTTCCCAATTTTATCTGCCCCCCCCCCAATTTCCCCCACCAACACACACACAGTGGGGCAGGGAGTTCATATACAATGTTTACCTTGTTTCAATCTTAGTGTAATACACAATTTGGTATGCCACAATGAAAATTTAAGTTTCATTGGCACAATTCCATTCATTAGTGAATATTACCATTTGATACTGTGTCAGATGCCTACAATTATAAATTATACTGCTATTAGAACAACAGGTATTTTCAGCATAAATGGGAAGGGGATGCTAAGGAAAAATTAGAATATAAAAAATTTAAAAGAGGAAAGATAAACATGGGGAATTTGGAAGGTACCTTTAGGAGCCAGTTGATTTGACAGAATTAGTTCTTATTTCTTGTAGATTAATAGTATATGTTTTAGCTCTACATAGTAGGTAGACAATTCTGCTTATGGAAATTTTTTTCCCTTTAAATCTGAAGACATTTGTAAATGATAAAAATGCTAGATAATAATCAAAATACATATGTACTCAGAACAAGTTAAGCCCAGAGTCATTCACATATATGGTGGTAAAGTAAAAAGGGATGTATGTGATTTGTGCAGAGAGACTTACTCTTTAAGTTTGTTTTTGTTTTTTTTTTTTTTCCTCAGATGTGGTCTTACCATGTTCCCCAAGCTTGTCTTGAAGTCCTGCACTCAAACCATTCTCCTGCCTCAGCCTCCTTGGTAGCTGGGACCGCAGGCAGGCACCACCACACCCTGGGAGACTTAAGTCATTAATGGGTTGCCTTTTCTACTATAATTGCAATAATACGCTGTTCTTGTATGATGCATTACAGTTTGAAAAGTGCTTTTGTGGCCTGCATAATAGAAGAGATGTGAGACAAGCTTCCAGCAGGGCTGCTCCACTACCAAAGCGTGGGCTTCTAATGATGAATAGGTAAATTTCTGCTACTTAATCTCAGCAGCTGGGGAGGGTGCTTCCTGGAACAGCACAGAAAATAGCCTTCGTCCTTGTCAGGGAAACTTTTTCAGGTGACCCTACTTCGAACTTTCTTCCTGGTGAGGTAAAGTGAGCAGGATAAATCCCTTCTCCTTGGATCAGCTTGACTCAGACAGCTGAAGAAGGGACAGCATTAGGCAGTTTGAAGCAGAGAGCTCCAGCAAACATATCATTAAGCAACAGTGCTCCTAAGAGCTAACAAGAAAGCAATGCTGCACATAAAGCACCTCCTTTCAGTAAAAACAGAAGCACTTTTCAAAATGTAAACCTACTTGCAAGTTGCTGAATTGCATGAAGCCTTGAAAGTAGCAATAGGGCTACATGAAAGACCACAACACTGGGCCTCTCCAGTGCTCTCTTTCCAGGGATTCTGGTGCACATTGCTGAGCCTCAAAATGGTTGATGCTGGCCAACTATAAAACAAGCATGACAAAATACAGAGTGAAAAGTAAAGATGGAAGTCTTACAAAAGAAGAAAGGAAGGTAGTATTGGACTTAATGTAAAAGGAAGTATATATATGCATACACACATATATGTAGTCACGAGTCACTTAACAATGGGAATGTGTTCTTAGAAATGTGTCAGTAGGCAATTTTGTTATTATGCAAACATCATAGAACATATCTACACAAACTTTACTGGTATACACAGAGTATGTAAAGCCACCAGCATATATAGTCCATCATTGATCAAAATGATATTTATAGCTCACAAGTGTATAATGGAGAGGGATTCAAGTTTCAGTTTATGCAAAAGAAATCACCATGTGTATCTACAATATATAGCAGAAAAAAATAGCTTCAAGCATTTAAACACTGGAACTACACTAGAGAAGCAGAAGCAAGTCACAAAAGCACAGTATTTCATATGCACATATACATACATATGTATACACACATGTATATTTATGTATACATAAATTCATACACATCCATAAACATGTGTAGATACATATCATAAATACATACACATTTGTGAAATGAGCATTTATGTATAAACTGGAAAGATTAATAATAGAAGATTTAGGACAAATTTAAATTGTCAATGAACTCCATAATTTATTTCATTTTCAATAATAACTACTTGCTGGAAACAGCATGAAGATCCTAGTCAGCATCAGTATTCCCCCTGTGTGAAGCCTTCTTTCTTATTCCACAGTGAGAGTTGACCACTCACCAGAGAACTCCCCGAGAGTGCTTTCATTTTGGGTCTTTTTCAGCATTAATCAATATCACTATGTGTTTACATTATGTGTTTCATTCTTTCTTTCCCCTTTAGGCATGTTTTATTTCTTTTGGCAGTACTGGAGATTGAACCCAAGGGCACCCTACCACTGAGCTAATCCTTCAACCCTTTTTATATTTTATTTTGACTAAGTTGCCAGAGTTGGTCTCAAACTTGCGATCCTCCTGCCTCAACCTCTTGAATCACTGGGATTATATTTGTGTACCACCACACCCAATTTTTTTGAATTCCAGTGTAGTTTTGGCCAATGTAAATACTCAGTATAGCTTCCCTGACATTGAACCAGGCCAATCAGAGAGATCACTTGTCCTGATGAAGCAATTTATTCCTACCTTGTCACTGTTCTTACAGCTTTGTACTCTTCTTTGATGCAGAGCATCAGCAGCTATCATGGCAAAGTTCACTGGGGCTTTCTTTTATTTTCTCCCATAGGGGAATAATTGCCATGTATCTTCCTCAAGGCTAAGAAATAAATTCTTTCCATATGCTGTTAAAGAAAAATAATGAGTACTAGAGACCTCAGTTTGAGAATGAGTGGAAAAGCTTTATTGCCAAGTGGGGAACCTGGCCCAGAAATAGGCACAGGTCTAGGAAACTCTCTGGAGTGAGACTTAGAGCAAAGGGGTATGCTTTTTGTTTGCCAAAGCACTCAAAACTCTCTATCCCATATTAGGAAAATGAAATGTCTGAGTGATATTAATTGGCTAGCAATGTCTGGGTTTGCCATTGCATAATCCTACGGCTAATTAGGGCCATCTGCTGTGCACGTCTGAGGACAATTTGAGACTATGGTTTGCAGGTGCCTTATGACTAGCCCAAGTGTGTTGTCTATTTTGTTGTCAGAGGTTGTCTGGTTTCAGCAGGCTTGGTAGCTGGTCAGAGTTTAGCAGGGCACACAAGTGCCCCAGGGTCCAAGGAGTTCCTATCTCCACTTTCATCAAGAAGATATGGTCCAGTCCTTGTCTCCTAAACCGTGGGTGACTCTTCTCTTAAAGTCTTCCCTCTGTGAGACATGACACTCATTCAAAGCCCACTGTATGGTAGGAACTCTCCTGCACCTAGAAACTTTACAAGTGAGGTTAAATGGATGTCATTGTTTATGGAGGACACCACATAGTTATTAAATGGTAATCCAGGCTTTGAATCCAAGCTGGGTCTGGTTTTAAAACTGGTTGATAGCCCCTAATGACCTTCCACAGAGTCAGCCTATGGTTACTCTCCAACTACCAGTGAATGACCTGGAGAGCTGGTTTTAACATAGTGGGCCAGATATTTATCACCACTAAAACTTTTTCTAGGTCTTAGAATGTTACTCTGCTGAGTAATTTTGGCAGAATCAAGAAACTGAGCAGCAGCATAAAATGCTCTCTAGTTATAAATAGAGAAGGGGAAAAAGTAAAAGAGAGAACAGTGAAAGGTTGAGAGTATTGAGATTTTAAAAACGAATTATCCATGTCAAACATTTTATTGGTTTTGATAGTGGAAATAGCAGTACATAAAAACACATGATATAGAAAATTCCTTTTATGTTAGAATTCACCTGAAAATTCAAATAAGGTAATGCATCTGACAGTATTTTTTTAAAAAGTATAAAGTGCTATACACTGGAGGATTATTTGTATAAAAAGAAAGTTGTTACCAGACAAACTTCAAACATTGCTATTTTGCCTCTTGTTAGAACTGGAGTGGTTTTGAGAAGTTATTTCTTATGGAAGAAACAACTATGTTTATTTTCTCAGTTTGGCAGGATCAGTAAAAAAATAAAATTGAACTCCAAAAGAGGAAATTCTCGAGACTATATGAGGCTCCATAATCCTTCCTTGAACTGCGTCCAGGAAGGCTGGGTAGGTAGCACTTTTAAAGGTTTTGTTTTGTTTTGGTTTTTAGAAAGATATATGGTGAACATGTCAAAGTTGTGTAATCTAAATTAAACACTAATAACTGCCTAGAGATTTTGTACTTGTGAAATATTTTTTACCTAAAAAAATCAATTTTTATTTTATCTCCTGCAGATATTCAATCTGTTTCCATCTGAGTTCTTTCTGCCCTGCTAATCCCTCTCCATGTCCTCTCATTTTTATTTCTCGGATCGCATCTCTCTTTGTTCTACTTGGGAGAGATGTTTTACTATCTTTTGTCCTAGGATAGTTTCTTTGATTTGTTAAGCTATCTGATCAAATTTCTTCCCTTGATGTCTAAGCCTTCTTTTATTCTTCCCTTCTCTTTGTTCTGTTATCCCTACCACCTTAGAACTTCAAGTTGCCACGCCAATTCCAAATATAGAATATTTGCTGTTCTTCCCTCTAAAGAGCTTAAAATGTTTCTAATTATACTGTTTCCCAGTTCCTTCCTTTCCTTTGCAATCTACATGTAGCATAGCAGTACACTTTGCTTGACTCTCCTTTGATCTGCTATTCCATTTTTGTTTTGTTTTCTTCTCTATGTTGTTCAGGCTGGTCTTGAACCTCTCAGTTCAAGCAATTTTCCTTCCTTGGCCTCCTGAGTAGCTGGGACTATAGACATGCACATAACACCCAGATGGCATGCCATTTTGATGGAACTCTGACTCACAAGAGTCTTGGTTACAAATTGCTCAGCACCACATCTGAAACTGCTATACACAGGCCAGAAAACGGCCACAGAGCTATAGTCCCAATGGCTTTGCTGTTTCACAGGGCTAGATTATTAATTCAATTCTTGATGGAAAAAATAAATTTCAGTTTCATATATAAAAAAATATTAGAAATTATTAGCCATTAGGGAGATGCTACACTGAGAATTCATTTCACCCTACTCAGAATGGCAGTTACCAAGAACATAAACAATAACCCCATACGTGGTTGGGGCATGCCTGTAATCCCAGTGGCTTGGAGGCTGAGGCAGGAGGATTGCAATTTCAAGGCTAGACTCAGCACTAAATGAGACCCTGTCTTAAATAAAAATTAAATTAAAGAACTGGAGATGTAGCTCAGAGGTAAAGTGCCCCTGGGTTGAATCCCCAGTACCAAAAAAAAAAGAAAGAAAGAAGAAAGAAGAGAGAGAGAGAGAGAGAGAGAGAGAGAGAGAGAGAGAGAGAGAGAGAGAGAGAGAGAGAAGAAGAAAGAAAGAAAGGAAAGAAAGAAAGAAAGAAAGAAGAAAGAAAGAAAGAAAGAAAGAAAAGAAAAGAAAAAGAAAAATACAAACATAATAAATGCTGGAAAGATGTGGGAAAAAGGAGTACCCCTACATTGTTGGTGAATGGTAAGTTAGTACTAACACTGTGCAGATCGGTATGGATTGTTCCTCAGAAGACTAGGCATAGATTCATCATATGATCCAGCAATAAGTCTCCTTGATATCTATCCTAAAGAATTAAAGTCATTATACTATAGTGATACATGCATGCACATGTTTACAGCAACATAGTTCACATAGCTACACTATGGAACCAGCCTATGTGCCTATCAATGGATGAATGGAAAATGTGGTATATGTACACAATGGAGTTTTATTCTGTCATAAAGAAAAATGGAATTATGTTATTTTCGGGAAATATATGGAACTTGAGACCTTATATTAAGCAAAATAAGCCAAACTCAGAAGGTCGGGATTAAATGTTTTCTTTCATATGTGGAAGCTGGAGAGGAAAAAGGAAAAGGAAAGGTGGGGTTGTCTCAGAAATCAGAGGGAGATCAGTAGAAAAGAGGAAAGGGATGTGGAGATAGAAGGGAGGTGGTGGGAAGTGCTAGGGAGTGATACTGTCAAATTATATTGTTATAGTGTGTGAAAGTACAAATATGTAAGAACAAATTCCACCATTATGTACAACTATAATGCACCAATAAAAAATGTGGAAAAAATTTCTGGTTCATCTGCTTGAACTATTTCCTTCTGTTTTGTAAAATCACAAACTCTGACTTTACCTTAGACTTGTTCATAAATGACATTAACTAACCTTATAGATTAGCCTGTTTCCATTAGTCCAGAGTTCTCCAAAGAAAGTGAGGTCTGTGCATTTTAAGTAACTATTTTAAATAATTTCTAGACACTCTCTAATTTGAGAATTACCTGAGAAGCTGTATTAAGAAGGAACAAAAAATGTATGTGGCAGGACAGTATTTTGAACATTAACCATTGTTTTCCCTCTCCTGTCCTGTGTTCTTTCTTGTTATTTCTTCCCTTCCCCTCATTTTCACTATTACAGTGACTAGCTATTTTCCCTTTATTGCCTTATTGCCTCAAGGAAGGACTAAAAGAAAACACAGACTTGATTCCTGATTTTTTTTTACATGTCACAATAACTTTGAAACCATAACAGAGAAGCATTTCAGAGAAGAATCTTTTGAAAACCCCAAATTAAGCTTCTGAAATTTAAAGACAATGCCTTGAAGAGACTCAAAGTTTGTGGTATATAATAATAGTAAGTCAGGGCCAGATTTTTCTCCTTCCTGAGACTAGACAATTGTCTAGATCCAGGAGAGCCTTAGCAATTTCCAAGAAGATGGTCTATAAGATATACCTCCATTGCCTGTCATCAAGAAGTACTTGGGGCAAAAGGAACACCTGAAAAAAACCAGATGTGGGCATGAGGCAAACCACCTAGACACTCCAGAATGGGTGGGAAGTGATGAGGGGAGAAAAATCTCAATTTAACTGATGTCAAGTTTCTAACCACATGGTGGAATTTAGATCACAAATAGGAAAAAATAAAGCTATACATTTGCTTTTTGTGTGTGGTACTGTTTACTACTGAACCCAAAGCCTCCTACCTGCCAGATAGATAAGTAGTCTATCACTTAGCCACACCCTAGCCCTTGTCATCAGATTTCCAGAAAAGGTCGAGGTAAATTTTTCAGGCTGACCTTGGACTTTTGACCCTCCTGCTTCAGCCTCCAAAGTAGCTGGGATTTCAGGCATGTACCACCATGCCATGCCTGGATCGTGTGTTTACTTTTACAGCTTGAAATTCATCCCTACTACTCAGTGAAATGAGGAACCCTGGGTTCAGGTCAAAAATCTCTTTGTCAACTGTGTGTGTCAGTGGGTAGTCTCAGCTTTTTTCCTCATCATTAAATGGGGACATTAATATTAGGTTGACCATAAGAGAGAGACGTTTTTTGTAGGTAAAAATGGTTGAATATTGGCAACTTCATGTGAGTCCACTGATAGTTCATGAGAGTAAGATAAAAGAATAATATACTAGCAACTGTCCCTGATATTTATTAAGTGCTTAATAAGTACATGATTTATAAAAATATAAGGATATAATTTATATGATATACAAATATGTACACTTTTTTGGTTTAGTGGTTATAGCATATATAGTATAGTATATAGATACCATCTATAGATCTGATTTTAAAATATCTGCCCTCTATTGTACAAAACATGAAATGCCTGTTAAGAGGTCTCTTTCTTTTCTCCTTCCTCTTCCCTTTGTCCCCTCCCCCTCCATATTCCTCTTCAACTTGAATTATTTTGAATACATTCTCATGGTTCAAAATCAAAATGTGTGAAAAGAAATATAATTTTAAAAATTTCATAATCTATTCTATATCTTCATGGAGTACTATTTCTTATCTATTTTCCTGATGTTGAAGCATATTTAAATATGAGAGTTGTTCTCTAAGTTCTAAAAATATCTTTTAAAAACCTGTGTGTATAGATAAAGATATATAGATAAAGATATGTTCCAAGAATGTCAGTTTTTGAACAAGAAGCTGAGACATAGAAATCCAGTCCCCCTGTCCAAGGTCAGGGTTTCAATATTAATTATACTTATCTAACATTCTTTGAGGTCTCACATCACAAATAAGAATTGTAAATGTAAATAACCTATTTTACCAGGCAAATAAAGCCCCTCCCCTTTTTTGTCTGATGGGCAATAAAAGGGTGAAGTACAGTCAATCCTCATTATTCATGCTTCAGTATTATAAATGCTCCTACTCTAAAATTTATTTGTAATACCAAAATCAATACCTGCAGCACCTTTCAATCATTTGTAGACACATGCAGAGTGGAAAAAGTTTTGAATTCCTGATCATTCGTGTTTGTGGCTGAGTTTGAACGAGGCCACAGTCTGATTCCTTGTTTTAAAACCTTCAGATTGTAGATTAGTATATCCTTTCTATTCTTATACAAGTGTCATATTTTCACATTTTTTTCTTTTGGTGGTAATTTCGTTGTTTAATGTGGCCCTTAACCATAGTGCCAAGTGCTGTCTAGTGATCCTAACCACAAGAAGATTTTGATGGGCCTTATGGAGAAAAATATGTGCTAGATAAGCTTCATTTAGGCATAACTTATAATGCTATCACCTGTAAGTTCAATGTTAATGAATTAATAATATATATTAAATAAAGCATCTGTAAACAGAAACACCTAAAACAACATTATGTGCTTGGTTAATAAAAATGTGACTAGAATCTTGTAGGAACCTAACCCTGTATGATCCCTAGCAGCAAATGGTTCAATATGTGCTAAGTCAGTGTTCAAAGTGACTATAGAATATAACTGCCATGAGTATGGAAAATGACTGTATTTTAAGAACATATCACATGAAGTCAAGTTTTTCAAGTCTTGCATTGCAGTTCTTTTTTAAAAAATCTTTTTTTAGTTGTAGATGGATACAATACTTTTATTTATTTATTTTTAGGTGGTGCTAAGGTTTGAACCCAGTGCCTCACGTGTGCTGGACAAGTGCTCTACCACTGAGCTACAGCCCCAGTCCTGCATTTTAGTTCTTAGGTTCATGTGATTTAAATGTGACTCCTAAGTGCATTTTTGAAGGACTTGGACCTTAACGGAAGCCATTCTTGGTTTGTGTGATTACATTATTTTGCTTATTTCATAGTCTCTGAACCACTTATGAAATAATACTCATGATATGTCCATAGCTACCACGTTTGGATTCCCTTCAGGAATAGTTCTATATTTTATTAGTGTTAAAGAACAAATTTATGTAAATCTTCAACTGAGTATTATGAGCGTACAGGATGTGGTGGCATGCACCTGTAGTCCTAGCTACCCTAGAAGCTGAGGCAAGAGGATGGCTTGTGCCCAGAGGCCTGAGACCAGCCTGGGCAACATGATGATACTTCATCTCAAAAAAATAGAGGGCAGGGGATGGGGGTGTTGCTCAGTGGTAGAGTGTGTATTTCATGTGTAATGTTGTGAATTCCATCTTTGGCTTAAAAGAGAGAGAGAGAAAAAAAAATTATGAGTGCATATCATTGTATGATCAACCTGGAACTCAACTTTATTTTGCATTAAAAAGAAAGGCAGTTTTTATGTTAATTATCATAAATATCAAGATTTCATAGAAAGTTTTTACTCATAATCCCCAAATTTGCTATCATTTCTGTTATAATAAGGAATAAGTATCATTCCTTGTAACTTATTAAAATTCAGATATTTTTAGGAGGGACAACACATTAAAATTTATCACTTTCATATCATTGCTTTATAGCCTCGTACACCATTATATGTTATAAATAAACAAAGGCAGCCTTGGTCATTTATATCTCAGTGTGAACGGTGCTAAGGTTTTGAACCCAGGGCCTCATGTGTGCTAGACAAGTGCTCTACCACTTTCTACCACTTGTATTTTCCTGACCTTAGATCTGGCAAAGCACAATGGTGGAGAAAAATGAGTAGATGAATATGGGGAAAAAGAGTTCAGAAATAGTGAGCTTATTTGTATAAATGGCTAGTCATGGGGCTGAATTGTGGTCCCCCACTAAAAGGATGTAATGAAATTCTAACCCCTTGTACCTCCAAATGTGAACCTTATTTGGAGATGATACCATATTTACTAAAGTAATCTAGTTAAAAAGAGGTCATTAGGATGAGCACTAATCTAATGTGACTGGCATCTTTTATAACAAGAGGATTTTTTTTTTTTTTTTTTTGAGACAAGTTTTCATTATGTTTCCCAGGTTGGTCTCAAAATCCTGGGCTTAAGTAATTCCTCCTGCCTCATACTCCCAAGTGCACACTACTGTACCTGACTTTCATAAGGGGAAATTCAAATACGATATGGACACACCCACAGGAAGAATAACAGGCGAAGATGAAGGCAGAGACTGGGATGATACAGTGGCAGTCCAGGCACACCGAAGATTGCCAGCCAGCTTCCAGAAGCTAGGGAAAAAGCATGGGAAGATTCCCCTTCACATTCCTCAGAGAAGACAGATCCCACTTTGAGTTCAGACTTCTAGGTTCCCATACTGTCAAACAATAAATTTGTGTCACTTAAGCCATCCAGTTTGTGGTACTTTGTTAGAGCAACAAGGTCCTTAGTTGTTAAAGAATAGTTCTATTCCTATTCAACAATACCAGAAAGGATTGGCCAAGAAATTAGACATGATGAACCAAAACCTGCCCCAGGTCAATCTTTTGTAGAGCACAGGTTTTTCAAAGCACAGGTCACTCCTGGGCCATCTAGACCAGAGGCAACTGTCCTGGACTCTTCCTTGTAATAAGTTTAACTTATATGACTTGGTAACATTATTTGACTTATTACATGCCTTTGTATCATGGAAAGATCAAGTTATTGCAGATGGAGCGAGAGAGAGTTTCTGGTGGGAACGCAGCAGGGGTCTTCAGAGAGCCAGCAGTGGGGAATGCATTCTAGTCTCGTGATGATTACCTTTTTTGTTGTTGCTGTTAAGGCAAATCCACTTGGTACTATTTGGGCTCAGTGTGGGCGTCATTCCTTATACACTCTCTTCCATTTCCCATGGTTCTTCCACTGAGGGGAGATTGCTAAAGAATGAAGATAAGAACTAAATAAAAGTAGCTTTAAAGAAGTGGCTTAAATGACTGTCTCCTTTGTTCTGTTTTCAATAACATGTTAATTAGTAATGTTATCTCTTCACTAAACATCATGGGATATAAGCCTTACAATACCTACTTTCTGTGATTATGATTATTATTTTATTCTTTGCCTAACAACTGGCCAGATACTTTCACTTCAGTATCTGATATGGGGTCCTTTCAGAAATCAGGTGTTCAGCTGAGGGCATTTAATACTAGGACCGAGTTACAAAGGTACTGGAAGGGTTAGAAAGTCAAACTGAGGAAGAAGGGGTCACTTCAGACAACAGCAATAGCAGCAAGCTTCTACCATCCATCTTTAGGGCTGAAAATATCTCTGGAGCAGGATTAACAGAATCCTCAGCCACAATTGCAGAGCAAATTAGCCTTGTAAAGAAGCTGCCAAAATCAAACTAATGTGTGGAGAGGAATGGGGTTGTGTGGATAGGTGAGGAACATACATGGCTTTCTCTCAATGGTTCAATGGTCCTACTTTACCATTTTATCTTTCATTGTCTTAATTCCTTTGGGGCACGGACAAATGAGCTTAGAAAATAGAGCTAGAAAGAATCAACTGTATGCTATATAGAAAGCATGAAAAAGGCAAAGCATGAATGGATCTGGGAGTACACAGGCAAATGACCAGGACGTTAAGTTAGTGTGATGTTGAGTGAAAGCAGGTCAGAGAAACCAAACCCAGTGGCTGGGCAAGGTCAGTGATATACAGTGGCCACTGCATGCAAAGTGAAGCTTTATAAGCAGCAGTGGAGTCAATCCATGGGACTAACATGTACATGTCATAAATTATGAGAAACTTAAAACAATCTCCTGGAGCTAAGAGGAAACGGAAAGCTATAAACTTTTCACGAAAATTAAGCTATATCAAAGAAACAATGTCAACAACACAGGGAAGTAACAAAGTCAGTAAACTTTTACATTACGTACATGTAAAAAATCATTCCACCTAACTAGCCTAAAATGTATGATATGGGAATCCAAAAAAGATCAAAAAACTTTTTTTCTTTTTTTGCCAATAACCTTGCCATTTTACCCTTCTTTTATGGGGGGATCTAAACTCCCATATCTGCTTGGAAATAGTAATTTGGAATGGCTGATACTAAATTCCTTACTTGTCATTGCTCTTTCTCATGAGAGGAAATTATAAAGAAAATTTACAGCTACTTGAATTTTCTGTTGATTGAAATTTCAATAAATAGGATGTTTCTGTCTGGTACTCAGAGGGCACTTACGTGCAAGGAAGTCAAAGATAATGGGGAATAAACAAAGAAGCAATCATTTAATCTGTCAACAGAACTGACGCATATATACAAAGAGTGATTAGCTGAAAAATCTGCCTTAAATTTTCTTCCCAATATTATTTTATCATTCACAATAGTGACTGCTTTGGTGCTTGAGGAGCCTCTTTTATTATTATTCCATGTAGCACCATAAGAATAAACTAGATACTTCAGAAGTGATCATAACACTATTTTAAAATAATCTCTCTGGATCCATACAAGCTTATTTGGATAACTGAATTGAAAATTATTCCTCATCTTTAATTAATTCATTTGAAAGTTTTAAAAATAATTTCTTTATTAATCAAGCAATTTTTGGTGAAATCCAAATTAGAACCTGTAGGAGATGCCTATTTCACTAATTACACAGGCATCTTCCAATAACAAATGTTTGGAAGAAATTAATACATTTGGCTTACTCTTTTATCCATCACAAAAATATGCATCTTAGAAAGTAATAATGGAAGCACGTAGAATTACAGAAACACAAATTTATATAATTATCACAAAAAACGAGGCCAAAGAATTATTCAGATATAATGGGGCTGTTTTAGTTGTAATTATTGAAGCAATTAATAAAATGCATTCACTTAAAAAGCGTTAGTGAGCGTTAAATACGTGCAGGAACTATTAAATATGTGCAGGAACTAGGGTAGGCATTAAGAACCATATAAAACATAGTTCCTGGCTTCAGGGAGTTATATAAATTACAGAGAAACCTAACTACAGAGTTAACTATTTTTAATGAGGGAGGGACATATTTTTTTTAGGAAATAGACAGGAAAGGGACAAGGTATGAGGTTGAAGGGGTAAGCAAGTAAAAGTTCATATAGATTGTCTAGATAAACCTGTCAGGATGTGGCCTCTATCCCCAAGGAAAGAAGAAATTTTAGCAGAGATGATCAAATGTATGCTTCTGGAAGCCTCTGATTTCTCTGTTACTAATGGATTGGGACAAAGACAGGAAACAGAAAGACCAGTGAGGGAACTGTATAGTCTTCCAGGTGAGATGGTGGCTGCCTGCAATTATGTATTAGCAGTGGAATGCATAAGATAGGTATATTTGAGAAAAGATAGAATTTATAGGACCTGGTGAGAGATATGATATAGATGATGTGAGAAAGGGAGGAATCTATCATGACACTAAGATCACTCAAGTTTCTGGTTTGGACGCTAGGTCGATAGTGGTGTTGTTCATTGAGACAGAAAACCCAGGTAGAGGAGCAGACTTAAAGGTTAAGCTCTTGCACTCAGCCTGGGACATGTTGATTTGAGATGTGTAGTAGATACTGTTGGTGACCCTCTTATATTCCCTCCATCTACCATTGAGTTTGCCTGCAGACAGTTCGTGTGTGAAGATGGCTTCCAAATCTCTCTGCCTGAGGTCAATCATAGAGCACTAGCTTGAGCTTGATTTTAGAACAGACATAGTCAGAACTAGAGTTTCAAACAGCTAATGCCCCAGGAGTGAACATAATCCTGAGGGACGGAAAGCAATAGATAAATACCCTAGCTTTAGTGTCCAAGGCATGTTCTACATGTGTTTCAGTCTCCAGTGAGCCTCAGTCCCCATTGCCAACAGCGACAGTCTGCTCATGAACACACTTTTTCTTGGTTTTCCTTATTTTTCTATCTCATTTCCCATTCTCTTAGAATGTTTCCTGATAAAGTCTTTGCACTCAAATTGCATTATCAGGCCAGACATGGTGTCTCACATCTGAAATTCCAGTAACTCCAGAGTCTGAGGCAGGAGGATCACATGTTCAAGACTAGCCTGGACAACTTGAGTGAGATCCTGTCTCAAAGTAAAAAAAAAAAATGGACTGAGGATGTAGTTCAGTGGCAGAGCGCCCCTGGGTTCAATCCCCAGTACTCTCAAGCAGTGTGTGGGGGGCGGGGGGAAGCAATATCAGAGTTTAAGACAAAAGTGTTTGTGAAACAACCAAGTAAAGAGGTAAAGGTCTCAAAGTAAATAAAGAGTTCTGAGACTCAAGAGCAAAACATTGGGAGTCATCGATATACGCTTTCTCCTTGAAGTGGTGACTGTAGATGATATTGCAAAAAAGTATGCAAAAGAAGAAGAGGGCCTATCATGATAAATACTGTCATTTAGAGGGCAGGCAGAGAGAGTGTTGACTAATGAAACTGAATACAAATATGGAAGTGGAGAAGATGCATCAGAGTGTGGGGTCACAAGATCAAGGGTAGATGCCAATATTCCAGGACAGAAGAGTAAAGAGTGTCAATGCTACATTCTCAGAGGTCTGTAAGTGAAGAACTGAGAAATGGTCATTGGATTTAGTCTACAAGGGAGTAATTGGTGACCTTTGGCAACACAATTTCAGTAGAAGATGAAGGCAAAGTCAAGTATGATGGATTAAATTATAAATGAGAAGTGAGAAAGTCTGAGCTGAGAATTTAAGACCTCTTCTCAAGAAATTAAGCCTTGGAGAAATAGAGAATGATAAAGTAGTATTTGCAAATGAATATGGAAAAGAGGAGGGTTGTTCCTGCTGCTTGTTTGTTCTTTTAAAATGGAAGCTAGTACAGTTTAGATATGAGATGTCCCCCAAAGTTCTTATGGTGATGCAGGAAGCAAAATGATTGGATTGAGAGGGCTGTAACCTAGTAAGTACATCCTAGTTTGAATGGACTAACTGGGTGGTAACAGTAGGCAGTTGGGTTGTGGTTGGGGGCAGTGGGTCAGAAGAGGCAAGCCCTAGAAGGGTGCATTTTCCCTGTGGGGCCTGACCCCTTCCAGTCTCTTTCTCTTGACTTCCTGGCTGCCAGGAGGTGAGCAGCTTTCCCCTGCCACACCCTACTGCCATGATGTCCTGTTTCACTACCAGCCCAAGATGGAGTCTGCTGGCCATGTCCTAAACCTCTAAAACCATGAGCCCCAAAAGAATGTTCCCTCCTCTAAATGCTTCTTGGTAGGTATTTTGGTCACAGCTACACAAAGTTGACTAATACAGGGGTTTTGGGCCTTTTAAGTTCTGATAATTCTGATGATCTTGATTTTGAGTTCCTCTCCATAAATACTGAATAGTTTCAGCACTCCCAACTCTTCATCAAATGTAAACTGAGAATCTCCTGTGTGTCCAGTATTGTTGTTGCTGTGACTGTGTGGTGAGTGACAGTCTAACAGGAGAGATAAACATCAAACTAATAATTGCATGGATAACATGGTAATTAGGACTATGAAAAGCTATCTAAATAGATACAAGAACATACTTTGAGGAGATGTAACATAACTAGGGATATCGGGAAAAAAGCTTTCATAAAAGGTGAACTTTGAACTATCAAGGATAATTAAAAAGTAGGTGAACAAAAGTAGACCGATATTTGGTGGTAGGCATGGGGGGTTGGGTCAGTATATAAAACCTGCACTTTCAGAATAAAGAAAATAGACAGAAAGCCACTAAACATGGAGTTCAGTAAATAAAGAAAAGAAGGTCAAGACACAGAGCTGAAGAACTGGCTGTGCGAAGATCCAACTTAATTCCTACTCCACCCATGAAACTTTCCTAACACCCCTTAATGAGAATTGACTGTTCCCTTCCCTGAATGCTCAGTTCTCTTAGGGAGGAAAAATTTCTCAGTAACTGAAAATATGATATGGGCTATGGATACAGATAGTCAATGCATGTTTCAAATTCCAGTTTTGTCAATTAACTAGCTATAGTGTTTTCAGCAACTTAACTGAATCTGTTTCCTCTCTATTTGACTAATCTCAGAACATAGTGCACATGCTCTCCAACTGAAATACTCATGCTTCCTCTTTTATAAATGAGAAATAGTCACTACTTCATGGGGTTGCGAGAAATATTAGACAATGTATAATGTAATTTGCCATAATTTCCATGTAAAGTCCATCACCAGGCAGCATCTGGACTCTACTGGGCAGAAAGCTCTTTGACCTTTGTCTACTAAGCACTTGCTAATTACATTTATAATTATAAGTATTTTCATATTTGTATTATCTTTATTGACATAAGTTCTCAGTTGTTGGGTATTAGTTTCTTATTGGTGCTGTAACAAATTAGCACAAACAGTCACTTATAACAACATAAGTTTATTATCCTACAGTACTGAGGATCACAAGTCTGAGTTGCGTCTCACTAAAGTAAAATCAAGGTGTTAGTACGACCCTTCTGGAGGCTGGGGAGAAACTGGTTCCTTGCCATTTTCTTTTCCAAGTTCTATATTCCTTGACTCGTGGTCCTTTCCTCCATCTTCAGATTCAGCAGTGTAATATTTTCAAATCTCTTCCTCCTTCTCTAATTTAAAGAATTCTTGTGATAATATTTGACCCATTCAGATAATCCAGAATAATGTCTTTTTCTTCAAGTTAGCTCATGAGAAATCTTAATTCCATCTGCAACCTTAATTTCCCCTTGCTATCTAACATAACATATACCAAGATACTGGGGACTTATGGATGCTTTTTTCTATTCATAGTTTCATTTTTTTTTCTTTTAATTGGCACTGGGGATTGAACGCAGAACCTTGTACATGCTAGGTAAGTGCTTACTACTGAGCTCTACCCTCAGCCCTTATATCTCCATTTTAAATACTGTGTTATCATTGTGTTGTACCAAACTCTTCTAGAACTAACATTTCCAACTTTCATGATGTTCTTGTACATAATGCATTGTTGCACAACAAAATATGTCTGGTCTGAAAGCAGCAGTGATGGTTTTAATTTTTTTCTTCATAATTTATATAAGAAACACAAAACTCAAACTTTCAAGTCAAATAGTAAATATATTATGTGGCAAAAAAGTAAATATTCATAGGACTTTCCCCCTTGTCTTCCTAAAAATGACAAGAGAGCAGCTCAAAGATTATGAAGAAGCACTAAATATTAAACACCAATGGAAACCATGGCTGTGTATAGGCTCCCAGAGCGTACAGTAGATCTTCACTAATGAATGATTCTTCTTCAGACAAGGGCTGGCTCCTGAAGTTCTTTATTGGCACTATACCTATAAAGCTTTAATGAACCCTGTTCCACTCTGATCTGGGAGGGATTGCAGAGGTAAGGAAGGGAGCACAAAGGTAGGCACCCTCACTATGCACGAGGACTCTGAAGCACAAGAAGGTACCTTCAACAGCCTGCCCAAGCATTCCCTACGGCAAGGTGGCCACCTCACACGGGGGCCCAGCCCTAAACACACTTCTAAAGGTACCAGTTTTAAAGTAAAGAAGTCAGTCATTAACATCTCTATGATGATTCATTTACTAGAATGATTGGCAGGTCAGCGAAGGACTGAAGGGAACGGGATTTTAACCTGGCAGAAAAACAGAATGAGTTTATCAGAGTTATGTTTCAGGTCGCCCAAGGCAGAGTAGAGGAACTGAAAACCAAAGGGGACTTAAACCATCTTCATGGACTCTTGCACCTCCTTATGTTCCTATACAAGAAAATAACATTAATGCCCTGTCAGATGAAAATAGTTGCCATCTCCTGAATGCATGTTAAGCATCACACCTAATATAAGCTACCTTATATACATTATTGGATTTAATCTTATCACCAGTTCAATGAATTCCTTTTAATGTATGCAACTTACATGGACTTAGTTACTTACCTAAAGTCACCCAGCTGATGTATTTTTAGAACTGGGATTCAAATTCAAGACTTCTGGCTCTACAGCTCTTGCTTCCAACAAGCAAGTACCTTGTATGACCTTTTCCTCAGAATGGATGGATGATTCAAACCATCAGTCCATAGTTCCCTATGACAAATGCCTTTTTCTAGGGTTATTGGGAATAAAGTCTAGGACAAATGCATAAAATAAAATGAGCAGGTTTTGTAAAAATACCAGCAGGGAAAATAAATGAATGATAGGTAGGTGTTTTGCTCCATTCTGCATCTCCAGTAAGACAGTTAACTTATGACTGCTTAAGTATGGGGTAGTAGGGATGTATAATATTTCAAGTCAACAATTACTTATTTAGTGTCATCACCAGGAACAAAGGTGACCTCTGGTATTTTACAACTTGTCCTCAGAAAGCCTGTTGGACCTGACTTTCCTCTCTACCCTTGAGAGACATGAAGTTGCTAAGCCACATGGGGAGGAATGTGAACTGGAATTGCTTCCCAGATCTCCTGAGACCCGGGGATCCCTGGCTCTTGACTTGCATTGAGATATCCTCATTCAGCACTCAGGGCATGGACAATGAACTGTAACAGAATGTGACTGGGTGTGTCATGACAATCTACAGTCTATAGTTGGCTTGACCTTTTACACAAAAGGGTCCTTACTGTATTTAGCACTGTATTACTGTACAGATGAGCTGGAATTACTTCCTCATTCTTTCTGAGAGATGTATGGGAAGGGTTGTTATTATGTTAACAGAGAATAGGACAATATGGCCAAGGCAGCAAAACCTTGTTGATGCTTATTGTGGAAGAAAAACCTAAATGCCAAAATTGTGGACTCCTTTTTGTCTTATTTTTATTTATTTATTTTTTGTTGTTGTTTGGTGTTTTTTTTCTGGTACTAGAAATTGAACCCAGGACTTCTTAGCCACTGAGCCACATCCCCAACCCTTTTTATTTTTTATTTTGAGACAGAGTCTCACTGAGTTGCTTAAGGACTGGCTTTAAATTTGAGATCCTCTGCCTCAACCTCTCAAGCTGCTGGGATTACAGGCAATGTGCCACTGTGCCCAGCTATTTTTAATTTTTAAAATTATTTTATTTAAAAATTATTATATAGTAGATAAATTTACTTTTTGCTTCAGTACTGGGGATTGAATCCAGGGATGCTTCACCACTGAGTACATCCTCAGCAATCCCCTCCATGCCCCACCTCCAACCACACACACACACTTTTTAAAATTTTGAGGCAGTCTCACTAAATTGCCCAGACTGGTCTCAAATTTGTGATCGTCCTGCCTCAGTCTCCCTAAGCAGCTGGAATTACAGATGTGCACCACTGCACCTGGCTAGATTTGATTTTCTTGATGCACAGTTCTATTAATTTTGATACATGAATGGATTCATGTAACTACCACTGTGAAAAGGATACAGAACAATTCTATCACCTTTCAAAATCTTCCTCTTGTTATCCGTTTCTAATTGCCCACTCCGGGTCCCTGAAAACCACTGTCTTTTCTTCCTCACTGTAGTTTTTTCCTTGAGAATGTTATAAATGGAATCTTAAAGTATGTAGTCTTTGGAAACTAGCATCTTTCAATTAGCATAATGCTTTTGTGACTCCTCCAAGGTATTGTGTACCTCACCACTTTCTTTTTTCTTTTTCCTTTTTTAAAATTATTTTTCCTTTTAGTGCTGAGGCTTGAACTCAGAGCCTAAGACATGCCAAGCACACACTCTACCACAGAATTACACCCACAGCCTCAACACTTACTTATTTTTCTTGCTAAGCAGTATTCCATGCTATGATTATATCATCATTCTCGATTTCTTGGAAATTAATTAATTTTTTAAATTGAAATATAATTAACATGTGCTATGATTTCCTCTCTGAAACTCATGTTGAAATTGAATCCCCATTATGAGATATTAAGAGGTGGGACCAGGTGAGATCTGTTAGAGGAGATTAGGGCTTTGCCCTCACAAAGAGATTAATCCATTCATGGAACTGATGTATTACTGTGTTAATGGATTATATTGAAAGTGGATCTGCTGTAAAATCCAGTTTGGCTAGGGTATTACTGGTTTTTTGCATCAGTGTGACCAAAATATCCAACAAGAACTACTTAGAGGAAGCAAGTTTATTTTGGGCTCACAGTCTCAGATGTTTAGTCCATAGTTGGCTGCATCCATTGACCTGAGCCAAACATGAGATCATCATGGTGGAAGGGTATAGTGGAGGAGTACTGTTCTGCTCATGGTGGCCAGAAAGCAAAGAGAAAGAAGGGGAAGGGGACATGGGAAAATGAACCTTTCCAAGGCATGATCCCAGTGACCCACCTCCTCCAGTCACACCCCACCTGCCTACAGTTACCACCCAGATAATTAGAACTAGGATTAATCCATTAGGTTATAGTCCTTATAATCTAATTATTTTGCCTCTGAGAAGTCCTGCATTAACACAGGAGCTTTTGGGTGAAAGCCTCCTTCCAAACCAATAACAGCTAGGTCTCTCACATTCTTCCTTGTCTCTGGTCATGTGATGCCCTGCACTGCCTCGGACTCTCCAAGAAGACTACCACCAGATGTAGTCCCTCCATCTTGAACCAGAACTGTTAACCAAAATAAATCTCTTTTCTTTATAACTCATCCAATCTTGGGTATAATGTTTATTAGCAACAAAAAAATGGATTAAGACAACGTATCATAAAATTAGTCACTTTACCTTTGTTTTGCAAAAAGAAGAAATGGATCAAACAGTAATTCTCATTCCATAAAAAGTTAACGATTGATCTAGAAACAGATTTTTAAGCACACCATGTTTATCTGACTTTCTCCAGCTTCCAGTCCCGTTGTTCTTCTGCCTTTGGAGAGGAAGAAGAAGAAGAAAAAAAATATTATTTCTATATTTGGAGAATTGTTCAGTACAAGTTCTTTCTCCATCTGCTTGTACTCATGTTATTAACAAATGCTCACTCCTCTCTATTGATTTCATATGGGTTCTCCAACAGTCTACACTGTCTTCATTCTTTCAGTTTTTTCAATAGGTCATATCTGTATATTACATGAAATATGAAAAACACAAAACTGTAGACCAAGGTAACTGAGTCTCCTTCACCTCATCCCATCTCCCAACATCTCAGTCCCTTCTCTGAAGGGACAACAGTCTTCTCAACAATTTTTATCATTGACTAGAGCTATTCTATGCATTTACAAATAAATATGCTTATCAGTGCATGTGTGTGTGTGTGTGTGTGTGTGCGTGTGTGCGTGTGTGTGTGCGTGTGTGCGTGTGTGTGTGTGTCTGTGTGCGCTTTGGTCAGTTTTTCATTACTGTGGCAAAATACCTGAGGAAAAAAACAACTCAAAAGAGGAAGGGTTTATTTTGACACATCATTTCAGAACTTTTAGTCCAAGTTTAGCTGACTCCAATGCTGACTCCTGTAAGGCAGAAACATCATGACGAAGGGCATGATAGAGAAAAGCTGTTTGCCTCTTAGAAGCCAGGAAGCAGAGATAGAGAAAAAAAATAATAAACAGGCCAGGGACATGATATAATCCCCAAGGACATGCCCCTGCCCAAGACACTCTCTTCAATTAAGTTCTACATCCTAAAATTTCCTCCAACTTCCAATAGTCCATTCAGCTATGAATCTAACAATGGATTAATTCATTGATGAGCTTAGAATGCTCATAATCCAATCACTTCACCAAAACCCTATCTCTGAACATTGCTGCACTGGGCACCAAGCATTCAACATATGATTCATTGGGGAACATTTCAGATATAAACCATAACAGTATCTAAACATACAGAAATATGCAAATATGTATATATTGGCATCAGATCTGTTATTTTGCTGCTGCCATTATTCTCCTCCCTCACACCATTTTACAACCTAGATTGCTAGCCCAAGAACTTCCTAGTCAAGTCATTGGTCCAGATTGTTAGCCCGCGAACCTCCTCGCCAGCCATTGGTCCGTTGTTATTAGCCCGAGAAATTCCACTACTTAAGAATAGCTCCCCCACCATTTTCTCTCTTTCTCTCTCTCTCACTCACTGTCTCTCTCTCTCACTCTCGCTCTTGCTCTCTCTATTTCTCTCTCACTCATTCTCACTCTGTTTCTCTCCTCTCTCTCTCTCTCTCTCTCTCTCTCTCTTCTCTCTCCTCTCTCTGTCATTTTGTCTCTCTCTCTCTCTCTCACCCTGTGGGCAGACACTCACCTGTCCGCTTAATAAATCTCTTGCGTGAGTTCCTGCATCCAGAGTGGTTTTTTCTGGGTGCTTTCAATATGTATATGTACATATAAATATAATAGGTGTGTATAAAATAAAGCATACACAAGCATATAAACTTATGTTTTCCCCATATGAGGGCTATTCTACCTAATATTCTGCACTTTACTTTTTTCTCTAATTTTTTCCTTTATTTAGAATGTTGCAGAAAAGAATATTTAGTTACTGTGTCCATTTTATTCTCTTATATGAGTACATCATATTTTACTTCAAGCCTTTCAATAGTAATGGTCATGAATAGTGTTTCAAAACTCTGTCCTTATAGTCAGTGTGCAGCAAGCACACAATTTCTTAGAGTCATTTAACACATATGTAAACATCTCTATAGGATAATTGCTTAGAAGTGAATTTTTTTTATATAGAGGTCAAACCAACTGCAAAAAAAAAAACGAAAACTTAAAAAGAATATGCAAAATTCATTTTAAAAATATAGGTAGCAAGAATACCTATGATTTTTTTAAAAACTACTTGCCATTTATTGAACCCTTACTACATGCCAGATGTTGAATTAAATATTGTTAATAATAGCTAACATTTATTGGGTGCCAAATTTGTATCAGGCAAAGAACTAAGTAACTTATATTCATTATCTCATGTAATCCTCATAATAATCCCTTAAATTCTCCATATTATGACTGAGTAAATTGTGATACAGATGGATCTTCATATCTATGGATTCTGCATCCATGGATTCAACCAACAGTGGATGAGAAACATTTGAAAAAACTGAGTCTGTACTGAACATATACAGACGTTCGCTTGTCATCATTCTCTAAACAATACAGCGTATTTATATAGCATTTACATTGTAAGTAACCTGCATAGAGAAACGGGAAGGTTAACACATCATAGAATTGGTCTTTTTTCTCTTTTCTTCTTTTCCCTGTTTTTCTTTTCAATTTACAAAAGTTAGACATTCTCAGTACAACAAATTAAAATAATTCAGAAAAGAATAAAGTAAAAGCGGAGTGCCCCAGCCTCCTCCAGTGCCCCACACCAGAGAAAATCTCTATTAACAACTGGGTGTGCTTATTTACAGACCATTTGCTCTTGGGACCAAGATTTGAATCCAACCCCTTCTGAATACAAAACGTTTCTTGAGTAATAAATTGACCTTAATTGAGTAATGAATACTAAATGTCACCCTCCATGTGCCAACAGCCAAAGTTATATAATTATACAGATTTTATAGAGACAGCTCTTAAAATGTTTACCAACCAGAGTGTTAACTAACAAGTTGGAAGAGCTAAACCTTATGAAGTAGAGTCTTCTGTTACAAAGGGCCTTTTTCTTCACAGCATAAAAACATACAAATGTTAATTAATTTAAAAATAAAGACAGATGCCAACAACTGACACCCACAAGTATCTTTTTGTGAACTTCCTATTTCGCCAATTGCTGACTATAAAAAATGGAAATACTAAGGAATGTAACTAAGGACAAGTCCACTGACACCAAGAGCAGTCCTGTTGAGCAGGAGCTGATCTAGTTGAAGACTTACTATAGATGGATATTGGAACCAAGAGTTCCTAATAAAATTCTTGTGTATTTTCATAACCTAGTAGTATTAGATTACCTGTATGGTATTGATTGGATGGTAAGCCAAGGAGGTCATACTCATGGCCATGTTGAATATGTCCCATCCTACCCAAGATCTAGAAGAACTGTAAAGTCTCAATGGTAATGATACTGGGACATGAACACCATTTCCTCAGATCATTTTTAAAAACTCATTAAAATAATTATAGTTGCATTTGGGGGAATGACTATCCATGAGTGGAAAAAATGAGGTAGAGAGGAGGACCCAGCAATTAAGATTTCATCTGCCCCTTTTCCACTTCCATGTGGCAACAGATTCCACTGGGACCCAGACATTAGCCCTGTTCCCTAATATCGTGTTATTCAGTTTTCCATAATTAATCCTCTTTTCTTGTATTGCTCTTATTTCCTCGTGGCATCAAAGTAATTGAACCTTGTGAAATAAGCTGCCTGACTTTGTTCCTCTCTCTCTTTATCTTTACTTTTTAAATCTGAAAACTTTGAATTATTATTTCTTTAATGATTTGTTACTATACACTGTAAAATTGTCTATACTTTCTGTCTTTGTAAATAGAAAGAGGAGTTGGGAGATTCTTCACCAACCTTCATTTCTTTATTGAGTATTGTTCTACTGGGTTTTTATTTCTTGACAAACTGGTAATTTTTGTTTTTCTAGAAAATAATATAGTTCCTTTAAATTTCCAAATGTATTGGCAAACAAAATCTTCATAGTATTCATTTATAATATTAAAAATCTCTACAGTATCTCTGGCTATGCCAACTTCTTCATTCGTCTGTTTCATATTTTTGTTCTCTGTGAATTTCCTCTCCATTGACTATCTACCCCCAACCCCCACACACACCTTTGCAGTGCTGGGGACAGAATGCAGGGCCTTGCGCGTGCTAGACAAGCACTCTACCCCTGAGGTACACCCACAGCCCTCACATATTTTAAGGAGGTTGTCAATTTTATTATGTTTTCAAAGTACCAGCTTTTGGTATTGATTTTTGTTCTTGTATGTCTCTATTGTTATTTTTAACTTTTTCTTCTTTGGGGAATTTATTCTTTCTTTAACTTCTTGAGTTAAATATTGAAGGTCCAATTGGCTTACCTTTAATATTTCATTTTTATGGAGATGAATTTAAAGCTGTACCTTTCTAAATGTCTCTTTAGTGGAGGACTGACGATTGAAACAGATTTCTTGGGTTTAAATCCCAAATCTATCACTTATTCCATGACATTGGACAAATTACTTCATTGCTCTGTGCTTCATATTCCCCTTGTTATTGTTCAAATAAGTTACTCTTTATTTGTAATAATGTTTTAATGCCTGATCCATCATTATCTGATAGAAATGTGTTAATTCTCCCAGTTTGTGGACTACCATTTGTCATTTTTATTTTGTTTTCTGAGAGCACACAAATACAATTTGATATATCCTCCCGACAGATGATAAGACCTAAATAGTCCTTATCATAGTATTGTATCCTTCTTTCTTCTTTTTTTTTAAGAGCATGTTTCTTGTGCTCAAGTGACCTTCCAGCTTCAGCCTCCTGAGTAGATATAACTATAGGTATGTATCAGTTCACCTGGCCCTTTTTATTCTTAATAATGCTTTTGGCCTTAAATTATATTTTCCCAATCATTAATATTCTCATGCCAGATTTCTTTTGTTTAGACGAGAAGACATCAGTTTATATTTTTTATATTTTTATTTTCAAAAATACCCAGTTAGTGAACGGCAAAGACAGTTTTATTCATTGACCCCCTGACCCCCAGTCCATCATCCTTTTTTTTTTTTTTTGACATTTTTTTTTTTTATTGTAAACAAATGGGATACATGTTGTTTCTTGTTTGTACATGGCGTAAAGGCATACCATTTGTGTAATCATAAATTACATAGAGTAATGTTGTTTGATTCATTCTGTTATTTTTTCCCTTCCCCCCACCCCTCCCACCCCTCTTACCCTCTATACAGTACTTCCTTCCTCCATACTTGCCCCCCCTCCCTAACCCTAACTCTAACCCTAACACTAACCCTTCTCTCCCCCCCATTATGTGTCATCCTCCACTTATTAGCGATATCATTCGTCCTTTGGCTTTTTGAGATTTCCTATCACAATATATCCTAGGGTTCAAATTTTTCCATGATTCAATTCAAGTCACTCTTCAATATCACTTCACTGTGAGGCCTCTTCAGACAACCAACATACAGTGATTGGTTTCTTTTCTGAAAGAATGCTCAATGTTGAAAATGCTTATTTGGTCCTTAATGTATGCTCCCCTGGTTTGGGCTTGTATGTATCCTGCAAGTTCCTTGATATATACATATATATGTATGTATCACTTCTGGCTATTCCAGAATGACTTTACTAAAAAGCAATCTGGTTGGGAAGGGAGAGCTAGGAACCTTGTCTTGAATTTGCATACAGTCACACTATTTTATATGCAATGAGTGGGGATGGCTATTAACAACATTTGGGAAAAAGTTAGCTGAAGTCCCTGTATGCCCCCTTTTCAGTTGACACTGACCTGAACTGGTTTGTCTATGATGTCATGGTTTTCCAACAAATTTAGCTACTCTTCAAAATCATGTTGGGAGTAATATTTTTGAAAAAGTACATATTTTCAAATCCCCATCGAGAGCCCCTGAGTCAGAATCTTTTGAATGAAATCTGTGAATCTAGTATTTAAGAACCTCTGCCAGGAAGGTCCCAGTTTGAGGCATCTGAGCACCTAGTCAGCTGGTGATAAATGCTTGAAAATACTATAGGGTAGATACCAAGTCTGCAAACATGGGTGTCCTTCAATTCATATTATATTACGAAGAAGTGATATCTCTGATTCTTAGCTTCCATTATTAAAAACTAGTTTAGTGTAAATATGCTATATTTTAATCAATTTATAAGCCCTTTATATTCTGTTATTCACCATGAAGCTCCAAGTGTGTGCATATGATTCATTTGTTATTTACTAGAAATTCTCTGTGTGGAAACTTGAATCAGGGTCAATTTATCCATTAGCTTCAATAGGAACAATGCATAGGGTTTAGGTATTTTAAGGGGCTCAGCAAAATGTTTTAGTTTTCCTTTAGAATCAGAAAAGGGAAAAAAGGACTATAATCCCTCCTGAATTATATTAGTCTTTATACCAACACAGTAACAACTATGTGTGTCTGTGGTATATAAGCATTTTCTTTTAAAGTGGAAAAGGGGACCCATGAAGGCAAAGGTGATACCTTGGGCCTCCAAAAAGCGTGGGTTGGGGGAATGTGGTTTTCACTGTAATCATTCCCATTTAACATAACTGAGGTGAATATTTAACAAAGTTAAATAATAAAACTTGCCCAAAGTTCATTCATTTAGGTTATGGCAGAAGTTATTTTGGACAGAGGTGTTTGGGACACCACCACAACCAAACTATGTACTATACAACATAATACAGCAGGAAACTCATAGTTAAGAAAACAAGTTTATTATAATTAGTAAATTAGAAAATACTTCAAGAAAAGAATATAATTAAATGTCTACTTTTAAGGGTGAATCTTGCTTATAAGGCACTCAAGAGTTTTATAATTTGGAGAACCTTCTCTAAGAAAAGAAAATGCAAGATTATAAATAAAAGTTACTTCCTCAGTTTTCAAGGGAGTTGCAGAAGAAAAGGACCCTCAAGTGTGAGTCTCATTAGCTTCATGGTAAATTCATCTCTCCTCAATTTCTTGAGCCTAAAGAAAGCCAGGGAGGGAATCAGTGTAAAGCAGGGATGTCAGCCAGGATTTAAGGAGGAAAAGGGACTTTGAAGTATGGCTCTGGCATGAGTACCCTGAGGGCAAAGTCTGATGGTGGGAGTGGCTACTGTGAGTATAATCTTTTCAGGGGAAAGCAAGAAACTCCACCTGCCTGAACCCTACAGTGGTGTTTGTCAGAGGCTGGGTCAGGGACACAGGGAAAGTAGAAAGTGGTGCCTGTTTTAAATACCAGGATGGAAAGGCCAAGGGGATCTTTATGGCTGCTGGGTCTTAAGTCGTTACATAATGAAGGGTAGCACCAGGCTGAGAAATCTGGTGGCAATGGACAGGACTCTGAGGAAGGCCAGGAAGAAGCAAAGGGATCTAATTAAAGGACTAATGTGGTTGTGTTTTAATGAGCGCCTGATAAATTATGGTTGGGTGGGAGGAAAGAAGAGTTTTTGTTTGTTTTGTTAAAGAGACCAAGGAAGAGTAAGCATTTAAAAAGGCTGAATCAAGTAAAAGTAGAGAAGAGAGTAAAACATTTTTACATTGTGAACCTGAATAATAGACAGGACAGTGTGGGATTGCCAGAAATTGAGAGGTGGGTTAGGTTTGGTTCTAGAGCAGTTAATGCAACAACATACTCGTGACAGGGAGGCATCCTGAACAAACTTGGCTGCTGGCATTAACCTGGGATGTGTTTTCTGCATTCCAGTGCCCCATCTGAGCCACACATTCTTTCTCAGTTATGTTAACAGTATTAAGAACATTGCAGTCAGGTCTCCCTGTTCTTGCTGACTAGAAACATTTTGTCTTTAATGTGGGATTTGTGAAACACCATCATGGGATCAGTTATAATTTAACTCTCAGGGTTGCTGCCCTCCTGCTGCTTCTTCTGATGAGTGGCCAAAGAACCAGTCACATCAGAAATTGAAGGAAGAGAATGGATTTGGGAAGGTGTAACAAAGCTAAGAAAAAAAAGAAGAGGGAGAGAAATAAAAGAAAGGGATACAGAATTAGAAGGAGGAAGAAGTCAGAAAATCATTAAAGAAAATATGTACTGCATGGCTAGGATGGGTCGGGTTCTGTTCTTAGAACAAAAGGTGTTAGTAGGAAAGAGATGGAGTCACTGCCAGGAGGTGGCTAAATTTCTGGGGTGGATGTTTGGGAAAGTGGTAGCATCAGGTACAAGATTAAGGACAACAGATCCTAAAGACTGGGGAGAGGGATGATACATTCACCAGTCTGAAAATGTATAGCAGAGATGTCCAAATCACAATTGTAAACATGGGAAGGGAGGTCAAGAGGAAAGTCAGGGAAGGAGAGAGAGGTTTTAGAGTTAATCTACCAGCATATAAAAAAGAAAGAAAAGAAAAGCTTCCCTCAACTCTGCCACTTCTTGAAAATAGTCTCCCAGTGGTCTTTTCTCACTTCCATCCTCTTACATCCCCTGGCAGCATGTGTTAAAATGACTCAATTCTCTTTACTAAAAGATGTATCTAAATCATTGTTCAATATATGTTTTTATTATTACTAATTAAGATATGGTTAAAGGAGAGAAGGCTTGGGTCTGGGGTGAGATATCAAGCTTTCCTATTAAGACTCCGTTATGTGTGAGTTGTTTTATGTTATCTTCCAGTACAATAAATTTCACTGTTATATTTAAGGTATACAATCTGATGTTATAGGATACATATAGAGAATAAAAAGGTTACCATAGTAAAGCAAATAAACATATCCATTATCTTAGCTACGCTTTTTGCTTGTTTTTGTGGTAAGAGCAGCTCAATCTGTTCATTTACCATGAATTCCATATACCGTATGATTTTATTACCTCTAGTCCTCAGTTGTTCCTTAGATCTCCAAATTAGATTTTTAGACTTGTTCATCCTATATATACACAACTTTGTATCCCCTGATCTACTACCCCCACCTGAGCTATTGGAGTAGGAAAATAGATCATAGTTTCAGACAAAGAGAAAGGAGATATTTCAGAGGGAGATGGAAGAGTTGACTAGGAATAGCTGACTATATGTACCATCCTGTTTATTTTGACTTTGTGGCATTACAGTGTGTCATTGTCTGGGTTGGCTGTGGGTATGGAAGCCAGCCATCCCTAAAAGGCGGCAGGTGAGCAGTCTGGAAAACAAGACTGCAATTACCAAGCAACAGTAACTTATGGAACAACAGCAACTTACCTGGGCTGCGATTTATCATATGATTAGTAAACAGATTACCACAGCAGCTGGTTATTTAGAAGCCTGTATTAAGTTTTTGATGCAACAGGGGGAAGTGATTAATTTGACAAAGATTCATGAGCACATATGTTTCCAGCTTCGAGCTACCATGTGGAAAGAAAAACTGAAATTGTGAATTGCATAGTGTTCATTGCCTTGGTAGATTTTAGTGTGAGATTATGCATGACTACGCCTCTCCCTCAAGTTTGCACAGGCTTAGGAATTTTCTCATTAAGGTTGTTATACAATCTGCATCTTAGCAAGGGCATGCAAATGCTTGAGAAGAATATTCCCAGGCATATTAATCTTGACTTATAATTGGGTATTCCTCTTCCTGGGTTAATGCCAAATTACTTTCCCTTTCCTTCTCTGTGTTTCTTAGGAGGAAGGTATTTTAAGCCTATTGCAATTAGAGCTGTCATTGACCAGTTTTAGATCTATCACAAATAAATTATGAGTTTTCAATTATGAAGCCATTAACACCCTTCACATAAGTAGAAAATGAAAAGCAAATTCTGTGTAAAAATAGAAGATCTCATAGAAGATCTCATGTACACTTCTATTTTCTGGCCTTTGAGAAACTCCACTAAATCTTCCAGCAAAGAAATATTTTAAAGTTTTTTTTTTTTTTTTTCAGTACTGGGGATCAAACTCGGGGCCTTGTGCTTTCAAGGCAAACACTCTACCAGCTGAGCTATCTCCCCAGCCCTTAAAGTTTAAACTCAATAAATACAGAGCTATCTAGAAGAGAAGAGACAATTTTGGAAACTGGAAGACCAATGATTACACAGTGATAGAGAGAGTAGATCTGAAAAAAACAATAGGAATCCGCTCAGGTAGCAGAAAAAATTAAGAATTCATCTGACTTATAGGATATTTGAAGAATAGGAAACTAATTTCACCATATCCCTGTGAAAGTTAGGTAAAATGAAAATCAGCTAAATCAGGAACGTTGGTAGCATGTCTACTTTTGGAAGGGATTGACTCCCTAGATCCCCCCATTGCCCCATATCCATGCTGAAAGTGTTCTTTCCTTAATTGGCAGAAGAGTGATGGTTTATCTTCAGAATGGCATAAGATAGATGCAATGGAAGAAACCAAGGCAACTAAGAGTGCAGAAACTTTACCACAAATAGGGGATGGAATGAATTCACACATATTAGCTTCGGAGAACCACTTACCACATCTGTCTTTTCCTGTTGTAGCTCCGGACATGAAAAGACAGACCTTCAACCAACCCCTAGGCAGGACAGTGGCAGTTATCTTTGGGAAATGTGGCTTGTGCATAATAAAAGACCTGACATTGGAATGATATGATACTGGAGGTTACTGCATTGAACAGCCCACGCTGATGCTCTCACAGTGAAGTGTACAGTAGAACATCCTGACTAACATATCCTCAAGAATTTTCAGACTGTTTGGAGTAAAGCACTATTACGTGTTATCAGATATAAAGCCTACAAAATATCAAAAAGTCTCTACCTCTAAGATAGAAAATAAAATATAATGTAATAGTAAGGATATAAAGATAAAATAAATACCAAAAACCTCACAAAGAGAAACCATTACAACCATGAAACAAGAACAGTATTCTATCCACAGATAAACAAAAAAGAAATGGTGCACTTTGAAAACATCAAGGTTTTGGAAATGAAATACTTAATGGAATAAAAAATTTCAGTGGAAATCTGAGCATAAAGTTGAGGAATTTTCCCAACAAGAAGGGAATGTAATATGTATATGATAAAAAATTAAGACAAGTAATTGGTCAATTTTAACATTAGAAATATAGCCAGAAAACATAGAGAAAATGGAGAGGAGGAGAGAGTAAATGGTTTGAATTTCTAGACTGAAAACTTTACCAAGTGAAAACATTCTCTGGTTAATGCACAACATTGTGAAATTTCAAACATTAAGGCAAAGAGAAGATTCTGCAAGATTATAAGAAAGAAAAAAATAATATCCAGGTCATATACACAGAATCAGCAATTAGGAAGAATAAAAATGTTCTGAAAATTTAGAAAAAATTATAACCTAGAGTCATGATAAAAATTGTAGACATCAAAACTGGATTTAAGCAAATTTAATTGATTAATAGCAATGCACTTCATTGAACATGGTTTTGCAAGCTGACTAATCAGTGTTAAGCCCTTGTTTCTGAAAGTCAACCAGCTCTCATCTGAGGATGTTTTAAAAATCAGAATGTACAATAGTGATTACTAGAGGCTAGGGAAGGTGAGCACCCAAATAGTTAGATGGTAGTAATATGCTCTGTTCTTTAAAGGTGGCTATAGTTAATAATAACCTACCATATGTTTTATGAATAACTAGACAAAGGGAGCTGAAGGCTTCAAACAGAAAGTAATAATAAGGAGATGGAAATGTAATTACCCTGATTTGATCAGTACAAGTTTATATATATGTATTAAAATATCACACCGTACCCTGTAAATATGTACCAATTACTATGTGTCAATTAAAATGTCTTAAAAATATGAGGTGGCAAATATAACAGCTCTGATTTTATCAGGTACACATTGTATCAATTATCAAATTGTCACACTGTTACCCAGTAAATTGGTACAATTAAAATAATATTTAATTTTTTTAAGTCAACAAAAAATAAATAAATAAGAAAGGGGAAAAAAAAAAGAAAAGAAAAGAGAAAGTCAACCTGTCAGGGATGGGCTCACTCCACTAAATCATACCTCTGAATGTGACTGATCAACCAAGAAGCTGCAACTCCAAAGATGATGGCAACACACTGAAGCTGTTGTAAGTCCACACAGTCCCTGAACTCCATGTTTCCTAGAATCTCCAGGACTGACTCAGCATGTTTACTCTGCCCAGAAAGACTGTGCCTGGACAGCATGGCTCTCCTATAGTATGAGAAGCAGTAAATGCAGCTTTCTTTTTATTTCATATATTCCGTGGTAGTTTCATCATCCCTTGACAAAGATTGATTTTTAACTTCATCATTGAAAGCTACAAAGCAAACCAAAAAGATTTTCAAATTCTGAAGGAATACAATTAACAAGTCAGAATTCTACACCTGACTCAACTACTGAGTCCTAAGCTTCTAGTCCTCTTCCAAGTGGAAAATCAAAGACCATCACCTGAACTGAGAAAGTTAAGAAGTAGCAGTTCCAGAATGCTATCCTGGGAAATGAGACAATACCAAAACAACTAGGTAAAGGAAATGAACTGGAGTCTCCAAAGGAAGAAGAGGTAGGTGTGGAGGTGTAAGAGTGAGTTTCCTGCTTTCATAGTAAGTCGTGGAGAACTATTTGGCTTTGAAACTATGCGCATATTAATATAGTTAAACATAAATGCAAAAGAAAAAATGAAAAAAAGAGATCAATGTCATGGATCCAGACCAAGTCTAGCCTCCACACAGCAGTCCAGGTAACCCAGTTAAAAATAAATAAATCACATTGCCCCTTCTGTTCAATATCCTTACAGGTGTTTTGTTTGTTTGTTTGTTTGCTTTATTTTTTTCCCCAACACATCCAGTAAAACCAGCGTCCTAGCAGGATCCCCATACCCTTCATGTGATCAGGTTCTGACCTCTGCCTCACCTACTTCCAGTGCATTCTTACCCTCAGGGACTTTGCAACTCATGACCCACAACCTGCAGTGCTTTCCCCAGGCATTTGTCAGGATGAACCCTCCCCTCGGCTCTCTTGCCTAGGTCTCTTTTCTGCATGTCCTTCCCCACACTCTACCTACCTGTCATTCTTGTTAACTCATTGATTTATTTTTCCTTCCAAGCACTTATTAACGCTTGCCATTAAGCACATATTATTATTTGTTAGTTTCTTGGTTCTCTCACTTCACCGAATGTAAGTACCATGAGGGCAGTCAAATTTGTCCTGTTTATGAATACAAGTATCCCCAAACCCCTACAGCAGGTCCTGACATGCATAGTGGCTACTAATAAAATTCTTTTGAATAAATTTGTAAATAGTGAAAAATATACACTCTTTGAAACTGATACCTCTTCAAAGGAAGAAATTGGTAAGTGAGGGAGACAAGGGCTTGCTATTTTTCACAGAACAGAAAAACCCCAACTATTTATAGCAGCTGCTTTGTGGGGAGGGAACTGGGAACTTGAGTGCCGTGGGGAGAGAGCAGGAGCGAGGACTGACTTTCACTTCTCTAGGTCCCCACTGCCTCCAACCCCACAGCACCCAGGTCTAAGCTGAGCTCTCCACACTGCTGTACATCCACGTGGATCTATTAGGGTGCCCAAGGGAAATGTGAGGATATTCATTTATGTTTACTTTTTTCCGAAAGAAAGAAGCTATATATGAATTTAGACATTTTGAATATATGTCTATAATTTCTTAAATTGTGCTTTGGACTGCACGTTTTTTGCCAGGTGTGATGGCATGGCATCTGCCCCTAATCCCACCTACTAGGGAAGACAGGCAGGAGGAGGCAAGTTTGAGGCCACCCTAGGAAACCTAGATAGCTCCTGCCTCAAATAAAATTAAAAGGCCTTGGGATTGTAGCTCCGTGGTAGAGCACTTGACTACCTAGTGTGTGAGGTTCTTGGGTTCAATCCCTAGAATTTCAAAACAAAAACAAAAAAAAGTTTTTAGTTACAAGGGACACAATCAAATTTAGTACGTAAGTTTATTCACTAACTGATAACCTGTAGCTCTTGTAAATGGCAGATGTGTATTTGTCTCTACCGTTTTGAAATTATTTGAATCAATATTAAAATCCAGACGTTTCACATAAAATTTCAGATTTCTGTCTTTTGAGATGCTAGAGGAATTGGTAATGCTGGGTCCTGCAATTTGCTGGAGCAAGGGAGTACATGCATATTTTAAAAGGTGTTGTGTTGTGTGTTTGCTTCTGTGCAGCCAAGTGTTCCAAACAGCTTCCTGTGGGTTGTGGGTTCTCACATTGACTCGCCTCACCCCTTTATCAACCTGATCTTGCAGGCATTTATTTATGATCTTTGGTTTTAAACGCCATTTTTCTGACCCATTTCTCAACCTTAGCTAATCATATGTATTGATAGACAGTAGAAAGCCTAAAATTTGCTATAATTTACTACTTCAAAAATGACTTGAATGCCAGAGCTATCTCCATTGTATGCTACACTCTCTTCCAATCCTGTTGGATCAGAAACTGAGCTTTAATGGGAGAGGGCATGTACTCTATGATCACCATCCTGGAGTGTGTCCTGGTGGAGAACCACTAATCTACAGTTTACGCTGTGAACCTTGCCATTCTAACTTTGTAACAGTCCTTGTTCGTTACATATTGATGTATAGTCCCTACAAATATTTCCTTTAATAATACATTTGTACCGTATTCTGAGTTCCTCAGAGTATCCGGTAGTGGAGAAAATGCTACTAACTTGCTGATTGACCGATTAACATCAAAAGCATAGATACTACCAGTAACTTATAACTTATAACTTACTGTGGTTTGCATATTAAATAATAGAGATGGCATAAGAAAACACACACCGATGTATGCATACACAGTAAAAGCAGGAACAAGTCTCATTATTTTTGTTTTCTAGACTTTCTTAACATCATTTTCTTATTTAATCTTTATATAGTTATTTGGGCAATTTTCTTTTTTTCTTCTAATTTTCTAGATGAGAAAATGAGACTCAGAAAAGTGAAAAAGTACTCCATAACCATACAACTACTAAATGGCAAAGCAAGAATTAGAAACCTAAGTCTAATTTCAAGTCAAAGGTCTTTACACTAAACAATAACCGCCCTTGCCTCCTCAAAAAAAAAAAAAAAAAAAAAAATTAGTAAATAAAACTCTGGATAAGATATTGAAATATCTCCAATAAGATGTCCCCAAATAAGGATTTACTTGCCATGAAAATTAACTATAAAATAAGTATATTCCGTAACAACACATGGAGATGTTAAAAAAGTGTAAGGGGCTGGGGTGTGTGGCTCAGTGGTAAGAGCACTTACTAGCATGTGTGAGGCACTGGGTTTAATCCTCAGCACCACATAAAAGTAAATAAATAAACTAAAGATATTGTGTCCATCTACAACTAAAAAATTTTTTTTTTTAAGTTTGAGTCAAATTAACAGAGGGAAAACAACAAAAGGTTGTCCCCAGGGTAGAATTTAAAACAGGCTTAAGTACCTGGCCCAGAGAAGTCAAATATTAACCTTTTTTAGATCTTGATCAGAGGTTAGAAATAATCATGAAAATTAGTAGCCAATTGGAAAGCATTGTCATAAAAAGTGGGAAGTTGCTTCTGACCACAAACTCTATTTTTTTGCAGATAAAAAGGGGACTGAATCAATTGTAGGTTTTTGCTTTGTTTTGTTTTGTCTTGTTTTGTTTTTTAATTTTTCAATACAAGATACAAAACTCCAGTTTCATTCTTCCAAGAGAAACATTTTCAGTATGAGCCAGAAGCACTGTTGTGAGAAAGAGATGTGAACAGTTTGAAGACTTAGGCTCCACTCTTAGGAGTTTATCTTCTACTAAAGGAGCTGAAGAGTCTACATCTGACAGCAAGAAGACACTAGGTCAAGTCAGGTCCAGATGTCGTTGCTTTCAGCAGACAATCTTTTGACTGATGGTTGTAAAACAGAAGAACTCTGAGGCAGCAGAAATTAAGAGGTCACTCTATGCCCAAGCCTGCATACAACACTATGTGTGCACCACTTAGAAAAAGAGATGTGGTAACCAGAGTCTTTCACAATGAGATAAGATAAAAGGCTTCAATAAATTTAATCTGAACATTTCTGAATATGATAAGATAAGGGGTGTTTAAATTACAGGGTGAGGCAGCGCTGAATAAGAAGATTTTATGGATAAAGAGATAGATAGATTGATTTCTCCAGCAGAAATAGGCTATGTGATTCATGACAGCTTATTTGCATGGAAAAGTCATTTAATTCAAGATGGAAAATGAATGATTGTTTTATATATAAAAATATATATCTGGATATGGACAGAATTACAAGAATAAAATCACAATAATACCTGTTAAGGTTTGGATATGGTTTCCCCAAAAGCTCATGTGATAGACAATGGCAGGAAGGAATGTCCAGAGGTAAATGATTAGATCATGAGATCTCAAACCTAATCAATGGTTTAATCCATTTGATAGACTAATAATGTGAATGGATTACTGGGTGGTAACTGTGGGTAGGAAAGGAGGTAAGACCTGACTAGAGGAAGTAGGTCACTGGGGTAGGTGCCCTCAGGAATTATATCTGGTTCCTGACATCACCCCTAACCCTCCCACACCCCACCCCACTGGCTGCCACAAGCTGAGCAGTTTTCTTCTGCCACACCCTTCTACCTCATCTTCTGTCTATCAGCAATGAAGTCAACTGATTATGGACTGAACCTCTAAAATTGTGAGACCAAAATAAACTTTTCCTCCTCTAACTTGTTCTTGTCAGGTTTTTGATCACAGTGCTTAAAGCTGATTACACACAAACCCCAAGCTGGTGGAGAAATCATTTGTGGGGTGTATTAGGGACGCTTCTAATTTATTTGATAAATTTTTGGGTTTTTCCAATTGAAACAGTTAACATATGAATATATTTTCCTTGCAAAAATTATAAAATTTATTGGTCAAATGAAGTTCTCTTGGACATCTCTCACAGTCCCTATACAAATCGAACACTCTCCCAATTATCTTTTTCTGGAAATTTGAATACATGTAGCATTGAATGTGATACAAAAAGGAAAAAAACTTCAGGAACTCCCTCTTATTAAGTAGTTGCTATGTTTGACAGTTTCCATATAAGAATTAACTCATCACCAAATGTGTTGTGAGCTAACTCTATGTGCCAGGGACTGGGGAATATAGCAATGACCTTGAGTTCATTACCACCTCCAAGCTCAGCATCATGTTTTCCACCATATGCTGATAAGGAAAATGAAATTCAGAAGCTTGTGCAACTCATCCAAGGTTACTTTGAGTTATGTGGCAGTGCTCTGGGACTCAAATACGGCCTGTGTGTCTTCAAAGCCTGGTACTCCTTATCTACAACTGTCCAAAGTATTTGCAAACCATTTATTTATAGGCAGAAGTCTCCAATTTTTAATGCAAATAAAATTAAATGATCACATTATAGCTCAATGAAGAAAGAA
Source organism: Sciurus vulgaris (assembly GCF_902686455.1). NCBI lineage: Eukaryota > Metazoa > Chordata > Mammalia > Rodentia > Sciuridae > Sciurus > Sciurus vulgaris. Next base: position 87,400,201 of record NC_136463.1, on the reverse strand, counting down.
ATAAAAGTAGAGGTACTCTGGTTCCTTAATAGTTATCTGCAAAGATGAATTTGTTTCAGTCAAGAGGACTAAATGGAATACTACTTACCTGAAAAACCTCAAACACACAACTCTCCAATTGCTCAACAGCTTTAGGGTTAAAAGCCAATCATTATGCTGGTAGAGATCATTAGGGCACTGAGTTTGGAATCAAGATACTGGGCAATTCACACTAGTTCTTCTACTTATGGTTGTATGACTATGCCTCAGTTTTTTACATATGTGAGATGGGATTATAGTGGTACTAGCTGACAGCAAGAAAGCAGGAACCTTGGTCACTGTTTTATTCTAGTGGGCTGCTACAACGAAGTTCCTTAGACTGGGTAGTTTATGAACGACCAGAAATTTATTGCTAACAGTTATGAAAGATGGGAAGTCCAAGATCAAGGAGCCAGTGGAAGCTAGGCGCTGGTAGCACAGTACTGTAATCCCAGCTACTCAGGAGAGTGAGGCAGAAGGATTTACAAGTTTGAAGACAGCATGGGCAACTTAAGAGATCCTGTATCAAAATAAAAAATAAAAATGGCTAGGGATGTAAAGATCAGTGGTAGAAGGTCCCTTGGATCAAATAAACACTGCTTTCTACATGTTTTCCCCCATAAGCAGGATGAAACCTTGTCCACAGGTCATTGTATCAACCAATGGACCCTGACATGAAGCATTCAGGAAAAAGGGTTCCTGCACAAGATGAGTGATAGGCAGTTTCTCAGATTCATCCACGTGCTGTCCCCTGAGTGATGCGTTTTTCCCTATTCCACCAATAGAAGCCAGACTTGCAACTTGGGAATGTGCTGTGGCTCCATACTCACCTCACCAATCTAATTGATACCCTTACCTGCTCCCTGACCACTGTCTTATTAAAGACCTTTCCCTGAACAGACCCCTCTATTTTAAGTTAGCTTTCCCATCACTGTGAACATAATACCCAGTAAAAACTTAGAGGAGGAAAATTTATTTGCGACTCACAGTTTCAGAAATCGCAGTCCATAGATAGCTGGGTTCATTGCTCTGGGCCCAAGGTGAGGCAGCACATCATGGGGGAAGGGGCCTAGTGGTGGAAAGATTCTCCCCTTGTAGCAGCAAGGAAGCAGCAGAAAGACAGGGGGCAGAAAGGAGCCCCCGAACGAGATGTACCCTTCCAGGGCATGCCCCAGGGGCCCACCTTCTGCAGTCATACCCCGTCTGCCTACAGTTACCACCCAGCTAGTCTACTCAAACTAGGATGGGCCAGTTGGTTAAGTTACAATTCTTACAATTCAATCATTTTACTTCTGAATATTCCTGCAGAAACACAGGAGTTTGGGGGGATTACCTCATAACAAAATCATAAACACTTCCTAGTCTTATGAGTTATACTGCTAATCTTAGTTGACCCTAATCAAATGTATTCCACCACTGCCCTAGTCTTACCTGGTTGAGTTCTTATGAACCTTATAGAACAGGTACCTCCCCGACCCAGCCAAAAAACAACAAAAACACATCTCCAGTAATTGACCGAAAAACATTATTTGGTGGCAACTTTCAAATGGTTTGAATGTAGGAAAATCTAAAGTTGTAGAACATTGACTAAGTTTTCAAAGTTTTACACTGAGAATGTACGCATGTGAAGTGGTGAACCAAATATTATGGAGTTTTAGTTGAACACGTGGGTTCATCTTCACCTTACCTTATTTGGGAGATAAAACAGAAATAATAAATTAGTAATAAATCACCCATAATAATTTCATATGGTAAAACAACAGATGCTATGACACATCTGGATATATGGCTTATTAACTAAGAGTGATAAGAATAATAATTCCTATATAAGTTCTAGAAGGACCAAATCACTGTGGGCCTTTTTTTTTTTTTTTTTTTTCTGTGATGCTAGGGATTGAACCCAGTGCCTTACGCATGTGAGGCAAACACTCTACCAACTGAGCTATCTGAGCTATATCCCCAGCCTACTGTGGGGTTTTTGAATCAGAAAACTACCTAGAGAAGAAGAACAGTAGCCCTTGACATACTGATGGCGAAGTCTTAGATATGACTTAAAGTTAGGGTCTCTAAAGAGATAATAAAATTAAATGAAGTCATTAGTGGGGGCCTTAATTAAAAACGACTCGTGTCCTCCTGAGAAGTACAAAGTAGGACACAGCCTTATACAGAGAGATCATGTGAGGATATAAAGACAAGATCAAGATGACCATCTACAAGATAAAGAAAGGCCTCAGATAAAAACAACCCTGTTGATACCTTGATCTTGTACTTTTAGCCTTCAGAATAGTGAGGAAAATGAATTTCTATTGTTTTAGCTACCCAGATGGTAGTACTTTGTCATAGCAGCCTTAGCAAACTCATACAGGCAGTATCTGGTGATAGTCCCCTTTTAAATACAGGGAAATTAACTAATTCTATTGTGAGAAAGAGAAGAATAAAAGGGGGGTAACAGAAAAAATCAGAAAAAGACATGAAGATAATTTCAGGAAATTATGGAGATTAAAAAGAAATGAATAAGAAGAAGGACAAATGATTGAGAAGATGAAATTTTGCTGAGGAAAGAAAAACAATACAAGGATACAGCAACAGAGGTATCCTTGTCTTGAGGCAATAGAGTAGAAAACATAATGAACTCAATAACAAAGAGGCAAGGAAGAAGTAGGAGGAAAGACCTCCAGGGAAATCAATGGAAGTGGAGCTCAAAGAAAAGAACCATGGAGTTGCCTAAGCTATTGAAGACAGAAGAAATGGAAAGGGAAAGATTCTGAGATTAAAGGAAGTAAAACATTAAGACACTGAGGAAGTTTAAGGAATTCAAAGAAAGACTTGAGGAGTGAAAACAAGCCATAACACATATGAACCAAGTGCTATGTGAGCCTGAAGCAGATCAGATCATTCATTAGCAGGCATTGTGTCATTCAAATTTAGAGTCACAGTTTATGGGGATCAGAAGAAAAGAAACAGGGTATAATTTTAAAATAAGAAACAAAATTATGAAAGAAGAAAGACTGGATTTGGGTATTTGCTTTTTAATTCTTTCCTGGATCTTTTGAGCCAGTAAAATTCCCATTTTTGCATAAATTAGAACAAGTTAGATTACTTCACTTTAAAACCACAAGACTAATAAAAAACACTTTTGAACAGAGGAGGAAAGAGTGAGACAGTCCTTGGCAGCTTTGTTGAATAGATTTGATATAGTTCACCAAGGTGTAGCTTATGGACAATCCAATCACCACCACAGCTCCTTCCGGGGGAAAATGTGAAGCTGACTACCTTACCTGAGAAGGCAGCCATGTTTTACATGACATATTTGACATGACTTTGCCTACCTCCCCTAACCCCTAGCCTCTAGTTCTTCCACCTGACTGACTGGAACCAGGAACATACTCATGACCCAAAAGTGACCAGTGTTTAGATGGGCTTATGGCCTGTGAGGTGGTTTAAAAAGTAGGCATACTATAGAGACAAAAATACACTATCTCCTGGAAATTTGAGTAGAACTGACTGAATAATTCGAAATTTCCAAGTTATCAGAAAGGAAGAATAAGCAGTTATGAACAAACAGAAGTTATAGGTAAGCAAAAATGAAAGACATTCATAGAAAAGTTGAGAAGTTAATTAGAAGAATAGGAATGATGTGGCACAGATGGAGGCATGCTGAGTCACCTCGCTCATGGTATTCCTGAGCTGGCCACGGAGGCAAGAATGACTCAGATCAGTGACGAGTCTCTGGCTGTTTCTAGTTCCTAAGCGATTTTCAGTGCCCAAAATGCCTGATTCAATAGCTTCTCCTGATGTCCAAGGAAGATCCTAAAGTCCTTATTTTCATGAGTATGCTCACAATATCCCTACTCCCATCTCACAAATGAAGCCGTCTTCTTTGTAGTGAAATGATCTTAATGAACATCTCGATAATAATATATTGACTAACATTTATTTAACATGTATTATCACTAAGTATTGGGCTATTGATATTACATGTTCTAGCTCATTTCATGTTTTTCAACAATCCCATGAAGCAGGCTGCTATAGTTTGAATCTTTTGATTCCCTCCAATTTCATGTTTGAAGTTTAATGCCCAATGCAACAGCTTTGGGAGGTAGGGCCTAATAGGAGGTGTTTAGATCACGAATGGATCAATATTGCTATAAAAGGGCCTGTGGGAGTAGGTTCTCTCTGTTCCTGCTTTTCTGCTGTGTAAGGAACAGCATCTCTTCCTTCTGGTAGGTGCAGAATTCAAGGTGCCATCTTGGAAGAGGAAATCAGACCCTCTCCAGACACCAAGCGTGCTGGTGCCTTGACCTTTGACTTCCTAGCCTACGGAACTGTGAGAAATAAATTTCTATCCCTTATATAGTACCTACAGTGTTATGTTATAGCACCACAAAATGAACTAATAGCCAGCTACTATTATTCTCATTAGTTCATGGATGGAAAAACCTAAATTACAGTCACCTTTCTTGCTCAAGGTCACACATTATGTGGCCGAACTAGATCTGAAACAGATCTGTATAACTTCATCAAACATGTATTTCCATTAACTCCTATCTAATTATTCTTTTTCTTTGGATCTTTTTGAGAGTAGATAGTGAATATAACTACTTCAAGTTAAAAAATCTGTAATGTAGTGATCAGAATGAACAGAAAAAAAAAAGATTCATCATGAATATTATGTCTTATAAAATAAAATCATCATGCTTCTTGCTGAAATGGCATAAAAGAGAACTTCTAGAAAGTTCCCCAAAGAAAGGGTAAATGGACATTAATCACTAATTTTAGAAGCAGACTATGTGCCAGATGTACTGTTTTATTTAAATAAATATCTAAGGAATATATATATATTATTTGCTTTAATGGTGAACTTGATTTCCCTGAACTAATTTTCATCATAAAGGCCTAAGTTCTATAACAATGAATTCTCCTACAATGAAGTTTTCTGAAACCAAACTTAGATATTTAAAAAAGAGAAATGAAACTATAGAGATTTAAAAAAAAAGTATGTACAAGAAAAAGAGCCTATGAAATATATAGTGCAGGATTCTAATTCTTCTGATTATACTGAAGTAATAACTAAAAAATTATTTCTCAAAAACTGGAAAAGTTAGCAGAGTTATATGGAGAATACATCTATTTGAAAATAAATAATAATTTTGAATATGTATTAGGTTCCATGAGGGACATAGACTTACATATTCTCTTCACTGCTAGATCCTCAGAAGGTAGAACAGTCTCTGGCATACAATAGGTAGATGCTTAATAAAAATCTGTTAAAGAAAATGAATAAATGACTAAGCTTGAGATACTGAAATTATTCTCTGAATTCTAGCTTTAAATAACATCCATTTGTGCAAGTCACTTAGTATCTTTGATGTCAGTTTTATTTATTTATTTGTGGAATTTTTTTGTTTATTCATTTAAAAGATTTTTCAAGAATATCTATTCTAAGATTTGTCCAACTAAACTCAAAATTAACAGCATATACTGGCTTAGCAATAAGCAATAAATCAATGGAATATACTAGAAAATTTAGAGAACATTTTATATGCATGCATGTGTATCCGCAAAGGTAGCATACTAAATTAATATTTAAAATAAATAGATTTGACAACTAATTTATTAGAAAAGTAACATTAATTCTAACACCATATAACAAGCTATATTCCAGAAAGATCAAGGACTCAAAAAATTTTTTAACAAAAAAGCAAATTGTAGGGCTGAGGGTGTAGCTCAGTGGTAACACAAGTATTTAGCATGTGTGAGGCCCTAGATTCAATACACACACACACACACACACCCCAAATTCTAAAATTACTAGGAATGAAATTCACAGAAATGATTTGATAACATCCACATAGTGAAATACTTTCTCAACATAATACAAAAACCCAAATTATAAGGAAAACAGATTACAATGTGAACAATTTTGCATTCTAGCATGTATGAGAATAAAAAGTGTCATGGAACTAAGAGGAAAAATTAGGTGCTTGAAGATGATACTGTACATTAAGGCTAATGATGTTACTTTATGATATTTCTTAAATTATGAAATTATTATCACATTACCAAATTTTAGGAAAGTAGAAGGTAGAAAAAATACCCACAGTATTAACGCAATAAGCGTGATTTTAGTTTATTTCCTTGCAATATTTTTATAGGTATTTTATATTAGGATATTCCACATAACATAAAATTAATTTCCTTAAAGTACACAATTCTGTGAATTTTAATATATTCACAAGACATGTAACCATCACCATTCTTGAATTCCAAAACATTTTCATCACCCTTTCCTAAAAGACAATGGCAACCCATTAGCAGTTACTGTCCATTTCTCCTCCCTTGGCCCCAGACTCTATTTTTCTGTCTCTATGTATTTGTCATAGGCTCTTTAAACCTAGTTGATTGTAGGAGAAATAAGCTTCCCATAGAAGAAAACAGTCATCTTCAAATTTAAGTATAGAGAAATCATTTTTAAAATGTTTGCAGACAGCAAAAAATAAGAGAAAGAAAAGAAACAGAGAGGAAAGCAAATGAAAGGTAATTCCAGGATACCAACTAAAAGATGAAGAGGTTCATAACTTATTAGCTATCACGCAACACAGCTCAGGAAGTGAATAGTAATTTGGTTGGAGTGTTAAAGAAAGGAGTAAGTTATTTTCTTGGGTCCCATAGTCTCACTATTGCATTATTGATTGTGTGTGTGTGTGTGTGTGTGTGTGTGTGTGTGTGTGTGTGTTTTCCTCCTCTCCAATGCTGGGGACTGAACACATGGCGTCACATATGCTGAGCAATCACTCTAACCACTGAACTATATACGACCCCTTTAAAATTATTTTTTCTTTTTCTTTTTCTTTCTTCTTCTTCTTTTTTTTAAATCAAAATGTAGTTCAGGTAGAGCATGGTGATGATGCATACCTGTAATCCCAGTGGCTCAGGAGGCTGAGGCAGATCACCAAGTTCAAAGTCAACCTCAGCAATTTAGCAAGACCCTAAGCAACTCAGCGAGAACTTGTCTCTAAGTAAGATATAAATAAGGGCTGGGGATGTGGTTCAGTGGTTAGTTAAGCTCCTTTGGGGGTTCAATCCCTGGTACCAAAAAAAAAAAAAAAAAAATGTAGTTGAGGCACACCATTCCAAAAACAAAGCAATGATGCTGAAGTTTATCGTGAAAGGTAAGGATAGTTTGCTGCTACTTCTTGTCTCTACAACACCCTTTTGCCTTCCACTAAAACTCTAGACTAAGTCTAGCTTTATAACAGTTTTTTAAAAAAATTCTTCTGAGTGGTTACTTCCCTATCTCTAAATAATACAGTCATATTGCCACTTCTTTATTTATCAGACTTTATCTCATCTGTGAACTTCCTTCCTATTCTGTTAGATGAGAGCTTAGTTCACTTACACCCTCCTCCCTCCCAGGATGGGTGTCTCACTTTTAGTTCCTCTATTGTCATTTAGGTAACTCACTTACTTTTGTTCTTCTTTGTAACTTCTGTAATTTATACACCTTTGTTTACTGTTCTGTTAGCTGCAACTTGATCCTCTCAACTCCCTGCTTTGTAAAGGTTCCCGCTCCTTTCCCTTCCAAACTTCCCTCATTGCTATTTTCTGTAAGATTTCAATGGTATATGTAAAATAGTTCAAATGGTCAGCAAAATGCAATAGGAAGTTGAAACAATGATATTTTTAAAAAATTGTGAAAAAACTCAGATATGCAAGCAATAGTAGAAATTAACAAAGGAACACATATCCACCCACCACTCAACTTTTTAAATTCTTAATATTATAACATATTTGCTCCTCTTTAAAAAAAAGAATTTATTATTTATTAACACCTCATGTATTACAGACTTTCTTTTACTTCAATGTTTATTATTATATCATAGTCTCCCATGTTAACTCACTATTTATTATTCTATCACAAGATTTTATATTTTGACATAATTTGGCCTCCATAAACATGGTATACCAACAATGGCATTTTCAAAACTAAAATGGAAGCTACTGGGAATTGAGGAGCACTAATATTTCTAAATTCTTCGGGGTTTTTAATCTTACTGCAAAGCAAGCAAGAATTTCCTGAAGCATGACTCACAAGGCACAAAGTATACTGTAAAAGGGCAAAGAGAATAATTTTCTGGCTTAAGGGGAATTATGGGACACACCAGAGGAGGGGATTAGGAAAACTGTTTTTAATTCTGCCCCAGGACAGATTTCAGATTGAGCCATTTGTGCAAAGGAATGAAAGGCTGAAGGTGAGGAGGATATTGTCTTTCATTTTCCTCATCCTACTGACCAGGGAACCTGAAAGAGAGAATCAGGGAATGTGACTCAAGGCTCATTTACAGTGCTTAACTGTGCAGATCATACATCAGAAAGAAGAACCATAAAGAAAGAAGCAACCAGTATTTGCATACTGACGCCACTTGTAGTTTATGCAGAATGTGTAGCCAGGAAAAATAATAGAAGCAGATGTCTTCTTACATTCAAACACTTAAGCACACACAAGAGGAGCAGGGGCAAGAATCACGAAAGAAAGTGAAAAGGCAGAAGATGCAAGACAAAGGGAAACTCAATGGCATAAACATAGAAACCGAAAGGCGTTCATTTTTCTTTATTATTAAATGGACTTTAATTTTTTTTGAGGTGAGGTCTGTGCTGGGGATGGAACCAAAGGCCTCACTTGTGCTAGGCAAGTGCTCTACACTGAGCTACATCCCCAGCCTGACTTTAAATTTTTTACAAAGGATTATTTTTTAAGTCACTGATAATTCCCACATCGCTGTACAATAGTTTTTTTTGTTTCTTCATATTTCTTCCCAATTTTATCTGCCCCCCCCCCAATTTCCCCCACCAACACACACACAGTGGGGCAGGGAGTTCATATACAATGTTTACCTTGTTTCAATCTTAGTGTAATACACAATTTGGTATGCCACAATGAAAATTTAAGTTTCATTGGCACAATTCCATTCATTAGTGAATATTACCATTTGATACTGTGTCAGATGCCTACAATTATAAATTATACTGCTATTAGAACAACAGGTATTTTCAGCATAAATGGGAAGGGGATGCTAAGGAAAAATTAGAATATAAAAAATTTAAAAGAGGAAAGATAAACATGGGGAATTTGGAAGGTACCTTTAGGAGCCAGTTGATTTGACAGAATTAGTTCTTATTTCTTGTAGATTAATAGTATATGTTTTAGCTCTACATAGTAGGTAGACAATTCTGCTTATGGAAATTTTTTTCCCTTTAAATCTGAAGACATTTGTAAATGATAAAAATGCTAGATAATAATCAAAATACATATGTACTCAGAACAAGTTAAGCCCAGAGTCATTCACATATATGGTGGTAAAGTAAAAAGGGATGTATGTGATTTGTGCAGAGAGACTTACTCTTTAAGTTTGTTTTTTGTTTTTTTTTTTTTTCCTCAGATGTGGTCTTACCATGTTCCCCAAGCTTGTCTTGAAGTCCTGCACTCAAACCATTCTCCTGCCTCAGCCTCCTTGGTAGCTGGGACCGCAGGCAGGCACCACCACACCCTGGGAGACTTAAGTCATTAATGGGTTGCCTTTTCTACTATAATTGCAATAATACGCTGTTCTTGTATGATGCATTACAGTTTGAAAAGTGCTTTTGTGGCCTGCATAATAGAAGAGATGTGAGACAAGCTTCCAGCAGGGCTGCTCCACTACCAAAGCGTGGGCTTCTAATGATGAATAGGTAAATTTCTGCTACTTAATCTCAGCAGCTGGGGAGGGTGCTTCCTGGAACAGCACAGAAAATAGCCTTCGTCCTTGTCAGGGAAACTTTTTCAGGTGACCCTACTTCGAACTTTCTTCCTGGTGAGGTAAAGTGAGCAGGATAAATCCCTTCTCCTTGGATCAGCTTGACTCAGACAGCTGAAGAAGGGACAGCATTAGGCAGTTTGAAGCAGAGAGCTCCAGCAAACATATCATTAAGCAACAGTGCTCCTAAGAGCTAACAAGAAAGCAATGCTGCACATAAAGCACCTCCTTTCAGTAAAAACAGAAGCACTTTTCAAAATGTAAACCTACTTGCAAGTTGCTGAATTGCATGAAGCCTTGAAAGTAGCAATAGGGCTACATGAAAGACCACAACACTGGGCCTCTCCAGTGCTCTCTTTTCCAGGGATTCTGGTGCACATTGCTGAGCCTCAAAATGGTTGATGCTGGCCAACTATAAAACAAGCATGACAAAATACAGAGTGAAAAGTAAAGATGGAAGTCTTACAAAAGAAGAAAGGAAGGTAGTATTGGACTTAATGTAAAAGGAAGTATATATATGCATACACACATATATGTAGTCACGAGTCACTTAACAATGGGAATGTGTTCTTAGAAATGTGTCAGTAGGCAATTTTGTTATTATGCAAACATCATAGAACATATCTACACAAACTTTACTGGTATACACAGAGTATGTAAAGCCACCAGCATATATAGTCCATCATTGATCAAAATGATATTTTATAGCTCACAAGTGTATAATGGAGAGGGATTCAAGTTTCAGTTTATGCAAAAGAAATCACCATGTGTATCTACAATATATAGCAGAAAAAAATAGCTTCAAGCATTTAAACACTGGAACTACACTAGAGAAGCAGAAGCAAGTCACAAAAGCACAGTATTTCATATGCACATATACATACATATGTATACACACATGTATATTTATGTATACATAAATTCATACACATCCATAAACATGTGTAGATACATATCATAAATACATACACATTTGTGAAATGAGCATTTATGTATAAACTGGAAAGATTAATAATAGAAGATTTAGGACAAATTTAAATTGTCAATGAACTCCATAATTTATTTCATTTTCAATAATAACTACTTGCTGGAAACAGCATGAAGATCCTAGTCAGCATCAGTATTCCCCCTGTGTGAAGCCTTCTTTCTTATTCCACAGTGAGAGTTGACCACTCACCAGAGAACTCCCCGAGAGTGCTTTTCATTTTGGGTCTTTTTCAGCATTAATCAATATCACTATGTGTTTACATTATGTGTTTCATTCTTTCTTTCCCCTTTAGGCATGTTTTATTTCTTTTGGCAGTACTGGAGATTGAACCCAAGGGCACCCTACCACTGAGCTAATCCTTCAACCCTTTTTATATTTTATTTTGACTAAGTTGCCAGAGTTGGTCTCAAACTTGCGATCCTCCTGCCTCAACCTCTTGAATCACTGGGATTATATTTGTGTACCACCACACCCAATTTTTTGAATTCCAGTGTAGTTTTGGCCAATGTAAATACTCAGTATAGCTTCCCTGACATTGAACCAGGCCAATCAGAGAGATCACTTGTCCTGATGAAGCAATTTATTCCTACCTTGTCACTGTTCTTACAGCTTTGTACTCTTCTTTGATGCAGAGCATCAGCAGCTATCATGGCAAGTTCACTGGGGCTTTCTTTTATTTTCTCCCATAGGGGAATAATTGCCATGTATCTTCCTCCAAGGCTAAGAAATAAATTCTTTCCATATGCTGTTAAAGAAAAATAATGAGTACTAGAGACCTCAGTTTGAGAATGAGTGGAAAAGCTTTATTGCCAAGTGGGGAACCTGGCCCAGAAATAGGCACAGGTCTAGGAAACTCTCTGGAGTGAGACTTAGAGCAAAGGGGTATGCTTTTTGTTTGCCAAAGCACTCAAAACTCTCTATCCCATATTAGGAAAATGAAATGTCTGAGTGATATTAATTGGCTAGCAATGTCTGGGTTTGCCATTGCATAATCCTACGGCTAATTAGGGCCATCTGCTGTGCACGTCTGAGGACAATTTGAGACTATGGTTTGCAGGTGCCTTATGACTAGCCCAAGTGTGTTGTCTATTTTGTTGTCAGAGGTTGTCTGGTTTCAGCAGGCTTGGTAGCTGGTCAGAGTTTAGCAGGGCACACAAGTGCCCCAGGGTCCAAGGAGTTCCTATCTCCACTTTCATCAAGAAGATATGGTCCAGTCCTTGTCTCCTAAACCGTGGGTGACTCTTCTCTTAAAGTCTTCCCTCTGTGAGACATGACACTCATTCAAAGCCCACTGTATGGTAGGAACTCTCCTGCACCTAGAAACTTTACAAGTGAGGTTAAATGGATGTCATTGTTTATGGAGGACACCACATAGTTATTAAATGGTAAATCCAGGCTTTGAATCCAAGCTGGGTCTGGTTTTAAAACTGGTTGATAGCCCCTAATGACCTTCCACAGAGTCAGCCTATGGTTACTCTCCAACTACCAGTGAATGACCTGGAGAGCTGGTTTTAACATAGTGGGCCAGATATTTATCACCACTAAAACTTTTTCTAGGTCTTAGAATGTTACTCTGCTGAGTAATTTTGGCAGAATCAAGAAAACTGAGCAGCAGCATAAAATGCTCTCTAGTTATAAATAGAGAAGGGGAAAAAGTAAAAGAGAGAACAGTGAAAGGTTGAGAGTATTGAGATTTTAAAAAACGAATTATCCATGTCAAACATTTTATTGGTTTTGATAGTGGAAATAGCAGTACATAAAAACACATGATATAGAAAATTCCTTTTATGTTAGAATTCACTGAAATTCAAATAAGGTAATGCATCTGACAGTATTTTTTTAAAAGTATAAAGTGCTATACAACTGGAGGGATTATTTGTATAAAAAGAAAGTTGTTACCAGACAAACTTCAAACATTGCTATTTTTGCCTCTTTGTTAAGAACTGGAGTGGTTTTGAGAAGTTATTTCTTATGGAAGAAACAACTCATGTTTATTTTCTCAGTTTGGCAGGATCAGGTAAAAAATAAAATTGAACTCCAAAAGAGGAAATTCTCTGAGACTATATGAGGCTCCATAATCCTTCCTTGAACTGCGTCCAGGAAGGCTGGGTAGGTAGCACTTTTAAAGGTTTTGTTTTGTTTTGTTTTTTAGAAAGATATATGGTGAACATGTCAAAGTTGTGTAATCTAAATTAAACACTAATAACTGCCTAGAGATTTTGTACTTGTGAAATATTTTTACCTAAAAAAATCAATTTTTATTTTATCTCCTGCAGATATTCAATCTGTTTCCATCTGAGTTCTTTCTGCCCTGCTAAATCCCTCTCCATGTCCTCTCATTTTTATTTCTCGGATCGCATCTCTCTTTGTTCTACTTGGGAGAGATGTTTTACTATCTTTTGTCCTAGGATAGTTTCTTTGATTTGTTAAGCTATCTGATCAAATTTCTTCCCTTGATGTCTAAGCCTTCTTTTATTCTTCCCTTCTCTTTGTTCTGTTATCCCTACCACCTTAGAACTTCAAGTTGCCACGACAATTCCAAATATAGAATATTTTGCTGTTCTTCCCTCTAAAGAGCTTAAAATGTTTCTAATTATACTGTTTCCCCAGTTCCTTCCTTTCCTTTGCAATCTACATGTAGCATAGCAGTACACTTTGCTTGACTCTCCTTTGATCTGCTATTCCATTTTTGTTTTGTTTTCTTCTCTATGTTGTTCAGGCTGGTCTTGAACTCTCAGTTCAAGCAATTTTCCTTCCTTGGCCTCCTGAGTAGCTGGGACTATAGACATGCACATAACACCCAGATGGCAGGCCATTTTGATGGAACTCTGACTCACAAGAGTCTTGGTTACAAATGGCTCAGCACCACATCTGAAACTGCTATACACAGGCCAAGAAAACCGGCCACAGAGCTATAGTCCCAATGGGCTTTGCTGTTTCAACAGGGCTAGATTATTAATTCAATTCTTGATGGAAAAATAAATTTCAGTTTCATATATAAAAAAATATTAGAAATTATTAGCCATTAGGGAGATGCTACACTGAGAATTCATTTCACCCTACTCAGAATGGCAGTTACCAAGAACATAAACAATAACCCCATACGTGGTGGGGCATGCCTGTAATCCCAGTGGCTTGGGAGGCTGAGGCAGGAGGATTGCAATTTCAAGGCTAGACTCAGCAACTAAATGAGACCCTGTCTTAAAATAAAAATTAAAATTAAAAGAACTGGAGATGTAGCTCAGAGGTAAAGTGCCCCTGGGTTGAATCCCCAGTACCAAAAAAAAAAGAAAGAAAGAAAGAAAGAGAGAGAGAGAGAGAGAGAGAGAGAGAGAGAGAGAGAGAGAGAGAGAGAGAGAGAGAGAGAAAGAAAGAAAGAAAGAAAGAAAGAAAGAAAGAAAGAAAGAAAGAAAGAAAGAAAGAAAAGAAAAGAAAAAGAAAAATACAAACAATAATAAATGCTGGAAAGATGTGGAGAAAAAGGAGTACCCCTACATTGTTGGTGAATGGTAAGTTAGTACTAACACTGTGCAGATCGGTATGGATGTTCCTCAGAAGACTAGGCATAGATTCATCATATGATCCAGCAATAAGTCTCCTTGATATCTATCCTAAAGAATTAAAGTCATTATACTATAGTGATACATGCATGCACATGTTTACAGCAACATAGTTCACAATAGCTAAACTATGGAACCAGCCTATGTGCCTATCAATGGATGAATGGAAAATGTGGTATATGTACACAATGGAGTTTTATTCTGTCATAAAGAAAAATGGAATTATGTTATTTTCGGGGAAATATATGGAACTTGAGACCTTTATATTAAGCAAAATAAGCCAAACTCAGAAGGTCGAGGATTAAATGTTTTCTTTCATATGTGGAAGCTGGAGAGGAAAAAGGAAAAGAAAGGTGGGGTTGTCTCAGAAAATCAGAGGGAGATCAGTAGAAAAGAGGAAAGGGATTTGGAGATAGAAGGGAGGTGGTGGGAAGTGCTAGGGAGTGATACTGGTCAAATTATATTGTTATAGTGTGTGAAAGTACAAATATGTAAGAACAAATTCCACCATTATGTACAACTATAATGCACCAATAAAAAATGTGGAAAAAATTTCTGGTTCATCTGCTTGAACTATTTCCTTCTGTTTTGTAAAATCACAAACTCTGACTTTACCTTAGACTTGTTCATAAATGACATTAACTAACCTTATAGATTAGCCTGTTTCCATTAGTCCAGAGTTCTCCAAAGAAAGTGAGGTCTGTGCATTTTAAGTAACTATTTTAAATAATTTCTAGACACTCTCTAATTTGAGAATTACCTGAGAAGCTGTATTAAGAAAGGAACAAAAAATGTATGTGGCAGGACAGTATTTTGAACATTAACCATTGTTTTCCCTCTCCTGTCCTGTGTTCTTTCTTGTTATTTCTTCCCTTCCCCTCATTTTCACTATTACAGTGACTAGCTATTTTCCCTTTATTGCCTTATTGCCTCAAGGAAGGACTAAAAGAAAACACAGACTTGATTCCTGATTTTTTTTTTACATGTCACAATAAACTTTGAAACCATAACAGAGAAGCATTTCAGAGAAGAATCTTTTGAAAACCCCAAATTAAGCTTCTGAAATTTAAAGACAATGCCTTGAAGAGACTCAAAGTTTGTGGTATATAATAATAGTAAGTCAGGGCCAGATTTTTCTCCTTCCTGAGACTAGACAATTGTCTAGATCCAGGAGAGCCTTAGCAATTTCCAAGAAGATGGTCTATAAGATATACCTCCATTGCCTGTCATCAAGAAGTACTTGGGGCAAAAGGAACACCTGAAAAAAACCAGATGTGGGCATGAGGCACCACCTAGACACTCCAGAATGGGTGGGAAGTGATGAGGGGAGAAAATCTCAATTTAACTGATGTCAAGTTTCTACCACATGGTGGAATTTAGATCACAAATAGGAAAAAATAAAGCTATACATTTGCTTTTTTGTGTGTGGTACTGTTTACTGAACCCAAAGCCTCCTACCTGCCAGATAGATAAGTAGTCTATCACTTAGCCACACCCCTAGCCCTTGTCATCAGATTTCCAGAAAAGGTCGAGGTAAATTTTTCAGGCTGACCTTGGACTTTTGACCCTCCTGCTTCAGCCTCCAAAGTAGCTGGGATTTCAGGCATGTACCACCATGCCATGCCTGGATCGTGTGTTTACTTTTACAGCTTGAAATTCATCCCTACTACTCAGTGAAATGAGGAACCCTGGGTTCAGGTCAAAAATCTCTTTGTCAACTGTGTGTGTCAGTGGGTAGTCTCAGCTTTTTTCCTCATCATTAAATGGGGACATTAATATTAGGTTGACCATAAGAGAGAGACGTTTTTTGTAGGTAAAAATGGTTGAATATTGGCAACTTCATGTGAGTCCACTGATAGTTCATGAGAGTAAGATAAAAGAATAATATACTAGCAACTGTCCCTGATATTTATTAAGTGCTTAATAAGTACATGATTTATAAAAATATAAGGATATAATTTATATGATATACAAATATGTACACTTTTTTGGTTTAGTGGTTATAGCATATATAGTATAGTATATAGATACCATCTATAGATCTGATTTTAAAATATCTGCCCTCTATTGTACAAAACATGAAATGCCTGTTAAGAGGTCTCTTTCTTTTCTCCTTCCTCTTCCCTTTGTCCCCTCCCCCTCCATATTCCTCTTCAACTTGAATTATTTTGAATACATTCTCATGGTTCAAAAATCAAAATGTGTGAAAAGAAATATAATTTTAAAAATTTCATAATCTATTCTATATCTTCATGGAGTACTATTTCTTATCTATTTTCCTGATGTTGAAGCATATTTAAATATGAGAGTTGTTCTCTAAGTTCTAAAAATATCTTTTAAAAACCTGTGTGTATAGATAAAGATATATAGATAAAGATATGTTCCAAGAATGTCAGTTTTTGAACAAGAAGCTGAGACATAGAAATCCAGTCCCCCTGTCCAAGGTCAGGGTTTCAATATTAATTATACTTATCTAACATTCTTTGAGGTCTCACATCACAAATAAGAATTGTAAATGTAAATAACC
The DNA here is from genome assembly GCF_902686455.1 of Sciurus vulgaris. NCBI lineage: Eukaryota > Metazoa > Chordata > Mammalia > Rodentia > Sciuridae > Sciurus > Sciurus vulgaris. The sequence continues at coordinate 87,383,314 of NC_136463.1, read as the reverse complement.
TATTTTACCAGGCAAATAAAGCCCCTCCCCTTTTTTTGTCTGATGGGCAATAAAAGGGTGAAGTACAGTCAATCCTCATTATTCATGCTTCAGTATTATAAATGCTCCTACTCTAAAATTTATTTGTAATACCAAAATCAATACCTGCAGCACCTTTCAATCATTTGTAGACACATGCAGAGTGGAAAAAGTTTTGAATTCCTGATCATTCGTGTTTGTGGCTGAGTTTGAACGAGGCCACAGTCTGATTCCTTGTTTTAACCTTCAGATTGTAGATTAGTATATCCTTTCTATTCTTATACAAGTGTCATATTTTTCACATTTTTTTCTTTTGGTGGTAATTTCGTTGTTTAATGTGGCCCTTAACCATAGTGCCAAGTGCTGTCTAGTGATCCTAACCACAAGAAGATTTTGATGGGCCTTATGGAGAAAAATATGTGCTAGATAAGCTTCATTTAGGCATAACTTATAATGCTATCACCTGTAAGTTCAATGTTAATGAATTAATAATATATATTAAATAAAGCATCTGTAAACAGAAACACCTAAAACAACATTATGTGCTTGGTTAATAAAAATGTGACTAGAATCTTGTAGGAACCTAACCCTGTATGATCCCTAGCAGCAAATGGTTCAATATGTGCTAAGTCAGTGTTCAAAGTGACTATAGAATATAACTGCCATGAGTATGGAAAATGACTGTATTTTAAGAACATATCACATGAAGTCAAGTTTTTCAAGTCTTGCATTGCAGTTCTTTTTTTAAAAAATCTTTTTTTAGTTGTAGATGGATACAATACTTTTATTTATTTATTTTTAGGTGGTGCTAAGGTTTGAACCCAGTGCCTCACGTGTGCTGGACAAGTGCTCTACCACTGAGCTACAGCCCCAGTCCTGCATTTTAGTTCTTAGGTTCATGTGATTTAAATGTGACTCCTAAGTGCATTTTTGAAGGACTTGGACCTTAAAGGAAGCCATTCTTGGTTTGTGTGATTACATTATTTTGCTTATTTCATAGTCTCTGAACCACTTATGAAATAATACTCATGATATGTCCATAGCTACCACGTTTGGATTCCCTTCAGGAATAGTTCTATATTTTATTAGTGTTAAAGAACAAATTTATGTAAATCTTCAACTGAGTATTATGAGCGTACAGGATGTGGTGGCATGCACCTGTAGTCCTAGCTACCCTAGAAGCTGAGGCAAGAGGATGGCTTGTGCCCAGAGGCCTGAGACCAGCCTGGGCAACATGATGATACTTCATCTCAAAAAAATAGAGGGCAGGGGATGGGGGTGTTGCTCAGTGGTAGAGTGTGTATTTCATGTGTAATGTTGTGAATTCCATCTTTGGCTTAAAAGAGAGAGAGAGAAAAAAAAATTATGAGTGCATATCATTGTATGATCAACCTGGAACTCAACTTTATTTTGCCATTAAAAGAAAAGGCAGTTTTTATGTTAATTATCATAAATATCAAGAATTTCATAGAAAGTTTTACTCATAATCCCCAAATTTGCTATCATTTCTGTTATAATAAGGAATAAGTATCATTCCTTGTAACTTATTAAAATTCAGATATTTTTAGGAGGGACAACACATTAAAATTTATCACTTTCATATCATTGCTTTATAGCCTCGTACACCATTATATGTTATAAATAAACAAAGGCAGCCTTGGTCATTTATATCTCAGTGTGAACGAGTGCTAAGGTTTGAACCCAGGGCCTCATGTGTGCTAGACAAGTGCTCTACCACTTTTCTACCACTTGTATTTTCCTGACCTTAGATCTGGCAAAGCACAATGGTGGAGAAAAATGAGTAGATGAATATGGGGAAAAAGAGTTCAGAAATAGTGAGCTTATTTGTATAAATGGCTAGTCATGGGGCTGAATTGTGTCCCCCACTAAAAGGATGTAATGAAATTCTAACCCCTTGTACCTCCAAATGTGACCTTATTTGGAGATGATACCATATTTACTAAAGTAATCTAGTTAAAAAGAGGTCATTAGGATGAGCACTAATCTAATGTGACTGGCATCTTTATAACAAGAGGATTTTTTTTTTTTTTTTTTTTGAGACAAGTTTTCATTATGTTTCCCAGGTTGGTCTCAAAATCCTGGGCTTAAGTAATTCTCCTGCCTCATACTCCCAAGTGCACACTACTGTACCTGACTTTCATAAGGGGAAATTCAAATACGATATGGACACACCCACAGGAAGAATAACAGGCGAAGATGAAGGCAGAGACTGGGATGATACAGTGGCAGTCCAGGCACACCGAAGATTGCCAGCCAGCTTCCAGAAGCTAGGGAAAAAGCATGGGAAGATTCCCCTTCACATTCCTCAGAGAAGACAGATCCCACTTTGAGTTCAGACTTCTAGGTTCCCATACTGTCAAACAATAAATTTGTGTCACTTAAGCCATCCAGTTTGTGGTACTTTGTTAGAGCAACAAGGTCCTTAGTTGTTAAAGAATAGTTCTATTCCTATTCAACAATACCAGAAAGGATTGGCCAAGAAATTAGACATGATGAACCAAAACCTGCCCCAGGTCAATCTTTTGTAGAGCACAGGTTTTTCAAAGCACAGGTCACTCCTGGGCCATCTAGACCAGAGGCAACTGTCCTGGACTCTTCCTTGTAATAAGTTTAACTTATTATATGACTTGGTAACATTATTTGACTTATTACATGCCTTTGTATCATGGAAAGATCAAGTTATTGCAGATGGAGCGAGAGAGAGTTTCTGGTGGGAACGCAGCAGGGGTCTTCAGAGAGCCAGCAGTGGGGAATGCATTCTAGTCTCGTGATGATTACCTTTTTTGTTGTTGCTGTTAAGGCAAATCCACTTGGTACTATTTTGGGCTCAGTGTGGGCGTCATTCCTTATACACTCTCTTCCATTTCCCATGGTTCTTCCACTGAGGGGAGATTGCTAAAGAATGAAGATAAGAACTAAATAAAAGTAGCTTTAAAGAAGTGGCTTAAATGACTGTCTCCTTTGTTCTGTTTTCAATAACATGTTAATTAGTAATGTTATCTCTTCACTAAACATCATGGGATATAAGCCTTACAATACCTACTTTCTGTGATTATGATTATTATTTTATTCTTTGCCTAACAACTGGCCAGATACTTTCACTTCAGTATCTGATATGGGGTCCTTTCAGAAATCAGGTGTTCAGCTGAGGGCATTTAATACTAGGACCGAGTTACAAAGGTACTGGAAGGGTTAGAAAGTCAAACTGAGGAAGAAGGGGTCACTTCAGACAACAGCAATAGCAGCAAGCTTCTACCATCCATCTTTAGGGCTGAAAATATCTCTGGAGCAGGATTAACAGAATCCTCAGCCACAATTGCAGAGCAAATTAGCCTTGTAAAGAAGCTGCCAAAATCAAACTAATGTGTGGAGAGGAATGGGGTTGTGTGGATAGGTGAGGAACATACATGGCTTTCTCTCAATGGTTCAATGGTCCTACTTTACCATTTTATCTTTCATTGTCTTAATTCCTTTGGGGCACGGACAAATGAGCTTAGAAAATAGAGCTAGAAAGAATCAACTGTATGCTATATAGAAAGCATGAAAAAGGCAAAGCATGAATGGATCTGGGAGTACACAGGCAAATGACCAGGACGTTAAGTTAGTGTGATGTTGAGTGAAAGCAGGTCAGAGAAACCAAACCCAGTGGCTGGGCAAGGTCAGTGATATACAGTGGCCACTGCATGCAAAGTGAAGCTTTATAAGCAGCAGTGGAGTCAATCCATGGGACTAACATGTACATGTCATAAATTATGAGAAACTTAAAACAATCTCCTGGAGCTAAGAGGAAACGGAAAGCTATAAACTTTTCACGAAAATTAAGCTATATCAAAGAAACAATGTCAACACACACAGGGAAGTAACAAAGTCAGTAAACTTTTACATTACGTACATGTAAAAAATCATTCCACCTAACTAGCCTAAAATGTATGATATGGGAATCCAAAAAAGATCAAAAAACTTTTTTTCTTAGTTTTTGCCAATAACCTTGCCATTTTACCCTTCTTTTATGGGGGGATCTAAACTCCCATATCTGCTTGGAAATAGTAATTTGGAATGGCTGATACTAAATTCCTTACTTGTCATTGCTCTTTCTCATGAGAGGAAATTATAAAGAAAATTTACAGCTACTTGAATTTTCTGTTGATTGAAATTTCAATAAATAGGATGTTTCTGTCTGGTACTCAGAGGGCACTTACGTGCAAGGAAGTCAAAGATAATGGGGAATAAACAAAGAAGCAATCATTTAATCTGTCAACAGAACTGACGCATATATACAAAGAGTGATTAGCTGAAAAATCTGCCTTAAATTTTCTTCCCAATATTATTTTATCATTCACAATAGTGACTGCTTTGGTGCTTGAGGAGCCTCTTTTATTATTATTCCATGTAGCACCATAAGAATAAACTAGATACTTCAGAAGTGATCATAACACTATTTTAAAATAATCTCTCTGGATCCATACAAGCTTATTTGGATAACTGAATTGAAAATTATTCCTCATCTTTAATTAATTCATTTGAAAGTTTTAAAAATAATTTCTTTATTAATCAAGCAATTTTTGGTGAAATCCAAATTAGAACCTGTAGGAGATGCCTATTTCACTAATTACACAGGCATCTTCCAATAACAAATGTTTGGAAGAAATTAATACATTTGGCTTACTCTTTTATCCATCACAAAAATATGCATCTTAGAAAGTAATAATGGAAGCACGTAGAATTACAGAAACACAAATTTATATAATTATCACAAAAAACGAGGCCAAAGAATTATTCAGATATAATGGGGCTGTTTTAGTTGTAATTATTGAAGCAATTAATAAAATGCATTCACTTAAAAAGCGTTAGTGAGCGTTAAATACGTGCAGGAACTATTAAATATGTGCAGGAACTAGGGTAGGCATTAAGAACCATATAAAACATAGTTCCTGGCTTCAGGGAGTTATATAAATTACAGAGAAACCTAACTACAGAGTTAACTATTGGCAGGGACCCATGAATATTACAAGCCAGAGGTCCTCCCAGCTGAGCAATGGTCAGTCAGTCTCCAGCCTCCAACTTTCCAGATCTGAGTCCCCAGATCTTGGCTAGCCCAGTCCCACCCCATGGCAAGCTCCTACTCAGACTCCCACCTTGAACTAAAACCTTGCTATGATATACACAGCCACACCTCTGCTTACAACTCACTCCTAGTTCTCAAGGGCACACTTTACAAACTAGAATCCAGCTTGCCTCGCTTCCCACATCAAAGGCAACGTCTAGACCTGTGGATTTCATTTCTCAGAAATGCTTAAACATTTGTTTCCTTGTCAGTGCCCTCTCCCCCAACTGTGATGCAGGAGCTCCTCATTTCTGATGTCATTTATCAAACGGCTCTCCTATCAGGTCTCTCTCTGTCCTGCTTCTACCTGCTCGAATGCAACTTTGCACTGCAAAATATGTTATTCTCTTTCTCAATATGCTATGATGGATCCTTATTGCTCATACACAGTGGTTCCCAAACTTGTATGTGTTCCAGAATCAATAGGGAAATTTCTTTATGTGATTCTTCCTGAACCAAAATTCCAGAAGTGGGACTTGGGCAATCTGTATTTTTAACAAGTTCTCCAGATGGCTCTTTACTGGCAGCCTGGTTCTACTTGGGGAACAAGGGTTTTGGAACTACAAGTTGAAGTTCAGACTTAGCACACAAGTTTCATGTGTCTTGTTCCCTGAATATACCCTATACCATTGTCAGAGTTGTCATTCCTTCCTTAAATACCCAGGGTTCTTGCCATTCCACATGTTATTTCCTCCCTAAGTGCCTTTCACCTCCTTTCCCATGCTGGAAAGCAATCTGTAAGCTGTCTTTCTGAAGCCTTTCTTCATTTCTCAGCTAAGAGTCATCTCCTGCTTCTAAAGTACTATAGGTACCCCTGCTCACGGTGTACTTCAGTTTTTACTTGTCTGTTTTCCTTACTGCACTTTGACTTCTTCCAGGGCGGGGCTGCAAATTACTCATCTCTTTAATCTAAGAGTCCACCCTTGTTCCTGATTCATAACTGGCACATAACAAATAAATGAATGAACAAACAGATAAATGAAAGAGTAGAGTGCTAGTTACATTATGATAAAGAATTGGTTGTATATGAGGTCATTTTTCTTTATGAACTGAATAATTATATACCTTTCAATAAAATACTATGAAGTGTAACTAGCACAAGTTCATCAGCATTTGAGATGACATAGAAACCAAAATACACAAGCGCTGCTGGAAAAATGTAATTACTGCTTTTCCCAGTACAGGATTGATGGACTCATGAAACATTTAGATTAATGCAATGTTTGGCAAGTATCCAATGTTTTTATTTTTCTTTTGCTTTTGTGTTCATTTATGGGCCAGTGATATAAACATATATACTACATCATTTTTTCAAAGTCAGTCATTTTTTTCAATACATTTCTGTTTTCTGCTTTTGCAGTATCCTCTTCCTTGGTGTTGGTAATTTTGTTTTTTTCTAATGAAGTAAATGGAATTTTTAACAGACTTCTTTGTTTTTGCTTGCCTTATATTCATTATTTCTTTTTTGGGTACTACACACTTATCTTCTTTTTGTGACCTCCTCTCTGCCTTCTGTACTTGTGGTCCTTTTGGTAGGGCTGGTGGTAGGGGTGGAGCTTATGACTTAAGCTTGACCAAGTGGAGTTAGTTGCTCAGGAAGGACATCTGATCCAAGTCAGTCAATGAGAGTTAGTCCCTCCATTTTTCTTGGGAGCACTGAGAAAGGTATACTCCTTACCTTTCTCAACATAGGTCTAAGACAACATACCACATTTGGTAACATCATTGAATTTGATATTATTCAGAAATACAGAGTGAATTTTTCAATGTAGGTTTTACCTTCATTTCTTCACTGAGAAATGAAGAAAGGCTTCAAAAAGACAGCTTATGGAATATATTTAAGTAGAAGTACTTCACTAGTTTGTTGTGAGATTTTTTTTTTCAATATTTTTTTAGTTGTTGATGAACCTTTTTTTTTCCATTTATTTACATGTGGTGCTGAGGACCAAACCCAGTGCCTCACACATGCTATGCAAGAGCTCAACCACTAAGCCACAACTTTAGCCCCTTGTTGTGAAATCTTAAGACACTTTTCTGTACTTCAGTTTCCTTATTTGCCAAAACAGGGAAATGTTATGTCCCATTTGCAAAATTATTATTCTTTGAAATATTCCTGCATATTAACTAATACACTGTTAGATCAATCAGCTGCTATTTAAGGATCATCATTCCTTGAGCATAAATGTAGTCATGGCACAGGCTGTACATTAGGGCCTAGGCTGGGGAAAGAAAGGAGGAGAAAATTTGATCAACCTCATTTTGGATAAAATAAAAATAGTCAAATAATTTTAATTTATCATATTGTCATTAATAGCTTCTTCTATAATTGGGAGAATTGTTACAGATATATTAGAACAGCCACAAATTGTCAAATTAACCAAAAGATGAAAATAGATGTGCCAAAAAAGATGTACTTAAAATCCATTTCTTTTTTTGAATTGACTGCACAGTTTGAGATTGAGAAGACTGAACATTCTTTAAATATGTATTTTGAAGAGATTGGCAATACCTGAGACAGAAGTGTGGAAAAGGCAATGAATATTTAAAAATCCAAGCTTCTATGAAACCAGAACTAGGGTTTTTTTGGTGGTGTTGGGGATTGAACCCAGGGCCTTGTATTTGTGAGGCCAATTAAGTTATCTCCCCAGCCCCCAGAAATAGTTTTAATAAGATCAACAGGTTGTGTTACACTAAATGAAAATTGGGTCACATTGTAATCTCAAAGAACTAAGAAGGCACTGCTTTTTATCTTTCATTTGAGTCCTAAGACTTGAACCCGTGGGCACTGGGTTCGATTCTCAGCACGACCTGTAAATAAATGAATAAAAAATAAACAAAAAAAAAAAAAAAAAAAAAAGATTTGAACCCAGAAGCACTTTACTACTGAACTATATCCCCAGTCCTTTTAATTTTTACTTTGATACAGGGTCTTGCTAAATTGTTGAGATTGGCCTTGAACTTGCAATCCTCCTGCCTCAGCCTCCCAAATCCCTATCTTTTATTAAAAAATAATTAAGGGCTGAGTATGCATATAATCCCAGCAATTTGGGAGGCTAAGGCAGGAGGACTGCAAGTTTAAGGATGGCCTTGGTAGTTTGGTGAGATCCTGTCTCAAAATAAAAAATAAAAAATGACTGGGAATGTAGCTTAGTGGTAAAGTGCACCTGGGCTCAATTCCCAGTATCAAACTGTAGGGAAAAAAAAAATCAAGGAACCACTTCCTAGAATATTATTCTCTCCAAATAGGCAAGGTCACAATATTTATGTGTGACTTTCAGTTCATCCACAATTATAGAAAGTCACTACAACTTACTGTTCGTGTGTTCCTTCTCAAATCTGTATAATCTAGACTTAGATGTTAATACTTATTATTATTAGTGGTCTACTCCTAAAACAAATAACACTAGCTCAGGCTGAATTATCCTATGTTTATGTTGTGGCATCTGCATTGAATTCGCAGTCTGTGCACATTCTCAGCAATTTCCCCCACCTCATTAGATTTGTTTTTTTTTTTTTTTTTGGTACTGGGGACCGAACCCAGGGCCTTGTGCTTGCCTTGCACAAGTGAGCCATATCCCGAGCCCTCATTAGATTTTTTAAGTTACAAAATCAACATATTCATTTTAATAAGAAAGATAATAGAGTTAAAATGAAAAATTTAATAATTTTATCTCTCCAATCTCATTTTTCTAAGTTTCAATTGTCTGTTGTCCAGTCTTCCATATCACCTCTATGCTTATACCACTTATAAACATACATATGCATAGGGGCCACCCTTCCTTTCTCACTTCCTCTATGGTCCACTTCCATTAGTGCATTTTCCCAAAGTTCATACTACAAATCAAAGGTCACAGACTGGTGGATACAGTCCAGATATGATTGGAAAATTGTTTTGTTTGCAGAATACTGGATAAATTTAACACAAAAATATGGAAAGTCTTAATTCACATGTCTTCATGGTAATACTATTATTTGATGCTGCATAGGCTTTCCAATTCAACGGGTTTGGATGATAATACTAAACATAATCCTACATGTCATAATCCCACATGTTGAAATTCTGAAGATCAGAATCCCTAAAGTCTACATTCTTGAAAAATCAAAATCAGGAAAAAGTGATTCTGGAAAAAATAAAGTTTTAAAAGAGACATTCATTTACATTTTGAAAGGGTTTTTTATTTCAAAAACATAAAAACATGACAACCCTTCACAAGTCACCTTACATAACAGGCAATAATAACATCCATTTTTGCAAACATGAACTAACGGCAGTTACAAAGGCATAAGAATTATGAGCAGATGAACAATATGTATAAAAATAATTCAAGAAGCAAAATATGCAAATGCATAACACTATGATTGATAATTGTGTGCACCCAGTTTTGTAACTATGGTCATCTGAAATATTGTGACAGACAACCTAAGTCTTTTGACAAGATGTATCAAAAATGTGATGGGTTATCAACCACTAATGCCATTGTTTGAATAGCCAAGATCCTGGTAGATTTGACTTGGTCCAAGTCCAAAGGCCTCAGGACCAGGGAATCTGATGGTGTGTGTAACTTTTAGCTAGTGCCTCAAAGATTGAGGACTCAGGGATCCTTGATGTATGTCCTGGAGTCCAAAGCCTGGGGAGCCTCAAGTTCTGATATACAAGGCAGCAGAAGAAAACTCTAATTTAGTTCCCAAAGACAGACCAATTCACCTTCTGTACTTGGTCTTTCCAGTACTGGCTGATTGAATGTTGCCTGCCCTCAATTATGGCAGATTTTCTCCACCTCCATCAATTCAGACTCACACCCAACTTCTGCAAACAGAAGATAGATTAAAAATAATGCTTTATCAGATTACGAGGCATTCCTTCTGTTACATGATGTAAGTATCCTGTGTACCACCAACAATGCACTAATCCCTTCCCCAGAATTTGCCTTTCTCCCTACTCTTTTTATGGATCTTTTATGCCCCCCCACCCCCCAGTGTTAAGAATGTCAACATTCGAGATTTTAATCTTTTGGTATTTTGACATTTAGGATTATGGTGTTCAGGATTCACCTTCTGGCATTATGATTGAAAACACCAATATAACAAGTCCTCTCCATTATCTATTATTTATGTATTTTTACTAATCCATCCTCCTGAATTACTGGCTCATTTCCTGTAAACAAACATTTGTATTTATATTCTTCAGATAACAGTGACTTATTTTTTTGCATTTAACATTACATTAGGGTATTATCAATTATAATTAGATTCAGCTGCTTATAACCCAAAATGCCAAATTATAGTGGCTTATACAATGAAGGTTATTTTTTCTCTCATGTAAAAAAAGTCTGGAGGTGGACAGTCCATGGCTAATATGGCACTCCATGGTCATGAGGGACACATGCTCCTTTTGTTTACCTTCCTTTGAACTGCTTTCTAGTCTCAAGGTCAGTTAATCATCAATGGCTATGATCTCTAGTCACCTTACCTGTGCTTCCAGGAAGGAAGAAAGGGTGGAGGGCAAAAAGTGTAATAGCACTTCTAAGAGAATCAGACTTCTTTACAGATATATTCTATAGGTTACTTCTACTTATATCTCATTGGCTGTAATTTAATCACGTAGTCACACCCAGCTATATAGGAGATTTGAAAAATATAGTCTCTTAGCTACGTACATTGGCACCTAAAATTCAGGCACTAAAGAGGGAAAGCATAAGTATCATTCTCAACTACAATTGTCTATGTTAATGAAGACATATGGAAAAGACTTTTAGCTGCCCTTCAAGGTCTAGCCTTGTCTTCTGATTTAAGAGAGCTCTTGAGAGTTACCTGGTCTTAGTAGTACTTGGAACCAAGGAAATCATTCTAAATATGCTGATTTTAAAATAATTCTTTATGATCAAAATATTTTCCCTTTTCAACATCAGTATTTTTATTTCTATTGTATTTACCAAAATGGGATTCCTCATTCTAATACATGTGGATTTTACATTTTAATAGGTACTTCTGGATAACTCTCCAGGAGAGTATGATAATTTTACACACTAAGCAATGCTTAATGTGTACATTTTCCCATACACTTATCAGCCTTGGATAGTTTTTCTCTTTAAATATTTTCTTCTGTAATTAAAAAAAAATCCTTGGATAGTAGAAATCATTGTTTATGCAACCAAATCTTGCCATTAGTGACTGTTTTAGTCAGGTTTTTCACTGCTATGACTGAAAGATTTGACAGAACAATTGCAGAGGAGGCAAGTGTATTTGAGGGCTTACGGTTTCAGTGGTCTTAGTCTATAGAAGGTTGGCTACATTCCTCAGGGCTGAGGTGAGGCAGAAGAGTATGGCAGAGTTCAGAAACAGCTCTTGATCAGGAAGCAAGAAAGAGTTAACTTGCCAGAAACAAATATGTGCCCGAAGTCACATCCCAATTCCCACCTCCTCCAGTCACATCCTAGTACTTCAGTTATCATTCAGTTAATCCTTATCAGGGGATAAAATCACTGATTGGATTAAGACTCTTATAACCCAATCATTTCTCCTCTGGACCTTCTTGCATTTTCTCACACATGAGCTTTTGGGGGACACCTCACATTCAAAATATAACAGTGACTATGAGTTACTTCTTTCTTCCCCACCTTGAGCTTATACAAACATTTCCCTACATTTTTTTCTGACACATTTATAGTTTTATTTTTGTTATTTGATTCACTTACTCAACAAATATTTATTGAGTACTTTTTATATACCAAATATAAATTCAAATCTCTTCAAATTCTGGTGTGTGTATTTTCTAGCTGGGAGAAACAGACAATAAACATATAAACCAGTAAATAAATATTTCCCCTCGAGAATTAAAATATGGTGACAGGGGAGAGTGAGGGAGGCCATCAGACTTGATGACCAGGAAAGAATTTTGACTGACTCAAGAATAAGTGATGATGGAGGAGGGGAGTCCAGGGAGAATACGCAGGTGGCAATGGTCTGGTGTTGTAAACAGCAGCAAAAAGGCATCAAGGAGAAGAGGAGACTCTAGCTAGGCTGGAGAGGGAGGTGAGCACTAAAAGGTGAAGGGCTTTGTAGGTCACAACAAAGACTATGGATTTTCTTGTACACTGGAGATTTGTTTCCTATATGAAATGAAATGTATTTGTCTTTTTGTGTGTGAGGGTCTTTTATTTTCTTTCAAATTGAATCACATTTTAAGTAACTATTCATTCTTTTTGGAGGGAAGCGACTAGGGTTTTATCCCACAGACCTCAGTTCATTTCAAACATTATATAGATATTATCACACTATAACATATGCAATTGAAACTCAAAATATAATGAATTTTTTTATCCTAGTGTCTTAGTGTCAGGCTGCTACAACAAAGTGTCATACACTTACAAAGAAACAAACAACAACAGCTACAACAAACAGCAGAAATGTATCTCCCACAGTTCTGGAGGCTGCAAAGTCTAATATCAGGGTGCAGGTAGATTCCGTGTCTGGTGAGGGCCTGCTTCCTGGTTCATAAATGGCTGTCCTCTCATTGTACCTTCACATGATGAAAGGGTAAGAGAGCCTAAGTGGTAGCCCATGCTAGTAATCCCAGGTGCTCAGGAGGCTTGAGGTGGAAGGATCACTAAGTTCAAGGCCAGCCTGGGCAATTTAGTGAGAACCTGACTCAAAATAAAACCTAAAAAGAAACTGGGAGTGGGGGACCTCAGTGATAGAGTACTTGCCTCACTTGTATGAGGTCCTGGATTCAAAACCTAGCCCTGTGAATACAATATAATAAAATAAAATAAACAAGGGATATCTCTGGGGATGGGGGTGTCTCTTGCAAATGATACTAATCTCATTCATAAGGGAAGAGAGCCAATGGTGCTCCTTCTCCTAATATCATCACCTTGGAAGTTAGAATCTCAACAGATAAATTTGGTAGAGACACAAAAATTCAATCTGTAGTTCTCAAGGATGTTGCCACTGAAATTCAATTTAAAACCATGGATGGCAGTTTATAAGTCACATTATGAAAATGTTTTATTTATAGTCACAAAGCTTTTGATCAAAAATCATGTACCTAGTTAATCAATCATTTTATTTTCTGAACTTTGACCTAAGAAATTATTCTGGCTAGTTCCAAAAATTAAATCTACTAACAAAGGGTCAAAACTTGCTGCCAATGAAAAAGGAATTAAAGGAAGGTAAATAAGAAGGAGAGCATCTAAAAATATTTTGTACAATAGTAGCATTAAAAAAGTAAATACATAAGTCCTAAGATAATGTCTGTGAAGAGGACAGGTTTTGAAGGTTTAAGTCCATATGTGTAAGTAATGAGTAAGAGTCATTACTCTATAATTAAACCATATTCCTTCTGATCATTCTATAACTTATAATGCTTTTAAAATAAATTCAAGTTTTACTGTAAATTTTACAGATCAAGAAATAGAGTAAGTGAAAAAGTTCATACTCAAGTCCCTTGATTCCAAAATCAGTGTTCTCTGTATACTAAGTTATTTGTCTGAGGTCGAAAAACTTGAGAATATAACATGAGTGGCCCATAGTCTAATTCCCAATAGAATCCTCATTCCCCTCTGAAAACTCAAAAGCATTCTGATCTTCTGAGTTCCCATCAGAATCACCCATTAAGGTCTGCTACAACATTCTAAAGCTTTTCTATCCAAACCTTTCCAAACTCCTCCTGCATTCCAGTTCCAAAGACTTCTAGAGCACATGGTAAGTTACACAGAAACAACCCCACTCTTGGTACCAATTTCTGTTTGCCAGGTTTTGGCCACTTTGCTGTGATCAAAAAACCTAAAAAGAACCACTAAGAGGAGGAAAAGTTTATTTTGGGCTCATGGTTTCAGAGGTTCAGCCCATGCTGGGCCAACTCCATTGTTTTGGACCCAAGGTAAGGAAGAACATCACAGCAAAAGAGTGTGGTGGAGAGTGCTGCTCCATTCTTGGCAGTGAGGAAGCAGATGGGGTGGGGGTGAGGAGCTGCTAGGAAGATGAACCCTTCCAGGGCATGTCTTCTGTGACATATCTCCAGCCACAAACTACCTGCCTGCAGTTACCACCCAGTTAGCCCATTCAAACTAGGAGGGACTGATTAGGTTATGGTTCTCATAATTGAATCATCATTTCACTTCCTGTATTAATGTAGAAGTTTTTTTTGGGACACTTCATAGCTATATCATAACACCCCGATATCATCAGTTAATTTGTCTGTTCTTCATCAATGCTCTCTGGGGGTTTTATTGATCTACTAATTTGCAAATAGTCATTCCTGTAATAAGAACATAACTTGAAAAAAAAGAATATTTTTTATTTTAAAATATTGGAGACTGAGTGACATGATTTTCATGGATACTTTTTAAGATCCAAAGACATTTGTTAAGTTGGCTAAAAGCACCGGAATAATCTAAAAAATCTTAGAGTAACTGGTAACTAGTATATCTATCAAAATGAAAGAATACTGTTGTGTCATAATTATCATCCTGAAAAGGGATCAGAACCGAGTTTTGGTCTGAGTTCTGTTTCTCAGTTTCTTTTAAGACATTGAGAAAATCATTTAAACTCTCTAGGTTTCTGTATCATTTATAGTTCTCAAATTCAATGCAAGTGATTGAGAACTGGCCAAAGGATATTTATTGGAAGGACCTTGCAAGACTTGCATGTACTTGAAAGGTTGAGAACCAGGCTTGAAACTGTTAAGAATCAAGCATTCAGTTGACCTGATATAAAAGGAAATTAGGGTGCTACTAGGGAGCAATGAATGCAGAATAGTTAATCTCCTTACGTCCACCATTGCTTTCCTTTTCATTCCTATCAAGATAACCTCTAAGACACTTAACCCTGACATCCTCTTCTTCTATATTTGGAGAAGAGAGAACAAGAAGGGTGTATATGCAAATAGGGTGGTCAGAAATGCTTTGGTTAGATGTGTATCTGAAGGCCCTCTGCAGCTGAAGAAGACTGGGCCGCCACAGTAGCACAGGAGGCTGACCAATTTGGTATGCAGTGAACAGGAAGTAAAAGGAATCTTAAGCAAGAAAAGTGTTTGGGTAGACAGATTATGAGGAAAAAGTGTTGGAAGCTTCCAAATGCTTTGAATAGTTCTTGCCTTTACAAACACAGAACAGTATTGACTATGTGAAATAAACAGTAATAAAAGGTTTCCTCATGTTTTTAAAGACAACATACAACTAAACCATATATAGCCCCTAAAATTAAAAGTTATAAAATGGCAGCCCACAGTCAAATAAATCTTGAAGACAAGAATTATTTACTGTCTTAGTCTGTTTTGTGCTGCTCTAACTGAACACCAGAGACTGAGCGATTTATAAAGAACAAGTTATTTACCATTGTTCTGGAGACAGTAAAGTACAAGATCAAGGAGCTGGCATCTGGTATGGGATTTCTTGCTGTGTCATAACATGGTGGATGGCATCATATGGATGATAAAATGAAGGAAGTGGGCCAAACTCATCCTTTATAAGAATCCCACTCTTGAAATAATGGTATTAATTGGTAGTGCCCTTATGGCCTAATCATCTCTTTAAAGTTCCCATTTCCTAACACTGCTGCATGGGGATTAAATTTCTAACACATGATTTTGGGAAGACACATTTAAGCCATTGGGATTATCAAAGTGAAAATACAGATTTCAGGTTTCTTTTGGTGGGGGCAAAACCCCAAAAGTCTCAAAAGGCAACAGCCCTCTGTTGGGGTATGGCCTGTCAACATCACCATACCCTCCTTGTGGCCCACATCACTCATTACTAGCCTGGATCTGGAAGCACTCAAGTTTCTGACCCTTGGTTTAACTATTTCCAGGCAACTATCCAAGGCAAGTGTAGGCTGCTCCCAGTGATCTCTTCAAGTTCCTAACCTGTCCCTGGTACTTCTTTGGTAAATGCCTTCATTCATGATTTAGCTACCTGTAACTACAGCAAACAACCATTTTTCTACCTGTGGAAAGTCACAACCATCTGTGAGAGTCATTTTCACACATACGCTTCCCCAAATGACCCTAACTACTTGATAATGAAAGTGACAGCAAAGAATTACCATCTAGCATCTTCTAAAATGCAGGGGGAAAACCAACAATGATTTATGTGGAAAAGTTCTGTTTGACTTCTCTGAAGAAAACTTCTGAGAAAAGTCTTCTCTTTAAGATTTTTTGGTGTGATTAACTGTGGATACACTGGACACTAATCCATGACGATGGTGCCGAGACTCCTCCATATATATCTATCTCAAACTTCAACACACAATGTATGATTCGCTCTGGATTCTGCAGGATCTATTCTCAACTAAGCAGTCACAACATTTTCTTGCCTAAACTCTTCTGGTGGTTACAAGTTGCTTTTAGGATAAACTTTAAAATGCTTAGAGCATCTACAAATTCCTGCATTGTTTGATTCTTCCTCTTCTTTCAGGTTTGACTTTCCATTTCATCTTCCCTGGCTCTTTTCAACTTAACCACTTGGATCTTCTTTCAATTTGTGGAAGCCAAGCTTGTTCTCCCTCAAATTCTGGATGCCAGCTGATTCCTCTTTCTGGGGGGTTCCCTTTCTTTTCCAACCCTTCCCCTACCTCCTACCATATTTAGGCCTTAGCTTTTAAATATCACTTGGTCAGAATAGCTTTTCCTGTCTTGTACCTCCCTTCCACTCTCCAACTCCCTTCTCCCATATCTCACAGGCCTCTTCACTGTTCTCTATTGCTCTTAAGACAATTTGTTTGTTTCTTCATTAATTGGTAAACTCTGAGTACACCTATTTCACACCCCAGTGATTATTTTGGTCAGCACAATCTCAGCCCTAACAGAGTAGGTGAGCAGTAGTCTGTCAAATGAGTGAATAAAAAACCTACATTCCATCTCTCAGGTTAGCTTAACACCGTATTGTGACCTGTACTGAATAAAGTCACTCTTTCCTATAAAATGTATTTTTATTACATTCTCACATTGGTAGACTCAGGAAGGTTTATGAGAAGATAAACCCGGTGGAAAGATATTAATCTTCCATATTCCGAAAGTGAGAACTGAGGTGCTTGTTGGAAATGCAAATTCCCAGGCCCCATTTCAGACTAATTAGAAAACTCTGGGGAAGGGGCCCAGCAACATGTTTTAACAAGTCTTCCTGAGGGGTTTGATGCACACTAGTTTGAAAACCATTGCTTTCCAGTTTGTAATTAAAAAAAAAAATTTTTTTTTTCCTCACCACTTATCTCTGGTATTATCCTAATTGTAGAATCTCACTATTCCAGAGGGGGAATCTCTGTCATTATCCAGAAGCCTTGAATAAAGGTCTATTTGTGTACACTACGTGGAATTTTAGGTTTGCCTTTCCTGGGGGCACGGTCCTGCCCTACCTTCTGGGAAGTCTAGAACCTAAAGTAAAAAGGAAAAAGTGTAACTGAATAAAATCTCAGAACAAAGGCCAAGCAACCCGCAAGCCTTTGTTCATCCGTTCCCCCGACTGCTCACACACGTTCTGATATAGGTCTTTTGCACCCAGAGAAGCAACCACTGAAGTTCTAAGAATGGTTACATGCCGCTGACTACGTTCCCAATTAGGCTGTAGGGGAGAAGACATTCGTGGCTGCGGGTAGTGTTTCCATTCTTCCTCAACCTAGCACAAGAGTAACTGAAACTAACACTAAGGGTTGAGCCCCAAAGCCCCTAGCAGCCTCAGAAGGAGAACTGGAAGCTCGGACT
This sequence comes from Sciurus vulgaris, assembly GCF_902686455.1. NCBI lineage: Eukaryota > Metazoa > Chordata > Mammalia > Rodentia > Sciuridae > Sciurus > Sciurus vulgaris. The sequence goes on along the minus strand of NC_136463.1, from coordinate 87,365,474 downwards.
GACTTCTCCTCCTCAACCTTCCTGGAAAACCCGAAGTGGACACTACTAACGTCTGGACGGGAGCGGTTGCTGGCGGCCGCGCCCCATTGCGCATGCTCCCTCGCCCCTCCCGGTCAGAGCCGGAAGGGGGAGCGCTTGGGGCCTGGGCCTGGCCTGGCCCGGGCGTCGGCACCGGCGGCCATCTTGGCTTTCCGGGGAAAGGCGGCGTGAGGGGAAGAAGTTGTAGGGTGGGGGCAGGAGTGAGGAGGAGGGAAGCGAGAGGGGGGGGAGGAGGCCGCGGCGGGGCAGGGCGGGGACTGCTTGCCTGCCTGGGTTGCGGAAGTGGTAGCCGCTGACCCAGCCTGCTGCTTTCTTGCTACTGCTTCAGCTTCCCAGCTCCCCCCCGGACAGAGAGGGCGGCCCCGCTGTGGATGGTCAGATAGTTCCCATCTCCTGCCGCCAGTCCCTGGCCCCAACCAGCACGGAGCAGACGGCGGCGGCAGCAGCAGGCGAGGAGGAAGATGGCGGGACGGCTGCCGGCCTGTGTGGTGGACTGTGGCACGGGGTAAGGGGGCTGACCGGCTGGGGTGGGGAAACTGAGGCGGAGGAAGGAAAATGGCGGGGGAGGGAGGAGGCTGGGAGATGAATGGTGCGGCGGCTCTGCTTGCAAGGGGTGGGGCCGGGCCAGCGCCTCCCAGGTCTCCTGGCTTCACCCTCCTGCGGCTGGAACCCGGGCGCGGGGCCGAGGACCCCCCGGGAGCGGCTTCCTCGGCTCGACCCCTCCCAGCCCTTCCCCCACCGCGGTGGGCTGCGCTGCGCGAGGAGAGGTGGGGCTGCTGCCTCCCGGCGCTCGCGTTCGCCCTGGTGGTGGTCGCCGAGCCCGGCCCACCTGGCTTTCCTTTCCCTCCGCGCCCCTTCCTGCCTGTGGGCTTGGGGGCTCAGGGGATGAGCGTGGGGACTGGCCTGACAGAGGACCGAGAAAAGAGAAGCGCTCCTTGTAGGTTTTGCAAGATTGCTGTGACAACACTGCCCAGGGTGTGGGTGGGGAAAGGGAAGAATCGGGACTCTGAAAATGGGAACCCAGAATGGGGCTTTCATTGAACCACCCACCTCCTCTTCGCGACTCCACTCCCGGTCAATTCCATCTCCCACTGCGTTTTTAACGGGTGAATCAAGTCACATTTTAATTCGAGAGAGAAAGGTGTCATGTGTTACTTCTCTTGCCTCAAAAAAGTCCCTTAGTGAGCAAGCGCGCTGCAACTTCCTTAGTTTTGTCAAAGCCGCTTCCTGCTTTCAGTCTTTTATAGCCTTATAAGGTAGTTTTTCGTTTCCAACGTGAACACATCTTGTTAGAACTTTCAAAATTAAACAGGTTGCGAAGAGGGTAATTATATGTGCTAGGTATCAATTTATCTGAACTTAAAAATTTTCTTGTGTCCCACTGGGAGGAGAGGGATAGCACCGTGTAAAAAAGTAAGTTGCACACATTCATTCAGTCACGGTGAAGGCAGAAGGAAGGTGTAGAGGAATAAAGGAATATGTTTAATTTTTCAAGTTGTTACTTCTGGTAGATTGTAGTTTCCTAAAGAATAACTTTAAAGTGGTTGTTCCTTTTATGTTAGTAGACATTTTAGAGAGAACACACTGTCTTCAGAATAGACTGTCCATATTTTTAATGTTGAATGACAGCTTTATGTTAGATCCCGAAAGTGCTCCGGGGTTTTTTAAGGATGGAGGAAATTGCCCCCGCCCCCTTTATTACTTGCTGTATTATCCTTATTAAAAGATATTTTTCCCTCACTATTCACTCTTACGTGAAATTTCTCTAATCTTCATTCTCATAACTTTATGTTAGTGTGGCAGTTTCCAGACTCCTACACTGGCAGAGGGAAGCAACTGACTTTTTGCTATTTTCTCCTGGAAAACACTAGGTTAGTTTAGCCTTGGAATTTCTTTGTATTTTTTTTTTTTTTTTGGTATACATTTTATTAAAGTTAATTTCTTTAAATACAGTATCTTCTCCCTGAACCCGGACTTTTTTTTTTTTTTCTCTTTTCCCCTTCTTAGTCTAATTGTTGAATAGTTTTATTTTAGGGTCAGTTTTAAAATTAGATTTAGCTTGAGTGAGTAGGACTTCTTACGTGTGTTGTATTAAAGTGCTAAATACTGGTACATAATTAATACTTAATGTTATAGAAATCATTGATTACCAAAAATATGTTATTATCACTAATAGATTAAGTGGTAGCATCTTAAGTTGGATGTTACTTTTGTCGTCATTTTCTCTTTTAAGAGGTTTGTTTATTTTTTAGTCCATTAGATATCTTACCTAGCATAACTGTCCTTAAATTACCTCTTTTCTGAAAGGGCAGCCTTGAATTTAAAACACATACTGAGTGACTGGGAGTGGAGAGGGGTTCAATCTGTACCTGGTATATTTCCATGTTAATTACTCAGTTAGTACCTTATTATTTTGCTGCTTTGTTCACACCTCACACAAGAAAGATTAAGTGCACAGTCATTACAATATGAATGAAACTGATTAGGAGACCCCTGCCCTCACCATTTTTTACCAACTGTCACAATCTGAAATTTACTGTTCAGAGTTTCATTTATTTTGGTTCTCAAAGGACTTGTTTTTTTTCTAAAAACCAAAAAGCTCCGGGAGTTCCGTACTTTTGGCTTTTTTTTAGCACACAGAGGGTAAATCCTGAAGATTGAGTGCAAGGTAAATGTCTACAAAGCATAATACTAAAATAGTTTTATATTCCAAAATAGTCTGGTCCATATATGCAATCTGTGTAACTGTAATTTGTGTATTCCTGTATGCTTTAGAGAATACATTCATTCCTCAGGTCTGTTTACAGTAACCTACTTAGTGTAAGTGAAAAATGAACATGTCAGATTGTTCTTTCATTTCATTATGTAATTTAGGCAAAAAGGTACCAAAAAAGTGGCCATTTATTCATATTAAATTTGGTGGTCTTAGATAAGAAAAACTATAAGAATTAGAAAACATGAAACTTGAGTCCAAAACTTTAAATTAGGAATCCTCCAGCAAAATTCAGCGTAAAAGAACACCTAGGCTCAAGTCATGAAAGATAATACTCATTTTGGAAAGTATTTAGAAAGAATACTTCCTTTATATCAATACCAGATCTTTGCACGTTTTTGGTCTGTGTTAGAAAAGCATTGCTGAATAAAATTTGGACACATAGGTCCCCACTAATAGAACTGATTGCTTAAAATCTAAATTACTGGGACTGTGAGTATAACTTAGTGGTAGAGTACTTGTTTAGCATGCGTGAGGCCCTGGGTCCAACCCCCAGCACCAAACAAAAACAAACTAAATTACAGTGATGAGAATAACAATTTTTAAAACATCAGAAAAGAAAATTTTTAAAGCTTGCAAAAATTCCTATCTGGGGTGTTTTTGTTTTGTTTTGCCTGTTGTCACTCAAGTTTTATTAGCTTTCAAGTCAAGTAAGAGAACTCTTTATATACTTGTATTAATGATTGTACCTTGGTTACAGAGCTTTGAACTTTGAATTTCCTTTTCCCTTTTTTGCATTTTCTTTTTTCCTAATAAACAGTGCACTGGCAAATTATTTCCATTGATTATAATAGCAGAGGTTAAAATAGCTTTAATATAGTCTCAGATGTATTCAGATGAAGAGTGAATTAAGGGATTTCCCTAGTTGACTTAAACTTCTTAGTAGTCGTAAAATATAAGCATAAATATTTTGTTGGAGTTGGTGGATAAAGAGCTTATTTAATTTATCCTGTGACCACATTCCATAATTTAGTACAGATAAAAATGATCTTGTTTGAGAGCACTGGAAATGAGTGTGATGGGTGCATGGGAAGTTCATGTTTCTTACATGAGTTCTATACATAGTGTTTAATAATAATGCTATTTTCTAGCCATCTTCAAAGGTAAAAACAGTCATTGTATCTTATTAATCAAAATGCATTCATTAAAATTCGTATTCCTTGATGAGTTATGTTTTTCATGCTGTTTGCTCTAACAAACTTGGTGTTAGTGAGAAGTCGTATCTTTTCTCTTTTATTTTGGTACAAGGGATTGAACTCAGGGGCATATCCCCAGCCCTATTTTGTATTTTATTTAGACAGGGTCTCACTGAGTTGTTTTAGGGCCTCCCTAAGTTGCTGAGACTAGCTTTGAACTCGCAATCCTCCTGCATCAGCCTCCCAAAATGCTGGGATTACAGGCCTGCTCCACCATGCCCGGCCATATCTTTTCTTACGTAGCTAAAATCTTTCAACTTTCCTGTCCAGTAGCCCACCAATTTTGTGTTAAAAACCTATATTCACTTTGGATTGTGTATATATTGTGCCTAATGAACCTTCCAGCCCTATTAAACGCAGTTCAGAGTTTTTTAAGCATAGAAGGGAAAGGTCCACTAGTGCAGAAACTTGTGACCAGGCTTTTAATTTATCTTACCTTCTATTTTTGCTTCACTTTACAAGTGTAAAAATAGGATTAGAGAATTTAAGTTACTTTGTTAATGTCATCTAGTTAATAGGTGGTTTAAACTGCTTCTTGCATCTAAGTTTTGTATTTAGACTGTGTTCTTTCTTTTACACTAAGGGGATGCCTGAGCCCATTGTTAGAACTATACATGTTACTTTATTTTAATTGGTAAATTCTTTTTATTCCTGATGAAAATGATCTTATAAAAATAATCTTAGCCTTTTGAATTTGCAAAATCCTTCTTAATTTTTTTCTGAATATGTGACTTCCTAGACCATTTTTTGATATCTTGCTTATTAATCTCTAGAAAAGTTTACTCTTGTTCCTCAGGAAATAATAGTAGCTAGTAGCAAGAGTTATGCCAGGCACTGTGCTAAATGCTTTATATTATCTCATTTCTTTTTTTTTACATCAACCTGAGAAGTATTATTTCTGTTTTATAGACAAGAAAATTTAGGCTTAGAGAGGTTAAGCTACTTACCTAATGTATTGTAGCAAATAAAGTAAGTGTGACATCCTTCTTATGTAGAGGATAAGCCTTTGGCAATTTTGAATCATACAGATATTTTTTATTTTTTTGGTGGGGGAGTTAACTTATGATATTATAAAGACATGAAGCATTGTTAGTAACTTGAGAATGTCTTGTAAAGGTAGTAAAAAAAGGAGCATTGTCAAATCAAAGCTTACTATATACATAGTAGCAGGCCAGTCACTCTTGGAATTCTTTTTTTTTTTTTTTCTTGCGGTGCTGGGGATTGAACCCAGGGCCTTGTGCTTGCAAGGCAAGCACTCTACCAACTGAGCTATCTCCCCAGCCCTCACTCTTGGAATTCTGATGAAAATGTCTGGTGACATTGTCACTAGATGAAAGTCTGGTGAAATTGTGATGAAAATAGTCTGCTTTTAAGAATTTTCATTGCTCAAAAGTTAATAGCATTAAAAAATTAGATGATGGTAGAAAACTACAATTAATCAAATATTAGGATACATACTTTCCTATAGTAGTAGTTATTCCCATGACTCTAAGTTAAAAGAGATGATTATGATCAAGAAGTCAAGAAAGATTTAGTGAATGTTGGGTTTGAGTTTTTTTTTTTAAAGGATTTGTATAGATGAATGGAAGGAAAAAACATGTATGTTATGGTTTGGAAGGGGAAGAGTAGAAGCTGCTTGTGTTTAGCTCTTTTAGAATAATATGTTATACTGCTCACCTACCATATGAACTGAGGACTGTGTAATGTAGATCTAGATTGTGTATTGTAAACAGAAACCAAAATTTAGTGGGAACCTACTCTGTACCAGGTATTATAAGTCAGCAAAGCTTTGATGGCAAGAGAATTGTACTTGATAGGAAATAAAAAAATCTTCAAGTAGAGGAGTGAATGTTGAACTTAGAGCTTTTAAGAATATTTCCAGAATCGAATGCAGAAGGAGCAAAGGTCAAGAGATTTGGGATGAAGTTATAGGGCTTGGTTCATATTAGGAACTCGCATCTTTATTAAATGAATAAGTGAACGAATGAGAGAACAAAGGAATTAGAAATAGGATCTAAAAAAAACTGTGCATCAGAGATACCCCAGTGACTCAGTGAAGTCTAAGAACATCCTTTAAAAGGGCTTGCTTAATGATTCTTAAGCAGCCCACTCAGTACCAGCTTTGTAGAAATTCTGCAGTAGGATATGAATGGTTGGAATGGAGCAGGAAGTATTAAAATCTTGGCTTCTTTTATATATATATTTTTTGGGGGAGGGTAGGTACATTGTTTTGTTTGTTTATGATTAGGAAAGACTTTGTAGTCAACTGTTTCTGAGTTCAAACTCTATCACTTACCGACTGTGTGGTTTTGTACATTTCAAACTCAGCAGGTCTTAATTTTCACATCTAATTTGGAGGTCCTAATATCTATCTTACTTTTTTCATGGTATAACTATAACTATACACACACACACACACACACATACACACATACATATATGTATTTCAACACAGTGCCTGGCATATAATAAAAGCAATAAATACATTGTAATATTGTAATTGTAATCAGTTGGCTCCCTCTTGTTTTGAATTGAAGTTCATAAGGAAAGGAACACAGTGTCTTCGGCTTATTTTCTTATCTCCTATGTCCTTGGCCTGTGCATATTTCTTTGTACCACTGGAATATTTTTGCTGATTTGAGAGATTGGGAAGAAGGTATAGTCAGGAATTGGACATCAATTCCTGAATTATACATAGGTACCAATGAAGATTTTAAGATTGTAAGCTTGAGTGATTGGGCCAATAAGGGAATTGGTTTTAAGAAGCTAAGTAAAATTGGAATTTGTTGTTCAGTCTGTAATGGTCTACAGTTGGAAATGCCTAGAGAAAGTTAAAAATATAGGAACTTCAGGAATGAAGATGGAGTTTTGGGAATCATCATCATAATTTATATGTTGAAGCTAACAAAATGAGAATTCAAAGAGAAAAGAACAGAAAAAATTGAATATCTTTGTTCCTTTTTTAAAATATCCTGGATGTGTGATCCAGCTTCTTGAGCATCACAATGAGTGAGCACATGTGGCTTGTGGTGAGTCATCAGCATATGCTGTCCACTATTTCATCCCATTTTCTAAGAGGCAAAATCTTTTAATCAGGAGGAAAATTTAGTTTAAGGTAGGGATAACTTCCTCTTGTCCAGTATGCTCCATCTCCCTCAACATGTGGAAACAGTTAAATGCTTAGACTATAGGCAGATATATGGAATGGCTAAAATGTAGCTTCAAGCAATATGTTCCCTGCAACAAAGATCCACTAATTAATAAAAGTATTTGAATCCTCCCCTGTAAGTCTATTGGAACTTACAGCTTTTTTTTTTTTTTTTATTGAGAATACCTATCTGTAATAGCCACAATCACTATCTGTATTACCCAGAAGCAAAAAGAAGCAAGAACAAAGCAGTTAAGTAATGGTAATGGTATAACAATGGGTGCTTAGCTTACTGAGCACTTAAACTATTCATGAATTATTTAGCAATGAAAGATAAGGTGATATTATTGGATTAAAGTTTTAAATTTGTTTCTTTAATGTATGATAATGATTAAAATGACTTTTGTACTGATTTGTGTGTTGGTTGTTTTATAACTGTGGTCCTTTACACCATAAGACAAAAGATAACTTGCATAATTTATTAGTATTAAAGCAAAATGATACATAATTTTTCTAAAGGACCATTTTGTGTAACTTAATAATTTTGTTTCAAAATAATTTTTTCAAAAAAATTTCCCAAACTGTTCATTTCAATTCCTGTTAGTTTTACCTACTCCTTGCAACCAAGAAAGGAAGATGTAGTCTGCATCTTGTCTTTTACCCTTTTTTCTACCTGCTCCTAACACATACATACCTGAGAAGAATATTATCTGTTCTGACACTGAATAGTCCATCTATAAATATTTTCTCCTTGCTTGAAGGCTCCTTGCCTTTTGTGAAAATGAAATATTCTTGAGAGAATGTGTCTTTATGCCGTCTTTGTATTTAGTGTGAATAAGGGTTTTTCTGTAGGAGGATAAAAGTTCTGAAAAGGGAATTAAAGTTGCTAAAGATTTTATAGTTGAGGATGGGTTTCAGACAGTAAAAATATTAACTGTGTTTTCGTATTGGTCTGCAATAGTAGAACAAGTATTTGCTTACTTGAGTTTTAGAAATTATCTTAAATATAATGTGCTTTTCTTCTGTAAGCATTTTAAAAATTCATTTACTTTAGGAGCACAAAAATAGTATTTAATGTATATTTGCGAAACTTGTTTTAGTGAATTAGGGAAAAATTCATATAAAATTGTACAGCTGAAACACTTTTGAGAAGTAATTTAATTCATTCTTCATTTAGAAATGAAATAGGTTCAGTGTTGAAATGTCTCAGAACTGTCTAGTTATTAACTGATACTATTGTTGAATTTTCTCAAAATTTTTTATGAATTATAGTAGTTGAAATCTCTTAGTAGTTGGACTAACATAATACATTTTTTTTTTTTTTTTAATTTCTTCCTTTTTTTTTGTCCTTCATGGTTCCAGGGATTGAACCTAGGGGTGCTTTACCATTGAGCTGTAGCCATAGCTCCTAAGTTGCCCAGACTGCCCTGAAATTTGTGATCCTCTGCCTCAGCCTCCTGAGTAGTATATGTTATTGATAGTTAAGGTAGTGTTGGTTGAGGTGTGGTAAAAATATTCATGAGTCTTTATTGTTTTGTTAGAGAAATATTGTTTGGCACAAATGAGAAACAAATTTTATGGTCTTCAGTATAACATTTTAAACCAAGTTAAAAAAATTGACTTTGAAGAAAAAAACTTGTGCTGCCTAGATGCCAGGGCAAATTACTTTTGTAAAGTGAATGCTTTATTTATTGATTGATTGCTCTAGTGGGCATTGAAATCAGGGTTTTTTTTTTTTTTGTTGTTGTTGTTGTTATTGTTGTGGCGGGGAGGGTGCCAGGGATTGAACTCAGGGGCACTGAACCACTGAGCCACATCCCCAGCCCTATTTTATATTTTAGTTAAGAGACTGGGTCTCACTGAGTTGCTTAGTCCCTCACTGCTGTTGCTAAGACTGGCTTTGAACTCACTATCCTGCCTCAACCTCCCCAGCCGCTGGAATTACAGGTGTGCACTACTGTGCCTGGCAAAATCATGGGTTTTGGTGTTTAACTGAGATGCCTTGGACTGTCCTCCAACTTTTGATCCTCCTGCCTCAACCTTCTGAGTCCATGGAACTACAGGTGGTTTGGCACTATGCTGGGCAAATGCTTTTGTATTTTTAGGTTTTTAAAATATACTTTGTTAATGTTTCAGAGATTTGTATCTTTGGATTTCCTTTATTTAAAGATGTTAAATGGGATACATAAAATTAGCTATTTTTTAGTCTCTTTGTAAATCTTGGTTTTTGTTTGTTTTTTGGTACCAGGGATTGAACTGGGGCGGGGGGAGCATGCAACCACTTAACTATATCCCCAGCCCTATTTTGTATTTTACTTAGAGACTAGGTCTCACTGAGTTGCTTAGCACTCCTTTTTGCTAAGGTTGATTTTGAATTTGCTGTCCTCCTTCCTCAGCACCACCTGCCCCCAGCTGCTGGGATTACAGGCGTGCTACACTACACCTGACATTAAGTTTTGTTTTTGAGCTATTACTTTTTCAGAAACCCTATGAAGTGGATACCATTATATAATTATAATTTTTTAAATACTTTTTTAGTTGTAAATGGGCACAATACCTTTATTTTAATGTGGTGCCGAGGATCGAACCCAGTGCCTCACAGGTGCTAGCACTGAACTACAACCCCAGCCCTAATTATCCTTTTAAAGATGAGGAAACTGAGGTATTTTTAAGCAGTAGGTCAGTAATTTAAACTCTGAGGTGGTCTCTTTCCAGAGCTCACTGTTATATACTGTCTCTAGTTGGATGTATTGTATTCAACAGGGATGGTTAAATTGTTAACCCAGTTTTTAAGAGTGTTCATTTTAAACATCCATACTTTAAAAAATAAATATCTTGGGAGCTACGTATTTAGTACTAATATGAAATATATAGGGAGGTTTTAGTGATCAGGTCATTGATTTGATTAACCTGTAACAAATGCAGGCTCGATGATGTAGAATTTTTTATTGGCCATTTCAATACCGTGAGGTTATGTATTGTATCTAATGTTATAAAACTGGTATTTCCTGATTAATTCAGGACAACTTAATTTAGGAACGATATATTTAGAAGTTATATGTAACTTCAAAATGAAGGCATATGTATTTCTGAAGCTGCAATTTGAAAATATGTAATCTGATGAGTTATAAAGAGTCATTTTTCACCATATAAAACACAGAAATGAAAGTCAGAAAATAGAAATTAGATCACTTTGAAAAAGGTAATTTTTCTTTATTAGAATCAGAGGACTTGATACTTGGCTTTAAAATAATGATTATATGGATTAGAGGAAACATGAGTTATTAGAATAATTTCTAAAATAGAATTAAGGAGATTGTTATCACTGGAGTACATGACCTACTTGGATGTATTTTATCTAAAGAGTACACAGTTTTAGTGAAAGCTTATGTGTTTTCTGTGGTAAGTCTTTGTAATGAAAAAGTAGATGATGGAACAAAGGAAAGGGAATTTCGGAGTCTTCTTTTTGGTCTTTTTGTGGTTAATTTGTTACTCATATAAAAGACTAGTTGGGAATATTATTGCTTCCAGTATGCCCTTCAAAGGGAGTGAAAGCTGCTGTATAGATTTTGGAAATTCATCTTCTTGAGGACGAATTCTTTTTTAGCGTTTACTATCATTACTTTGGGGGTAAAAGTATTCCCTGATTGCTCTTGTCTTGTTTGTGAATGGCCTGCCTATCTTGTTTCAGGATAAGCCAAAACAGTACTTTGATTTTTAAAAAAAAACCAAAGTAGGTTTTAAAATTGATGGGAGACTGAGAAGAAATAAGAAAAATGTAACTTGTGACTATGTAGAAATTTTGGATACAGCGAACACAAGATTACTATGAGAAAAAAGAAAAAAAAAAGAAAGGATTGAAAAAATGTGATATAAATCAACTTCCAGAATAGCTGAGATTACAGGCATATGCCCAGCCTTGTGTGTTGCATAGTAGCTGACTTAAGTGTTATAGGTTAGTATCTGTTTCCTTCTATATAGGACTATGTGGTTTTTGTCTCCTACCAAGATTTAGTCAGTGGTGGGTCCCTCAGAGTAGAAATGGGAGTTAGATTTTGGCAGAAAAAAATTATAGGTGGGGCTGGGAAATAAGTATATTGTTTTATTTATTATAGGTTAACTGTATAAAGTTTTTTTTTCCTTCAGTAAGTCAGAATTGTGATTGAAAGAATTTGAGCTGTACTCATTTTTGTTTTCAGAAGATAATGGAATATCTTTTATCTATCTAAATATATAAAACTAGGAAGGGAAGAAATAGTTTTTGCATCCAGTTTGTTTTGAAAAAATTATTCTTTAGTAAATATCTAGTAAGCATCGATAATATAAATGAGTACTTTTGATGGGTGCTGAGTAACATAAAGATATAGTGGAAATAGTGCCTGCTGTTAGGAAGTTCACACATATACAAATAATGTTAGACAATATCATAAATGGCTCTGAAGGTTAAACTTTTAGAATCGTGTGAAAGGAAATCATCATTTTCCAAGAAGATGGAAAAAAGCTTTCTGGTGTAGATAATAATCAAAGCAGACCTTTAGGAATGAGTAAAATATTGATAGGTAGAAATAAGATTGATATACTAATTAAATGAACAGAGGGAGGAAAGAAAGTGATACGGGGAAAGTAAAGGTTGTATTTGAGGATGCTAGGTGGTTCCTTGACTGGAATGTTCGATGATATGATACAATGAAATATTGATAGAACCTAATATATGGTAGGTGCTTAATAAGTGCTGAAGTTGAATTAAATTTGTAAGATATATTGGAACTGAGTTAGAGAGGTTTGAAAGTTCTTTAATTCTGCACTCACTCTGTTTATTTATCTTGTAGGCAGTACAAAGCCATGATCTATTGTAAACCAGGCTTATGAGAGAAGGAACCGTATCTTTAGACTTCTTTTTGGTGATTTATGATGATAAAAATAATAACCAATAGTTAATACAGCATGTACTATATGCTGTCATTTTTCTGTTGCTTCACATATGTTAATTCTTCAGATACCTGACCATATGAACTAGGTACTGTTTTCCCTTTTTACAAATGAGAAACCTAGCACAGAGAGTGTAAATTGCTTTCCAAAGATCATCCAGCTAGTTTGATAAATGATGCTGTCGATTATTTCTGTTGCTTTATTTTGGAAGTAACCACTCGTGCTTAAAGGTGACAGTGCAAAAGTGAAACATTGATTTTGGAGTTTGATTGATGCTTGAATTTGAATCTAGCTTTACTATTTCTTTGAAGCAATTATTTCTCTGAACCATAGTTTCCCAATGTTTAAACAGATTAGAACATCTATTTATTTGTGTTGATGAATATTGGAAATAGCATAAAACTTACAGCAAAATAATAATGTTAAAACCAATTAATGGTATCTGTAGTTATCACACAGGAGTATTGAAGCACATCACTTCAGTTTTATGCTGAATGATGTGCTCATATATACAGAAAATTAAGGCATAATTTTAAACTTGAGACATTTAGTTCTAGAGATGAAATTAATACATGTGAAATAATTAAGGATGGCTTATGAGTATTGGGGAAGTTAAATAAGCTCTATAATGTTTAGATGGTTTATGAAGGAGATGAACTTGATCAGATCCTTGGAAAACCAATAAATAGAAAATGATAGATAAAAGGACAAGAAGATGTCATTATAAAATGTGTGAGTTAGATTAAAAGTGTCATGATGGCAGAAATTGTATTTTTTGTTCATTCTCTGATAGCCTCATTTGTAGTATTTAATAAACCCTAATTAATATTTTATTTATGAACCAAAGTCAGGAAGGAGTTTGATAATATTTGGATGAGGTTTTAGTTAGGAAATTGCCCTACTTGGGATTGAGATATTTGTTAGGAGCTGTGGGATAGAAATAGGTTATTTCATTTATACTTATCTTGTCTTATTTTAGAAGAATTTTAAATGGGGCAGAATGATTTGGAAATGAATTTAGGTTGTGTATCTTATTAAGAATTATAAAAGTTAAATTTATACAGTATTATTTTGTATTAATACTTTATTTTAGTCTACCTAAACCGCTTTTTTGAAATATAATTCACATACTATAAAGTTTGCCTTTAAAAGTGTGTAATTGAGTGGTTTTTAGTACATTCACAAGACTGTTCAGTCATCTTCACAGTTCATTTTAGTACATTTTTATCACTCCAAAAGAATCCTCATACCCATTAACAGTTAATCTCCATTTCCTCTTCCCTCAACCCTTAGCAAACACTAATTTATCTCCATGTTTATGGATTTGCCCATACAAATGAAATCATACAATTTGTGGCCTTTTGTGATGGGCTTCTTTCATGGGGCATGTGATACTACTTTAATCTTCTTGTTTAGCAGCGGTAGTTGGATTGGTGTAGAAGCAAAAGGGTTGGGGAAACATTTCAAAAAAGATTTTTTGAAAGGATAATGACAGGAATGGACAGAAAGTTATAAAGAGGTCTCTAGGTAAAAAAAATCATATGGGGAGGAAAATCTTTATTGAATATTTAGTGTCATCCACTCTTATTTCTTTTAATTCTGATGACAACCTCAGAGTTTTAGTATCATTACTTATACATTGTGAATCTGTTTATGATCATATCTCTGCAATCATAGACTTTGTGTATGATCATAGGTAGTCAGTGGTGGAACAAGCATTTCACTTGTCTTTTTGATTCTAGGGCTTATGTGCTTTATTACCTACTTATTTCCTCCCAGATTTTAAGGGTTAGGCCTGAAACAACTGGAGAATATTGGTGTTGACACAGAAGAGTCCAGGTTCTTCCACTCAGTAGTCTTTTTCTATCAGGTTAAACATTTACTTCAGTGTAATAAGAAAATATTGGAGGGAATTGGGACAACTTTTTTAAGCAGTTGGTATTTCTTTTTATGGCGAATATTGTCTTATTCTACTTGGCAAATTTTCCTGGGAATCAGCTACTACGTGTGTGTGTGTGTGTGTGTGTGTGTGTGTGTGTGTGTGTGTGTGTGTGTCAGGCCTACTGGGGGCCCCATGCATGCTAGGTAAGTGCTCTGCCACTGAGCTACATCCCCAGCCATTCTTATATTATTTTGACACAAGGTCTCTAAGTTGCTGAATCTGGCCTGTAACTTTCAATCCTCCTTCCTTGCTTAGCCTCCCTAGAAGCTGGGATTAAAGGTGTGCACCATTGTATGTTGGGACACTCACTATATTCTTACTAAAGTTCTTAACACCAGACTGCCATTCGAGTTTTGGTGTAGTATGAAGAAAAGGATGACAAAGCTGAACGTTAAATATGGGAGTGCATATTGGAATTAATTTAATTAATTGGAACTTTATTTTCATTTAAAATTTGGTAATCATCTCTTTCATAAAAATTTTACTAGATATTTGTTTTTATAATATGTTAAGGTCATTCATATTGGGGTGGAATTCTTTGAACTTCAGTACAATATTAAATTTTAGAAATTGGGTTGTGCTAAGTCATTAAGATATCTTCCATTCTAAATTTTGAGACCTTTCATTTTGATATATGACTTAAAATTGTTGAAACATTGAAAGTTAAATTCTATGGCTATTCCTCCTATTGTAGGCTTTTGTGGCATATGTTATATTTCATGTAATGACATTTGTTTTTCTTTGCATAATTTTTATTATACCTTTTTATTCCAGTTTATTTTTATTTTTTTTTTATTATTTATTTATTTTATTTTTTTTATTTTTTTTTATTTTTATTTTTTTTATTGTAAACAAATGGGATACATGTTGTTTCTCTGTTTGTACATGGCACAAAGGCATACCATTTGTGTAATCATAAATTTACATAGAGTAATGTTGTTTGATTCATTCTGTTATTTTTTCCCTTCCCCCCACCCCTCCCACCCCTCTTTACCCTCTATACAGTCCTTCCTTCCTCCATACTTGCCCCCCTCCCTAACCCTAACTCTAACCCTAACACTAACCCTTCCCTCCCCCCCATTATGTGTCATCCTCCACTTATTAGCGATATCATTCGTCCCTTGGCTTTTTGAGATTGGCTTATCTCACTTAGCATGATATTCTCCAATTTCATCCATTTGCCGGCAAATGCCATAATTTTATCATTCTTTATGGCTGAGTAATATTCCATTGTATATATATACCACAGTTTCTTTATCCACTCATCAATTGAAGGGCATCTAGGTTGGTTCCACAGTCTGGCTATTGTGAATTGAGCAGCTATGAACATTGATGTGGCTGTATCTCTGTAGTATGCTGATTTTAAGTCCTTTGGGTATAGGCCAAGGAGTGGGATAGCTGGGTCAAATAGAGGGTCCATTCCGAGTTTTCTAAGGAATCTCCACACTGCTTTCCAGAGTGGCTGCACTAATTTGCAGCCCCACCAGCAATGTAAGAGTGTACCTTTCTCCCCACATCCTCGCCAACACCTGTTGTTGCTCGTATTCTTGATAATAGCCATTCTAATTGGGGTGAGATGGAATCTTAGGGTAGTTTTGATTTGCATTTCTCTTATTACTAGAGATGTTGAACATTTTTCCATATGTTTGTTGATTGCCTGTTGATCTTCTTCTGTGAAGTGTCTATTCATTTCCTTAGCCCATTTGTTGATTGGGTTATTTGTATTCTTCGTGTAGAGTTTTTTGAGTTCTTTATAGATTCTGGAGATTAGCGCTCTATCTGAAGTATGATTGGCAAAGATATTCTCCCACTCTGTAGGCTCTTTCTTCGCATTGCTGATAGTTTCCTTTGCTGAGAGAAAGCTTTTTAGTTTGAATCTATCCCAGTGGTTGATTCTAGCTTTTATTTCTTGTGCTATGGGAGTCCTGTTAAGGAATTCTGATCCTAGACCAATAAGGTGAAGATTTGGACCTACTTTTTCTTCTATAAGATGCAGGGTCTCTGGTCTGATTCCGAGGTCCTTAATCCATTTTGAGTTTAGTTTCGTGCATGGTGAGAGATATGGGTTTAGTTTCATTCTATTGCATATGGATTTCCAATTCTCCCAGCACCATTTGTTGAAGAGGCTATCTTTTCTCCATTGCATATTTTTGGCACCTTTGTCTAGTATGAGAAAATTGTATTTATTTGGGTTTGTGTCCGTGTCCTCTATTCTGTACCATTGATCTACCTTTCTATTTTGGTACCAATACCATGCCGTTTTTGTTACTATTGCTTTGTAGTAGAGTTGAAGATCTGGTATTGCAATACCCCCTGTTTCACTCTTCCTGCTAAGGATTGCTTTAGCTATTCTGGGTTTCTTATTCTTCCAGATGAATTTCATGATTGCTTGCTCTATTTCTGTAAGGTACGTCATTGGGATTTTAATTGGAATTGCATTGAATTTGTATAGCACTTTAGGTAGTATGGCCATTTTGACAATATTAATTCTTCCTATCCAAGAACATGGAAGATCTTTCCATCTTCTAAGGTGTTCTTTAATTTCTTTCTTTAGTGTTGTATAGTTCTCATTGTAGAGGTCTTTCACCTCTTTTGTGAGATTGATTCCCAAGTATTTTATTTTTTTCGAGGCTATAGTGAATGGGGTAGTTTTCCTAATTTCTCTTTCTGAAGATTCATCACTTATGTATAAAAATGCGTTGGATTTATGGGCATTGATCTTGTAACCTGCTACTTTACTGAATTCACTTATGAGTTCTAAGAGTTTTCTGGTGGAATTTCCAGGTTCCTCTAAATATATAATCATGTCATCAGCGAACAGGGATAGTTTGAGTTCTTCTTTTCCAATTCGTATCCCTTTAATTTCTTTGGTTTGTCTAATTGCTCTGGCCAGAGTCTCAAGAACGATGTTGAATAGAAGTGGTGAAAGAGGGCATCCCTGCCTTGTTCCAGTTTTTAGGGGGAATGCTTTCAGTTTTTCACCATTTAGAATGATATTAGCCATGGGCTTAGCATAGATGGCCTTTACAATGTTAAGGAATGTTCCCACTATCCCTATTTTTTCTAGTGTTTTGAGCATGAAGGGGTGCTGTATTTTATCAAATACTTTTTCTGCATCTATTGAAATAATCATGTGATTCTTGACTTTAAGTCTATTAATATGGTGAATTACGTTTATTGATTTCCTGATGTTGAACCAACCTTGCATACCTGGGATGAAGCCCACTTGATCATGGTGCACTATCTTTTTAATATGTTTTTGTATGCGATTTGCTAAAATTTTGTTGAGAATTTTTGCGTCGATGTTCATTAAGGATATTGGTCTGAAATTTTCTTTCCTTGATGAGTCTCTGTCTGGTTTAGGTATCAGTGTGATATTGGCTTCATAGAATGAGTTTGGGAGGGTTCCCTCCTCTTCTATTTTATGGAATACTTTGAGAAGTATTGGAATGAGCTCTTCTTTAAAGGTTTTGTAGAACTCGGCTGAGAACCCATCTGGTCCCGGACTTTTCTTTGTTGGAAGGCTTTTGATGACTTCTTCTATTTCAGTACTTGAAATTGGTCTATTTAAATTGTTTATGTCCTCCTCCTTCAGTTTAGGCAATTCATATGTCTCTAGAAACCTGTTGATGTCTTCGAAATTTTCTATTTTGTTGGAGTATAGATTTTCAAAATAGCTTCTAATTATGTTTTGTATTTCAATCCTGTCTGTTGTGATATTTCCTTGTTCATTCTGAATTTTAGTGATTTGGGTTTTCTTTCGTCTTCTCTTTGTTAGTGTGGCTAAAGGTTTATCAATTTTGTTTATTTTTTCGAAGAACCAACTATTTATTTTGTCAATTTTTTGTATTGTTTCTTTTGTTTCAATTTCATTGATTTCGGCTCTGAGTTTAACTATTTCCTGTCTTCTACTACTTTTGGTGTTGGTCTGTTCTTCTTTTTCTAGGGCTTTGAGCTGTAGCGTTAGGTCGTTTATTTGTTGAGTTTTACTTCTTTTATTAAATGCGCTCCATGAAATCAATTTCCCTCTAAGTACTGCTTTCATAGTGTCCCAGAGATTTTGATATGATGTTTCTTTGTTCTCATTTACCTCTAAGAATTTTTTAATTTCCTTCCTAATATCTTCTGTTATCCATTCATCATATAATAGCATATTGTTTAATCTCCAGATGTTGGAATAGTTTCTGTGTTTTACTCTTTCATTTATTTCTAACTTCAATCCATTATGATCTGATAGAATACATGCTAGTGTCTCTATCTTCTTGTATTTGCTAACATTAGCTTTGTGGCATAATATATGGTCTATTTTAGAGAAGGATCCATGTACTGCTGAGAAGAAAGTGTATTCGCTCTTGGTTGGATGGTATATTCTATAAATGTCCGTTAAGTCTAAATTATTGATTGTGTTATTGAGATCTATGGTTTCTTTGTTCAATTTTTGTCTGGAAGATCTGTCCAGTGGTGAGAGAGGCGTGTTAAAATCACCTAGTATTATTGTGTTATGGTCTATTTGGTTTCTGAAATTGAGAAGGATTTGTTTGACATACATGGCTGAGCCACTGTTTGGGGCATAGATGTTTATGATTGTTATATCTTGCTGATTTATGCTTCCCTTAAGCAGTATGAAATGACCTTCTTTATCCCTTCTGACTAACTTTGGCTTGAAGTCCACACTATCGGCAATGAGGATGGATACTCCAGCTTTTTTGCTGAGTCCATGCGCATGGTATGTTTTTCCCCATCCTTTCACCTTTAGTCTATGGGTATCTTTTTCTATGAGGTGAGTCTCTTGCAGGCAACATATTGTTGGATCTTTCTTTTTAATCCAATCTGCCAGTCTATGTCTTTTGATTGATGAATTCAGGCCATTAACATTCAGGGTTATTATAGAGATATGATTTGGTTTCCCGGTCATTTGGTTCATTTTTTAAATTCTATTTATTTATTTCTTTGACACAACTTGTTTCCTCCTTTATTTGACAATTCCTTTAGGATAATTCCTCCCTTTGCTGATTTGCTGCTTTGTTTTTCATCTCTTCCTCATGGAATATTTTGCTGAGAATGTTTTGTAATGCTGGCTTTCTTTTTGTAAATTCTTTTAGCTTTTGTTTATCATGGAAGGATTTTATTTCATCGTCAAATTTGAAGGTAAGTTTTGCTGGGTATAAGATTCTTGGTTGGCATCCATTTTCTTTCAGGGCTTGAAAAATGTTGTTCCAGGCCCTTCTAGCTTTTAGGGTCTGGATTGAAAAGTCTGCTGATATCCGTAGTGGTTTCCCCCTGAATGTAATTTGGTTCTTTTCTCTCACAGCCTTTAAAATTCTGTCTTTATTTTGTATGTTAGGTATTTTCATTATAATGTGCCTTGGTGTGGGTCTGTTGTAATTTTGTGTATTTGGAGTCCTATAAGCCTCTTGATCTTGATTTTCCATTTCATTCTTCAGATTTGGGAAATTTTCTGATATTATTTCATTGAATAAATTGTTCATTCCTTTGGCTTGTTTCTCTAGGCCTTCCTCAATCCCAATAATTCTTAAATTTGGCCTTTTCATGATATCCCATAGTTCTTGTAGATTCTGTTCATGATTTCTTACCATCTTCTCTGTTTGTTCAACTTTGTTTTCAAGGTTAAATATTTTGTCTTCAATGTCTGAGGTTCTGTCTTCCAGGTGTTCTATCCTATTGGATATGCTTTCTGTGGAGTTCTTAATTTGGTTTATTGTTTCTTTCATGTCAAGGATTTCTGTTTGGTTTTTTTTCAATATCTCTAACTCTTTATTGAAATGATCTTTTGCTTCCTGTATTTGCTCTTTTAACTGTCGATTGGTGCGATCATTCAATGCTTGCATTTGCTCTTTCATCTCATCGTTTGCTTCTCTGTCATTTTAATTATGTACATTCTGAACTCCTTTTCTGTCATTTCTTCTGCCATGCTGTCATTGGGTTTTATTGATGTAACATCTAGATTTGTTTGCAGCATTTTCTTTCCTTGTTTTCTCATATTGTTCAGGTATCAGTTGACCGCTGAGATATTGCAGATTTCCTCTATTGACTTACAATGTCCCTGAAGATTTCTCTATATATCCCCCCTTAGCCTTCAGTAGGCTGAAGTCTTGGAGGAAGTTGATAATGCGGAGCTCCACAAGGAAGCTGCCTCTCTAGGAGTGGTGGCCTTCAGGAGGGGTATAATCCCTGCTAGTGGGCAGAGGTGCCTCCACTTGTTGACCAATGGTCATCCAAAGGGGACCTAGGCTGCGGGCTGAGGCAAGGCCTGTTTGGGCCTGAGTCTCTAGTTTTACCGTCCTTGTGGGGAAACCTCACCCGGCAGGGAAGACTCACCCGGTGGGGAGGTCTCGCTGGTCAGTACCCTCCTAGAGGTTCCCCTCAATTACAGCTACCGCCTGGGCTGGGCTGCCTTCCTCTGCAAAGTTCTCAGGGGCCCGGCCCTACCTCCTGGGCCTGGGAGCCTCATCCTTCGCAGATGAATCTCCTTAGGCTGCCCCTCCTCAGAGAATATGCCCTCAGGCCTGGAACCTTTGCTCCGCCCTAAGCCTGTCTCTGTGCGGCTCTTCCACCCAGAAGCCTCCTAGATCCTGGGACCCTGCTCTGCCCCTAATTGCCTGGCTATGCGGCCCCTCCTCTGAGCAGCCACCTGGGGCCCCGTACAATCTCTCTGAGTCCCAGAGACCCGCCACACGCCTCTTCCTCCAGACAGCTGCCCACTATTCCGGTGCGGTCACTAGGAGTCCAAGAAACTCACTGCGTGCCTCCACCTCCCACCAACCACCCGTAGCCCTGGGCAATCAATCACTCCGAGTCGAAGTGACCCTCCCCGTTCCTCCTCCTCCTCCAGATAACCCCCCGAGTGTTCAGGAGTGGTCGCTCTGGGTGGCTCTGAATCCACGTGACCCGCTGCACGGGTCCTATGGGCAACCGCCCGAGCTCTTGGTGCGGCCACTCAAGACCAAGCGACTCACCACGCTTCCTCTCCAGGCAGCCCCCCTGTGTTCAGGCGCTGTCCCTTTAAGTCCAAACAACTCACCACTCGCCTTCTCCTCTGAGCAGCCGCCTGGAGCGCCAATGCAGTCACTGCGAGTCCAAAGGACCCGCCGCGCTTCTCCTCCTCCTCCTCCGAGCAGGCCCCGGGGTTCAGAAGTGGTCCGAGTCCAAACAGCCCGCCACGCAGCCTCTCCTCTGGCAACCGCCTGAAGCTCTGGTGTAGTCACCCCGAATCCAATCGGCCGCGTTCCTCTTCCTCCTCCTCGTCCTCAGGGCAGGCCCCGGGGTTCAGAAGCGTCGTTCTGAGTCCAAACAGCTCGCCGCGGAGTTTCTCCTCTGGCAACCGCCTGCAGCTCTGGTGCAGTCTCTCCGAATCCAAGTGGCCACGCTCCTCCTCCTCCTCCTCAGGGCAGGCCCCGGTGTCCTGAGTCCACACAGCTCTCCTCGCCACTCCTCCCCTGGGCAGCCGCCGGATCCCCAGTGGTTGCTCCGAGTCCCAGCGCTGTGCCGAGCGGCCTCCTTTTCGGCGCTCCTAGTTGTCCGAGTTCACTGCTCCAGAGGGGGGAGGGGCGTCTCACTGGCAGCTCTACTTCACAAAGTTTCCTGTGTTCCGGGACCACTGTCCCATCCGGGACGCCTCCCCAATGGGAGAGACTCACCCGGCTGCTTTGAGTTGGTCCCAAGTGTCTCAATATCTCCTCTTTTGAATCCTGAGTCCTGGAGCAACATGAAATGCAGCCACCCTCTAGGCCGCCATCTTGAAAACCAAGGCTTGTCCTCCAGTTTATTTTTGATACGGGATTTTTCTTAAAAAAGATTCTATTCCTATTTAGTGATTTAATATTAACGACCTTCTTTCTTCAAATAATTTATTTGCTGGGAGACTTTTTTGCAAAGCAAAAAGAAATATGAACCCTTGTATTAAGTAAAAATACTCTTTGTCAACTATATGCTTTTAATAAGTAAACATTCGAATTTGCAGAATTAAAAATAATATTCAGTTTTGTTTTGCCAGTGCTGTCTATACTGCAAGTGTAACTGGTTTTTCTACTTAAAAACACTTTTTCTGTAAGTGGATTTCTTTCTTTTAGAAATGTACAATGAATAATATAACAGCTATTCTTATCAGAATTACTGCCTAATACTTTATCTTATTCCTTTCATCTCTTTGATTTTTAAGAGCAAGAGAGCATTATTGATGACTATCTCCAAATCGCCTTCCCCATCCCTAGAGTCAATTGCCATTGTGACAGACTCAGTATTTCTTGTGTAAAACTCATTTATCTTCTATTCATTTCTTCCAGTTCATGCCTCCCCTCTTATGTAACCTAATTACATTTCTTTTATATATATGTTTATACACACACACACACACACACACACACACACATACATATACATGTATATATTTAGTTGCGGATGAACCTTTTTACTTATTGATTTTTTAATGTGGTGCTGAGAATTGAACCCAGTGCCTTCCACACGCTAGGCAAGCACTCTACCACTGAGCCACAAACCCAGCCCCGCTACTTAACATTTCTACTGCTGTTATGTGAGTCATCAAAGCTTTGGTAGCTTTAAAAGTGTTTTTTGAATTCTCTATATTCCCATCTCTAAGCAGTTATTGAGCCCCACCCCCAGCCAAAATCAACATTGTAGTTTTTTTTTTCATTGCTGAAATAGCGCAGAACCTTTATATGTATATTTTACTTGACTCTATAGGGTAGAGAAGAACATTTTTTTAGTTTAGTTTCTCCAAATGTTATATTGTTCTTACAGGTTTCATAAAATTTCATAGGATAACTTTGTCTTTTTCATTTTATGGTGCCTTTTTAAAGTCATTTAGAAAATGACACTTTTTTTTCCCCTCAGTATAGGGAAATGTAAAGAAATAAAATAGATTCCTAATTTGACTGCCTAGATAAGCCCAATGACATGTTCTAAATGAGGTATATTTATGTCTGTGCATGACATATCTCTATGAGAAACCCAATTGTAATTGAATATTGGGCTGGTAACTTGGTGGCTAGGTGCTAGGCGCAAGGTAAGGAAAATTATCCTTTAGTAATATTTTTGTGAATTATCTGTTAAAATTTTCATCATAGGCACAGTTACCCATTCAGAAATTAATTAAGAAAAAGTAGTAGTACACCTGCATGGTTAGAACATTTAAAGCAGAATGATGTAAATTTAAAAAGCGTAATTTTTCCTTCCCTTCATCCTGTAAGTTGGAGATAACTGCTATTTACTATTTCTTGTGTTTCTCTTCCAGAAGAGAAAAACTGTTCATGCTATATTATTCCATAATAATATATATTATTATATATTTATTATTATATTATTATATTATTATTATATTATTCTATAATAGCATTGTTATTGATGTATTTCCACTTTACACTTACTTACACTATATTTATTTACACTATATTTCCCTGTTTATAATTGACACCAAAAATTTGATGTGATTGTATTGTTGAGATATTTCAAGATAATCAAAATATGATTTCCTGTCTTAGAGTAGACATTAAACAACACAGATAAATTTGGAAATATTTTTGAGCTATTTCATGGCAACACAAATGTAATTCAAGCAATGTAAAAATACACCCCCCCACACACACATACCATTTATTAAGGAATTAGACCTTTACTGATTTTGTTGGAATCTCTATTAACTTTAAATGTGTTCAAAGGAATGATTTTTTTCATTTTTTTCCTTCTATTTATTTTTTTAATATATATATTTAAGAAGTACATCATGGTATTTTGAGGTAAGAATAACCTTGTGAAATGATTTCCATAATCAAACTAACATGTCCATTACTTGATGTTTTTACATTTGAGTATGTGTGGAGTGCAGTCAGAACACTTAACATTTACTCTATTAGCAAATTTCAAGTATGAATCCATCATTATTAACTATGGTTACCATACTGTGCCTTAGATCTCTAGAATCTGTTCATCTTATAACTGAAAGTCTATATTCTGATTAGCATCTATTTCCCTTTCCTTCCAGTTGCTAGTAGCTGCCATTATAGTGTTTTTCTAAGTTCAACTATTTTAGATTCCACGTATAAAGTACAAATCTTTGATTTTCCGTAATTTGATGTAATATGCCTGTGGTTTTCTTTGTATTTATCTGACTTAGGTTTTCTTAAGCCTCTTAAATACAGAAATTTCTTTTACTAAACTGTGAAAGTTTTCAAGCATTGTTTCTTCTTTCTTTTTCCTATGGGACTAAAAGATGTCACTTTTTATCTTTGCTCAGTCCCTGAGGCCCTGTTCTCTCCCCTGTCCCATTTCAGATTGGATAATTTCTATTGATTTTTCATGAAGTTCATTGGTTCTTTCCTTTATGACCTCTGTTCTGCTGATAATCTCATCCAGTGATGTTTATGTATATGTGTGTCTGTATACACACACATACAATATCATATGTATATATAGAGAGATGTTACATATATTATAGATGCACATCTATGTGTATATACATATACACACATATATATATATGATATTGCATTTTCCACCTAAGGAATTTCCATTCTTTTTATAATTTTGTTTTTTTCTAATGATGCTTTCTATATTATTAGATACAAGTATATTTTTCTTTACTTCATTGTAATAGTCATAACTGAGCTTACCACTGTAAAATTCCAACATTGGGTCATTTTCAGATTGTCTTCTGTTGAAGGTCTTTTCCTGGGAGAATGGGTTACATTTTCCTGGTTTTTCACTTGTGAAGTAATTTTGGTTTATGTGGATGAACTACCCTTCTTTATCCATTCTCTTGTTGATAGACCTTTTTGTGCTGCCACCATTGAATCTTAAGAATATTGTTGTGAACATAGGTATACATATTGGCATGGATATATATTTATGTTTTTCTTAGAAATATGCCTAGAGGTAGAATAGCTGGTCCAGATGGTATGTGTTTCCCATAGTGGTCATAGCATTTTGCATTCTGATTGGGAATATGTGAAAGTACCTCAGTATACTTTTTTAGTTTGTATTTTTTAAGTCCATGGAGTTGAGCATCTTTTCATTTAATAGCCATTTGCTTCTTTTTCAACAAATTAGTGTATTTTGCCTTAACTTCTTTCTTTCCTCTCTTCCTTTCCTGTTGAAGTTAAAAGTCTTCAACTTTTAAGGTATTCTTTATATAGTAAAGAAATTAACTTTGTCTCTCAGAGAAGATAATTTTTGTCTGATGGTCATTTTTCTTTTGGTTATTTTTGGAGGTTTTTTGAAAAGAAATTTTAAATTTTCACAGAGTTGTATCTTCTGGAGTGTTTGGTCTTTAAGTTATAGTCTGGAAGCCTCCCCCACTCCAGGGTTAGAAATTATCTCACATTTTCTTTTAAAACTTATATTTGATACAGTTCTATTTACCCTGCTCTGACATGTGTGATATATATCCAGTTTTACTTATTCTGGGTTACTACCAAGTTTAAATAGCCTTTTTTATTGTGACAAATTATGCATAAAATAAACATTTACCATCCTAACAATTTTTAAATGTATGATTTAGAAGTTTTTAAGCATACTTACATTGCTTCATAACAACTATTACTACCATCCATCCCTAGAACCTTTTCATCTTTGCAGAGTGAAACATTAAACAGTAACTCCTCTTCCTTTTCATTCACCTCAGTTCCTTGGTAATTGTCATTCTTGTGTCTCAAATAATTTGAATTTCCCACAAACCTCATATAAATAGAAAAATATAATAGTAGTGCATTGTGAGTAGCTTTTCACTTAATATCATCAAGGTTCTCCCATGTTGTAGTATGTGTCAGAATTTCTTTCCTTTTTAAGACTGAATAATATTCTATTGGATGTATATATCAAATTTATTTACTCATTCCCCTGTTGATGGACACTTGGATTACTTCCACCTTTTTTCTGTTGTGAATACTGTTGAATATGGGCATACGACTTCTTGTTCAAGTTCCTGATTTCATTTATTTGGGTGTGTATCCAGAAGTGGAATTGCTATATTATGTGATAATTCTGTTTTTTGAGGAACCACCACACTGTTTTCTGCAGGAGCAGCACCATTTTACTTTACCAGTAACAGCATACAGGAATTCCAGTTTCTTCATCTTGTCACCAACATTTGTTGCTTTATGTGCTTTTGATAGTAGTCATTTTAGCTAGCGTGAAGAGTATCTCATTGTGGTTTTGATTTACATTTTCTTAATTATTAGTGACAGTGAGCATTTTTTCATTTACTTATTGGTCATTTGTATATTTTCTTCAGAGAAATGACTGTTCAAGTCCTTGGCCCATTTTTAAAATCAGACCTGTCTCATGAAAAATAATGAAATTATGTCATTTGCGGGAAAATTGATGGAACTTGAGAGCATTATGTCAGGCAAAAGTCAAGAATCCTGTTTTCTCTCATATGTGGAAGCTAGAGAGAAAAAGGAAAAAGAAAGATGGTGGGGGAATCTCATGAAAATTGAAGGGATACCAGTGGAGTGGAGGAAAGGGTCTGGGGAGGGAGGAGGAGAGGGAAAGGGAAAATACTGGGGAATGATATTGACCAAAATTATATTGTTGCATGCTGTGCATGTATAAATATATAACAGTTGAAAAAATTTAAAAACATATATTAACAGTGAATACTATCTTGTATATAATTATAAAGTACCAATAAAAATGTGGAAAAAATATAAACCTAAAAAATTGGGCTTTTTTGTTGAATTGCAGTTGTTGTATATACAGCTTTTTCTGATACATGATTTGCAGATATTTTCTCCTATTCCATGGTTACCTTTGCACTGTGTTCTTTGTATCTTTGTTTTTAATGAAACCCAGTTAATCTATTTTTTTCTTTTGTTACCTTTACTTTTGTTGTCCTATTTAAGAAAATGTAGACAAATTCAGTCTCATGAAGCTTTCCACTCTGTTTTCTCCTTTACGAGTTTTGTTTATAGTTTTAACTGTTGTGTATAGGCCTTTCGTCCATTTTGAGTTAATTTTCGTATATGGTGTAAGGATTCAACTTTATTCTTTTGCACTCCCTAGCACCTTTCTTTGAAAAGACTGTTCTTTCCTCATTTGAATAACTGTGATACACTTGTTAAATCATTTGATGATAAACCTGAGGGTTTATGCCTGGGCTCTCTTCTGTTCATTAGTGTATATGTCTGCCTTAATGCCAGTTTTGGATATTGTTTTGTAGTAAGTTTTGAAATCAGAAAGTGTGAAATCTCCAAATTTGTTCTTTTTCAAGATTATTTTGTCTATTTGGGGTCCCTTGAGATTCCATATGATTCATAGGATGAATTTTTGTATTTCTGTGAAAAACATTGCTGGATTTTGATGGAAATTGCATGAATTTTTAGATTGATTTGAGTAAATAGCTTTGTCCCAAGTCTGAATTCTACAAAATGCAGTTATGTGGAGAGCCAGATGACAGATTTAAAAATCTAAGCCTTTTAATCCCATTTTAAAATCTTAATAGAAGGAAATGAGATCAAAGTATGTAATAGCCATTCCCATTTGTTTTTCTTGGTATTTTCAAAATGGGAATGGCCAATTCCAGTGCTACTAAAACATCCTGAAGAATGTAATCTTAATTTGCCTGTATGAAACCCAAGGGTTAGTGTATTATTTTTTCCCCTACAAATTCACACTGTGCAATAACAAGTAAAAGTCATCTGCATAAACTTCAGGGAGACCAACATCATTTTACGCATGAGTGGACATGTCTGTATTATACTTTCTTCTGGATAACCTCATCTGTAATTGTCCTCTGATGAGAGAAGCATAATGATGTACCCTGTGAACTACATTTAATTGTACATAGTTTTTAATACAAATTTCACTAACATTTTAATTTTTTCTGTATACCTTTGTAAGCAAAGTTGTGTGGGCATTTGTGCTAAATAAAATAATAAAAGGATACTAAAAAAACAAAGTATGTATAGCTATTCAAAGGAAAAGTTTTTACTGAAGACAATTTAGGGAGTTGCAGGAGACGAGGGAGTGAGGGGAGGAAGCGGTTTTGAATGAATACCTTTTTGCAGATTTGTTGTATAATCTGGTAGATAAGTCTTCTGAAGTTACTTTAAAAAATGACTTTTTTGAACACCAAGAACTAAACAGAAAACTCAAGGGCTGTGCAAAAATGTGACAGGATTTATGAATTTAAATTAAAATTCATTTTAGAAAAGTAAAGGTGAAACAGGTTCACCATAACATTTGTTTATATTCTGAAGGATACTGTGACTAGGAGAGCAGTCTATATGCATGTTAGAGAAATACCGTGAAAACCATTTGATTGATTTGTTCATTCTTACAAAAAATTTAATCTTGTACATCAATGAAAGACAAATTTTTAGTTGAAAGTGATTACATTCTTAAATTGCCGTTTAAGGAGTTCAACATATCAAGATAACAATTATGATACAGAAATTTTTGGAGAAAAAGTGACAAACTCTTTTACCAACTGCTTGTAAAAAGTTTCTTTTTTATTACGACTCAAAATTTCGAGAGTTCTTAAAACTATGTTAATTGAGGATAATATGCAGTTATTTCCAGAGTAAAAAAAAAAAAAACAATAGTTTTTAGGTTAATGGAAGCTAGTTTATTTATTTTTTGGTATTGAACAGGGAGGGCACTTAACCTATTCAATCACATCTCCAGCTCTTTTTTCATATTTTATTTAGATAAAGGGTCTCCAGGGTTGCTTAGAGCCTCACTATATTGCTGAGGCTGACTTTGAACTCCTGTCTCAGCCTTTGGAGCCACTGGGATTACAGGCTTGTGCCACTGTTCCTGGCTGCTAGTTTACATTTGAAAACCTTTTATTTGAAAGTATTAAACACATTTAGTATTTAATATTTTTCCTAATTTATATTTTCTTTTTCTTATAGTCATGAAATATGAAAAAAATCTGTAAATGAAGTTTTAGAGCAAAGATTATGTTGCTATACCCCATTCCCCCCAGTGTATTTGAATGTGGTCTTTTAATATTATCATATTTTGTGTGCACTGATCAGGTTTGAGATGTATTATCCCAGCTTGTCCTTTTTGACCCTGCTGTGCAGTTCCTTTACCTTTTCCCAGGCTCTTCACCTCTCATTCCTCCTTTCTTTTACATAAATGCTTCTTATCTTTTCATGTATGTGAGCACAAAGTATTTTTAATGAACATTAAAATTCTTTTGAGATTTCTTTAGTCCTATTCTGCTTTTTTAATTCTTAAAACATGTATATTTATTCTCTGAACTTTTACTTGCAGGGTTGTTTATGAGTATTTTAAAAACTAAATTTTTAAAAAAAATTTGAGTTTGTTGATCAAGTAAATAGTGATTTTAGAAAGTGATATTCCTATTTTTTGTGCCCTCTCTGCTGGAGCAAGTGTGATTTTTGAAGGTTGAGCCCTCAGACTCAGATTTTAGGATATGATTTTTTTCTATTTGTTAAATCATATTCTGTACCACAAACATTTTTCTTTAAGCCAGAAATCAAAGTAGTATTTGCAGTCTTAAGCAACTTATTAAGTAATATAGGGCATTTCCCCTCTTTAATTCTTTAGAGTGGGTGAAAATATTATTCTGTGGTCATCATCAAGTGCTATAATTTAATGGTCTGTATAATCAGCATATACATAGACTTTACATAGTTTTGTTCTTTTGGAACATTATTTAAATTTTAAACCCAAGGTAATAGAAATATTAGTTAATATATTTGGCAGTTATTTCCCCAAAATTAGAAAATTAATTTGCTCTCAAATTTATAATACATTAGAAATGATTAAATGAGGCATGGTATATCCATACAGTTAAGTTCTGTATGCATTTATTTTTTGGGTTTTAGGGAAGAGCATGTTTGTTTTGATTATGTATTGATTATATTAAATTCATTAGATCTTTCTCCATTATGCTCAACCTAGGGAATTTGAATTGGACTAGGAATATGTTGATCCAATATGGTGAATTACTTAAATAGAGGTTTTTCTTAAGAGATTTACTACTGTAATATGGTCTCTCAAATACCTTGCTATCATATTTGGGAGGTGGTATTAACACACATAAAAACAACTGTTATGCTTGTATATGTGTTTAGCAAGTGGTTGAGAGAAGAGTTTATTGAAAAGAGTGGACATCTGATAAGTTAAAATGACCAAGAAAAACTTCATGGAGGAATCTGATGTTGTGAAAACTCTTGAGAGGGTTCAGTTTAGAGATACTGTGTGCTTCCACTTCTAGAAGTCCTACAAAACAAAGGAGAACAAAATCATCTTTCTGAAGATCACTGCTTAACTCCCAAATCTTGAAATTATGCTCTGTTGCCTGTAAAATGAAATACAAACTTGTTTCTGTTTCTCATAGATTGTTTTGTCTTAAAACCAAGCATCCACTTGGGTATCATATATTCAGTTCCATTTGTCAACTGGGAGCAAAGTATATTGTTAGCTCCTCTTCCTGTTATGGCCTGTACTGTTTTGGGTACTCTTTAAATTTGATTACACTCTTATTTCAGCTAGGTTACAGCTAGTTTTAATGAATCCAGTAGGAACAGATTATTTATGACATTTCATGGTCATTTTTGTGCAGTTGAGTAATTCTAATTTTTTCAGACAGCTGGAGTGTGAGCTGTTAAATCATGGTGACCTCCATCCATTATAGGAGTTCTATATTTTCCACACCGAAGGCTTTGCACTCATAAGAGATTCTGAGTTGGAAGAATAAAACAATACTTGGTAATGAAAGGGTATTAAAAATATATAGAAACTGTGATCTGAGAATCCTACAGACTGACATTGACTTGTGATAATGAGGTAATTTGTAGCTGGGCATGGTAGGAGCCTGTATTCTCAGCTACAAGGGAGGATGAGGCACAAGGATCAGGAGTTTGAGGCCAGTCTATGCAAAACAATTAGATGTCTCAAAATTAAAAAAATAATAATTTGTATCAAAACTATAAGGATTTAGAGTATCTGCATGGCCTTTGTGAAAGGAATGGAAAATTTGGAGAGAAAGGATGGAAAATATAATTAGAGTTGACATTTATTGTGTGTTCTGTCAGGTGCTATGATAAATGCTTAAGTTTATTCTTTTGTTTAATACTCTGAACAATCTCAAATTAACTTTTTGTAGTTTTACTGATGAGAGCATTAAGACTCAGGAATTATTATTAAAGAATAGTTGTACCTATAAGGATAGAGGCAGTCATCCATTTTGGGTGGTTAATAATGTTTTCATATAAAGACAGTTGATATTTAACCTGAATTTGGCAGGGTGAGTAAGGGTTTAGCAGTTGCATTCAAGGTTGTAAGGAAAGCATGTCCCGTAAGTAATGGTGTTAATAGGTGGCACAATGGAATGAAATAAGTTGGACTCTTCAGAAACTCTGAATAGTTTGTATGGCTAGAAAATCTAATGTGGTGTCTAGGGCAGCTGGAAATGTTAGGAACCAAATATTAACGAGACTTTTTTGTTTCCCTTGAAAATAAGTTTTGCTTATATTTTATTTTCAGTATTAGGAATTGAACCCAGGACCTTACACATGCTAGTCAAACACTCTATCACTGGGCTACATCCCCAGCGCTTACTATTACTTTTTTAATATGGATAGTAAGGAACCTTTGAAAGTTTAGTCAGTAGAGCAGTGCCATATTTTGAACAGTTTGTTTGCCTCTCATTTTTAGTGGTAATATATTTGACATGTTCAGTTCTATTTTTAGAAAAATTTCTTTTATTGGAGCACTATAATTATACATAATATGAGTGAATAGCATTTATTGTGACATATTTGAATGTGCATGTAATTTGGTCAGTTTCATTCCTCAGTACCCTTGTTTTCCTTCTCCTCTCTCTCCCCTGGAGTTTTTCTTCTACTTTCCTGGGCTCTCTTCTATTTTCATGAGACCTCTCCTCCTTTACCCCTTTTTTCTTTCTAGCTTCCACATATGAGAGTAAACTTAAAACCCTTGAGTTTATTTTGCTTAACACAATGCTCTCAAGTTGTATTCATTTTCCTGCAAATGACATAATTTCTTTTTTTTTTTTAATGGCTGAATAAAACTCCATTGTGTTGTGTATCACATTTTTTAAATCCATTTTTCTATTGATGGACACCTAGGCTAATTCCATAGCTTGGTTATAGTGAATTGTTCTGCTATATGGACATGGGTATGCACGTATCACTATAGTATGCCAACTTAAATTCTTTTGGGCAAATATACTGCAGGAATGATATAACTGGGTCATATGGTGGTCCCATTCCTAGTCTTGTGGGAACCTTCCATACTGCTTTGCATAGTGGTTGTACTCATTTACAAACCTACCAATAGGTGCACTTACTTCTTAAACTTCATTGCTTAAGGAGATTTTCCTTTTATATTAGAAAAAAAATTCTGCAGATTATAAGTCTAATAATATCACAACAATTTACCTCCCTGCTATTTAGCAGTGAGTTTGAGTATGGAATAATATAAAATATTCTTACTTTCTCTTTAAAGCCTATTCATGGTAGTTTTTCCCAGATAGCCAATAAGTATCCAGCTATTTCCTAAGTAGCCCCAAATAGACTGCTTGTTAGACCTCAGATTTTGTAGTTTGTAATCATCCATTGTTGTTTTTAATTTGTTATTATAAGAATATAGGCTGAATCTACTGTGGGCAGAACATTTAAATTTTATATTTATTTTTTGAATGGAAGTAGAGACCATTATATTAAGTGAAATAAGTCAAACTCAGAAGGTCAATGGTCATTATGTTTTCTCTCACATGAGGAAGCTAGAGAAGAAAAAAGGAAAAGAAAGGTGGGCATGGATCTCCTAAAAATCAAAGGGAAATTAGTAGAGGAAAGGGACCAAGCAATGGGAGGTGGGGAGGTGGAGGAAATGCTGGGAAGTGATATTGACCAAATTATATTGTTATATTGTGTGTATGTATGAATATGTCACAACAAATCCCTCATTATGTGCAACTATAATGCACGAATAAAAATGTGGAAAAAAATGAATCAAAAAAGTCATAATTTCTTAAATAGCTATACATCCAAATGGTGTGATTTAAAATGCAATAAAAATATTTCATCTGTCACTCACCTACTTCCCTTCTCTGGAAACAGCTCAAATTATTGATCTCATATTTTTTCAGAAATATTTTGTGTCTAGATAATCATGTATTTAATATATTCTTTCCCTTCCCCTTTACTTTTATATAAGTGGAGCCTACTTAACACATAGTTCTGTACCTTGCTTTTATTCAGTTAATACATTTTGAAGATTGTTATATATCAATACATAAAAAGCTTCCTCCATCTCTCTTTATAGCTTCATAATATTCTATGGAATAAACAGCATATTTAACTCGTTTTTCTTTGATTGTCATTTCCAATCTTACTGTTGTAAGAAAGATTGTAGCAAATGATCTTCTTGTATATTATTTCACACAGAACCGGATATCCCTGTAGGATCAGTTTTTAAAAAATGCATATTTTTGTTTCTGGGGATTGAAAACAGGGGTCCTATCCTACTGACCTACATACCCCTCCCCTCCCCTCCTCTGCCCTCCCCTCCCCTCCCCTCCCTCCCTCCCTCCCTCCCTCCCTCCCTCCCTCCCTCCCTCCCTCCCTTCCTTCCTTCCTTCCTTCCTTCCTTCCTTCCTTCCTTCCTTCCTTCCTTCCTTCCTTCCTTCCCTTCCTTTCCTTCCTTTCCTTCCTTCCTCCTTTACTTCCTTTACTTCCTTACCTACTTACTTAACTTACTTATTTTTGAGACAAGGTCTTGCTGAGTTGCCCAGGCTGGTTTCATATTTGTGGTCCTCTCACCTCTGCCTCTTGAGTCACTGGAATTGTAGGTGTGCCCTACTTCTCCCAACAGAATCAGTTTCTTGAAGTGGAATTTCTTCAAATGCTATGGGCGTTTGGGCTGGGGGTATAGCTCAGTGGTGGAGTGCTTTCCTAGTAGCCATGGGCCTGAGCCCTAGCAATACCATCCATTCGCCCCAACAAAGAAAACTACGGTAATTTATGATTTTGCTATAATCTTGAAAGCAGAGATATTAAATGAACTGTATATTAATTACAGTGAAATCTTACTTCATAACAGTTACATGGAATTAAATTTATAATTATTAATATATTAGTGAAATTGTATAAATCTTTTTGTTTTGCAGGTATACAAAACTAGGATATGCTGGAAATACAGAACCACAATTTATCATCCCTTCCTGTAAGTATTTTAATCCATAAATTAACTGATTTAAAGATTTTCTAATAATCAAAGTAAAAGAAGTAATCAGTTTTGACATTCTGTTAAAAACATGATTTGCTAGATCATAAATGTAGTCTATTTCTGTATCTCTGACTCTATTTCAGCTCTGTTTAGTTGTCCCTTTATGAAATCTAAATATTAAATTAAAAAAATGAACTAGTTGATAGTTTCCTGCTTTGAGGAAATCACTGTTGCTAGTATGTGAATATACTTAGTTATTAGATAGTCCTTCTTCCATAATGCATATGCAAAGACAATCCTTTGGTTTGCACATATCATTATTGTGTGCAAGACTGGTGCTTGTTGACATTTCCAGTGAGTTCCCATATTTCAGCATAAAGATGGCATCTTACCTGTAGAAATCTCAACCTCAGTTGTTTTCTAATATCCTGTAACCATACTGTTCTTGTACATTGTCTATGGAGTGTTTTTGTTGTTCCCTACTTTTGTTCACCTCACTTTTGCTGTCAACTATCTTTCAGTAGTTAAAAAAATTCACATTTGATTTGTTGGAGCTCTTATTAGCATAGATTGTATCTTGTCCTCAGTGAACATACTTTCGTAGTTTTCACTTTCAAATAATTCCCATTTTTGTACATTATAGAGCTAGCAGTTCTGATTTACTTCTCTAACTGCCATATTAAGACTTTTGCACATCAGATGATAAACCTTTTGAATCATTGCTTGATGTTGCTAACTCGTAGGCTGTTTAATTTTGAGAGTGCCACTAATTTTCATAGTAATACTTTTATGTTTAAATGTTTTTTAGGATAAAATTTTTATGTTTTTTGGTATTGTTCTTTTTTAATTTGTTCTTTTTAGATATACATGACAGTAGAGTGTATTTTGACATATTATTCATACCTGGAGTATAATAACTTCCCATTCTTTTGATTGTACATGATGTGGAGTTATACTGGTTGTGTATTCATATATGAAAGTTCTGTTCAATTCATTCTGTTTTTTTTACTCCCATCCTCCTTCCCTTCTTTCCCCTTTGTCTAATCCAATGAACCTGTATTGTTCATTTATATACATAAGGAAATGGAAAAATGATTATGCAGAGTACTGGAAGCTTCCTAAGTCTATAAAGTCAATGAAGTTGAGAATAAGGTAAAATTATTAGGCTTGCACAAAACTAGATCATTAGTCTTAATTGGATACTAAACTGTTTTGTCATTGAGTAGTAAGGTATTTTTAAATGTTTGATATATAAGAAGTACAGTGTCAAAATTGTACTGAAGGGCTGGGGATGTAGCTCAGTTAGTAGAGTGCTTGCCTTTCAAGCACAAGGCCCTGGGTTCAATCCCTAGCACCCCCCCCCACCCCCCCACCCCCCCAAAAAAGGGAAAATTCTATAGAGCTTGTATATGTGTGTATGTGTGTGTGTGTATTTATTTTTTATTTTCCAGAAACAAACCTATTTGACTTTTGCACTTAAGAGTTTTTCTGATGTCGTTTTCTAGGAATCAGTTATGTGAGAATTTAAACTACTATTTATATCTAGTAATTTTTAAATGTGTGGAGGGGATTTTAGGTGACACTGATGAAATAGTTGATTCATGTGAATCTAATGGTTGTCGGTTAGTGGTACTTTTATGTTTTCTCTTTTATTCATACCTGTTGTTTGTACTGAAGGATAGATTTGCCTTTCTTTACACTTTTCTCCACATTTTATATATCAATACATTGTTTTTTTGGTCTCTTTTAAAAATTTAGTGACCGATACTGGCTCTCTTGCTGACTAATGTATACATTTCTGGAGCTAGTACATAAGTTTAATGTTAGACAATATTGTTTGTTTTTGTTAGTTTCCTCGGGCTACTGTAACAAAAGTTCCCCAAATTGGGTGACTTAAAACAACAGAAACTTCTTATTAAGAAATCCAGAAGTACAAAATCATATGTCAGTAGGGCCATGCTCTTGCTAACAGACTAGGGTTGAGAAACCCTCATTGCCTTTTCTGGCTTCTGATGTTTGGTGATAATACTTTTCACTCCTTAACTGGTTGATGTGTCACTAGTTACATGCCTGTTTTCTTGCTTTGTGTCTTTATATCATCTTCAATGTCTACATTCAAATTTGTATCTGTGTTCAGTGTTCATAATCAGTGTATAGACATTGCCATTATCTCTATGAATATTTGATCTGGAAAGCCTATAGATAAGGTTTAAAGTAGTTTTGTCTGTCATTATTTATTTGTGTCCTAATAACTTCATTTTAACTTGAAAAAACCTATTTTCAAACAGTCACATTCCAAGTATGATGGGGATATACGGTGGGGGCGTTGGTTAGGACTTCAACATATCTTTTTTAATCCATAACAATGCTAATTATGCAGTTTTTAAATTTGTAATTTTATAAAACTGTTGTCATAGTTTATTTTAGAAGATTACTGAAGTGTTGCTGCCATCTTTGCAAAATGTGGTTTTGCATTTGTTTTCAAATGGTTAAGTCTTTGTTGGAGGCCTGGATAATCTTCAACTTTTGAATCTTTTTTTATCACCATTGAATCCATTTTTTATTTCATTTCTCTGCCAAAATAAGCATTTTTAGGTTTCATTGTTTGTCTTAATGAGCACTTGCATCATGTTAAAAATTCATTTGCCTACCATAAGAGGGTTTTTGATTTTCGAATTTCCTACTCACCCATTTGTTAATGTTTTAGGTGCAGTGTTCATAATCAGAGCATAGACATTGCCATTATCTCTATGAATATTTGATCTGGAAAACCTATAGATAAGGTTTAAAGTTGTTTTGTCTGTCTTTATGTTCTAGGACATTTATAGTGATTCATCTGGATTTCTGTGTGTATTATAAATATATTGCCAGAGAGAATCTTTTAACATTTAGAGGGAGTAGACTGTGTATTTAAATTTTTTACCTTCAGTTATTTTTTACTTACTTTCTTAGGGATATATTTGTTAAATGAAAGTAACAGTAGAGTGCCACATCAACTTAAGGGCATTCAGATAATTATTTTGAATCAAGAACTGCTTAACATGAAGGATTGGAAATTTATCACTTAATTAAAAATCACATAACAGCTTTTACTTTTGAAACTATATGCTAGATTTCAGAAATAATTTAAGGGGTTTGGAGTTATACCTAAATTAACTGAAATGTACTTTGTATATGTGATCAAAGTTTAAAAGATTTATATTATATTTAAATTACTAGATAATAATAGGAAATGGGGGGGGATATGAAGAAAGTTTGTTTTAAAAAATTTCTCCCTGCAATTTTCTTCTTCTCATTTGTTGGTGTTTTTTGCTTTTAATTTCTGATTCTTGGTTTATAATTTCTGAACTTGGATTATAATTTTATTAAGAATGAAAGTGGATCTTACATAGTTTTTAAAACTATAACCCAAATATTAGTACACTACTACTTCAGATTTTGGCTTTTACATTTGAGACTTATTTTGTCTCTGAGTGGAATTTGTGATTTCATTGAGGAAAATGAATTTTGTTGCATGTTTCTCATGACCTCTGTGCATTAGTTGGATAATTTATATATGCTAGGTCATGTTTTGTTTTGTAACGCTTTATAATGAAAGAAGTATAATGTAAAAGCTTATATTATTTGAAGGAAATGAATTTCTTGACATGTTTAAATAACTTATTTTAAAGGTATTGCTATTAAGGAATCAGCAAAAGTAGGTGATCAAGCTCAAAGGAGGGTCATGAAAGGTGTTGATGACCTAGACTTCTTCATTGGTGATGAAGCAATAGAAAAACCTACATATGCAACAAAGGTATGTTTCTGTGATTTATATAAATAACATTTTTTTAAAAATTTATCCTCTAGAATTTAACTTTTATTAGGTATTATAGACCTAATATCTCATCTTCTTACCTATAAAAATTTGTTTTTTTCACATTTTTTTATTGGTGCATTATAGTTGTACATATGATGGAATCCATTGTTACATATTCATACATGCACATTATATAACAATATAATTTGACTAATATCACTCCCCAGCACTTCCCCCTTCTCTTCCTCCACCCACTGGTTTCTTTTCCTGTACTGATGACCCTTTGATTTTCATGAGATCTCTGTCCCTTTCCACCTTTTTTCCTTTTTCTTCTTTAACTTCTACATATGAGAGAAAACATACGATGTTTTATCTTTTGAGTTTGGTTTATTTTGCTGAATGTAATGGTCTCAAGTTCCATCCATTTTCCTTAAAATGACATAATTTCATTTTTCTTTATGACTGAATAAAACTCCATTGTGTTTATATACCACATTTTCATTCATTCATTGATGGACACCTAGGCTGGTTTTATTGTTTGGCTATTATGAATTGTGTTGCTATAATCAAGGATATGCAAGCAATACTATAGTATGATGACTTTAATTCTTTTGGTTTTTATTTTTAAATACTGAGAGTGGTATCGCTGGGTCATATGGTAGTTCTATGAGGAACCTTCATGTTAATTTCTATAGTGATTTTGCTAATTTGCAATTCCACCAATAGTGCAAAAGTATTCCATTTTCTTCACATCTCTCCAGCATTTATTATTGTTTGTATACTTAATGACTGCCATTCTGATTGGTGTGAGATGAATTGAACATGTTTTCATATATTTGGTATTGTTTTCTTAAAATTTTCATATTTTGGTGGACATTTGTATTGTTTTTAGAAGTATCTTCTTAATTTATTTTCCCATTTATTAATTGGGTTATTTAGTTTTTTGGTGTTAAGTTTCTTTGAGTTCTTTTTATATTCTAAATATTAATCCTCTGTCCAAAGAGTAACTGACAAAGATGGAGGTTCTCTTTTCATATTCTTAGTGGTTTCCTTTGCTGTGGAGAAGCTTTTTAATTTGATGCCATCCCATTTATT
The DNA here is from genome assembly GCF_902686455.1 of Sciurus vulgaris. Taxonomy (NCBI): domain Eukaryota; kingdom Metazoa; phylum Chordata; class Mammalia; order Rodentia; family Sciuridae; genus Sciurus; species Sciurus vulgaris. The sequence goes on along the minus strand of NC_136463.1, from coordinate 87,326,351 downwards.
TCCTGAGGTTTAGGGATCCTTTTAAGAAAGTTGTTGCCTGTACCTGTATGCTGGGGTGTTGACCCTATGTTTTCTTCTAGAAGTTGAATAGTTTCTGGATTGATTCCTACGTCTTGGATCCATTTTTGCACTGATTTTTGTGAAGGGGGAGCAGTGGGGTTGAGCATATTCTTCTACATATGAATAACCAGTTTTCCCAGCACCATTTGTTAAAAAGGCTATCTTTTCTCCAGTGTATGTTTTTGGCACCTTTGTCAAGGATCAGATGACTGGGTTGTCTCTTTGTCATCTATTCTGTAGTATTGGTCTGCATGTCTGTTTTTATGTTAGTACCATGCAGTTTTTTTTTTTACTGTAGCTCTGTAGTATAATTTGAAGTCAGATATTGTGATACCTTCAGCATTGCGTAAAACCTTCAGCATTGCTTAAAATTGCTTTGATTATTCTGGTTCTTTTATTGTTCCAGTTGAATTTTAGTACTGTTTAGGTCTGTGAAGAAATTGGTATTATGATGGGGATTACATTGAATCTGTATATTGCTTTTGGAAGTGTGGCCATTTTAACAATATTGGTTATGCCTGTCTATGAACTTGGGGGGTCTTTCCATCTACTGAGGTCTTCTTCAATGTTTTTCTTTTTAAATTTTTTTGTAGTTCTAGGTGGGACCGCATGCCTTTATTTTATTTGTTTAGTTTTTTTGTGGTGCTGAAGATCGAACCCAGTGCCTCACATGTGCTAGGCAAATGCTCTGCCACTGAGCTACAGTCCCAGCCCTCAATTTCTTTCTTTAAAGTTCTGTAGTTTTTTTCATTATAGAGTTCTTTCACCTCCTTGATTAGATTTACTCCTAGGTATTTTATTATTTGTTTCTGTCGTGAATGCAATTATTTTCCTGATTTCTTTCTCAGCAGAAGAGTCTCTTGCAAATAAAATGTAGTTGGGCCTTGTTTTATAATCCATTATGCCAACCTATGGCTTTTAATTGGAGAATTGAGCCCACTTACATGTTATAGAGAGATGTTAGTTAATTTTCTTAGAAAATTTTTGTTTCTCCTATGATTTTGAAGGATAGCTTTGCTAGATATAACAAATGGCAGTTATTTTCTATCAGGACTTGAAACACTTATTATTCTAAGCCCTCCTGAGTTTGTGCCAAGAAAACAAAAGTGGTTTTGCTTGACTTGCCTCTAAATGTGACCTGTGTTTTTCTCTTGAGGCTTTTAAAATTCTATCCTTGCTTATTTTGTATTAGGTATTTTAATTATATTATGTCATGGAGAAGTTCTTTTTTGATGTTGTTTATTTGGGCTTCTGGATCCATCCTGTGTGTGGATTTCCATCTTAGTCTCAAGGTTTAGAAAATTTTGTTATTTCCCTGAAGAGGTTATCCATTTGATTAACTTGCTACTCACAATCCTTCTCAGTTCCAGTGATATTTAAATTTGGTCTCTTAATGTTGTCCCGGAGTTCTTGTGTATTCTGATAATGGTTACTTACTTTGTTTTTTTTAATTCTGTCTGAATGTTCAAGGCTTGCCACTTTGTCTTCCACCTCTGAGATTCTGTCTTCAGCATGTTCTGCTCTATTAGACTTTCTTTTCATATTTTTTAGAGATATATTTTATTCATTTATTTGTATGTGGTGCTGAGAATCAAACCCAGTGCCTCACCCATGCTAGGCAAGCACTCTACCACCGAGCCACAACCCCAGTCCTCTATTAGAGACTTTCAATTGAATGTTTTGATTTATTTTGTCTTTCATTTCCAGTTAACAATGGAAATTTCTTCTTCTCTGTGACTTCCTTTCCTGATGATTTAACTCTGCTCTCATGGGCACCCAAAAAGGGGAGAAACTTAACCTGTTTACTTGGGCAGTGTTTACTTTGCTATAGTCACTGGGTTTCAGGGCCTTGAATGGGATTGACTTCTTCTCATCTCAACATTTGCCACATCTACAGATATTTCCCTCCTGTTTTTATTTTAGTCTACCATTTCTCCATTTTGAAGCTTATGTCCCCTAGAAGTACTGCTCTTTACCCCCCCTTCTTTTTATCTTCCTTTCCTATTTTTTTCCTTCCCTCTTCCATTGAGTCATAAATTATGTAAGTATGTTGTATTTTTATAATTGTTTTAAGAATTTTCTGATTGTAATCATAACTGTTCATGATCTAGAGCAAATCTAACAATCCAGAAATTTTTCTTGTGCCTATTCCCACAATTACCACCTCAGCCCTTCCAAAAGGTAAACATTATTTTGAACATTATCATCTTATTTTTTGACATTGCTCTTGCCTAATTTGCAGTTTTCCTTCTTCGTACTTCTTTTCTTCCTTTATCTCATTATTCATTAATGAATCACTACCAGGTATAAAAATCTTTGCAACTTTGCTTAGTGCTGATAATACTTTAATAAATAAGAAAAATTGTTCCTATGACTTGAAGTGTGGTAGAAAGGGAGATTTTGAAGAAATTATTGAAAGTTTATGGAGGAGGTGAGGAAAATGAAGCCTAGGATGTTCTAGGCGTGTATCACAGTAGTAGATAACCTATTTTGGGCATTCAGGAAAGCCCTTGAGAAGTACACTGTTAAACTAGAGCTTAAAAAGTGAAATAGAAATTTGCTAGGTGAGTTATGCAGGCAAAGTTGTTTTGAGGTGGAGAGGCTAGAATACAAGAAGGCTTTCAAGTTTGAGGGAGACTAAAGCCAAGACTAATTCAAGCCTGAAGTGTGTAGAATGTGGAGGAAGAGGTAGAAAGAAGTGAGAAGGTTGGAGACCAGGAAAAAGTGTTGTAATTGTTGTTAGACCCTGTTAAAGAATTTTCTCTTAAACAGGAGTGAAGAAATTATGATAAACTGATTTTTATAGCCTTAATTTTTAAATGGACTAAATTTTCCCATTACAAAATATTAAAAAATCTGAAAAGTCTAGTACAACAACCTTTGTCTAGGTTTAACGTTTTTTAACATTTGATATACTTTTTTATTGAACCATCTGAATATACATTATGGAAGAAATTTTATTTATCTCTAAATACTTAAGTATCTACCTCCTAAGGATGATCTGTATCCAGCATCATTAGCATACCTAAGGAACTATATACTAATACCCATTAACAATCTAATATTCCCCAGAGTATTTTTAATAGTCTCATTAATTTTTAATATAATTTGTGGTTTTTTTTTTTTGTTTTTGTTTTCATGTCTTAATAGTGGCCAATTCGCCATGGTATAGTTGAAGATTGGGACTTGATGGAAAGGTTTATGGAGCAAGTGATCTTTAAATATTTAAGGGCAGAACCTGAAGACCATTATTTTCTTTTGGTAAGTACAAATTATTGATTTTACTAGTGAAAGTTTTGAAGAAACATTGGGAATATTTATGTCATACCTGTGTCACCAGGATGTACTTTATTGTTTTAAATTGTCATGTCTAAAAACCTTTGTTATTAAACTGTCATGTTTAAGACCATCTGGTTACAGGCTCCAGTAGAGCAGTAGTATGTCCAAAACCAAAGTATAGGCATTTAAGAAGAACTTTTGATAATTAATACATAATCTGTATGATGGGTCAGTATGTAATGTTCAGAAAAATGTTGGAAACTTGAGGTATTTTCCTTTTTTTTTTTTAATGAACCTGTGGTACTTTCCTATTTTAAAAATAGACTGATTATCATTTCCTTGTTTGTTCATAATTTTTAAACCTTTTTCATTTTATCAAGTTCATAGCTTAAAAACATCAAATGCCTTTATAAGACCTAAAACAAAGAAATAACACTTTTCTCTCACACATCTTTCAACTCTTTATGTATTTCTCAGAGGCAAATGTATTTAATTTTTAAAAATTTTCCCTGATAGTTATTTCATTAATTTAAACAACATATTTCATCTATGTCTTGTGCTTGTTCTTATTTTTTTATAATAAATACTAACTTCCTAGTACAAGTAGATGTATGATATGGTTTGTTCCGCTTTTGGTTTTGATAGCTGCATTTATCTTTGGTCCTTATTAAGATACCTAACATGACTTAACAACCTGGAAAGTTTTCTCATGCCCTTTCTTAATTTTTACCCCCTATACCTTGGAGGCAAACTTTTTTTTCCCCTCTTCCAGTTTGTGATTAATCTTGCCTTTATTTGAGTTTCACATAAATGGAATCAAAGAGGATATGGTCTTTGATAAAACTTCCTTCATTCAACATGTTTCTTGATTTTGACTATTACAATTTGGCTATTGTGAACATTCTTTTACAAGTCTTTTTGTGAACATGTATTTTTACTTCTTGTGTAAATATGTACATATGGAATAACTGTATCATAGGTCAGGTGCATGTTTTATAGGATACTCTTAGAACTTTTTCTAAGGAGTTGTACCTTTTAACACACCCACCAACAATGTGTTGGTGATCTGATTGCTTCTGCATTCTATCCAACATTTGGTGTGTCAGTCTTTTTAATTTTAGCCATTCTTGTGGGTGTATAATACTTCTCATTTTGGTTTTAATTTGCATTTTTCTGATGACTAATGATGTTGAACACTTTTTCATGTGTTTATTAGCTATTTGGTTATTTTCCTTTGTAATGTTCTCTGATTATATTTTGTTTTATATAGAAATTTTCTTTTTTGGGGAGTTTATTATTTTAACTACTTTCCGTTTTTTAGTTTGCTTAATTTTGTGTGTATTCATCACAAAATTATCTTTAAACTTTAGAATGTAGTTGCATAGTTTTTCTATGTGAGTTTAAATACAGCAAGGAGTTTACCTGTTAAAGGTTTTACATATGGGAAAAAGTCTACTTCTTTTTTACTTTATAGTGAACTTCCAGAACAGAAAAAGATTTAATTTGTAATTAATTCAAGGTTTGTCACTATTATTTTTTGTGATTTGTACTCTGAATTTAAGGAATCACTCCTTATCGAGAATTCATCTTATTTCTTAAATTGGAAAGTTTTGCTTTTCACATTAAAATATTTGAGATACTGCAAAGGTTTGAATTGTCAAATCATTCTCATAAGTATAAGTGTCAAACTGAGGTCCATGAGGTAAACACAAGGATCATGATTGCCAGTGCTGTTCCCCAAGTTCATCCTTGCCTCTGATCTACACTCAATCTGTGAGGTTTCTGAGTGATGTATTCTGTCTACATAATTTAAAGGAGAGCTGTGTAAACCATCTCTGTTTGATACACCTAGTGGTTATATAACAGCATTTCCCAGGAAGTTCTGCTATTAAGTTGTGGAATCTTAGCTTATTTGCTACACTTTTAGGCAAAGCAGGAGAAGTGTTCTGTTTAAAACATTACTTAGATGGGGATTCACCCTGCTAACAAGTACCTGGTATTTGTTTGCCTAGAGGTCAGTCATTACCATGTTAAGATGATTGATTAGACTATCTTTACCTTTCCTCTTCTCTTTCCCCCCTCATTCTCTTTCTCCTTCCACCTTCTTTCTCAATATTTTTAAAATTCATTTGAGTGGGGTGATACAGTGTTTGTTTTTTTTAAGTATGATTAGCCATATTATTTTCATACATTTTGTTTGAATTTTCTCTAGTTTTCCTTGGGTTTTTGTGTCTTGTACCCATAAGCTTACTGTCTTTTAAATACAATGCTTGAAATAAACTATTTATCATTTTAAAAATATCTATCAAGTTATTAGAATCACCTAATATCTTTAAAATGTTTTCCAATTCAATATAGACTGAACCTCCACTGAATACTCCAGAAAACAGGGAATATACTGCTGAAATAATGTTTGAGTCCTTCAATGTACCAGGCTTGTACATTGCTGTGCAGGTAATAAATTCTATCTTTTTAAGTTTGACTTTTAAATTTTAATCTGGTTTACTCTGCTCCTAAAACATAATTTTTCCTTTTTTAATGAAAGCTTAAAAATAACCTTAGAAGCATACCATAGAATTCTCCTGAATTTAATTTATAAACAATATTATAGGAAGTGGAGCTGTTTAGTCAGAAAAGGAGAATTATTAAAGTAAGTTAGTTAATGGTCTTTGGATAGTTCAAGAACTTTTATAGAATAAAAATAAGGAAACTAATGTTTGTCAAATGTATACTCCATGCCTAAAACTTTACAGTTTGCTTATCCTTGTAATGTGTTTATCATGGTCTTTTTGGTTTTGGGATTTTTTTTTGGCGGGGGGAAGCACTACAAGGGATTGAACACAGGGCTACTTTACCTCTGAGGTACATCCCTAGCCGTTTTTAAATTTTATTTTGAGAAGAGCCTTATAAGTTGCTGAGGCTGTCCTTAAATTCATGATCCTCTTGCCTCAGGCCCTCAGGTTGCTGGGACAGGCGTGCATCACCATGCCTGGCCATCATAGTCTTTTTAAAATTGGCTTACCTTTAGGTATGACTCACTCAATGTGCCCCTCTGTATCTTGTCTATTCTAAACACCTGTAATATTTTATCACAATTTGTTTATATATCTTTATGAAATACCTTCTCTCACCCATCAGGATTAGAACATTCCTCTTGTTTATTAATTTTGTAGCATATGTAATACCTGACATATCACAAGTGCTTTATATTAATTCATGGTCCTTAATAATTATATTTATTTGTATTTCCATTTTTCGTAGAGGCAAAAATCCTAAAACTTAAAGGTAGCTTATTCAGAGTTAAATGGTTGATGTGAGCTGAGGTCTGTCTGACTTTGCTTTTTCCTGAGATCAGACCTGAGTTTTTGTTACTCCAGGGTAGATAGCACCAATAAATGATAATTATTGGTATAATTATTTTGGCTTGGATAGCAAAGAACTTTTTAATTTTAATGCAACCCATAAAGTTAATGAGCTGCCTTTTATGCTCTATTGCTAAAAGTATTTAAGGAGTTATATATACTTTATCAGGAATTTTATTGTAAGGCATTCCATCTTGAGTTGAAGACCCTTTTTAATTCTTTGAATAATTTCTTACTTTTGAACTTTTTTTAAAAAAAGAATTGTTTTGTATTGGCTATGCCAAAGATTTGTTTTAATAGAAAAATGGCATCTTGTCATCTTTGATTTCCATTCCCCCCCCCCACACTTTTTTTTTGGGGGGGGGAGGTACAATATAGTTGTTTGTTTACTAGTAAATATTGCACTGTTTTTTTAAAACTATGTTACAGAGTTCTAAATGTATGCTGCATTTAAACAAAATTGAAACTGGTGTTTTTAAGAGCAGTTCTTATTTACAGCCATTTGTATACTGACTAATTCTGGTGGTTGGATGATTACATCCTTTGTATCTTTGTGGTTTGTAAGGGGCTAGCCCATGTAAATGCATTTTAGGTTCTAACACTTCAGTAACTATAGTAGTTCACATTACTGCTCCTTACGTTTTCACTTTAGGAGAAAAATGACTCACTAAAATTTGTAAAATTTATAAATATGCTCCTAAAAGCATAACCAAACCCGTACATTTCTCAGTGAAATGAAGAAAGTAATTTTATTGTGTAATGTAAAATTTGTGTATTTTCTTTATACAGATTCTACATTTAATAAAGTTGAATAAAGTTCTCCATTTAACTACTTTTTCCTAATAACTCTTGTTTTTGTTTTTATTTTTTACCTGTCTTAATTCTTTTTTTTAAGGCTGTTCTTGCCTTAGCTGCATCCTGGACCTCAAGACAAGTAGGAGAACGGACATTGACTGGTACGGTAATAGACAGTGGAGATGGTGTTACTCATGTTATTCCTGTGGTAAGTATAGCTAGAAATTACTGAACAGAGCATGCAATAACACATTAAAGCTAAATTATGAATAAATATCACTTTTAGAAAACTTTAAATATCATACCTTAAATTTGTTGTACTTTGTATAATTTCGTAAATAGATTGCAAAACGTTAGCCCCAGTATCAAGCCAGTATCAAGGGTCAAGGATCAAGGTGTTTGGTAGAGTTAGCCTCTCTTCATGCTCATAAATAGCCATCTTTTTTTTTTTTTTTTTTTTTTTTTTTTTTGATCTTCATATGCTTTTTCCCTTGCATGTATCTATGTCTTAATCTCTTCTTATAAGGACCCGATTCATATTATTAGGGGAAATGACCCTAATTACTTCATTTTAACTTAATGACTTCTTTAAAGACCTTAAATATAGTCATGTTCTGAAATACTGGGGGTTAGGATTTAAACGTGAATTTGAAGTGGTTGGAAGGTAGAATTAAGCCCATAGTAACTAGTCAATTACCATTAAAAGAGATTTTAGGAAAAAAAGATAATTTTTTTTTATTTTCTCATTTTAATTTACTCATTTCTAGTATTCTTTATATCTTTGTGAAAGCCCAGATTTCCATCTACTACTGTTCCTTCTTCCTAAACTATGTCCTGTAACATTTCTTTTTTTCTTTTTTCTTTCCATTTTTGAGACAGAGTCTCACTGTTTCTTCCCAGACTGATCTTAAACTCCGCTCAGCTCACATTTGGAAAGTGTTCATTATTTCTTCACATATTTTTCTGTCTCTTCTTTTGCATACTGGCATTGAATCCATGCTGGGCAAGTACTGTACTTTTGAGCAATATTCCCAGCCCTTTTAGTTTTTGTTTTGAGATGGGTCTCAATAAGTACCCAGTCTGGCCTTGCTTGATCTTGTGATCTTGTTGCTTTAGCCTTCTAAATAGCTGGGGATTTAGTCATGTACCCTCATGCCCAGCTCTTATCTTTAAGAACTCCAGTTACATTATATGCATAGAAGGCTGATTGACAGTGTCTCATAGTTAACTGATGCTCTGTTCATTTTTCCTGTTTTTTTCCCCTTGATTATTTTGAATCATTTTTATTACATAGTTTTTATTGCCATGTCTTCAAATTCACTATTCTTTTATCTTCATTGTAATCTGATGTAATCTCATGTAATGTATTTTTTATTTCAGACCTGTTGCTTTTTTCCTTAGATGTTCTATTTGGGTATTTTTATATCCTTCATTTCTTTCTTCTTCATGTTAATCTTTCCATTGACCTTCTTAATTATATGGGTTATATAGTAGCTTTTTAACAGCTTTGTCTACCAGTTATATCATTTTTATCATTTTGTTTTTCTCTTGGGCAGGTGTTCATTTTCCCACTTCCCTTGAATATTAATAATTTGTTTATTATGTACTGCATGTTTACATGGTTGGGTCTAGTATTTTTGGAATCCTTTGAATATTTCTGTGTTTTTTCAGTTATTAGGAATCTGTTTGGTCCTTTCAGGTGTTCCTTTTAAATGTCATTTAAGTAAGTCCAGATTAGGCTTTTTGTATATGGTTGATTTGTCCCTGTTTTTGAGGCAGTACCTTTCTGAAGACTAATGTCCTGTGCTTGAGAATGTCTTTAAACTCTGGCTAGTGGGAACATGAACTATTCTGGTAATTTGTGAGTTCTGGAGGTCCTTCTCTCTGCTCCTTTCCTTTGGCCTTGATGATTTTCTCACGTGAATATGCTGATTAAGTAGCCATCTAAAACGGGATACTCCCTTAAGTATGGTAACATGACTGACAAACGTTAGCCACCTTGACCTCCCTGAATTCTAAATTTCATATCCCTAACATTATCAAGCTCTGTGTGGGTCTTCCTCTCCCAGACATTAGCAGAGCATTCACCTTGTTTCCCTTTTCTTAGGAGTCACTACCCTATTCTGCTTGTTGTCTAATGTCTGAAAACCTGTATTTAATAGACTTTATTCAGTTTTCTCTTTTAAATTGAAAGGATAAATCTGATCCCTAATATTCTATCATGACCAGATAAAGAGGTCCCTTATGTTCTTTGTTCCTGAAATTTAATTTTTGTTAACATTTCGTTATATTTGTGAATGATATCAGTATATTTGTGCATTTGTTCTATGGAGTTTAGCTAATTTAGTACTGTGTGGACTACCTCAGACTTGTGAATGGAATGCTTCATTAGGAAAACAATGTCTACTTGAGTTAATGATCAATATTTTTGTGATATAATGTAATATTGTTTGCTGAATTTATTATATATATTAAATGTTCTGATACAGTTTGCTGTTTAAACCATGTTGACTCATTTCAAATCATGATTATAAACTACTGTCAATTGAATAAATCTAAGTTTCTGCCCATTTGTACACATAATTTCTGTGTAGTATTATAAATTCTATGATATAGTGGGATGAATGCAGTTGAGGAATACTTAGATGAAGAATTCTGTGGTAAAGCATTTCTTGAGAATGCAAATATACTAACTTGAGAAATTGGTCTTTAATGGTTTGTTTTTTAGATTATAATAATTCTCAAGACATTGAAAGTAAACTTGGTATCTTTCCACCCCCATCTAGGCTGAAGGGTATGTGATTGGCAGCTGTATTAAACACATTCCAATCGCAGGACGAGATATAACATATTTTATTCAGCAGCTGCTGAGAGACCGAGAAGTAGGCATCCCTCCAGAGCAATCCCTGGAAACTGCAAAGGCAGTAAAGGTAACCTGTAGTAACAGAAGTATAATATGGTTAAAAATTAAAATCACGTGTATGACAGCATGAAAGAAATTCTCAGTGAGGAACAGTACTTTAACAAATTTTTTGTAATCAGTTATGAGTACTCTTAATTATATTTGTTTTCCCTGTATTTCATGCAAGGAACATTTTTAAGGATTATCAACTCTTTGCATATTATTTCCCTATTTCACATTTGAGAGGACTAACGTAAGATGTTTAACCAATGACTTAAGCATACAGTTTTGTGATTATTCCTTTTATTAAAAGTGAATAATTATTTCACTCAAGTTGTTACATCTCAGTTTATTCACTGAATTCTTTGGTTTAATCCTGATGGTTTTCTACTATTAAAATTATTTTGATGTCATTGATTTGGGCTACAACATGAAATGCATTGTTGGACTCAAGAGGTATAAAACAGAAGAAAAATGTGAAGGCTGTGTAAGGTATTTTGTTAATTTTCTTTGTATATAATTCTTTATTATATCAGTGTTTCATGCATACCATCAAAAATTACTTAGCATTGCTTTTCAAATTTCTCCTTTGCCAATATAACTATAAAATTTCAGTCTGTCACGTGGTTTGAATATGTAAAAGCAAAACTGCCTTCACAAAAACAACTTCATTTATTTGCCTCTTTGTGTGTTTATAGAGTTTTCCTTGCTTTTTAAATTTTAGAAATGAAGATGAATGAACCGCTTCCTAGGTTGTAAAGAAATTACTAAATGGCTTCCAAAAGTTACTCTGAGTTGGTAACTTAATATATAAAAAAAATTAATGTGAAAACTACTGTTTCAACTTCTTTGGAAAATCTGTGACATTAAAATAAAGCAAAACAAAAAGCCACTAGAGATTTAAGTTTATCCCAGGGAAGACTGATGTTCAGTCTGGATATTTTTTAAGGAGCATAATTACCTTTTAATTCCCACTTGAGGTTTTGGAGAAAGACTTCATCTATAAGATTATCAAGTTTTCCTTCTTTTTGTGGTATTCTTTCACTTGTCTTTTAATTATTAACAATAATGTTTGTGTCTTTGATAGAATCCTTGATATGTAAAATTATTTGAAATGTATGAATATTACTCAGGATTTTTTAGAGAAAACCAATAGGATACAGATAACATGAGAGGGGATTTATTAATGGAATTAGCTCACATGATTATGAAGCCTGAGAAGTACCACAGCAGGCTATTTGCAAACTGGGTTCTCTTAGATGCTGGTTGTGTGGCTCAGTTCAAGTCCAAAGGCCTCAGAACCGTAGTAGCTGATGGTGTAACTCTTAGTCCAGTTCAAAGCCTTGGAAACCTAGAAAAGCTGCTAATGCAAGTTCTGGAGTCCAAAGCCTGGAGTCTGATATCTTCAGGCAAGAGAATAGGGTCCTGGTGAAAGAGGAGAGACGGGAAATTGCCTTTCCGTTGCTTTTAAGTTCTGTCTGGGCCCCTTGCCAACTGAATGGTGGCACCCCTACCCACTTCCCAAACACAGACACACTGAGGAGAGACCTTCCCCACAGTTTATCAGCTCACACAGCAGTCTTCTCTGGAAATACTCTCATAGATGGATATGAAGAAACAATGCTTTACCCATTCTCTGCTTATCATTAAATCCAGTCGAGTTGACACCTAAAAGTAACCATCACAGTATGAAGCTGTTAGTCAGGAGTTTATTAATTTCAAATGAGATATTTTTGATGGAAACTTACTTAAGACATATAACCAAATATTCAATAATTCAGTCTTGCAGATAATAGCAAAACAGTAATTCATATTTCCATCCTTTTTTCTTTGTTCATTTACTTAGAATCAGTTTTGTTCCAGATAGGTATTAGAGATCTATACTGATTTGTATGGTAGCAATTATTAGTTATTTTTCTCTTTGTATACTTTGTTTTGTTTTCTAGAACATAGTTGATTATTGAAATAGAAAATGTTGAGCGACTTTAATGCATGTTTTCAGGAGATAACATTAATATAGTAGAGTTTGACTCTTTAGTCTTTCAAATCTTAATTCTTTTTATATGTAAAGTCATTAAATATAGATGAGCTGTTTAAAAGTACTACACATCTAATAATCTAACAAAAGTTTTTCTACTCCTTAATTTTATTTTCTGAAATTATTTTTTCATTTGAGTTTCATTTACTGATAAAATGCCATCCTTTTCTACTTTCTCTAAAGCGATAGAAAAAGACTTAATTTTGTTTCTTTATTTGCTTTTTTAAGGAACGCTATAGTTATGTCTGCCCAGATTTGGTAAAAGAGTTTAACAAGTATGACACAGATGGATCAAAGTGGATTAAACAGTATACTGGAATCAATGCTATTTCAAAGAAAGAATTTTCCATTGATGTTGGTTATGAGAGATTCTTGGGACCTGAAATCTTTTTTCATCCAGAGGTAAGGTTTTTTTGGAAGATGGAATTGCTTTGAAATATTCAGCAGAAAATCAACTGGAAGATATTCAGAGAGCATTAATCTCAGAAACTTTGTTTACTATACTAAAATATAGTGAGTAATATTTTTCAAGGAAAAAATTATTTTTTCTGAAACACATTTGGAAAAGTAAAACTTCTGTCTCTTATGGGATTCAAGGAAGAACACAGGAAATGGGGAGGCTCTTAAATTATTTATAATCATTTAAAATGTTGGGAGAGATTCTAGAAAACACTGCCCCAAGGTAAAATGACCGTTATACAAAGAATCTTCACTTGACTATCATGAAGTATTTAACTAGTAGCAAGTCTCTCTCCATGAATGCTTAACAACATAAAGACTATCTTAAGAAAATGAAATAGGTGCTTTTAATAGTTAAAAAAAAATTTAATAATTTGGTATCTGAAATTTAACTTTATTAAAACTACTAATATTATCTACAGTGCTTATTCAGCATCAAGAATAATTATTTTAAGTGTTTATTCACTTAGCCAATATTAAGTGGATATAGTTTTATGGTCTGACATTAATCATTGAGTATTCAAAGATGAAAAATTATTTATTTTGTACTTATTTAAGTCAAAGAATGAGATAAATTATTTAAATAGGTATAGTTGCTTTAATGAATGCATGTGTCTTGAGGGTGTAGGAGTAGAGAGTATCCAAGTTTGCTTGGGAAACTCAGGGCAATTTCTCAAAGGTAACAATTGATTGAATTCAGCTAAACAGTTGAATGGATATTTCAACAGGCATATGTGTTAGGAATGTATATTTCTGGCAGAGGTGATAAGCTGAGCAGAGGCCTAGGATATGAAAAAGCTGGATAATAATAAGTATAAAGGAACAGAGTGGTAGGAGATGGATCCAGATAGCTATTTTGTGGACTAGATTGTGAATGACAAATACATTCTTCAAGGGAGTTTGTTCAATTCATAGTTATGTAGAAATCTTCAGCATGGAAGTTACATAGATTAATGTACAATATGAGAAAGGTTACTCTGGCAGCACTGGGTTAGATGAATTGGAACAGAGGTATGAGTTGTGTTAAAAGGTGAGTTTATTGCAGTTTTTCAGATGAATAATGACTGTAGGTCAATTAAAATGAGAAAAGAGGTGAGAGAAGAGTCAATATGACTTAATAATCGCTTAGATGTGAGAGGAGAAAGAATATGAAGAATTTGATGATTATGAGGTTTCCAACTTGAGCAGCTAGATGTACCATCCAAAGAAATTGCGAATGCTGAAGAGGAAAAGTAGGTGAAGTAGAAACAGATGAATTTATTATACACATCTTTAAAGAGGTGTTAAAAATTGGCACTTGAATTCTAAAGGTTTTGAATTGGTGTGATTGTCTTGGGGTGAGGATAGAGGTGAAGTTATCACTACATGTGGCACAAAGGAAGAGATTAGCCAAGGAGAGGTGCAAAGTTGAAAGGTGAAGAATCTGACCTTATTGAATCCAGCACTTTATGGATAGGTAGAGTAAGAGGAACCTTCAAAGAATATTGACAGAGAGGATGATAGTTATAAAAATGAGAATATTTTAAGGAGGGGGATTGAATAGTGCCATTTGTTTCCATGAAGTAATGTTAGAGGACACTTGTGAAATGCATGTTGCGTTTTTCAGCATCTGGGTTATTGGTGATGCCAGAGGAGCAGTTTCAGTGAAGTGGTGTGAGAGAGTCAGCTTGTTGCATCTTAAGAGTTAATAAAGGTTTAGAAATCAACAGTGTGGACTTTCTGGGGAGCAGGTGACTGAACAAAAAGGATAGTGGCTACTGGGAACTAGTATAGAAGTCAGTTGTAAAAATAAATCTGAGGATAGTTTTGAGTTTTAAAAGGGGTTACTCCATTAATAGGAGGTAAGGAGTAAATATGAGTACAGGAAAATGTGGAAATGGGATCTTCAGAGGAGTGGTAGGTTGTTGAGGAATTACATCATTTATAGTTCATAGTTTTATTTTTTTCCATGAAGTGGAATCAAGATGATGGATTGGGAGAAGAGATTGGACATAAAATTGGAGATTATAGAGAATAATAATGTTCATAATCACTTTTTAGGGGAATTGAGAGGGTGGGGTGACTTGAATGCATATTAATAGTAGTAGGGTGCCCCGCCCCCCTTTTTTTTAAACTGACTGTAGTGAGATTAGGTACCCCAGACTTGTAGTCATGTAATAGTTCCTTTCTCCTGGGCCAGTATGGAAACAGAGCAAAAGGAAAGACAGAGTTAGAGTGAATGACAGTGAATCTAGAAGATAGAATTAGAGGTAATAAAGGATGCATGCAGGAATTAGAGATCATGATGGACGGACGTAATTATAAATTGATAGCAAATGAGTGAACACTAAAATGATAAGGAATTGTTCTCAAACTGGTATACTGGAGCTTTAAGGTTTCAGATGACACATTTTCTTTGCAGTTTCTTAAAAAAAAATAATTAAAAAGATGTATGCACGTAGTTTCAAAGGTCAGGTAACACTGACAAGTTTAAACCAAAACTATTTTAAGCTGGTCTAACTCCTTTGTGTTCTGCAGAATATTCAGTAGTGCTTACTTAACTATTACTCTTGGTAATTACCTCCAATTTTCCAAATATTTTGCTAGTATTTCTGTTTTTTAATATACCAGTGTTAATTGGTTATTAGTTTCCTTTTGTGTGAGTTAATTTCTATGTAGATTTTCTTTTTCCCTCAGTCTCTTCCTTGTGTTAGATTATTGTTATTAGGTAAATAAATAATTTTATAGTATTTATAGTATTATATCTGAATTTTTCACTTTTGAGCCAAGTAGTAAAATGTGACTATCTCTTAAAATTCAGCTTTTTTCCAAATTTTTGCCTTATTATTACTGTTCATTCATTCATTCATTCATTCATTCATTCATTCATTGAAGTTGAACTTCAGTACCTAGTTATACAAAGTCTGGAAGAGGACTTGAGTGTCTTTATTTTGGTAATATGAAAACTACTACTCATTAATTTTTATTTTTAAATTTTCTTAAAAGTCTCACTTGTATGGTTTTTTGTTTTGTTTTGTATCTATCTATCTATCTATCTATCTATCTATCTATCTATCTATCTATCTATCTATCTATTTATTTATTTTTTGTTCCAGGGATTGAACCCCAGGGGTGCTTTGCCAGTGAGCCAGTCCTTTTTAATGTTTTATTTAGAGACAGGTTCTCGCTGAATTGCTTAGGGCCTCACTAAATTGCTGATGTTGGCTTTGAACCTGTAATCTTCCTGATTCAGCCTCACAAGATATATAGGTGTGCGCCATTGCACTTGGCTTGTATGGTTTCTTATACCTTCAGTTCCTGAGCTTTAGTGAATCCGTTCACTTCTTATCACTTTGCCTCCATAGTAGCAATTAGGCTGTAACATTCCCTTTTTGTACTTTAAAAAAGATTGAAATGTTTTATTCCTTGTTTCTTTGCCTCCTCTTTTATCTTTGGACATTGACCTTTCCTTTTAATTCTCTTGTTATTTTATGGGGGATTCAAGAAGGTATATGGAGTTGGAAGTTAGGGCACATTTTCCTATATGAGTGTTTAAAATAGAAGTGGATTCAAGGTCACTTGAATTAAGAAAAATTGATTGTGTTATAGTTGACGTGTTGGAGAAATACTAAAACCTCAGCTTGAGGGTAAGGATTAGAGAATTGCAGAAGGTCCTGAGTCAGAGTCTCAGATGAATAGGATTATGACAAAAATAGATAACAGTATAGAAGATAGGAGATAATCTGGGCTTCAAAGGATGAAGCATTTAAGTGGACTGCTTTTGACAGATCAGCTTTGCTTAATGTCTTGGCTCTTTTTTAAAAGTTTTAAGATTTAATTTTTTATTGATGCATTATAATAGTGGGATAGATTAGTGGGATACATTGTTGCATATTTATACATGGCACACAATATATTGACTATCTTAAAAACCTTGAAACATTAGGTATGTAAATGAGGTGTTTTAGTTGTATCATGTTGTTTAGGAATCAGATAGTTAACTGGATTATCATGCTGCTAAGGTTTCTTAATCATTTTCCCATTAATTTAAATAATCCATATTGTTTGGTATACATTTTCCCTTCATTAAATTTTTAATAAACTTTAAAACATTTTATTCTCCATAGCTTTACTTTGCCTAAAAGTAATTTCTTCTATAAGAAATGTTTTTCTCTTTTTCTGAAGTTGTTTTTTAAAATAAGTTATGTGTATGCTTGTTGTTTAAATAAGTCCTAATTCTTACTTAAGTTAATTTTAGCATAAACTAGGAGCGCCTTGCATGTTTATTTTTCATTCTTAGAAATAACCACTTTAAACTTTCCTAATTGAGATTATTTTGGTGATTGCCTCTATACTGTGAACTGCTTGATTATTTTACAATTCAAATACTTTTGGTTTTAGGCATTTTGCATTTGATTTGAAATATCTTCTCAGGCTATTCAGAAGCAGAGTTTTTTTCATCTAGTTTCTGGAATACATGCTATAACCCAGTCTGAACCTGCTTCCTTCTGCAGTTGATACAAAGCCTCATATTCCTTCACCATTCCTCCAGTATTCCTTTTCCTCTCTCTCTTTGGATCCCTTTTTTCTACATCCTGTGTCTTTTTCATTCATACTCTCACTTTCTGGGTAGAGATTTTTCTGCCAGTAAAGGTATCGGATAAAGGAGGATGGGAGAGGAAAAATTTTAAGACACCTTACGTGTCTAATATGCATTTATTTTGTCTTCATACTTGCTTGATAGCTTGGGCATAGAATTCTAGATTGAAACTAATTTTCCTTCAGGATTCAGGAAGCCATTGAGTAATTGCTTTTTAGTATGACCTGAAGTTAAAAAATTCTGATTGCTTTGTATAGGACTTATTTTTTAATATTTTTTTTTTCTGCATATACTTGTAGGCTCTTTCCATTGTACCCTAGCATTTTGAAGTTGATTTCTACAACTTTACCTACTCAGCCTTCCAGTGATTTTTTTTTTTTCCTCCCCTTTCTGGCAACAATTTTAATTCTCAGAGCCTCCCCAGCCCCCACTATTGCTACTGTTTTATGCTCCTTTGTTCCTGTTTCATGGTATTCATGTTCTGACACTCTGAGGCTATTAATCACAGTTGTTCTTTTTTTCAAGTTGTCATTTTGCGTAGTTTATGTCGAAGTTACTTTTTCTCTATTTCAGTTACCTTATTTTTGTGGTAGAGACATTTGCATGACACTGACTTAGGAAGGGACACTAAAGTCTTGACTGGAGACCTGAGCTATCTATATAGGTAGTACTTGTCAACTATAACCTTTTCTTTAGGGGAATGCCGTATGTGTGTTTAAATCTTTCTGGGTTCCCAGGGAAGTCTCCTGTCTAGAGGGTAATAGTTGGCAGACAGAGAGGAAAAGAGCTTGTGTGTGTGTGTGTGTGTGTGTGTGTGTGTGTGTGTGTGTGTGTACACACGCCCAGTAGGCTGCATATCTTCACTTAAACCCACCCCATCTGTTGTGAGACATACTTCTAAAGGTAAAGTTTTCTTCCCTTTAGAGAATAGAATTAAGTTTTTTTCCTTGAATGAGGAGGAGGCATTTAGTGAGCTTATTTTAAGAGAATCTGGGATTTTAATGATCTCTCAGAGAGACTTTCAACCCAATTTTTATCCCTGCCTTTCATCTACCACCTCACTTCACTGGCTACCAGGTGCTGTCAGTTCTTTGGAGGAATTTGTGATGTGAAATGGCTTAGTTCTTGTTTCACATCACTGATGATGTCTCCTTGACTTCTTTTACATCACTGATGGTTTATTAAGTGTTTTGGAGGATATGCAACATCTTGTCCATCTGCTTCCCAGCTTACCAAATTTTGTTGCTCTATTTCCTATTTTTTTGTTCTGTTTATACTATTTAGATTTTGGCCTTCATAAAAATTACTAGTTCTTTTTCCTAGAGTTTTGAGAGAGAAAATTAGATATATATGTTTAGTTTTCTGTTTTCCCAGAATAGACCTATTTTTTTGTATCACACGAACTGTGTCACTTCCCAAGTGAGTTTTAAGATTCTTTTTCTTATAATTTTAGATACTTCTATATTCTAGTTTCCTTATCACTTAAAGGATTCATTTGGTATTTTCTTTGGGTTATAAGGAAGTACTGGCATGTGAACTGTCCAGGACTTGTACACTGAAGATAAAATTATGAAAGAGTTAGACATTTACCTTCAATCTGCTTAGTTCATCACAAATACTAAAAGGAAGAATGGGTTTGGCATTTCCCCCCCCCCCCCCCCCCCCCCCCCCCCGCCTGCCGCTTTGTACCAGAAATCAAACCCAGAGTCACTTAACCACTGAACTGCCACATCCCTAACCCTTTTAAAAAATATTTTTTGAGAGAGGATCTTGCTAATTTGCTTAGGGTCTTGCTAAGTTGCTAAGACTGGCTTGGAACTTGTGGTACTCCTGCCTCAGCCTCCCAGGCTGCTGGGATTACAGGTGTGTATCACCATGCCTGCCCTAATTTTTTTTTTAAAGGAAATAAAATTTTTAAAGTTTTAAACTTTTAAAATTCTCAAGTTTTAAACTTTTAAATTCTCTTAGTATAGGAAATAGTTGTACTACTATGTTTATTTGTGTTTGTTCACTATTCTTCACAATTTTTTAGAGAGAACAGATATTTCTTCCTTAGCAGCCTCTTATGTTCTCAACAGCAATTTTTTATACCTGCTCAGGGAGTAGTTGTGGGGAGGACTGATCCCTTTCATTGAAGATGGAAGAAAAGGCCTAAAAATATTTTAGAGACCCTAGGTTGAGCTTATTTAAGTATTGAATAACAGCTAAAAATTTGTTATCAATAGGTTTATTGTTTTCCTCCCTTTATTTACTTAAATATTCATTGCTTCCTTATTACATACCGTTCTGATTCTTTCTTGGGCTTCTGCAACACAACACTGAATTTTTTCTGAAGATATGCTCAAGTCACACTTCATTTCTTTCTGTATCAGACTTTCTGTGGGTGGATCTAGGATATGTGAATATTAAAAGGGTCTGTAAAGTTTTTGTTTCATATGTTTATTCCTTATTAAAAACTGGAAAGGATATGCAGGTATGTCAGAGGAATGGAGGGTCCTATTTTTGCCTTTTACTTGCTCATAGTATGGCACATAAACTATCTTATAGGAAGGGAAAGAATTCTGGGAAGGTTGATTTGTGTTTGTGTATGTATTTGTGTCACTATTTTAGGTAAATACTGAAGAGTGTGATGAATAGGGCAATGTGGAGAATTTATAAGTTCTGTATTAATAAGTTGATAGGATAAAATTTTTAAAATGAATAGCATAGAGAGCATTTTCTGTCAGATTGTTGATATTTTCTTGAATAATTAATATGTACCAATAAGAATTTTAAAATTTGTTGATAATTTGTTTATATCTTTTTTTTTTAAAACTAGAACAAATGCCAGGTACTCTTGTTAACATATCACTATGGGATCATTAAAGCATAATGTTTTAAAAACTGAAAGCTCTTTAAGATTTCATAGTCTAAAAGTTAGTAAAGGTGGTCCAAGGTCACAAATGTAGTCATGGAAAATAAGATTCTGCTCATTCCATGTAATCATTAACTAAACCATTCTCTGCCTGCATGTGAGCTTGTCTTTAAATGACATTTAGAGCCAGCTGAGTTGAACTGCTTTACACATGTGCTTGTGCACAGATGATTATGACAGCTCTTCATGTATTGATTTTGGAGTTACAAGTAAATTTTAGCAAGTTGACCAATTAAAAAATACACAATCTGTAAATAATGAGAATAGACTGTCAATTTATTTCATTACTGTTGATGGACTTAACAGTTTTCACTTTTGTAAGCAAGTCTGCAGTGAATCTGTTCTTGGGTAATAGTGTCCATGTGGGAGTTTCTCCAGGGTTTGTTCCAAGAAGTGCAGTTATGTGCATTTAAAATTTTATTAGCTATTACCAAATTGTTTTGCATAGTGTTTACATTGATGTATGTATTTTAACAGTATGTAAGAGTTCCAATTACCCTTTGGTTTACCATTTTGTGTATGTACGTCTTTTTACATATTTAATATAGTTACGAAATGATATATAATGCCATTAATTTATTTGCATTTCTTCTGTGATCTGTTTTAAACATGTTTATTTGAATCTGTTATAGAACAGAATTTATAGTTTCTAAGACTTTGTTTTTGAATGGTATACTTTTTTTGTTGTGACATTTACAGTAATAATCTGATCTCTCTCATATATCCAAATTTACTTATTTTTTAGTTTGCTAATCCAGACTTTACGCAGCCTATCTCAGAAGTTGTAGATGAAGTAATTCAGAATTGTCCTATTGATGTCAGACGTCCTCTCTACAAGGTCAGTATTTATAGCAAAATTGATATTTAAAGTCATATTTTTAAAAAACTTTAAATTTTCTGTTCATTGTTGAATATTAAACACCTCTCTTAAAATGAATACAGTTGAATTTTAGTAACATTTATCTTTAGCTTTCTTGTTTAATAAAGGCCTTTTATTTGTTTCTAATTTAGAATATTGTCCTCTCTGGAGGTTCAACCATGTTCAGGGACTTTGGACGTCGCTTGCAAAGAGATTTGAAAAGAACTGTAGATGCCAGGCTGAAATTAAGCGAGGAGTTGAGTGGTGGTAGATTAAAGGTTAGTTTTCTCAATCAATGGTGGAAAGCTTGTGGGTACTTTGATTTTTGTAATGGGGATGGTAAAGGCTTGCCAACTTTTGTTCTTAGTTTGAAAGATAAGAGGAATGTATCTGGTATTGTAACGGATTTAATGCTACAGATTCATGTCTCTGATATGATTTGATTATTTGATTATTTTGGGATATTATCTGCAATTCTGGAAAATATTCTTAATTATAGCTTTGAAATACATATACATACATATATATATTTCAAACATAATTAAATTTATTATGGATCCACATTTTGAGGAGAGAGGAACAGTGTGGCAATCCAGTCAAAACCTCACACATGCTAAGCAAGAGTTCTACCACTTAGCCAAATCCCTGGCCACAGAGAATTTTAAATATCTTTGTAGCAGGCTACAAGACATGCTTATTTGAGTGGTCAAGCTTACTTTTACAAACTGACTTTAGTTTCTGCATAGCAAGCTTATAGTGTACAATCAAATCAGTGATTCCCCCCAACTTACTTTCTGTTACCTGTTTTGGACCTTTGGGATTGATGTAAAAATATCAAAGGTTAATTTTTAATTCTCAGATGTCTGCTTTCTATATTTCTGAGACAAGTTTTCAGTAAATATTTTTGGTTGTCCTTGTTAAATATTGAAGCAGAACATTGATTCAGAGGATAAGGTGCTATATAAAACATACTTTATTCTACGTGGACAAATACCAAGAATGAGGATTTCATCTGAGAGTATCACAAACATTAAAAATGACTTAAAAGTAAAATATAATACTCTAAAGTTTGCTCCTAATTGAAAAATTGCATAACAGCTGTTTTCAACACCTAAACTTTGGATTATCTTCAATAAACCTATCCCTTATAGTATAGTAAAAGGTATGTTTTGAGCTTCATCACCATAATGGCATGACTTTACTGTTCAGGCAGTCTGCTCATATAATATATTTTTAAAATGTTGATTTTGTTTTTGCATCCCTTTCTCAACCAACCAATCCATCCATCTGCCTGCTCTTCAACATGCATGCATGCATGTCTGTCTGTCTGTCTGTCTGTCTGTCTATCTATCTATCTATCTATCTATCTATCTATCTATCTATCTATCTATCTATCTATCTGCCTGCCTACCTACTATATAAAGGTTGATGAATTTTTGGGCATATTTTTAATTTTCTGTACTGAGAATCATGAGAATCATACTAAGAACAGTCGAGATGTAGACATGAAGCAAGTTTCACAAATTGTCTTACTAATTATCATGCCCTTCTAGATGTGTAATAGTTAGTGTTTGTTGTTTTTCATGACCTTAAAAATTTTAAAGACTAGACTTATTTATTTTGTACATTGTTCCTCAATTTGGGTTTATTTGATGTTTTCCCATGATTTTGGCAATAATACTTCAGAGGTGATATTGTATCATTTTTAGTGTATCAGTAGACACATGAATTTATTTGTCCTATATGTTAAGTTTGGTCATTTTGTTAAAGTTGTGTCTGCCAGGTTTCTAGTATGAAGTTATTATTATTCCTCTCCATTTAAAACCCTTTGTGTCCCATTGTTCCGGATGTGGAACACCTATAAAAACTTACATTGAGCAACAAATATACCCCTATGGTAACTTTGAAATAATGTATAAATATTTATTATGTGTACAGAATTGAAAACTTGGTAGTTAATGAGTCAATAATCTTATGGGGAGACACTTTCAGACTATATAATTATCCTGTTTTGCGTCCAGTTTTCAATGACTGGTTTTAGCATCCATTGTGATTCTTTCCTAAATTGTTTTTACTGAGGCAGTTGCTATATGGTGTTTCACAAATTCTGTCATTCCTTCTGTTTTTTAGTCCCACTTTATTGTAAGGAGGAGCCCACCCCCACTTGTATGAACACTGGATTTCTCCCTTTATTACTTTATCATTAATAGCATTATGAAACCATATCACTAGTTCATTAATGTTTATGTTCAAATTTTCTCAGTTTGAAACAATAGGAGCCAGTCAAATGACACTATTGTTTTTTTGTTATAGCCCCACCACGTTTTGTGCACATCCTTCCTTCCTTCCTTTTATGGTTTCTCTTTCTGGCCTTGAAATCAGCTCTTCCCTACCTCCTGCAGGACACCCTTATTTAGTGGATGTTATTATGAAACCAACTATGAACACTGGGCATGCTCACTGCTACCAGGGTGTCACATCTAAACCTCAGTGACTGAACTAGTGTGTGTGTGTCCTCATGTGTCCTTCAGTTCCAGAATACCAATGGGTTTATTCTTTCTACTTTTCCACATTTGTAAGACCTTTCCCTGATAGTGGAAAACCTAACTTCTGTTACCTACAATACATTTTATGTTTTTGCTCAAATATGGAATATGTATATAATAATTTCCAAATTGTTCATCCATACCACTATGAAACATAAACTCTCACTGGAGTTCAATATTTGCTCCCCCCTCCCCACCTTGAGGATATAGAATAAAATACCATGTTCACAAGTTACTTGAGTTTGTTCTTTCCCTTACTTCAGTGTGATTGGTTTTTAAAAATGACTTGATTTGTTTCTGTTATACTTTGTTGTGCACCATGAATTTCACTCCTCTTAAAGTTTCAGTTTTTTTAATTGTAATTTAAAGTCTTAGTTTTAATTGAAAGATAAGAATTGGACATATCATTGTGACAATATAGTACATGTGGGCAATGCATAAGATCAAATCCAGGGAATTAGCATTTCCATCTCTTAAAATATATATCATTTCTTTGTGTTTGAAACCTCCCTACTCTTCTAGAAGGGTGCTTCAAAAAATGTATAATAAGTTGCTGTAAAGGTGACCTTAAAGTCAGTATTGGTTCATTTACTGAATATAGGTTGATACAGATATTGATGTCTATTAATGAATTTATTTGATTTTTACAAAGTCATTTTATTAACCCTAATTATTTTTTCAAAAATACATAACTCAGAAAAATAAAATATATGATTAAGAGCTCAAAAACAATGTATAGAATGTGTACTGTTATTTCCTCTCCATCCAGTCTATCCTGTTTTCATCCTTGTTTCTTACCAGTGTTTTCATCTATTCCCTTTTATAACTAATCTATTCTTTTCTGGTTTATAAGGTATAACTTGAATTTAGTATTATTTTTGTATAGCACATTTAAGGTTAAATGACACAGAAATTCTTTCTTGAATTTTCTATTGAAATGATCTCGCTATGTTTTTTTAGCCAAAACCTATTGATGTACAAGTTATCACACACCACATGCAGCGATATGCAGTTTGGTTTGGAGGATCAATGCTGGCTTCCACGGTGAGTGAGATGAAGCTTACTTATAAATTTTTTTAGATAGACGAACCTAAGAACAAAGCAAATTCCTTTAAATTTTATCTAAATATAACAGAAAATTTAAAAAATTGTATACATAGTTACATAGTATTTTTAAAACTGGAAGTCATTTCAGTTTAATGTTTTTTTTTTTTTAAACTTGCTTGATGTTATTTTAAAGTGAGCATTTTATCTTGTATTTTAAGATTTATCCATAGGGGAAGTCTTTTAAACCTCAGTCATTAGAAGGTCATTTTTTTTTTTTTTAAGATATATTTAAAAACATAAGGTAGACATTGTTTCATTGCTTAGGTATTATGATGTTCTAAATTTAATAAAGAGAATTATTTTAAGAATCCTGTCCTCAAATCAAAATGTCTTTAAAGCTCCCTGAAAATTATTCTAATTTCATATCATAGTATATATTGGTGCTTTGTACTGGTAGTATATGAACTATTAAAATGAAGGAGTTTTCATCCAAATTATTGAAGAATTATACAACTTTGAACTTAAAACCATTTAAAATTAGGAGGTAACAGTTATTTTCTTTCTTAATTTTACTCATCTTCAGTTATGCCATGTGATCTATTTGGGTTTGTAACTGGCAAAGTAGTAATACAGAACATGGAACAATTTTTCTTTATCATACTGTGGGTGAGAAAGGCAAGATGATCTCGAACTTTTTATAGCATGACTAGAAATAGTTTATACTGAAGGTGGATACTGCTGCTTTAAACTGTTGGTTCAATACAATGTGAGAAAGCTTCAACAGAGCAGACTGGACATTTGAGAATCAACTTTCCGTTCCCCGAAATTTGAAAGTCCTAGGAGGAATAGGTGTTAGGATGATGGGAGAACATGTATTATATGCCCCCTTCCCATTTTGATATAGACTTATAGCTGATTTTAAGTCAAGATTTCTAGAATTTGTGAACTAATAAACATTTTAGATTTAACATCTATTTTAAAGCATATTGAAAACTAGTATATTTTTAATTTTTTTTTAAACATTTTTTGTTTTGTTTTGTTTTCAGCCTGAGTTCTACCAAGTATGCCACACCAAAAAAGATTATGAAGAAATTGGACCTAGCATTTGTCGTCACAATCCAGTGTTTGGAGTCATGTCATAAAATTGGCTTCATTGTTATTGGGGTTAGGGAAGTGGAGAAGAGATAATCTTTCTCATTACCTGTTTTGTCTGGATGACTGGTTTTGTGGTTTTAAACCTGACTTGAAATAGTAAGACCAAACATGATTACACAGGAATATTTTAATAAATGTATCAACATGCAGATGTAGAAGAGAGCCAAAATGATTGTTTTTCTTTAGACTGAATATTTGAATCTTATGTGTAACAAAAAGAAGTGGGTTTTAGTTCTTTCTGTGCCCTGATATTTTGTATATTATTGAATTATCCAAGATTCGATGGGATTTATCGGTATGTAGATAGCTCTATAATGCTTGAATTGTACACTTCCAAGTGTGCAATGCAAGAGCTTGTTTATATTTCATACTTTTTATACTTTGAGGAAAAAAGTCAAAGAAAAACTGTAGTATTTGAGGAAGAAAAAATGACCAAGTAAAGGATAAATTCAAAAAGCCTCGTAAGACTTGGTGTATGCAGGGATTCCAGTTATTATGAATTGCTTCCATCCCCCTTTCCCCCTTTCCCCCACCAATGGTTTTCTTTGCAAGTGCTTTTGGAACTAAGAAGCTAGTATCTTGGATTAACTGATGCCTGCTAGTGCTTTCTGATTACTCGCATTCTGTTTCTTGCTTTAAAAGAAAAGTAAAGACAAGGCTGTTGGACCAGTGTTGCAATTCTCTAGTGTCATTTGTTATTAAAGGAAAAAGGAAAAAAACCAAACAATAATTTGATTACCAAAATTGGTATATTTAAAGCCAATAACATTCTAATAAAGGCACAGATTTCTTTTTAATACTTGTTTCAGGCTCTTTAATCTCTTTATAAGTTAACTAATAAATCTATTTTCTTCAGACCTGCGATAGTTCTTTAAAAATCACGACAGTTGATTAGCAAGCTGACTTTTTTAATGTGCTCTGTACAAATAATTGTGAACTTTTAATATGTTGAATGCTTTCATTTTGATAACTGGATCTCCATTTGATATTTTCATTTGTATAACTCATTTGCAGTTTGAATTTTTTTTTAGTGCCAGTCCCTGATATACCATGGAAAGTTAATTTTCTTTGCATTTTAAAATATCTGGATCATGAAGAAAAAGTGATGAAAATAAATTAAAATCGAATTACCTTTTCTAATGTTTTTTTTCCCTCCCTTAAACAATGTGATTGTACTTGGAGTTTAAATATTTGATATAATTTTTTATTTCTATAGAAATAGTGGGCTTCATTTAAATATCTGTCATGTATATGGTAGAAAATTTTGTGGGAATTTTAAGTTTATCATTTATTTGTAAAAGGGTAAAATGGGAGATTTATAATAATCTTTTTTTAGAATTTAAGCAGCAATATCAGTGAATATTGAATGCCACTATTCATAAAACACAAAGGATTAGAATACCTCTGTCAAAAGTTAAAGAACAAAGTGTTTTTATTGCTTGTTTTTAGTATGAAAACAGACTTGGGGAATAGACACTAGTTTTTATTTAGAATAAGTCTTGAATTTTAAAATCTTATTAGTCATTTATTTGAATCTTGATTTTTTTCACCATTGTAGGAGTAAAGGATAGACTATATGTCTTAGAGTAGTTGTAGCATAATTAGCATCAAAGATTTTTGTTTTACTTGAAAAATTATCTCATGGACATCATAAAACACTATTGAAATAGTACCAGAGTAGATAGTGAAAATAAATTTCTTTCGCACCCTAGTCTGTCATTTTCTTATCATTACTTATACTGTTAGGAATATGTTGTTTCCTTACAATTTTCTTGCATGTAGAAATAAATATAGTTTATTTTACACAAATAGGAACTTAATGTATACAGTGTTTCACACTTTGCTTTTTCAGCAATCTTTTGATACAGAACAGTATGATAAGTAGTTAAGATTTCGTCTTCTGGCCCAGTAAATTATTGTTAGCATTGTCATAAATATTTTTACTTAGGATGGTTAGGTAATTTCAAGCTAGAAAGACATGTTTACAAAACCAGATGTCTTTAACTGACATGAAAACTTGAAGGTCAAAAACTTGCCTTTAGGCTTCAACTTATTTGCAGGAACAAGAAAACCCCAACCTTTCCTGTTTCTTTCCTATTTGTTGTCTCCTTTGCTATGCTCTTAAAGAGGAGTAAGCTACAGAATGATAGAAAGCAGTATTCATGTGTTTGTGTGTTAGTGTGTGTGTTTTAATATCTCCCCTATGATTGTATACAATCTCTTAAACTTACAGAAGCTTCAGTTGTAAATTTGTAGAGGTTCGGCTAAGATAAACTAAAATCTATGATACTGATTGATTTTCTAGCCTCATGGCCATGGGACATTAGAAAAACACCAAACAGGACAGTGATCAGAATTTTTATTTTTTTTCAGAATTTTTATTCTGATTAAACTCACTGATGATGTAGCTCCTTTAACATTGAGAGTTTTAAAACATGGCAAATACATTTGTATCATCTTGGACACATTCTTTGAACTCCTGGGACTTTTTATATATAGAAGTTTTATTCTGGATTATGTTATAGTTTCTATGAGTTGTAAGAATATAACCTAGTATAACCTAGCTTTCTCTATTGCTTCGTTTGTGGTGGTAAAGATGTTATTAATTTCTTCTTTTTAAGTCAGCAGAATTTTGAGCAAGTGGGAAATTGAATAGATGCTTATTTTCAAACTTGATGCCTGCTTTTAAAAAAGTAAGCAAGTTTTACATTTAACCCTTAAACACTAATTAATACGTGACATATCTTGCAGGTGATCACTCTGATCTGTCCTTTTTTCTGGTAAGAGATAAAGCAGTTGTCTATTCTAGTTTCCCAGTTTGACTTATTGGTTTGTTTTTAAAGCTATGTAAACAGATCATAACAACTGCTTTTGGAGATGTTTCTAGAAATATCTTTAGACATAATATGACATGTAGAGATAATAAGGCATTATGTTCTTTATTGATTAAGTGCTACACAGAAGTCCTAGAGAATATATCTATATAAATAGGAACTTTATTTCAGATAATACTGAAAAGAGTACCAAGAATATTTTGTTAAATTATTGAGGAAATTATTTGTATAGTAGTTGTTTATTTGTAGTATTGTAAAGAATGTTTTTCTTCCTCTTCCTTCTGGGTTAATCTGCCAGTAATAAAGTGCAGCATCTTCCTGCTTTTCTTATTCTGATTTTGTCTGCTGTGACCCCTGCTTCCTGAACTTATGTTGTTGTTAATTGCTGGGCACCAGTACTTTGGTTAGCTCTCTAAAGTCTCTTCTTTAACTTTTAGCACCCAGATTTCCACCTCAGGTTGGTTATTGGGCACTAAATATATTAGCTAGAATAATACAACCTAAAATAAATGCAAATTCTAGGAGTAAAACATTCTCCCATTCAAACTGAAGTTCTGTCTTAGAATATATTGGTGTAATGAGACAGACATTACCCTATGTCAATGTATGATTACATGAATGGTATGAATCTACATCACGTACAACCATAGAAACGAAAAGTTGTACCCCATTTATGTACAATGAATCAGAATACAGTCTGTAACAATAAAAATAAATGAAATTTTTTAAAAAGAATATATTGGTGTAAAAGCGCTTAGTATATAGTTGACAAATGACAGTTGTTATCAAGAAGTTATATAGAACTTTCACACCAAATCCTGAAAATATTTTGTGTTTGTATTAGGTCTGTATCATATCTGAGTTAACCTTTATGAAGACTTTTTAGATATGCTAGAGGCCAGAGGAAGTTTTTAGACTTGAGAAAAATTTTTGCTGCTAATTGTTGATAATTCTTTAATACTCTATAAATGTTTCTCTCTCTTCCTCATGATTTTTTAGAATTTTTACTATAGTTTCTTTTGGTCTTGATAAAATCTTTTAAAAAGTTAAAATAGGTGATTGAGGTTTTCTTCATGCTATAATCTAGTTTAACTGATGTATTTGAAACTTGGTAGCTAAAATTAAAGCATATTTTTGTTTAGGATTGTAATAACTTAGTGGTCATAGGAGGAGTAAAGGAGGAACAGGAGTAGAAAAAATGATTTAGGAAAAAAGGCAACTAAAAACTAAAAATAATCAAATTAGAAGAAAAGTATTATTTTACCTAATTTAGCAAATGATTATTTTTTACTGTTTTGCATTTTTTAGTGACTAATTTTTATACATTACATTAAAATGTAGAACGAAAGTTAAATTTCACTTTTATGAAAACACTAAAACTCAATAATACTGTCTATATTTTGCATCAAGTTTTAGGCTTCCAATCCCAGAGGCATTTATTGACTTTCTACTGTGGTTTAAACATCCAGGCATGAAGATTGAAGATGAGATGAATAAACATGTGCTGCTGAGCTTAGAGGCTAATGTAATAGAAAAGACGCTCACAGGAATGAAGAATATTTTGCAGATAGTCTTTAAGATATCTTACTAGGCTTAGAATTTCTCTTCATAAAAATGGTGGCGATAGTGGTTGTTTTCAGTTAGAAACCCAGTGAGGTAAGGTGAAAGTTACAAAGTGGGACTATAGTTTAAAATTAGCATTTTATGTGCTTCCAAAATTTTTACTAATTTAATAGTAACGTTAACTATCCCCAACAGTAGATGAAGAAAGTAAATCTACTTTGCTTTTTTAAATGCCTTACATATTACCTGATATAGAGTAGTATTTCAGTTACTGTGTTGGACAAATGAATAGATGAAGAAAATAAAATTTTCTTATTGAAATTAAAACTTTTAATTTTCTGAATGTACTTTATTTCCTTAAAGTTGCCCCATTGATAAAAAAGTTAAATTATTACAAATTTTTCTTTTTTGCCTTAGAACATTGACATTCTATATAAATTAATGGAGGATTATTAGGTCATCCTGACTTTTTTTTGTTAATAACTTTATTTTGTGTAGTTTTTTTATGCACATCATAATGCACAGTTGGAATATCATATCTATTCATGAGATGACTATAACACTTCACAGGGAAGTTTCTACTGGAAAAGATTGATGTCTTATTTGAAATATGAATGTTTTGATAGATGGCAAATAGGTAGAAAAGATGTTTTAGGTATGGAAAAATAAGTCTGAATAACAATAATTGGAGGAGACATGAGCATTTGAAGTAAGAAGTTCAAAATGAGTGTGAGATAAGGTTGGAGGCTATCTCCTACCCTCAAACATTGTCTGAAAGACTAAAATTGATTCACTTAAAGTTGAAATGAGGTGTACACAGTTGACACAAACAGCATTGTAGAATTTTGAGAGTTTCATCTAGTCCAACTCACATTTTACAGTTGGGACACTCAACATTTTAAGTGACTTGCTGAAGGCCACATAAGTAATGGCAGAATAGTATTTATTGGCTATTATTTTTATGTTTTATTTATTCCAGATAGCATATGTTTATTTTTTTTCCAAAATTGGTTTTGCAACATTTCTTAGTCTCTTGCTATTCTTTTGGGAGAGCTAATAACATTTTACTTGATGCTGCTTAAAAGGAGGTATCAAGTTACAAGTGATGCAATAGTTCTAGGCTGAAGTGCTGAACTAATTAATAGCAGAGCCCAAGAGTGAATGAGCCTGAGATTGGATTGGACCTGTGCGACTCAGATCTCTTAATAAAGGACATTCACTTGACAGAACAGACAGTAGGACCTCAAACTGCCAAGGGGCATATTTGAGTCTTACATTTTGGCTATGTATCTTCAAATTGTTGCTGAATTTATGTACCTCTTTTAATATCTCACGAATACAGAAAGCATAACTTTCCAGTGAATAAGTTAGAAAATACAACTGGAAAGCATTTTCTTAGGCTACAAATAAAAATGCAGCTTGTGATAATGTTAGAAAATACAATGCTTGGAATTTGGCAGATACTCATATATATAATATATATAAATATATAAAAATATATAATGTTTTAAATAAAGTTATCTGGATTAGTAAGGACCTTTTGGAGACTGTGAATGTAGCTCAGTGGCTCAGTGGTAGAGCACTTGCCTAGTTAAGGCAAGGTCCTGGGTTGAGTCCTCAGTATTGTTTAAAAAAAAAAAAAAAAAAAACTGGAAAAAGTTGGTATTTCTGATTCTAACAGTCCTGTTAAAAAAATGTGTACACATGTAAAAAAAAAAAAAAACCTTTTTTTTTTGTGTGTGTATATATATGTATATATGTGTGTGTGTATATATATGTATATATGTGTGTGTGTATATATATATACACACACACACACACAGGCAGGGGTACATCTATTTTTTAAATAGTTCACACATTTAATGCAAATAATCCTAGTTACATACCTATTTATAACTGTCTTAAAATTCATCACTTTCAAGATGATCCTCAGAAAAAATGGGTCAGCCCTTTTATATCTTAACCTCAAGATAAATAATTTGCTAGTGATTTCATGTCCAGGTTACATTTTAGTTGTATGACTAAGAATTCACTTGCCCCTGGTATATCTCAAATATGGTTATTTGATCTGAGCAATACTATCTTCTGCTTATTTTTCTTATAAAATGGAAAGTTGAAACTAAGACATTATTTCTTAGGTACTGAAAGCATAAATAAAGTAGTTGTACATTTGTTTTAAGAAGGAAATGACTTCTTAGATCCCAACTAGGAGATTTTTCATTTAATCACTAGGATCGTAGTATTCTTGAAATCGAAGTGACTATTTCCCTTTGACCGATTTCACAAAAAGATAAATGACTTTTTTCAAAGACATTTGACAAGAGGTAGGAATAGCAGTTGTGGTTTCTGAGCTTAGTCCTTCAGTCCATCCACTAGATGTCTCTCTGCTCCCTTATCTGTAGATGAGTGTACTTCAGTTACGTTTGCTACAAGCAAACTGGATCTGAATTATGGAAATAACATTTCCTTTTCTCACTTAAAGGATGCCATATACCCATGACTTAAGTGAAAACAAGGATGTTGCTTATGCTGTGACAGTAATTTACGGAGAGATTTGTTGATCAGAGTTATCAGCTTGTAATATCCTATATGATAAATGCTCTTCAAGATGCTAGGGATATAATACTGAACAAACTGATGTTTTGTAATTTTAAAAGGGTTTTCAAGAAACAGCAAAATGTTAAACTTTGAAAATGAGAATTGAAACAATTTATTGCATTAAAGAAAACCAGGAACTTAAGGGAATAGATAACATTCTAAGACTTTTTTCATCCTTATAGTTCTGTTTTTACAGTACTTGGTAGTATTTGCTACATATTTTAGTTAACTGAATAATTTTTTTTACAGTACTCAGGATTGAACACAGGGACTTGTGCATGCTACACAAGCGCACTATCATTGAGCTATGTTCCTAGCCCTCTACATTTTTTTAAGGTTGGATTTTGTACACATTTTCTCTTTAATGATATAGATAATTGAAAAGATGAAAGGGTAATTGCCAAGTAAATGTAAGACATATTTCTCTTTAAGTTAAATGATGTTGATATAATAGCCCTTAATTCGTCATGCAGATTTGAGACATCCACAAGCTGGACCACATAATGTTTTATTGATAATATATGAAGGTTTCTTTCCCAGAAAAGAAAGCCTAGGAACTATTTATTTTCATACTTGCAATATGAACTAGAACTGCATGAATATTGTATTTTATATGTCTCAGACTGACTCCTAGGTGGTTGCCAGATGTGTTTAGTCAGTGGCTGTTACGGTTTTAGCACAGACCTGAGCATTGAAGTCCTAAATCAAGATATACCTTCCTCAGTGTTCTAATAATTTAAATTTGTTATTTTCCCACAGAAAATTTCAATAACATTTTTTCTTAACTGATCAGTCATAAAATTGTATGAAGAACTGACTAGGACTTTATGGTGTGTGGGACCCAAGCATTGTATGCTGTTTGTTGTTTACATCTTTAGGTAGCTCATTTTCCTCCCCCAAGCAACTCTCCTGCTTGGGCTCATTATTAAGCTCAGAAATGAGCAACAATAGTAGAAGGAAGTGCTTCAACTTCTTTAGGTAAGTGGATGTGGGCCCATTTCAGCTTACATAGCAAGCAAAAGAATGAGACAAAGTTATACTTTATTCAAAAAACAAGTATTTTTCTTTCCTCTCTGTGCAGTTATATCCTCTCAGGGTGTCCTTGTCAAATTTACAAAATGAACTTAAATAGCAGAAGCCTAAAGCTAACACTTAGAAAATATCCCCTCCGAGGCTTTTGTCAGTTTGAGGAATGGCACTTCAGATTGAGGTAAAAGCTGTCTGAGGTTAAATGCCAATGAGGACACTTAAGTATTTTCAAAACTGAAAAGAATATGTTTTTTTCTGACAGTACAGAAGTATTTTAGATAGTCTTGCATATTTGGAATGACAACTAACCACCTGCATCTCACAATGTCCCAAAGACAAATTTACCCTCTGACATCTGACTTGAAACCCTGGCTTTGGAGGCAGATGGTGTGTGATTTTGCTCCCAGCCTCAAGAGGGAGCACCACATGTAAAATAATCTTTTACATGGAGGGACCTCACTGACATTTGTCATTACTGCTGCCTTGTGTGTCTTGTGTATAATGCCTGAGAGATAAGGTCCTGTTTAGCAGGTGTGGCTGATAAATAGGACATGGTGGACACTCTTTAGGAATGTTTTTTTCTAGTACTCTAAATGTTGACTGATGAACTCTTCATTATGATTTGGTGCAGAGAACTGCTTTATCAAATGAGCAATTTACCCTAGAATTATTAAGTGCATTGAGTGACTAGTTCCATGTCTTTCAATCTTGTGAACAGCCACTTCTTGTATTATATATTCTATGGCTTATACCCACCAGGCCAATGTACAAATAACTCTTACAGTGTGTTAACATTTTATTATGAGATGAAGTAGAAAGTGTTCTATGACACAAAAACCCTTTACTTAAGGGGTACTGTGGGGTTAAGAATGGTTTCCACTCCAAATGGTTTCATTATGTTCTCCATAATGGGTGTGATTGTTTAATGATGACAGATTTGAGTTGAAATAATTGAATATTATTTGAGCAATAAGAACTCAATAGGCTATGCCTTTTTAGGCAATTAATGTATGCCTTAGGGTAGGATAACACAGAAAGAAAGCCTTAATTGTCACCCTTCATAAAAAGAGCATAATCTGCAAGATGCAAGTTTTAAAATACCATATTATTCATGTAATGGAAAAAACACAGAAAACTCTCCTGTTATATAGTGGTCTACTTCCTTTGAAGAATTCCTTTTGTAGGCATAACTGTGTTTAATAAATTTCTATTGAGATCCTGTTAAAAGAATGTTTCTTCCAGTTGAGGAAGAATGACATGCCTTCAGTTTTGCACATGGGAAACATTTTTTTGTTGTAGAACTCCCTGATCTGCCACTTGACTTGGCCTAATCCTAGTTTTCTTGGGCCCAGTATACCTTCTTTGACAAACTTGAAATATTGCTCGCTCTTGGTAATTTTTTTTTTTTTAATCGTAACAGTGGGAGATACTGTGCTAGATACTTGGTGCTACACCTGAGATACAGAGCACTTCGTAGCCTCTTTTGGAGATAGACCTAAGCATTACAAAACAAAATGCAGGGCAGTGTGTGTTTCCATTCCTAAAGGTGAGAAAGTAAAAATTAGCTCAGACTGAGAAAGTGTGAGTCTGGATTGTCTTTCATCAGATAAAACTGGCTACAAAGTTATCCAGAAACAACTGCAGCTTGCCACCCCTTTGAGTGACTACTGCTTTTTTATTCACTGAGAAATAATATTCTTTAAAATTGTGGACTCTCAAAATTTTTACTCTCGTGAAATCGTATAAGCAAAATCAAAACATCCCTCTTTTATGTAGTTCACTTTGAGAAGTGGTCTTGATTTCCAAAAGAAATGCAGAACTTCAGAGGAAGGGTTTTTAGATACAACATTTCACATTTAATGCTACCAAAATGCTAATTCATTTAAATTTCACCATTCCCTCCAATCTTTCACTTTCCACAGTTCCTTCATATGCAGTCTCCTTCATAGTCAGAAAACTTGATTTTATCAGACTACAGGTTTGCTTCTGGAGGTTTTAGGCTGATTGGACTAGTTTAGAAGTATATTGTATATGTAAAGCACAGAGGATAGAAAAATTGATTTTAACTCAGTATTTATAACATTTCAAGAAGGCAGTTGCATTAATTTGTCACTACTTTTAAGTTTATGTAATATCACAGATATGAGGCCAGGTAAAGAGTGACCATTTCCATTTTGGTTATTATCAATTAGTTTTAAATATATACATGTGTATTTACACAATATGACATTTATCCCTATACCGTATCCTGTTTTTCATTTTTAATGGTTTTATGTGTAGACATTTTCTTCTATAAAGTATTATCTGTTCATGTAGGGTAAAGTCCATGCTTAATATTTAACTCAACTTTTTTTTTTTTTTCCCATCATTTGGGCATACAGTAGAGGTTTAGTAAAGACTTTCCTCATTGAATCAAAGAAGCTTCTATTTTAGCTATTCCCTTGGGACTTTCCCCAAGTTTGAAACCTAACAGATTGTCTGTAGTACCCTCTTCATCACATTTGCACCTCTGCCTAATAAAGCAGAAATTACCCTTAGGCAATGAGGCACTGTGCAATTGAAGCTTTTTATAGCTCCATTTGTCTGCAGTCACCTAAATGTCAATGGATAGATATGATTGTCATAATTTTTGGTAAGTACAAATAAGTCCCCCGTTAATAGTATCATTAGAGATGAAATAGATGCACAGGAACTAAAAGAGGTGATAAACTGTCAGATTGCACTCTTAGGAAATACAGAATGTCATTTGCAGTTTGAAAATGTGCAGAAGTAAATACACAATTCCTCTCCAACCTAATTTATTTTTCTAAACCTTTGCATGTTTACATTTGTTCATCCATTACTTTGGCTAGTCATGGTGAAATAAACCACTAATTAACAATAACTCAGGAAAACCCCTGAAAAAAATCAATAGATCTGAATATGAAAGCATAGTAAAAGCAGTCTCCATTTACTAACTGTGCCCTCAAGGTGGGCCATGCCCTTTATGTAGAGGATTGGTGCAGAAATGGAAATCTGCCTCTCAAAGGCTAGAGCTCTATCTTTGTTGTTCTGTCTCTAGGGATAGTTTTCCTTATATGAAACTTAGGTATGCAGTGACTGTGCCTATTTCTAAAACCCACATAAGTAGGGAGTAATAGAGAAAGCCGCCTGTGTAGCCAAAAAGAATTTGCTACAGTCCATATAGTAAATTTGCCCATGCACTTTTTCCATAGTAGTTCTCCTTAGTTTATGATTGCTTAACATATAGTTCTGAAACTTTGTCATCTGGAACTTGGCCTGTAAAAATGTCATTATATTATGTTTTGAGTTAGTGACACAGGACCTACCTGTGTTTCTGTCTCCACTTACCTGTGGGCTCTAACTGTTGATGAAGTGAAAGAAACTCCCTGATATATGCCACCTGGGATATTCTATCTTCTACTCCCAACTAACTCATGAAGGAACTAGGGGCAGTGAACCCCAGTCTCGTCTGTTAAATTTATTTCAGTTCACCATTTTGTGGTCTAATCGGGTTATTAGCATTACAGTCTCAAGTCATTTCAGAACTCCTGTCTCATACCACAAACAGCTTCAGTGGAACTTTTCTAGCAACTGGGGCTAAGACCAGTAGGAGTTGGCCTCTTTCCCCTCCTGTCTCCCCACTCCTCCACTTTGGACAAGAGGTTGGGGAGTTGCTGCCAATCTGACATTTAATCCTATAGAGGCCAGAGGTGGGTAAGGTAGGCCCTGCTGAAAATGGAGCCAGCCTAGGCTCCTTTAATGATGGTAAGCCACCAGAGAGGACCTACTTTCGGGCATTGGACCCACAGTTCTCCGAGGCATATGTGACTCACTCCTGCTGTGGCAGCCTCATAGGCCTGCAAACATTTCCTCTACTTTTTATGTCCCCAACTCTGAGGCTGAAGGATAAGATGCAGACATCTCCAAACATCACGGAATAGTCTTAGAGTTCCCTAACCTGGGTGGGAGTTTGGGTACAAATTGAGCACTTTCCGTTTGTCCCTGGGAAGAAGAGAGAAATCACATCCTGGAGAAGAAAATCTTTGTGACATGGTGATACTTCTTCCCCACCCCCTGTTTAGAACCACTGTTTTATAGGCTACCATCTTTATTAGTCTGTTTTTTTCATTGCTATAATGAAATACCTAAAGCAGGCTATGTATGATGAAAATGTTTTATTTATCTCATGGTTCTGGAGATTCAAAGACCTGGTGCTGGCATCAGCTTCACTCTGGGGAAGACTCACAGTGGACAGCAAGAGTGCATATGAAAGACAAATCACAAGTAGGAAGTCAGAAAGGACTGCTTAGGGCCAGGATTGCTCTTCTTATAACAACACTGATATGAGAGAGAATTCAGGGGTCTCAGGAGAACTCCCTTAACTCCTTTCAAGAGCATGCCCCCACTGACCCAAGGACCTTTTCAAGATCCACCACCTTCACACAACCACACTGAGGATAAGACTCCAGTGTGAACACGTGGAGGACGAACCACATCCAAACCGCAGCTCCATCTTATGTTTCTGCTGAAAGAGGTCCTGACCTGGATGGCTTCAGGATGGTGTTTTTCCTGGCTGAGTTCTAGACCTACTTCTCAGTCCTGCTGGCCTGAGTCCTTCTCCTGTGAATGGTATAATTTTCAAGACCAGACGTGTTACTAGAAGTTCTCCAGCCTGTGTCTTGAACTACTCTTATGAGAACTGACAAAAAGAAACTGTGAATGCACTATATTAAATTAAAAATAAACTTTCCAGTCATGATCTTAAGTCTTGGTTATGATCATTTTTTCCATGAAAAGATTAAATTCTATTTCATGAATAGGGTTTTTAAAATTGTTGAGTAAAAAATTATTTAAAGGAGTGTATCTGGAAAATGAGGCAGCCAAATGAGAGTTGGTACTACATTTTGAGGACCTGCTGTGTGCCAGGCAATGTTAGACACTTTTACATTTAATGCATGTGAGCATTTTGTGAATAAATTACTAATTCCATTTATAGAAAAGAAAATTGAAGTTACCAAGAGAAAAGACTTGACTAATGTTTTAAAATGTATGAGTTAGAAGGTCAGAGGACCTGGATTAGAGGAGAGTATGAACACAGGGAGGTTATGAGAAAGCTAATGCACAGGTGGCATTGATGTGGTTTAGTATATAAATGGACGTGGGTAAAAATGAGTCAGGGCAGTGCTAATTGTTTAGGCTGGGTGATGATGGAGGTGACTGGGGTGGAGGTGAGGATGGATATTGGTGCCAGTATCTGAAGGAGGAGGGAACATGATGAGTTCAGCTTGGTACCTGTTGATTTTGAGGGAACATATGAAAGAAAACAACGAAGATGTGCACTGCGTAGGTGGAAATAGAGACCACTGGCTCAATAGTATCTATAGAACCGAAAAGCAAAGGTTAACAGTTAAACCAGAAGGGTCAATGTTGGAATCTTGGGAAAGGAAAGAAAGGTAAAAGAAGGAAAGAAGTCAAGGACAGGGATATGGAGAATGCCATGTGGGGTCCAAGCAAGAAAGAAGGGGAGAGGAAGGAGGAAGGAGAAAGGTAGTCATCCCATTAATGTGAGAATCATAGGCAGTGGGGTATCTGGGGAAGCAGAAGAGCAAAGGATGTTAAAGGAATAACTGGCATCAATGATAAGACTGCAGAGAGTTGACAGATGAAAACTGAACAAAAGCTCATTGCATTTTCCAAGTAGAAGATGATTGGTTACTTTGAGTGATCAACTTTGGAAGAAAAATGGGAACTGAAGTAGTCTGCAGAGTTGTGGAGAGAGAGGATGATGAGACAGATCTAATCATTGCAACTATTTTCAAGAAATGTGTATGGCAAGAAGGAAAAAAAGAGCCTAGTGGTAATATGAAGGTTAAAGGAAAGGTTTGAGAACAGGTTTCTAGGTTGTTTACCTGGGAAACCATGAGGGTGCCTGTGAGCTGAAGCCAAGGTAAGGAGGTGGTTTTTGACTCAAGTTTCCAGAAGACATAAGAGTTGGTGGGATGTAAGGTGAAAGAGGTACCTAACTTAGGAAAAAATAAAGGCTCACTCCTCTTCTAGGAAAGCCAAATAGAACAGGAGAGGATAGGTGTGGCAGCCCAGGGTGAGGGGCTATAGTTAACTGATGTCCAGCTCTAGCTTTCCTCATCATGGTCTAGGTTCCTGAACAGATTTTTTTAAATCTCAGCACAGGGGATCAAGTCTAGGCCTCCTGCATGCTAGAGAAATGCTCAAACACTGAGCTATATCCTCTAGCACTCAGATATTTATATAATATATATATATATTTATATATATTCATATCTATCTATATATATATATTTAGCTATATTCACTTAGAATGCATGTGGCTTTTAAAATATTGCTTTTAGGATCCAGAAGTCTGGACTTTGTAGCAATATATTTAGAGAAGAGTCCTTAACCAACTGCTCCAGGCTAGATGTTAAAGATGAGCCCTCCTCCCAACCAAGAGTCAATCTGTATCCACTCTATTGTATTTGTGGCAAATGGCAGCAAGCCCTACCTTAGGAACCAAACTAGGATGTGTTAACAAGAGACACTGGGCACATGTCCTTTGATCAGATCAATCAGGGACTGCACAGGGCATTAACAATTGAGAGTAGCGTTGGCTGGCTTGGTTGGCAAGGCAAAAGTGGGAAATGCCAGACCTTGAATTTAGCAGCACTTCTGGTTCGCATTCATTTTCAGAATTATATCTCTAGCACAAAAGGGACTCCCAGCAGATTGAGTTGGCTTTGCAATCAACATGGTGCTTGTGATCATACGGTTTGCTCAGGCTAGAAATACCCTATGCTCCCTGAGTGCACACCAGTTGGGAGGCACTGATGCCATGATATGTTTTTACCTGACCTTCCCAATCCTGGCTGTGTTTTGGAGGTTACTAGAAATCTACTTCTTTTTTTCATTTTTTGGTTTTGCTAGGGATTGAACCCAGGACCTCATGCATGCTAGGCACTTGCTCAAACACTGAGCCACATCACCGGTCCTTTATATTTTATTGTGAGACAAGGTCTCACTAAATTTTTAGGCTGGCCTTAAACTTAAGATCCTCCTTCCTCAGCCTTCCAAGCAGCTGGGATTACAGGTGCATGCCACTACATCTGGCTCTGATTACTTTTTAAAGAGATGTGTGTTCATTAGCTTTTGGTTGCTGTGACCAAAATACCTGACAAGAACAATTTAAAGAGGGCGATTTATTTCAGACTCATGTTTCAGAGGTTTCAGTTCATGGTTGGCGATTCTCTTGCTGTGGGCCTGAAGTGAGACAGAACATCATGGCAGAAAAGTGTGACAGAGGAAAACAACTTAGTTCATGAGAGCCAGGAAGGAGGAAGAAAGAGAGAGAGAGAGAGAGAGAAAGAGAGAGGGGCGGGGAGAGACAGATGAGCCAGGGACAAGATATAATTCAAGATCATACCCCAGTGGCCAATTTCCTCATGCCCCACCTGCCTATAGTTACCACTCAGTAATCTATTCAAATATAATCTATTCATATAATCCATCAAATAGATTAATCTGTTGATGAGGTTACAGCCCTCTTTACAATCATCTCACCTCTGAACATTCCTATGTTGCCTAATCTGAGCTCTTTGGGGAATATCTCAAACCCAAACTCTAACAGAATGTTACAGTTCTCAAAAATTCTAGCAAGTGTGCTCACTATTTCCAGTGCAACAGACCCAAATATATACCAGCTAAACAGATATAAATATGTTTGCTAAGTTTCTGGATAGAAGACACTGGTCCAAGACTGCCCCACTCATCCACATTGTGGTGGTTTTAGTCACGATTACAGATTTTATACTTGATGACCCTAGAAAAAATGTCACTTAGCACATTCCTTCCCATCCTCGTGGGCCTTAAGATATTTGTCGAATCTTCTCTTACCATGGTTTAACTCCAAACTACTTGTAGTCATTAACATAGAGAATAGCAAATAGTATGTCGAGGATGTTGTCTTCTTTCTGGAAGATTACTATATTCAAGATACTAATTTTTCTAAATGTTTACAAATCTCTAAAATTCGATCAACAAGGATCAGGCAGGAATAATTCAGAAACTGGGGAGACTGTGACAGTTGGGCTCCTTCTAGCTTCAGACTTCCTTCTCCCTTCCCACCGTGGTTTTGGTCTTTTTGGTATGTGAACTGCCTCTGCCTGGAGTCGGACAGGCACAGCCTGAGCCCCTGGGAGGAGATGTGCTCCAGGCCTCCGGGAACTCAATCTCTATGACAGATGGTGGCAAATTAAACTGGCAATTGAAAATGCCAGTGTTTCTAGGGCCTCTGCTAAAGGAGTTTTTCCAGAGGGGTAGAGTCTGGGAAGATGGGCAGCTGGAAAGAGGCCCAAAACATTCTGTGCTTAGCATCAATGAGGTCAATAAACACTTCCTGCACACCTCTGTAGCAGGAGCTGTGCCAGCCCTGGAGCTGCACACAAAGATGAAAGTGGACCTTGCGTCTGATAATCCAGTAAGACTGACAACACACTGAGAGGAGCAGGGACAATTCTAAGCTGGGTAGGAGTAGGAAGGTGTATGAGGGTGATCCCCAAATGATAGCCTTTGAAAACAAAGTAGAAATGTTGACGAATGGGCCTTGAATGGCATGATCAAAATGACAGAAACAGAAACCTGGAGTGGGTAGGGACACCGGGCCTGATCTGGCAATCCCTCCATTTCAAGATGAGGAGACTGGGGCCCCTGCCCAGGAAAGTGATGTGGTTTGTCCAAAGTCAAGAACACTCAGGTATTTACTCAGTGAGCACCAGGACACATATGTTATCACCAGCAAAGATTGTCAAGCACTTAACTCTGTGTTAACCACTGCTCTAAGTGCTATAGGGGTATTACCTAGATAATTCATCTAATCCTCACAGCAGGCTGCTATCTTCACCTCTATGTGACAGATGGAAAAAATGAGGCAGAAGACAAGTGTGCTGCCCCAAGTCACAGAGCCAAGTTTGGTGGAACTGAGAGTCACACAAGCAGTTGAGCTCCAAGGCTTGAGCTTTTAATCTCTAATCTACACTGCCTCTTGAGTCTCTGATTCCTGGTCCAATGCTGCTTGTCCTTGAATGGGGCATGTGAGGGACTGGGGAGACACTATTCTCCTGAACAAGAGAGTGATGTGAAGAAGGTGATATTTAAATATGTTTGGCATGGCTTCAGTGGTCAGGATGGACTAGAGAAGAAATGGAGAAAGAGATCAGAAAGAAGATCATCTCAATTTGGTCATGATGAATCTCTGAACTGCAGCAAGAATGGAGCAAGAATAGGTTGGGTTGGAATGGTTAGTTAGTGTTATGATTTAGATGTCGTGTCCCCCAAAAGCTCACGTGTGAGACAATGCAAGAAGG
Source organism: Sciurus vulgaris (assembly GCF_902686455.1). NCBI lineage: Eukaryota > Metazoa > Chordata > Mammalia > Rodentia > Sciuridae > Sciurus > Sciurus vulgaris. Next base: position 87,282,955 of record NC_136463.1, on the reverse strand, counting down.
TTTGGAGGAGAAATGATTGGGTTATAGTCTTAACATAATCAATGAATTAATCCCTGATGAGATTAACTGAGTGGTAACAGGAGGTAGGTGGGGTGTGACAGAAGGAAGTGGTTTATTGAGGGTGTGACTTTGGAGCATATATTTGTATCTAGCAAGTGAAGTCTCTCTTTCTGTTTTCTGATCATCCTGCGAGCTGTTACCCTCTGCCACACCTTTCCGCCATGATGTTCAGTCTTACCTTGAGCCCCGAGGAATGGATCTTACTGTCTAAGGATTTTGAGACCTCTGAAACCATGAGTTCTCAAATAAACTTTCCTCCTCTACAGTTGTTCTGGTTGTGTCTTTTTAGTCACAGCAGGGAAAAAGCTGACTAAAACAGAGCAATCATTTACCCCGTAGTATGAATTTGTCTGTCCTGTTGCTTATCCTCAAAGAAAAGAAAAACTCCAACAGAAGAATTGAACATAGAGTAGAAAACAAGGAAGAGAGGAGGAATAGTACAGTGAAGTGAAGGGACAAAGGATTTTGAAGATTTCATATTCCTTACCTAGGTCCTGGTCTTTTGGGGATAGTTTAATTTACTTTAGGCAAGTGTCAGTGTCAATTTCTTATTGAATGAAGGTAAGAAGGGAGAGAATGAAAAAGATGCCATCTCATAGTGGGAATGAGACCTTAAGAAAGTAAAGACCACATTGGGAGCCCCACTGATTTTCCTTTGAGGACTCTTGCAGGGAAAGTTTGCTACCCTAGTGAAGACTCCTGTAAGCAAGAAGTTTTCCAGGGTAGAAATCCTCCTTCTCCAAGGTTGGAGCCTTCGTGTGGGGGAACCCATAGCCAATGAGTGATGCAAAAGGACAAGGACCATGCACGCCATTGTAGCTCGACATGGGCAGCTCTGATAGGTCATTAAAACTTCAAAGATCCCTGGGGGCAGGGAGTCACCAAGGGTCTTGGCCTATGTGGTAGCTCAGCTTCTCCCAGGACCCACTCCTGCATCATGTCCCTCCCCTCCATGGGTATCCATTCTCAAAATTCTCCTTGGTAACATCCTGCCCACTAACCCTGCTCAGAGTCCGCTTCCCAGGTCTCCTGGTTGTGGAGACCCTCCCTGACTAAGTCACCCTCACTCACTGACCTTGCGACTCTTCCAGTGGTGGTGGGAGTGCCTCCTTTCTCGACCACCGGGCACTTTCTCCCCAAACCTACGCATCATGAAGGAGGATCCTTTCTGTTGAGAAACTTGGCTTTTCATTGGGACAAAGGTTTAGCTCTCTCCCTTGATAGAACCTTCGAACAGGTTTGGAGCAGGTTGGTTTATCTCACTGTTAATTTTAGAAATTATATAGAGCAAGGAATTGCTTGAATTTTTTATTAGCAGGTTTTTTCTTTTTAAGTTTCTGTAAGAATTTCCAATTTAGGCTTCAGAATCTGCAGATAGATCCGTGTGTGTGTGTGTGTGTGTGTGTGTGTGTGTCTTTAACTGTGAGTAAACTCAGAGCCTGCTTTGGTGGTAAAGAATTCCTTGTTATAACACAGAATGACTTGTGAAGTCCAAGGGCCAGAATGAAGCCCGAGGACATGGCATGCTCCAGGGTACAAGTAGGAGTGTTTCCCCAGATCACTCCCTGCTCTCTGCAGCCCCAGCACTTCCCTGTGCGAATGCAGAAGGAGCCTGTGCTGGAGCACCGAAGGCCACTGTGCGGCAGCTCTAGCTGCTCTAGTTTGTGGCTTCTGAATACTGTTTCCAAATACTGAAGAGTGAGGATCTGACTGGTGAGAAGGCCATTCCTGTTCCGGCGACCGTGGGTGTGGGTTTATCTCACACACACGACAGATTCTCCTGTTCTCCCTGCTGCCGAGGGTGCGGAAAGGAGAAAGGGGCTGTGGAAAGCTGAGGAGATAGATGATCCTTGCAAAGCGTCCACCACATGTGTGAATCCGTCTGTGAGGTGAGACTAGATTTCTCAAGAGACAACTTTCAGAGATAAATTTTCCATTTATGGTTTAGATATGAGGTGTCTCCCCAAAACTCAAGTGTGAGACAATGTCAAAAAATTTAGAGGCGATATGATTGAATTAAAAAGCCTTTACCTAATCAATGTATTAATTCCCTGATAGGGATTAGCTCAGTGGTAACTGTGGGCAGATTACTGTTTACAGTAACTGGCTGAAAGAGGTGGGTCATTTGGGTGTGTCTTCGGGGTTTATATCTTGTCCCTGGACAGTTACGCTGTCTTTCTCTGCTTTCCGATGTATGTCCTGAACCTCTTTCTTCCCCCACTCTCTTCTGCCATGATGTTCTGCTTCAACTCAGGCCCCAAAGAATGGAGTTGGTTTTCTATGGACTAAGACTTCTGAAACTGTGAGCCCCAAATAAACTTTTCCTCCTCTAATTGTTCTTGTCAGGTCTTTTGGTCACAGCAGTGAAAATGCTGACTAAAACATTTCCATAGATGAAGAAGAGCAAGAATTTTGCTTGGGGAGGAAGAGAACAGGCAATGAAAAGCTATTTCAATTAAGTGTCAACTGGAGAAACCACAGATTCTGCTCAATGCTTCTCATTGGTTAAGAATAACTGTTGGTGTGCAGAGTCACATATTTAAAAATTATTTTTAATTGACAAATCATAATTGTACATATTTAAGGGGCACAGTGTGATAGTTCAAAACATGTATATAAAGTGTAATGATCAAATCAGGATAATTATCATTTCCATCATTTTAAACATTTATCACTTCTTTTTGCTTTGGGAGCCTGCAAACTCCTTTTGTAGATCTTTATAAAACATGTGGAAATTAAAAAAAAAAAGAGCCACATATTTCAGGGAATCAGCCCTCCTTGAATCCCAAACTCTCATTCCATCTTAGGGTACTATTTCCACTGGCATCTGACAGGCAAGCTGCCCTTGATGCTCATTCCCAAACACCAGACGTGAGCAGTTTCACAAACATCCACCAGATGGTGCCTTCCCACCAGGAATTAGGTTTCAGGTTGTGTAAGTCCGAATTGTTTTTCCACACGTTATAGAATAAGATGCCTGCCCTGGTTACAGTCAAAGGAAAGAAAGCTGCTCAGAATAACCCGCTAAAGAAGACCTACAGTGTTTTGATTCTGCAGAATATGAACAAGAACTTGGAGGGTCCTTTTTAGGCTGGGGGAGCCATGTGTAGAGGAGGGAATAGAGTCATGGAAAGTGATGGGTGGGAGGGAGACTGTGCCGTCAGCCCCGACAGAGATTCTTTATAAAAGTCCTTAATGACTCCTTAGTTTTAAGAGAAGTGCTGCCTATTACCATCTGAGTCTACACAGCACTCATGGCATGCTATGAAATTACAGCCAGTTACCCTGTAAAACAAAGCTTTTGTTGGAGACACTTTCTGGTTTGTACAACTCTTTGGATTCGAAGCCCTGAGTCATAACCTTCTGGTTGCTTAGCCTTCTTGAACTGGGTGAGTCAGATATTGACTGTCAGGTGACTGTCTTGTCCTGGTTAGACTGGTACTTTCCTGATTTTAGAACTGAAAATAAAGCAAACCTTGGTGGTTGGTTGGTCGGTCATTCTGGTTTACTGAAACGTATACACCAGAGCATACTAGATCCTTCCACATGCTCAATGAACTGGGCAGTTGAGGTGGTGCACTGCTATTTTCAAATTATTAATCATCATATTCCTAATATGCCTATCAAATCCCTTTTCCCTTTTCCCCAGTGAAGCATAGGAAGAGTAAAAGCAAAGAGGTCTTTTTTTTTTTTTTTTTGGCTTTTGAGTTTCAGAAGTTTAGGACTTACAAAAGTGAAGTCCAGGAGATTGGGAGAACATGTGGTAAATAAACCCAACTCTCCAACGTTGGGAGACAAAAGAGAATGGTGGTACAGGGTAGTGAAAGATGGGGTGCCGGTGAGCCACTGAGCAGGGGGTTCTTTTACTTTGCCTTCAGCCAAGCTCCTTTGGGGAGAGGGAGATTTTTGGGTCCTGGAACCCCTCTGCTGGGCTGAACACAAAAAGGTGTGAAGATGTCAGGTGGGAGAAGGCTGCTCCCATACCCCAGAGCAGAGAGACAGAAGTCTAGGTGGCTTCCAGAAGCACCAAAACAGCAGGGTAAATCTGCAAGTTCTAAAGCGGCTCTCAGCGTCTGGGTTGAAGAGTACCCTCCTAAATTCATGCCCACCTGGAATCTCAGAATGTGGTTGCATAAGGAAATAGGGTCTTCTTCACAGGTATTTTAGGAAATAGGATCTCTGCAGAAATTATCAAGATAAGAGGAGGCCATTCTGGTTAAGGATGGCCTTTAATCCAGTAGCTAGTGTCCTTCTAAGAAGAAAGGAATCTGACCACAGAGACACGTGCCTGGGGAAGGCCATGTGGAGATGGAGATAGAGATTGGTGTGATGCAGCCACCAGTCAAGGAACACCAAGACTTTCTGGCAACTACCAGAAGCTAGAAGAGACAGTCACCTTCTAGCTCAGAGCCTTAGAGTCCTGTGACCATCTTGGTTTTAGATTTCCAGCCCCAGAACTATGAGAGGTACTTTTCCGTTACTTCAAGCCTCTCCCTCTGTGTGGTTCTTTGTTGGTGCAGCCAGAACAACATAACACAGACAGGAATGAGGATGAGCAGGGCGGGCAGTGAGTGCGAGTCACACCTGAGAATCCGGTGGGGAGGGAGAGAGGTGCAGAGTCCAGTGCAGAGAGAGGACCACTGGGGGCTGCATGGGCCCCCCCTCGAGCAGCAGTGCTGGGCTTGGAACAGAAAAAGAACAAGAAGGGAGGAAAAAAATGACATTTTCCACCCTTGAGTTTGTGGAATGAGATTGAATACCAAATATACCTCATTCTCTTGATTAATCCTCTGAAGAGGAAGGGCTATTGTCTGCATTTGTCAGTTGCTGAAGCATAGGAAGTCACTCAAGCCATCGAGTGCTCCAATGTGACACTGAGTCCCGGTTCTGCCTGCTCTTCCAGCCCCACTTTTCAGCATGGCTTCTGAAACATGGCTGATATTTTGGCCATGCTGAATGAGCCCCATGCCCTGAATAGCCTGTGTTTTCTACTTGGATCCTCAGGTCAAACTGTATTTGTCAAACAGCACCCTTACCCTTCACGTTTCCCCATCAAAACCCTACCTGGATGCTGGACCCAGCCCATGAGGTATTCCCAAGTACCCCAGAGCATCTGTCATCTCTTTTTCAACTTTGGCAGTCTCGGCACATTTCTCAGAGCTCTTTGAGGGCAGCTGCTACCTCTTGTCCTTCCTTGTGTTCCCATAATGCTGGCATGGCACCCCTGTGGCAGGTCTCAGCACAGGCCTATCGATTTGTATGGTGTAATCATTGCTGAAAGTACTACTGGACTCCACAATGCTTTTACAGACAGTGCCCCTTGGTTTATGACCAAAGCAGGCCCTTTAGGATTTGCAGTGACATCTCTTATTTGGGCCACACTGCTCTAACAGATGGAAGTCTCTCTGTCATCAGAACCAGAATGTCACAGTGTTGTGATGGAGATTTGTGACTTTCCAGAAGGATGAAAGAAGAATAAGCAGTTGGAGCTGCTCTGAGGACTTCATCTGCCTGCACTGAGACTGTCCCCACTCCCAACCTCCTAATAGAGCAGAGTGGGGTCTGCATGCAGGATTTCAACTCCTACTGACTGCCTTCCACTCTGGTATCTTCTTCTGTCTGCAGATGCCTGAGAGCCCTGGAACTGGCCACATGGACCTCAGTTCTGAAATCAAAGATAAGACTTGGAAAGCAAGTTTTTCTGAGACAGGAAAGGAGCCATCAAATTCTCACTGATGTATAAGCTGCTCATGGCAGATTCTTTCTTTTCCAGAGAACAAGTTTCAACCAGGTGGAGTTGGCTGGGCAGGGAGAAAGTAGGACACTGAGTTGACCAGGTGACCAAGGGAGGGGTAAATGGAAAGGAGGGAGCAGCTCATGGTAGGACAGAAAATCTGGGAACAGAGGTGAAGGTCATTTATTCTCCTGCCTGATTTTGACATCTGAGGATAACAGGTCTCTGAAATTTGATTTCAAAAGCCTAAAAAGTACTTTTCTAAAAACATTCTGAAATACCAGAAGGTTGCCATTATTTACTTGACCGCATAAGAACGTTAATAATAAACAAACAAAACCAAAAACCCTACCACATATTGTCACCTTCATTTGTAAAAGAAAGGATGTTTTAATGACAGAAAAGCAGTAATAACAATCTCTGAATAGAGATGTTCCTTTATATTGGAAGAATATTATTATATGAGGAAAAAAATGACTACTTCACCCCTCACTCTTTTTCTTTGCTGTGGCCCCATGAAAATGCAGGCAGAGACTGGAATCCTAGCATTAGCTGGTTTGGGGGCATCAACTCTGCTGGAATCTGAAGCCCAGACCATTCTATAGTTTGAGGCACCCTGCTGCCCCCTGGTGGCCAAAAGGACTCGTCCGTTGTTGAGAAAGGCTCCCACATTCTACATGTACTGAACAAGAACTCATCTGGAGCTAAGCAGGAGCTTTCCTCTAACACAGATATTTCAAACAAAAATGAGCGAAACGTTTGGTTTTTGTGTTGAAATGTCTGTTCCTTCAACTCCCCACCCAAGTACTTTCATTTCACCTCACAGTCACTGTCTACCAGGGGATTTGAGTTGGGTGTTTTGGGTGTGCTCAGTTCCCAGCCTCAGAGAAGTACTGCCAACTTGGATCAGGCTAGTCACATACCCTTTGTCTTCAGCCTTGCAGGGCAGCCTAGATTGTAGACCCAGACAAAGCTGGAAAATAACCCAAGGACAATATGTGACCAGGTATTTCTCCAGCATTGGGTCTGGGCTTTTCTTAAAGGGTTTTGTTTTAGTTATCTATAGCTGCATAACAATTGATCCAAAACTAAGGGACTTAGAGCAAAAATTATTTTATTATTCTCTTTCATGGTCCTAAAGGGGTTAACTGGCTTGAAACATAAGAAACCAATTAACATTTTAAGAGAACTTATAAACACAGGAGGCTTCAGCTGGAGTAAAGAGACTGTGCCTATTTGAGAAATAAAAAACTACTTTAGGTCCCCAACTTTCTGTAGGTAGAAGCCACAGTGAGAGCCCCACTCAGTCCCCCAAGGAGACCATGTTCTTTCCTTTTAGATACGGTTCAGGACTAGTGCCACAGGCCACAGTGGAGTAGGTGGGGAAGAGAACCAAGGGGGACCTAGTGAGGCATCTTCCCCACTTGCAGGGCAGGTTTTTCTACAGGGTCCTTACAATACCTGCTTGGAGGGATTCTGAAGTGACTTGGGTTAGTGACTGCTCTCCCAGGCTTCCTTTTCCAAATGGGAGTATTCATTGTATGCCTGATTCTAATTGCATATTGGGTTCGTGTGTGGAAATAGATGACTTTTTGATTATTTCTTCAGAGCCTCCACTCAAAGGCAGTCCCTCCAGAGCTGCTATAGAAATGCTCATGCGTCAGCACAGATCCTGGACTTTGAGCTCAGAGCACTGGGCAGTCTCCTGGAGAAGAGGTGTGCTCTCTTGTGGAGCGTATAGGTATGTCCCTCAGTTATCTGTCACTGTAACCAAATTCTGAGATAACTAACTTCTAAAGAGAAAAGGTTTATTGAGGCTCAGTTTTAGAGGTTCCAGTTCACGATCTATTTGCCCTGTTGTTTTTCGTTCTGTGGTGAGGTAATACCTCCATGGCTGGAGTGTGTGTCAAAGCCAAAAAAAAAAAAGGAAGAAAAATAAAAGGAAAAAAAATTCACCTCATGTCCACAAAGCAAAAGAGAAAGAAAAAGAAGATAGGACCGAGGTCCCCCAATACCATTAAGGTCACTCTCTATTGGCCTAAAGGTCTCACATTTGGCCCCACATCCTAGAGGCTCTCCTACTTCCTAGTGGAACCCTTGGGGGAGCAAGTCCTTATCACACGGACCTATGGGGGACACTTAAGAACCAAATGATAGCAGGAGGGGACTGTGTATTTGCTGACTAGAGCACAGGCTACGGTGGGTCACTAAACACCATGGCACCCACCTCTGTAGGGTCTTTCCCCGTGGTGGGAGGATTCTGTATCAAGCCCTGTTGAATTCAGGGTGACCATTCGACTTGCTTTAACCAGCAACACATGAGTCTAAGTGACAGGTGTCCCCTTTGACAGAAGAATTAAGAGTCATTACGTTCACTTTTCCCTCTGCCATGGCAACTGGCAAGGTTCGCTATAGAAAGTGCTTTCTCAGTTGCGGTCCTGGAGTGAAGATGACGTGGAACAAAACCACAACTGACCCACAGTGAATGCAGCATATGAAAAATTAAACTTTCGTTGTTGTAAGTCCTGAGGTGTTAATGGTTAGCAGAAAGGCCTTGGGGACCCTGACAAGGCGTGGGTCCTTCTGGCACACTAGCTATCGCCTGCAAAAGGACACAGCTTGTTCTGTTGCCCAGTTTTCTGTCCTCCTGAGAAAACTGATGCCCCTCCACCTCTCAACACGCTTGCATCTTCAACACGCTTTCACAACAGAAAGCATTTTGTAGGGAAGCCTTCTCCAGGTAGCCTTCGATCCACAGTGTCCGTCTCTGTGAAGCACTGTGAGGAATCTTTGCCTTCTAGATTTCAAGCTAAAGAGAGCTGGCTGAACAAGCCTGATATTTTGTGAGGGTGGCAAGTCAGGGAATCCTCACATCAAACCTGTTGAAATTTTTTGTTGTCTTGGGGACCTGTCACCTTTGGCTTCCTCATTACATAATGAAAACATTGGAATGAAAACTGGAAGATGAGAGGATGGCAGAAGTGGTATCCACAGCTATTCTTCCAGAAAGCGGAACTGAGGCTCAGATATGGACGTAGATGAAAGCTATCCACAAAGTCTTTGCTACTCTTTCCATTGAACAGTGACATTTGACAACTCTCCTCTTCAATCTAGACCAGTCTTAAGGACTTGCTTAACTGATAGAATATGGTAGAAGGGATGTTGCATAACTTCTCCTCTTTCCCTCCCCCTCACCTCCCTCTTCCTCTCCTTCTCCTTCTCCTCCTTCTTCTCCTTTTTCTTTACCAGGGATTGAACCCAGGGGTGCTCAATCACTGAGCCACATCCCCAACCCTTTTTATTTTTTATTTTGTGACAGCGTCTCACTAAGTTGCTTATAGACTCATTAAGTTGTTGAGGCTGGCTTCGAACATGTGATCCTCCTGCCTCAGCTGCTGGGATTACAGGTGTGTGCCACTGCACCACATATGTTGCATGACTTCTCAGGCTAGGTCAGAAGAAGTATTATCTACAGAGAGGGGAGAAAGGGTGGGGAGAGGGAAGGGGAAGGAGAGGTACTGGGGTCTGAACTATAATGTTATATTCCGTGCTCGTGTAGTTATGTCAAAATAAATATACTCTCATGTATAACTAAAAAGAACCAATAAATAAAAAGAGGTATTATAGCTCCTGCGTTGACCTCTTAGAACACTGTCTTGAAGCCCCAACTTCCCGTGAAGTGTATCTACCCCAAGACCACCATGTTGACATTGTTATGCTCTAGGTAGCACCTACCCATACGTACCCGTAAGATAGGTAGCTCCAGCAAAGCCTTGACCTTGAGTCATTCTTTTCTCCCAAATTTGAGTGAAGCTGAGTTGAACCCTCAAGTCCATCCCACTCCTCATCTAAACACCACAGACTGACCTCAGCTGATACCCTGTGGAAATGAACCATTGCCCAGCTAAACTCTGCCCAATTCCTGACCTGCAAATTATATCATGAGATATAATAAGATGGTTGTTGTCTCAAGCCACTAAGATAACGAAAGAGGTATGTAGATAGTACTTACTCATGGGTGTCTCCTTTTCCTCTTCCCCTTTTCCATTGCATGCTTGAATGCTCTGATCAGATTTCATGAGTGAGGAACTCTGATTAGTCTGGGTTTTCATCTTCAACAGGAAAGATCCATATAATTTTTTTTTTTTTTTCCAACAGGGTCTGGACTATACTGCAGGTTCAATCACGTTCTCAGCCATAAATTTAACAAGTAATCCAACCAGTGTTTAGTGAGCACCTCCGCTGTGGGGCAAGGGAGGGAGGACTGTGTTAGATGGTCGTGTAATAGGATTCTTTATAAATGAGATTGATCACCATTTCTTAAACAATTGCTCTTATAGGCTTCATTACTTTGTTTCTTATAGCTTCTCTGTGAAGTAGGTATTACATCCATTTCACAGACAAATAAATTGAGGCCAGGTCACGTGAACAGTGTCAGAGATAGGATTTAATCTCAGCCTTATTCAGCAATCCACCACAACCTTGGTGGATAGACCCAAACCTAGAGAGATAGACCCAAACCTTCATTTGGTTTGGGAAGATTGAGGACCAAGGAAATGAAGTAGTATTGTTACTCTGCTCCCTTTAAACATGAATTCTCTGGCCAGTGGTTTCCAGGCCAGAACCAGGCTAAGTGAGTGTCTTCATAACTGTTGGTTCAGGGAGGGGGAAAAAAGGTTCCACATCTGCATTGCTATTTCTTGTCTGTTTCCAGAGAAGCAAGCCTTCGGTCACCCACCTGTTTTGCTTCTAGCAGAAGGGTGGAGGCTGTGGGGTGATCATTGCTGGACTCAGAGGTGGTGGACCCGGAGTGCCAGGTTGGTTTCATGTGCTTTGAGACTGCTCCTGTGCCAATGTCCATTCCTGGTGTCTGACATAGGTCACAAAGATCGTTCCATCTTTGCTCCACAGCATGGAAAATTGGAGAAACAGTAACTGTTCTACGATCCTAAGTTATTCAGAAGACTATTCCTGACTTATGCTGGATCTCTCAGGTTTCCTGGATGGCAGGATGCAAGTCAGCACCCACTTGCAGCAGGGAAACTGAAGAGGATCAGTTGGAGCATTAAATATTTACAAATGGAACAGGGACCCTGTGTGACTTGGATAAAGAGAAGTCCAAATGGAGTCAGAAACTCTAATTTGAAGTCACTCTGGAGATTAAGTATTTATGAAGAACTTCTTACCCACAAAATGAATTTCAATCATTTATCTTCCAAACTCACAATATCATAGTAACATACAAGTATTTGTGTTATGACTGAGACCTGGAAGAATTGAACTACTGCCTGAAAAAAAAGAAAAGGGATGTTTTCATGCACTTGGGTCCTATTTTAATGCTATTATGAAGCAAAATCAAGAATTTTAAATAAATACCTGAGTCTTGATGCAGCCTCATTATTATTTTGCAAACCTATAATTCTCTCCTATGGCCTCTGAAAGTGTTTCTCCTGTCAGCAGGCAGCTGTGAAAAGCAAATTCTTTCCGATCAGTCCCCAAGAACTCTTTCTTCTTTATCCTATAACATGTGATTTGCTTTATGTAGCTGTTTGTGTTCTGAAGTGGCCAGATGATAGATTGGAATATGGTGATTTTGAATATGCATATGGCTGAGAAGATCACACTAATTAGTTTTCATACAGAATTCAGGGTGGAAATTGTTTTGGCAGTGGAAGTTGATGGTGAAACTGGGGGCTGATTGTGGCTCTTTCAGTCACCAAGAAGCCACAACTACATCTTATTTCTCCTCTGACAGCTTGAATGACCTTCTCCTCAAAGAGTCTGCTCTACTTAATCTACCATATTTCTCCAACTGTCTAAAACCCCACTTCAATTTGAATTAGTGATCATAGGACCCAAAATAAATCTTACAGATCATTTGGTCCAACTGTCTTATTTTACTGATGAGTAACTCAGGATTCTAAAAGGATAAAAGAAGACTACATTCCAAGCATTTCCAGTCTTTCTTCAATCTTGTGATTTTGATGTTGTTTAACATCTATTCATATCTACACTGAATGCTTTTTACACGAGTCTTCAACATCCCCAGCATACCTTGCGCAGGGCTATCCATAACACAGAGATGTCCAATCAGCAGTTGACTGGTAATGTCTGCCTGGATACTGTGTTGAGGAAGAGTCAGGAAAGCAAATTTCTCATGACTTGTCCTTGCCAGTGGTTAGGTTTCTCTTCAACTCTGACCTCTACTCAAAGGACTTTCATCACCCTAGCTAAAAAAAAAAGGTCCTTCCTCCCTATACCTGAGGCATACTTTATTCCCTTTCCTTGCCTAATTGTCTTCCTAGCACCTCTGATAACTGGAAATTATCTTTATGGTGTATTTGTTTATTCTGTCACTAGAATGGAAGCTCCAAGAGGGCAGGGACTTTGTTTATCTTGTCACCTGGAATGCCTGCTGTGCTTCTTAGAGTGCTGATATGCAGGAAATGCAACACATATTTGTGGAATAAATGACCTTTGCTGCATTTGATTAGTGATGGTTGTCATGGGCAATGGAGGGACAAGTCATGGAGTCAATGCCAACCTTTTGCCTTTGGTTGTCATTGGCCAACCAACCCTGTATACCAAACTGGTACCCTGGAAAGAAGGATTTCTCTTAATCATCAGTTAAACAACCTAGAAAGAGAACAGCACATTTTCTGTTATCTCTTCTCCTCAGTGTCTTATTTATCATGAAACTTCTATGATGTAGTGCAATTCTTAACACATCATGGGTGCACAAGATATAGGTATACATATATATGTATTTTAAAACATAATTTAAAGGGATTTAAAAAATTCCCTGCTACTCTGTACTAGCTGCACCACAGTACACAGTATATGGTAAACAGTACATGGTATGAATTAGTGTGACTAATCAAGACTCAGGTGTACAAAGCCATGAGTGAAATTCAGGTAAATATCCAAATTAACCTGTTCTAAAATAGGGTGAGCAATATCTGTTACCTCAGCACTGAGTATTGGCTGTTCTCATCCATCCTCTCCTTGAAGTCAATATTTGAAATAGGCTAGTGTGAGGCAGGAGAGGCTTAAGAAAAAGAAAAGACCAAAAAGGGATTTAGCACTTAAATATATTTATGAATTCATCTCGATTTCTCTTTATCTCTTTTTAAAGAATTGTGGTATATATGGAAACATTTGTAGCAGGTAGAGGTTTATGGAAAGTGGTTCATTTTTAACCCAATCAATACTATTGTTTCATGTGAAAAGCAAGATATGATTCAGTGCCCTGATAAATCTGATTTAATATTCTGTAGGACTCTGCGGTTGTATACCATCTATACTCTCTTAAATTTGATGGTGTCAATATGACCTGACATTTAATTATTTGCATAGCCTGCTTAAAATTAAAATAGCAACAGTCTCTGAGTTCTTTTCAGCTTTAATACACTCTCCTTTTAAAAATATATTTTTCATAAATTACTCTGCTGTCTGGCAGGCCATCACATTCTTCAGTTCCTGTAATAAAAGGGGATGGTGTGATTTGGGTGTGAAACACGAAGGAGAGTGCAGTGGTTAAACAACAGCGGACGCTGATCAAGTCCATTAATCAAAGTGCCTTTTAAATCTCTGCGAGTTGAGAACTGTGGCATCCAGGGATTTGATTAAAGAGGAAATGTAAAATGGCAGAAGAGGCCCCATAGCTGCTCGGGCAGGTCACATCTCAGAGCCCCTGATTAATAGAATGTTGCTTTCAATGGCATTTGTTTTCCCTGGATCATCTTTTGGAACTTATTTGCTAAGGAAAGCTGGGTTTGAGCTGTAGTGTCTCCTTCTTGTGGCGATAGGAAATACACCAAATCGATATGACAGGCATTTGCAAATCTCTTCAAGCCAACATCTAACACCTTTTCCTCTTTGGATTATCCTGACTCAACTGAATTCCATGGAACAAGGAATTTACTAGGCCAACATCACTCTCCACTTCCAATGTTCCATATCCATGGCCACAGGAATTGCTAAGCACTTCCGAAGCTAAGCACTTCTAAAGGTAATATCTATTGTCTTTGGTTCCATTTAGTCATTCTTTGGTTTGTTCACTATTCTATTAATATGTTAATATTCATAGGGAAATACTTATTTAATGTTTATGTCCCAGTACCAAATTGCATATCAGAAGAAAGGTGAAAAGAGTCCATGCCTGTCCTCTTAGTGCTTGCAGTAGGTGGACAGGGAGGTCAAGAAACATCTATCAAGATCTATGGAGAGGTTTGGCTACCCTGGAGGCTGTGCCCTGGATGTAAGCAGGATCACTTAGAAAAAACTGAAATCTCAGGGACGCGGGTGGTGGAAAGTGTTCTCAGGGAAGTTCTTTGTATTTTAAAAATTTTATTGGTGCATTCTAATTAAACATAATAGTGGGATATGTTGTTAAGTATTCATACATGACATAACAATTTAGTCGATTTCATTTCCTAGGGAAGTTCTCAGGTAGCAGAGGAGTTGAGAACCAGGGTGAGTGAAGACACCCTGAATTGGGTGGAAGTGACAGAGCAGAGTGCTCTGGAAAGGCAAGTTCAGTGAGAGCGAGGTAAATGCAGGTGTGGAGGTGTAGACAGGCTGATAGGAGCCCATACTAAAGGACCTCCATTCCAGGGGACAATGGGAAGCCATCCCTGGATTTCCAGTGGGAGAAATATGTTAGAAAGCCAGCTCCTGGGATGGTGGGGAGGAAAAGTGGGAGTCAGACAGACTTTTGGAGGTGATTGGGGTTAGAGTAGGTGTTGAGAGTGGGATCCCTTCATGATGGGATTAGTGGCCTTATAAGAACAGACAGAAGGAGAAAGAAGGAGAGAGAAACCCCTCTCTCCATATGCATGAACTGAGAAAATGGATTTGAGAACATGGTCAAAGGGCAGCCTTCTGCAAGCCAGAGCCTTCCTCAGACACCACATCATCAGGTACCCCCATTTTGGACTTCTCAGCCTCCAGAAGCAAGAGAAACAAGTTTCTGTTGTTCAGTCACCAGTGTATGGCATTTTATTATAGTAGCCCATGCTGACCAAGGGGTCTGTGAAAAAGAATGAAAAGACTGATAGGGGTCTTAGTGGAAAAGTAGTGGCTTCATGGAGGTTAAAGAATTAGACTGGTGTGAGAAGAAATGGCCATCTGGCTGTGTTCAAGATCCAAATTGAAGGTGTCCATTCTGTATTGGCTTAATCACCCTTGTGGTCATTTATATGTGTATAATATGTGGCATGTTAGGGTGGAATAAATTGATTCAGAAATGTTGTAAAAGGTGTTTCATACTTAATTGTGCCCATTCTGATCATAGTTTTATTATGAGAGTATTATGTCATATGTCAAACTCTAAGATCATAGTTTTGATTAAAATTTTAGAGTTTTTTTAATATGATGGTGGCAACTATTTATTATAGGAAAAAAAGAAAATTTACATTAGAATAAAGAAAAACATATTTCTATCTACCTATATGTCATGTATGCATGCATGTATCTACCTAATCTCCCTTCCTTAATATTAATGTCCAGAAAAACTGCTTCACAATATCAGTTGGTTATGTGTCTTGCCTGTACACACACACACAAACACACATACACTCTCTTTCTTTCTCATTTACTGAATAATACACACATATACAAATGCACAATAAACATAATAGGATTATATTGTTTTATACCTGATTGTTTAACCTAGTGGACTCATTCTGTGACAATAAATATTTATCCACAACATCATTTTCTAATTTTATAACCAATTTTCTATTGTTGGAAATTTAGGTCACTATTATAAATAATGATCCTTATTGCCAAAAACTAATTTATATTCTTAATTAGTTCCTTATGTTAACTTTCTTAAAGTAGAATTATAGGGTCATAAAGCATTCCTATTTTTAGGAAAGAACAGTTAGTGTCCACCTGTTGTTTTGTTTTACTATACGAAATGCCGAGAGAAGCTTTTTAAGTCAGGGTTTGTTGAGAACAAATCTTACAGGGAACCGTCTTATTGGGACATATATATATATAAAATATATATATATATGTCCCTGTTAATATATATATTTACCATACATGTTTATGTAACGTGAATGCTAAAAAATTGAAGCAAATTCTGATGGCAACTTTTAGTTCTTTCAAATCAAGGAAATTACTAGAACCCAGAACTAATGGAGCGAAGAGACTAGTCTCACTTGCAAACTATTTGAGATATTCTTCTTTTTCACATACTGAACTTCTCTGTGCTAAAATTTTGGTATTTACTCATGTATTTATTCAAAGTTCTATCTTAAGATGACAATTTTCTTAACTTATGTAATGGGAAGATTTTTACTGCTTCTGTTTGCCTCCTTTTCTGCAGGTGAGAAATGGCTCTGTGAGATGAGAAATGGCTCTTTTGTCTTTCCAGGTAGAACCTCTGGGCTCCCTGAGGTGGTGGGTACTTCTGGGTACCATGGTGATGGAGAGGCATTTAACATCCCTTCTGGTGGGCAGAGTTCCAGCGAGCTGGTAGCCCAGGCTGAAATGAACCATTTGCTGGGTAGCATTGCAGTGTTTCCCATGGAGAGCTCAGCACATGACTGCTGAGCCACATCATTTATTCACACAGAGAATACTTACCAAGGATCTGCTGTTAGGAGCATTTGTGAGCTTCTCTGTTCATGTGGGGCTTCCATTTTTGTAGGGGAATCAGAATTAAAAAAAAAAAATCAAGATAAACTTATGTTGTTATAAATGCCATGGTGGCAATAGAATAGTGATAGTGATGTAATGGGTGTAGTGGATTAATGATGAGGGAATAATGTATCATTGGCTTGGGGGAGGGGTGATGTTTAAGCTGAGAATTGAATAATGAGAAGCCAGCCATGGGAAGATCTGAGGTAAGTGTGCTTAATGAAGAGTGTAGCACTCCCAAAAGGACTGAGTCTGGTATTTTTGAGTCACCGAAAGAAGGTCAGGGTGTTTGGGGCTTAGTGAGGGCTTAGAGGGTGATTAGATGTGAGTTGGAAACAGACAGGGACAAATGACGTAAAGTCTTAAAAACCACGATAAGGAAACTGGGTTCATTCAAAATATGACGAGAAGCACCAGTATATTTTAAGCAGGAGAGTTGACATGTCTTTTTTATTCTTATAAAAGATTATGGGAAACAGATTTCAAGGTGTCAAGGAGATCTCTTGTCATAGAGTTAATAAGGAAAATCTAGAAAGAGGTAACGCTAAACCCTGTTGAATTCTTTGGGAAAGTGGAGTAAGCTGACATAGAAAATCATTCTTGGGAATGATTCAGCAGGATGGAAGCCACTGAAGTCTTGAACAAGTGGATCTTCTTTGCTGAAGTCATGATGAAAAATTGTTTAGAGCTGGATGAAGAGACAGTGGTGCCCTGGAAAGACACTCTGGGCTTGGTGACAGCTGTGCAGCTAAGCATAGAGGTGGATGGAAAGGTAATCGCAGGAATCTACGTACAGAGCTGGGCGACCCCATTCTCCTTGCTTTGTCAATGCTCGGTCCCTGGCAGCCATGCCTATCGTCAGAGCAGGACTTCTATCTGGAGAAGGTGTCCAGGACGAGATAGAAGAACTGTAGATACTAACAGTGAGGAACCTGAACAAAGGAGCTGTGCGTACTCCATGATTGAACCATCTGCCCATCAGTGAGCACGCTGCATTCTCACACGCGGCTTCCACTTGTGCTTTAGTATCCTTGTTTGAACAGAAACCAATGACAAACACATGTCTGAAGTGTTCTCTATTATGAAACAGAGTCCAAAACCAGAAAAAAAAAAGGGGGTGGGGTGGGGAGAGGGACCAGAAAACACAGGCAGTGTGGACATTGGGTAAACACTTGCTGAACCATAATTAATGTCTTCAGAGGCTTATGAGAGAGAGAGAGAAAAAGAAAAGGTACTATAAAAAGGGACATTCAGCCAGGTGCCACTGCTGTAATCCCAGCAGCTTGGGAGGCTGAGGCAGGAGGATCGTGGGTTCAAAGCCAGCCTCAGCAAAAGCAAAGCGCTAAGCAACATAGTGAGACCCTGTCTCTAAATAAAATACAAAATAGGGCTGGGGATGTGGTTCAGTGGTTGAGTGCCCCTGAGTTCAATTCCTGTTACCCTTCCCCGTGGCCAAAGATGGAATATTCAAATAAAAAGAGAGGATTGGAAATTTAAGATATGACAGCATGATAGAAGGGTTGGTATATAAAGTTGAGAAAAATCTTCCAGAATAAAAAACTTGATAACAAAAAGAAAAGGAAGAATAATGTTAAAATTGTATTAATGTAATGGCATAAAAATTAAAAGATAAAGAAAGATTATGTCAAAATCTAAGATTTTAAACTATTATTAAATAGAAAAAATTTAATGTTGAAAATTAAATGAGAAGGAAGTGTATTTATTGACATGGAATGTATTACAATAAATTAAGTGAAAACAATTACTTGTTTTTTTTTAAAGTTTATATTTAGGCAAAATAAGGGAGAGTATGCACTTCAAAATAAGTACATCACTGTATTGTGAGGTTGTGAGATGTATTAGTGTAGGCTGAACTGTTACAACAAATACACCCCAATATTCAATGGTTCAAATTTTTTTCTAACAGGTTTATTGAGATATAACTCACATGCCATACAATTTGCCTATTTAAAGTGCACAATTCAATAATTTTCAGTACATTCACAAATATGTATGACCATTATCACAATTGATTTTAGGACATTTTTACCTCCTTGAAAAGAAATCCTGTGTACCCTTTAACTATCATCCCACTATTCCTTCATTGCCACTTTCACCCATAAGCAGTCACTGAATCAATTATGCCTCTGTCAATTTCCCTATTTTGGAAATTTCATATGACTGGAATCATATAGTATGTGGTCATTTGCAGCTAACTTCTCTCACTTAGCATAATGTTTTCAAATTTCGTCCATGTGTGGTGTATACTCCAGTCCTTTTTTATGGCAGAACAATATTCCATTGTAGGTATTACTTGTGTTAGTTTTTTATTATGATAGCAAATAACTAGGTAAATACGCTTAAAAAGAGGAAAAGTTTATCATGGCTCATGGTTTCAGAGGTTTTAGTCCATGGTTGTTTGGTCACATTGATTTTGAGATTGTGATGAGGAAGTACGTCACGGAATTTGGTGAAGGAAGCTACTCAATTCATGTAGAGAAAGTGTGGCCAGGACCCTGATGAATTCTTCAGTGGCATGTCTCCAATGACCTAAATCTTTTCACTAAACTCCTCCACTTAGGTTTCCCCATCTATCAATGACACCAATCTGAGGAATAAGCATTTAATACATGGACATTTGGGGGACATTTAAGATCCAAACCATGGCAATACCACATTTTGTTTATCCATTCATCATCTGGTGGATATCTGGGTTGTTTTCATACTTTCGTTACTATAATGCTGTTATAGATATTAATATACAAATTTTTGTGTAAACATATTTTTATTTCTCTTGAGTATATACCTAAAAGTAGAATTAGTGAGTCATGTTATAACTCTGTATTTGGTTATTTGATAACTACCAGACTATTTTCTAAAATGACTGCATCATTCAATATTCCTATTATGTATGAGGATTCTGATTTTTCCACATACTTGATGACACCTGTTACTTTATGACTTTTTTTTTTTTACCACCAAAATGGTTTTATATTTGTCATTGTCAACATGCACGACCATTACATGACTTTTCATTTTAACCATCTTTATTAGTGTTTTAGTTAGGGTTCTCCAGCAAAACAATACCAATGTGATGTTGGTCTCTCTCTCTCTCTCTCTCTCTCTCTCTCTCTCTCTCTCTCTCTCAGATTTATTAGGAGAATTGGCTTACATGATTACAAAGGCTACAAAGTCCCTTAAAATGTCATCTGTAAGGTAAAGAATCAGGAAACCAATAGAATGGCTTAGTTGAACTCCAAAGGCCTGAGAAATTGGGAGATCATTAGAGAAAATCCTGAATTGTGAAAGCCAGAGAACCTGGAGATTTTATATACAAGACCAAGGGAAGATTCCTGAAGGGTCTAGGCCATTTCCTACCTTTGCTGGAATTGCAAGGAATTTTTCCCACTGACCTTTATCACAGAGTGTGTTAATATGAAGAGGTATCTTAAGGGCTTGCCCACATTCCAGAAAAGCCCTTTCTTACTTTGAGTAATTTCTCCTTAGTATTCTAGATTAACTGTTTCAGCCAACATGATAATTACCTTCACAACAGGTTGACTAAGATATATAAGAAGCCCCAAGTGGCCAGATGGCAGTCTTATGTTCCAATTCAATGGAATTTTTGTGTCTCCTGTAGAAGCATTCTTCCCCCTTGAAATTAAGACCTCTAGGCTAGTAGAGCATAAAGTCGTGGGAACGGGAAGCAAATATTTTGCTAAAGGGTTGCTAGGGGTAATGGTGAGTATTGTCATTCCTATTTGTACCCCTTGATTCTTGGACCTGTGAACCCTGACTATGGGAGAAACACTGCTAAATTTTGAATGCTGATCCAGACCATTTGTACCCTGTTGGAGAACCTTGCCTAGCCCTGCAAAGTGTTGTTGCCTAACTGGCACTGTAACCATGTCTTCAAGAGTCCAGTCCACTATGCTAGTAGGTTACCTGCTTCAGGACCTTGAGGAACATGATAAGACCAGTGAATCCCATGAGCATGAGCCAGGTTTCTTTGTCTGTGAGTTCTTATGATTCTTTTCTCCTGCAAAGGTAAGTCTTGGTTGAGTGAAATCCTCTTTGACATCAGGATTTTTGGCAAAAGTGTAACATTGGGACTTGTGGTGTAGGTGCATATGTTGTGGTGACAACACTGTGGTCCAGGATATGGGCATAAGTGAGGTAGGGTGTGTGGAAGCTCAAGTCCCAGGGTGGGACAGAAATACCTCCTGCTGTGGGAGTGTGGATGGCAGTGTGGACTCTAGGTAGCCCTGTTGCTGGGAGAAAGCTTTGCTAAAAGACTGAGGGTGTCCTTGGCGGCAAAATTTGTGGGTGTCTGTGGTGGCAAAGCATTCTTGGTAGCACTATAGATCTATTACAAGCAGGGGGAAGGGATGATGTAGATAAAATGCTTCTTTATTGCACTCTGAAACACTCTCAGATGCATATATGTCAGTGGGTAGTTGTTAGATTATTATTTGTGAGGAGCCATGCTAGGACCTCCTAGTTCAGCATCTTGCTGATGTCACTCTCCACAAAAATAGTTTCTGAGGTCAATGTTTCATGGGTGTTCTTATCCCAGAAGTACTCCTTCCAGCTGTCTTATTCCCCACTCCTCTCCAGCCAACTAGCCAGTCTACATGGCAGGCTGCAGGCTTCATTAGGTTCATGAATTTCTTCCCTCTACACACTGACAAACTTCCCTTGTTCTTGAGACTGCCCTTGGGTTTAAAGTTCTCTATGCTCTTGTGAAAGAAGTCAGTTCCTTTTGGAAAAGACTAGGAACTATCTATTTTATGACCTCTTCTCCCTGTGGGCAGAAATCTCTGATCTAGGACTGGGCTGAGGAATGATGGTGTTTAGGAAGGATGACACCTCTTTTTGAATGTCACTCCTATTCTAAGAGCCTGGATTCCTCTGAGTTGGCCTCTTTATGTTGGTGCCACTGCTGTTTGTGTCCAGGCAGGAGCTATCAAGATCCAGCATTTTCACAGTGCCTTCTCCAAGGTGGAACCCCCATGTGTGGCAATTGGGGGGCCAAAGGGAACCCCTAACATCTTGACTACACTCATCCAACACTTGTTTTATGATTTGAGTATGACTTGTTTCCACAAAAACTCATGTCAAGACCTGTCTTCAATGTAATAGTGTAGAGAGGGGTTGAAACTTTAAGAGGGATAATGTTGTTAAGTGTTAATACTCAGAGTGAGTTCCTGTGGGCCTGAATTAGTTACCATAAGAACAAGTTGTTATAAAGCAAGTTGGGTTTCCTTGTCTTTTTCCTGTTTCCTCTTTCACACAAGGTAGCTTTTCTTCTTTTCCATTATGCATGGAGCAGGGCATGACCCTCACCAGAAACTGAGCAGATGCTGGTGTCATGCTTTTAAACTTCAGAAACATGAGCCAAAATAAACTTATTTCATTTATGAATTTATATCTCAGGTGTCCTGTTATAGCAACAGAAAATGGACTAAGACAAGTTGGCCTTGGTGCTAAGGTGTTGAGGGCAGGATAAGAAATGCTGAAGTCCTGCCTCTTGTTTTTGGTTGCAGTTGTCTGGGGTGAAATCTCCACATGGCTGACCTGATGGGAAGGGAGGTCAAAGTAGTCATCTTGGTTCAAATGCCATAAACCCTCACATTTCTTACTGAATTTTGATAATTTTCTGAAATAGATGTTTCTTCAGTAGCTATTTATCTTCAGAACTAATTCTAGAAGTCATTCACAGACCAAGACTAATCTTGACAACACCATTTTCAAAATAGAGTATCCAAGTTTACTCTAGTCTTTACCATTCGATCTTTCAGGAGAAAGCATATAGAGGAATGTGGGGTACTTTGTGGAGCATATCAAGACATAAGACCTGTCACTATGACTTTCAATTCATTAGTAGACAGAAACGAAGTGTGTCACTCATCAGGGGAATGCAGTGATCACCTAATGGAAAGGGAAACTTGGAAATGTAGTTTACCATGTGCTTAGTAGTTTCCACATGGATACTTTTAATTTTCTCTCACTTACCTTGTCCAATTTTCCCGTAATGGACCTATGTTGCTAATGGAATATAAAGATACATTTAAAAACAGAATAGGCAATGAGAAAGTAAGAAAAGGGAACGCAGAGATGATCACTTCTAGGGAGTTTTTCTGGTGCCATTTCTGGAGTGGGGAACAAGGATAACAGAAGGTTGCTAAATATGGAGATTGTGGCAAATTCATATAAGCCGATAAGAATTAAGAGAAGGAAAATAATTGATAATAGTCTTTGACTTTGCTCTCCTTAAAGACTATGTAGAATCTCACTTCAGAGAGGAGAGGTCAATAAAGAGAATGGCTTCAAAATGATCACCATGTTCTTTATAGGGTAAGGTTCAGTATTTCAATGCTTTCCCTGGAAGATTTATGAGCTTGATAAAGTATCAAATCATGGAAATTTCCAAAGCTAATTATTGTTGTTTCACAAAAAATTCCTTTGATATCTTAAGAGTTTTAATTAGGGACATTGAATACAGAAATCCTTAGGTTGCAAGAACATAGGAACAACCCACTGATATGCTGATTAGGGGTGGATTGCTATTTATCAACAGAACTTAACCATTACACACAAATGAGACCATCATGCAATGGGCCTGCCTTTACAAACTTCCATGGAATTAACTTCAACACTAGACAAACTTTTTTTTTTTTTTTTTATTGTAAACAAATGGGATACATGTAGTTTCTCTGTTTGTACATGGTGTAAAGGCATACCATTTGTGTAATCATAAATTTACATAGAGTAATGTTGTTTGATTCATTCTGTTATTTTTTCCCTTCCCCCCACCCCTCCCACCCCTCGTTACCCTCTATACAGTACTTCCTTCCTCCATACTTGAACCCCTCCCTAACCCTAACTCTAACCCTAACACTAACCCTTCCCTCCCCCCCATTATGTGTCATCCTCCACTTATTAACGATATCATTCGTCCTTTGGCTTTTTGAGATTGGCTTATCTCACTTAGCATGATATTCTCCAATTTCATCCATTTGCCTGCAAATGCCATAATTTTATCATTCTTTATGGCTGAGTAATATTCCATTGTATATATATACCACAGTTTCTTTATCCACTCATCAATTGAAGGGCATCTAGGTTGGTTCCACAGTCTGGCTATTGTGAATTGAGCAGCTATGAACATTGATGTGGCTGTGTCTCTGTAGTATGCTGATTTTAAGTCCTTTGGCTATAGGCCAAGGAGTGGGATAGCTGGGTCAAATGGTGGGTCTATTCCAAGTTTTCTAAGGAATCTCCACACTGCTTTCCAGAGTGGCTGCACTAATTTGCAGCCCCACCAGCAATGTATGAGTGTACCTTTCTCCCCACATCCTCGCCAACACCTGTTGTTGCTCGTATTCTTGATAATCGCCATTCTAATTGGGGTGAGATGGAATCTTAGGGTGGTTTTGATTTGCATTTCTCTTATTACTACAGATGTTGAACATTTTTCCATGTGTTTGTTGATTACTTGTACATCTTCTGCTGTGAAGTGTCTATTCATTTCCTTAGCCCATTTGTCGACTGGATTATTTGAATTCTTGGAGTTGAGTTTTTTGAGTTCTTTATAGATTCTGGAGATTAGTGCTCTATCTGAAGTATGATTGGCAAAGATATTCTCCCACTCTATAGGCTCTCTCTTCACATTGCTGATAGTTTCCTTTGCTGAGAGAAAGCTTTTTAGTTTGAATCTATCCCAGTGGTTGATTCTAGCTTTTATTTCTTGTGCTATGGGAGTCCTGTTAAGGAAGGCTGGTCCTAAGCTGACATGTTGAAGATCTGGACCTAATTTTTCTTCTATAATCTGCAGGGTCTCTGGTCTGATTCCGAGGTCTTTAACCATTTTCAGTTTAGTTTCATGCATGGTGAGAGATATGGGTTTAGTTTCATTCTGTTGCATATGGATTTCCAATTCTCCCAGCACCATTTGTTGAAGAGGCTATCTTTTCTCCATTGCATATTTTTGGCCCCTTTGTCTAGTATGAGAAAATTGTATTTATTTGGGTTTGTGTCCGTGTCCTCTATTCTATACCATTGATCTACCTTTCTATTTTGGTACCAATACCATGCTGTTTTTGTTACTATTGCTTTGTAGTAGAGTTGAAGATCTGGTATTGCAATACCCCCTGTTTCACTCTTCCTCCTAAGTATTGCTTTAGCTATTCTGGGTTTCTTATTCTTCCAGGTGAATTTCATAATTGCTTGCTCTATTTCTGTAAAGTATGTCATTGGGATTTTAATTGGAATTGCATTGAATTTGTATAGCACTTTAGGTAGTTTGGCCATTTTGACAATATTAATTCTTCCTATCCAAGAACATGGGAGATCTTTCCATCTTCTAAGGTGCTCTTTAATTTCTTTCTTTAGTGTTGTATAGTTCTCATTGTAGAGGTCTTTCACCTCTTTTGTGAGATTGATTCCCAAGTATTTTATTTTTTTCGAGGCTATTGTGAATGGGGTAGTTTTCCTAATTTCTCTTTCTGAAGATTCATCACTTATGTATAAAAATGCGTTGGATTTATGGGCATTGATCTTGTAACCTGCTACTTTACTGAATTCACTTATGAGTTCTAAGAGTTTTCTGGTGGAATTTCCAGGTTCCTCTAAATATATAATCATGTCATCAGCGAACAGGGATAGTTTGAGTTCTTCTTTCCCAATTCGTATCCCTTTAATCTCTTTGGTTTGTCTAATTGCTCTGGTCAGAGTCTCAAGAACGATGTTGAATAGAAGTGGTGAAAGAGGGCATCCCTGCCTTGTTCCAGTTTTTAGGGGGAATGCTTTCAGTTTTTCACCATTTAGAATGATATTAGCCATGGGCTTAGCATAAATGGCCTTTACAATGTTAAGGAATGTTCCCACTATCCCTATTTTTTTCTAGTGTTTTGAGCATGAAGGGGTGCTGTATTTTATCAAATGCTTTTTCTGCATCTATTGAAATAATCATGTGATTCTTGACTTTAAGTCTATTAATGTGGTGAATTACATTTATTGATTTCCTGATGTTGAACCAACCTTGCATCCCTGGGATGAAACCCACTTGATCATGGTGCACTATCTTTTTAATATGTTTTTGTATGCGATTTGCTAAAATTTTGTTGAGAATTTTTGCGTCAATGTTCATTAAGGATATTGGTCTGAAATTTTCTTTCCTTGATGAGTCTCTGTCTGGTTTAGGTATCAGGGTGATATTGGCTTCATAGAATGAGTTTGGGAGGGTTCCCTCCTCTTCTATTTTATGGAATACTTTGAGAAGTATTGGAATGAGCTCTTCTTTAAAGGTTTTGTAGAACTCGGCTGAGAACCCATCTGGTCCCGGACTTTTCTTTGTTGGTAGGCTTTTGATGATTTCTTCTATTTCAGTACTTGAAATTGGTCTATTTAAATTGTTTATGTCCTCCTCGTTCAGTTTAGGCAATTCATATGTCTCTAGAAATCTGTTGATGTCTTCAAAATCTTCTATTTTGTTGGAGTATAAATTTTCAAAATAGCTTCTAATTATGTTTTGTATTTCAATCCTGTCTGTTGTGATATTTCCTTGTTCATTCCGAATTTTAGTGATTTGGGTTTTCTCTCGTCTTCTCTTTGTTAGTGTGGCTAAAGGTTTATCAATTTTGTTTATTTTTTCAAAGAACCAACTATTTATTTTGTCAATTTTTTGTATTGTTTCTTTTGTTTCAATTTCATTGATTTCAGCTCTGAGTTTAACTATTTCCTGTCTTCTACTACTTTTGGTGCTGTTCTGTTCTTCTTTTTCTAGGGCTTTGAGCTGTAGTGTTAGGTCGTTTATTTGTTGAGTTTTCCTCCTTTTTTAAATGCGCTCCATGAAATAAATTTCCCTCTAAGTACTGCTTTCATAGTGTCCCAGAGATTTTGATATGATGTTTCTTTGTTCTCATTTACCTCTAAGAATTTTTTAATTTCCTTCCTAATATCTTCTGTTATCCATTCATCATATAATAGCATATTGTTTAATCTCCAGATGTTGTAATAGTTTCTGTGTTTTACTCTTTCATTTATTTCTAACTTCAATCCATTATGATCTGATAGAATACATGCTAGTGTCTCTATCTTCTTGTATTTGCTAACATTAGCTTTGTGGCATAATATATGGTCTATTTTAGAGAAGGATCCATGTGCTGCTGAGAAGAAAGTGTATTCGCTCTTGGTTGGATGGTATATTCTATAAATGTCCGTTAAGTCTAAATTATTGATTGTGTTATTGAGATCTATGGTTTCTTTGTTCAATTTTTGTCTGAAAGATCTGTCCAGTGGTGAGAGAGGCGTGTTAAAATCACCTAGTATTATTGTGTTATGGTCTATTTGGTTTCTGAAATTGAGAAGGATTTGTTTGACATACATGGATGAGCCACTGTTTGGGGCATAGATGTTTATGATTGTTATATCTTGCTGATTTATGCTTCCCTTAAGCAGTATGAAATGACCTTCTTTATCCCTTCTGACTAACTTTGGCTTGAAGTCCACACTATCTGAAATGAGGATGGATACTCCAGCTTTTTTGCTGAGTCCATGCGCATGGTATGTTTTTCCCCATCCTTTCACCTTTAGTCTATGGGTATCTTTTTCTATGAGGTGAGTCTCTTGCAGGCAACATATTGTTGGATCTTTCTTTTTAATCCAATCTGCCAGTCTATGTCTTTTGATTGATGAATTCAGGCCATTAACATTCAGGGTTATTATAGAGATATGATTTGGTTTCCCGGTCATTTGGTTCATTTTTTAAAGTTTATTTATTTATTTGTTTGGCACAACTTGTTTCCTCCTTTATTTGACAATTCCTTTAGGATGATTCCTCCCTTTGCTGATTTGCTTCTTTGTTTTTCATCTCTTCCTCATGGAATATTTTGCTGAGAATGTTCTGTAATGCTGGCTTTCTTTTTGTAAATTCTTTTAGCTTTTGTTTATCATGGAAGGATTTTATTTCATCGTCAAATTTGAAGGCAAGTTTTGCTGGGTATAAGATTCTTGGTTGGCCTCCATTTTCTTTCAGGGCTTGAAAAATGTTGTTCCAGGCCCTTCTAGCTTTTAGGGTCTGGATTGAAAAATCTGCTGATATCCGTATTGGTTTCCCCCTGAATGTAATTTGGTTCTTTTCTCTCACAGCCTTTAACATTCTGTCTTTATTTTCTATGTTAGGTATTTTCATTATAATGTGCCTTGGTGTGGGTCTGTTGTAATTTTGTGTATTTGGAGTCCTATAAGCCTCTTGAACTTGATTTTCCATTTCATTCTTCAGATTTGGGAAATTTTCTGATATTATTTCATTGAATAAATTGTTGATTCCTTTGGCTTGTTTCTCTAGGCCTTCCTCAATCCCAATAATTCTTAAATTTGGCCTTTTCATGATATCCCATAGTTCTTGTAGATTCTGTTCATGATTTCTTACCATCTTCTCTGTTTGTTCAACTTTGTTTTCAAGGTTAAATATTTTGTCTTCAATGTCTGAGGTTCTGTCTTCCAGGTGTTCTTTCCTATTGGATACGCTTTCTATGGAGTTCTTAATTTGGTTTATTGTTTCCTTCATGTCAAGGATTTCTGTTTGTTTTTTTTTCAGTATCTCTAACTCTTTATTGAAATGATCTTTTGCTTCCTGTATTTGCTCTTTTAACTGTCGATTGGTGCGATCAATCAATGCTTGCATTTGCTCTTTCATCTCATCATTCAGTGCGTGCATTTGCTCTTTCATCTCATCGTTTGCTTCTCTGATCATTTTAATTATGTACATTCTGAACTCCTTTTCTGTCATTTCTTCTGCCATGCTGTCACTGGGTTTTATTGATGTAACATCTAGATTTGTTTGCAGTATTTTCTTTCCTTGTTTTCTCATATTGTTCAGGTATCAGAGGACCACTGAGATATTGCAGATTTCCTCTATTGACTTACAATGTCCCTGAAGATTTCTATATATATCCCCCCTTAGCCTTCAGTAGGCTGAAGTCTTGGAGGAAGTTGATAATGCGGTGCTCCACAAGGAAGCTGCCTCTCTAGGAGTGGTGGCCTTCAGGTGGGGTATAATCCCTGCTAGTGGGCAGAGGTGCCTCCACTTGTTGACCAATGGTCATCCAAAGGGGACCTAGGCTGTGGGCTGAGGCAAGGCCTGTTTGGGCCTGAGTCTCTGGTTTTACCGTCCTTGTGGGAAAACCTCACCCAGCAGGGAAGACTCACCTGGTGGGGAGGTCTCGCTGGTCAGTTCCCTCCTAGAGGTTCCCCTCAGTTTACAGCTACTGCCTGGGCTGGGCTGCCTTCCTCTGCAAAGTTCCCAGGGGCCCGGCCCTACCTCCTGGGCCTGGGAGCCTCACCCTTCGCAGATGACTCTCCTTAGGCTGCCCTTCCGCAGAGAATCTGCCCGCAGGCCTGGAACCTTCGCTCCGCCCTAAGCCTGTCTCTGTGCGGCTCTTCCACCAAGAAGCCTCCTAGATCCTGGGACCCTGCTCTGCACCTAATCGCCTGGCTATGCGGCCCCTCCTCTGAGCAGCCACCTGGGGCCCTGTACAATTGCTCTGAATCCCAGAGACCCGCCACATGCCTCTACCTCCAGACAGCCGCCCAGTATTCCGGTGGGGTCACCAGGAGTCCAAGAAACTCACTGCGTGCCTCCACCTCCACCAACCACCCGTAGCCCTGGGCAATCAATCACTCCGAGTCGAAGTGACCCTCCCCGTTCCTCCTCCTTCTCCAGATAACCCCCGGGGTGTTCAGGAGCGGTCACTCTGAGTGGCTCTGAGTCCACGTGACCCGCGTGAGTCCACGGGTCCTCTGGGCAACCGCCCGGAGCTCTGGTGCGGCCACTCAAGACCAAGCGTCCCACCACGCTTCTCCTCCAGGCAGCCCCCCTGTGTTCAGGAGCTGTCACTTTAAGTCCAAACAACTCACCACTCGCCCTCTCCTCTGAGCAGCCGCCTGGAGCGCTAATGCAGTCACTGCGAGTCCAAAGGACCCGCCGCGCTCCTCCTCCTCCTCCTCCTCCTCCTCCGGGCAGGCCCCGGGGTTCAGAAGTGGTCTGAGTCCAAACAGCTCGCCACGCAGCCCCTTCTCTGGCAACCGCCTGTAGCTCTGGTGTAGTCACCCCGAATCCAAGTGGCCGCGCTCCTCTTCCTTCTCCTCGTCCTCAGGGCAGGCCCCGGTGTTCAGAAGCGTCGTTCTGAGGTCAAACAGCTTGCCGCGCGGCTTTTCCTCTGGCAACCGCCTGTAGCTCTGGTGCAGTCACTCCAAATCCAAGTGGCCACGCTCCTCCTCCTCCTCCTCAGGGCAGGCCCCGGTGTCCTGAGTCCACACAGCTCTCCTCGCCACTCCTCCCCTGGGCAGCCGCCGGAGCCCCAGTGGTTGCTCCGAGTTCCAGCGCTGTGCCGTTCGGCCTCCTTTACGGCGCTCCCAGCTGTTGGAGTTCACTGCTACAGCGGGGGGAGGGGCGTCTCGCCGGCAGCTCTACTTCACAAGTTCCCTGTGTTCCAGGACCACTGTCCCATCCAGGATGCCTCCCCAGGGGGTGAGAGTCACCCGGCTGCTTTGAGTTGGTCCCAAGCGTCTCAATATCTCCTCTTTTGAATCCTGAGTCCTGGAGCAACATGAAATGCCCTAGACAAACTTTTGAAAAATATTATGACTTAAAAAAAGAAGCTACTATGAGAACATAAAAAGAGAGCAGTTATTTCTCACTGAGGACATTTGGATCAGGTTCAGAGAGGAGGTATTTGAGAAAATTCTGGGCAGCCAATAGGATTTTGACAGGGGTCCTTGGGAAAGGAATTCTAACCTGGGAATGACAATATAACTGGAAAACAAAGGACAGGTTATGGGAATTGGCTTGACTGTGGCTGCTTGTATTAGTTAGTTCAATGGCATACCTGAATGGCTACTTATGAAGTAAAGAGAGGTTTATTTTGGTTCATGATTCTTCCAACTGTTGGGAGGCCCCATTGGTTTGGACCTCTGGTGAAGGCAGCACCTCGTGATGGGAGCATATGTTAGATGGTCACATCTGGGGACCAGAAATAGAGAGGGGGAAGAGAGAGAGAGAAAGAGAGAGAGAGGAGAGAGAAAGAGAGAGAGAGTAGAGAGAGAGAGGAGAGAGGCAGAGGAGAGAGGAGAGAGGAGAGAGGAGAGAGGGGAGAGGGGAGAGGGGAGAGGGGAGAAGAAGGAAGGGGAAGTATATTATATGTCCTCAGTGATCTGAGTCCTTTCCACTAGTCCCCACCTCCTAAAGGTCCATACCATCTCCCAGTACCACCATCCTGGGGACCAAGCATTTACATTCAACATCCAAACTGTTCCACTGGCAAACATGCAGAAGTGTGGTAGAAGGTCAGTCCATTGGGAGTGGTGACAGGACAGCATGGAGGGCAAAGGGTCATAAATGCCAGCTTAAGAAGTTGTGTGTGTATGTTTTTTCCTGACCAGGATTTAGAAAACCTTATCTACTAAAGAAGAGGTGAGGAAGGGAGAGATTCTGGAAGCTGATTAGAGGAGGTGACCGCCACGATTGTTCAGGTGATGAAGATGTTCATTAGTACTGGCATAGAGAGAGGCCAGAAGATATCAAGACTTCTTTCAAGTGTGAAAAGGAGTTTTTGCAACTTCCAGGGAACAAAGTGTGATCACAAGTCTGCAAGTTTCTCTGACCCTTCTTCAGACGGGAATTAGAAGCATGAGGTACATGCTATTTTAAGAACCAACCCATGGATTTCCTCTGTGTGCTGTGCATCATCATAAACTCTCAAGGGAAACCAGCACTTCATGTTATTAAAGTTTTACAAGTTGTGGCATAAATTGTTCTTCGAGTGTCAAATGTACCAACCAATAAATCACTAAGAGAATTCTCTGAGATTTGCAATTGTGGAGCTACTGATTTCATACCTAGCCTTGGATGCTCTGAGCAGAGTCTCCTCTGAGGCTTCAATTGCTGCCTTGGTCCAACCAATCACCTTGTTCTGACCCAGAAAGTCCAGTTCTTTAGTGGAATGAAGTCACAGAGGTCCTCATAGGCAAACACCCCAGGTAATCCTCAGAGACCTGTCCCGCCTGCTCTGGCTGGCTGGTGTCTGGTGCTTTTCTACAAGCACTTGTTCCTATGACTCTATCGCTAGCATCGTTGTTTTCCCCATCAGCTCTTTCTTTTCCATTATCTTCCATAAAAGAAGATTTCCAGTGGCCTCCCTGGGAGGCCGACTATTAAAAACAGGCAGGCCCATATGTACCACCTGTGTGACCTTGAGGAAGCTATCAAATTCCTCTAAGTCTCCATTTCTTCAGCTGAAAAATGGGGGCAATGCCTTCCTCATAGATACATTATGAGAAACAATTAAGATGTATTTTTCTTTTTCTTTTTGCATTTATTTTTCATTCATTCAAATTAGTTACACATGAAAGTAGAATGCATTTTGACACATGATACATAAATGGAGAATAATTTCTCATTCTGGTTGTACATGATGTAGAGTTTAAACTAGTTGTGTAGTCATATATGTACATAGGGTAATAAAGTCTGATTCATTCTACTATCATTCCTCCCCCCACACTCCCTCCCCTCCTTTCACTCTTCTCTGTCTAATCCAAAGTACCTCTATTCTTGCCTAGCCACTCCCACTTATTGTGAATTAGCATCTGCATATCAGAGAAAACATTCAGCCTTTGGTTCTTTAGAATTGGCTTATTTCAGTTAGCATTATATTCTCCAATTCCATCAATTTACTGGCAAATGCCATAATTTCATTCTCCCTTAATACTAATATTCCATTGTGTATACATACTACAGTTTCTTTATCCATTCGTCAATTGAAGGGCATCTAGGTTGGTTCCACAATCTAGCTATTGTGAATTGAGCTGCTATGAACATTGCTGTTGCTGTGTCACTGTAGTATGCTGATTTTAAGTCCCTTGGGTATAAACCGAGGAGTGGGATAACTGGGTCAAATGGTGGTTCCATTTCAAGTTTTCTGTGGAATCTCCATACTGCTTTCCATTAAGATGGTATTTTAAAACAGTCCCAGGGTATGTAACTCAGTGATAAAGTGCCCCTTGTTCAATCTCTGGTACCAATAAACAAACAGCAAACAAAACAAACAAAACAGTCCCAGACCTGGCATTTAAAAGAAAAAAAAAAAAAAAATCCATTCCCTTTCCCGGTCTGCAGTCTATTCATTGGCTTAATATACACTGCTTTTAGCTACTAAATTCAGCTTCCCAAAACTTTCTTATCTCTGCTTTGTTGGAACATTTTTGGTTTTTGTAGCTTAGAAAAGTCAGTATCAGTTGGAATTCCTGTGGGAGTGACAGAGGGAATACAAGAAAGGAGCAAGATGGGGCCCTGAGAGCACAGGGCAGGGCCCTCCTTCACACAGGTTGTTGGGCATCTGCAAGTTTCCCTGAGGAAGCCATTCCTGTGCTGAGATCTGAGGTAGTGCAGTAGTTTTCTAGGAAAGAAGAGGAGGAGGCAGAGGGAGATGGGAGGATCATTCCAGATAAAGGCTCTTAGGGAGAAAACAGTCCATAGGACTGAAGTGCTGAAAGAAGGAGGGAGATGGTGAAGTGAACCAGGGGTCCCTCCAGGACCCAGAGCCTGCAGACCAAGGGTTTGAATATTTGCCACGTATGAAGCAACGAGAGCCATGTGAAAGTTTGAAGCTATTACCTGTTGGCACAACAATGAACTGACCAAGTGAATGGATTGCCATTGTGGAATCGGAAAAGAACTCTGGTACCTGGATTTTCAGATTGTTCTGGTGAGAATTCATGAAGACTTTACTGTAGTTCACCAAGCACAGGATGTCTTAGGACTGCTGCAGATCTAGTCAGAGTCACTTTGTTCTTCAGGAACACACAGATGTGACTTAAAAAACAAAACAAAACAAAAACAACAAACAAACAAACAAACAAACAAAAACCCCCTGCATTTCCCCAGAGTAAGAAAACTCACTCTCCTCCAGAGACTCAGACAAAGGGAAATTAAGCTTATTTGAGGCTGTGCATGGGGACCAGGATGCTAAGGGAGGCTCTGCAGATTATTGGGTCTCCATGGAGACAGATTCTGGGAAAGTTTCCTTCTTGGACAGGAAGGCTCCTTCCTTTCTTATGGACACCTCAGAATGCAAAATTAGTGAAACAGCTGCCTATAGATTCTCATTTGTGCCAATTCTGACCTCTTCAGAGTCGTCCTCCTCAGCTCTCTGGCATTCCAGGGTATCCAGCTGCCTCCAAAAGTGGTGAGCACTCATCAGTAATGGAAGACACTTGTCGCACCAGCCAGAGCTATGTGTCTGATTCATCTTTGTGTCTCAGGGCCTAGGATAGCGCCTTACATAAAGTGGAAGCTCAACACATTTTTAGCAAAAAATGTGTGAAGAATGAAAAGAAATCATAGCCAAGTTCCAGGTGGCCCTCTTCCTTATAGCTGAGAAACAAAAACACATAGCCCAGGCTTCTCAAATTTTAAGGGCACCCAATTAACCAAAGAACTTGTTAAAGTGCACCCTGAGTCAATAGGCGTGGGGTGCAACTGGGAGTTCTTCATTTTTACCAAGCTCCCAGGTGATACTCATGCTGCTGGTCAGGGACTACTCATAGGGCAGCAAAGAAATCGGTGGAGTTGCTGACTAAAGCAGCCAAATTCTTAGAAAGGACAACAGTCTCTTATAGTATTTTATAAATTAGTAGACCACCTACCCAACTAAAAGTGTACAAGCTTGAGTTCATATGTGTATGGCCCAGGGAAGTTCTAGAATACTCATTTCGTTTACACTTATGGGGAATATATGAACATACAAAGCAACCACATGTGTTGAACAGTATGATCTCCACACCAAAGAGGTGAGTATTGTGTGCAATTCAACATAGCATGTAATTTTGAATAATTTAAAAAAATATTTCAAAATTGTAATTTTTTTGGTCATAGCTGTATTTATTCATTAAGTGTTTAAGAATATTTGCTATATATGAATCATCTCTCTGGGTCTGGAAGGCATTCTTCCTGGTCTCCTTGACCTCCCAATCTTGTGAGTAAAACAGAGATAAAACGAATAATAACTGGATAATGTAATGCATAGTGCATACCACCATGATATGGCTGAAATCCAATGTGAACCACAAATTTGAGGCATGAGGGTAATTTACGTTGGAAAAAAAGTAAAACAACAAAAAACCCATGGGCAATTAATTTTAGTCATATTTTATTTAACTTACTATATTCAAAATAATATCATTTCAAAATATAATCAATCTAAAAAGATATTAACAAGATATTTTGCATTATTTAAAAGCTAACTCATAAAAACCTGGTGTGTATTTTGCCTAGACAGCCTATCTTGATCTGGACCAGCCAAAAGGCAGGTGCTTGGTAGCCACATATGGCTCATACCGACTGTATCTAGCAGTGCAGGTCTACACAGTTGGGTGGGAGAAGCTGAGTGGTGCGTCAGGGAGAGGAATAACCAACGGTACTGCAGGGTAGGGGTGAGTGAGCCAAGTCTGGCAGGTAGAGAGGGGATTCCAGGATCCAACCCTGCCTTTGGTCCCAAGACCCAGGAGTGGTAAGTGAGCAGCTGCTCCTGGAAACAGTTGCAAGGACAGGTGTGGTGCTCACAGATGGGGCTCAGGCACAGCTCTGGACCTGTTGGTCCACAGTGCTCAGCTTCCTGCTAGCCAGTGCTGGTTACCTGTGTGTGACCAGGGGTGCGATGTCTAAGAATCTTGTTCTGAATGAGCCCTGAGTCTGGAATGGATCTAAGACTCAGGGTTCCCTATCCCAGAAAGTCACAATCTTCCATGCTGGAGAAGTGCCTTCTGTCTGGCAGATTTGGTGTGGCCTTCTGCCTGCTCCTCTCTTGCTCCATGGAACTGCAGCCCTTCTTGTGAGGCAATGCCTTATTGTAAAGGAATGGGTTGCTCTTAGCTGATTATGTCCGATAGGTGCTCCACCCCACAAACTAGAGCGGTGGTCATCACTAATTCCGGTTCTGACTCAATAACCAGATGGACCAGGCCCTGGGTCATTTTTGATTTATTCCTTACATGAACAACTGGACAAGTACTGGACCCATTTTATACATGGGAAAACAGGCTGAGGGAGGTTAAGATACCTGTCAAAGGTCCAACCCATGACAAATGATGGAACAGAGATGGAATGTGTGTGTGTGTGTCTCCAGAGCTCCATGCTTTCTGCACAACACAGTTATCTAAACACAAAGGTCCCAGTGTGATACATTCTGCAGGAGATTTGCATCGTCAACTTTATGGAGTAATCAGCCAGCAGGTGATTGTTTAATACAGATGGGTGGGGAAACTGCCATGCCAGGTGTGCAGGATAGGCTCCCTCATTGCTTACACTCCAAGAAGGAAGACGCTGTTGGTTCACAAGCAGTGAAATAGCAAACATCGAAATAATAGGAAAAATTTATGGAGAAGCCTGGACATGACTAGTTAGTGTTTAAATTCATCAAATCTTGTAACCTTTGTTAGAGGAATGTCAGGCAGCAGCTTGGAAGCAGGGACTTCAAGATTTCCTGACATCACATTTATAATTTGCTCAGAATTTAAAGATCTTTTTACTGTTTCCTACTCTTTTTAGTCCAAACATTTGGCTCACATGGCAAGTGAGGATGCCGGTGTTCCTGGGTTTTGTCCTCAGCTGCTACTGTGACTGTCAGGAAATCACAGGAAATCTCCTGTGTCCAGCAGGAGATACTTGGTATGTTAAATACAGAAAAGCTGGAGGTTAAAACCTCCTCCTTCTGTAGCAGCAGGAAGTTTGTGGCCTGTTATCCAACTCTTCTGAATTTTGTTCTTCCTGTCTGTAATGTGTAGATTGTCACTCATCTCACAGGGCTATCTTTAGTGTTTAGAAAATGAAATAACACATTAATTGTCTAGCAGCATTTCAGATCAGTTTATTTTTTTCTTTCTTCCCCCACACCAAATACTCTAACTAACTTTTAGGATCCTAATTAAAAAGAAAAGCTGAAATTAATTTAAATGGCTTTGCTATGACCATTTCCAAGTAGTTGAATGTTGGGAATTTATCTCGATGGAAAAGGGTGGGAAAATCTATATGGCACACATGATTCATTGACCACTCCAACTATTTGGGCCTCATATATGTTCTGGGCACTATTTTGGTCACTGGGAGAGAGAGATAAAAAGGATAAATAGATGAATGTTAGATAAAAGCATGCAGAAACAGTAAAATAAAACAGGGACTGGATGGGGGAAGGAGAATTTGAACTATGACTAGGATGGTCACAAAGTTGAAATGGGAACAAAGGGACAAGGAGGTGAGGAAACCATGGAGTTATCAGGGGGAAGAGCGTGACAGGCAGAGGAAACAGTGAGTGTGAAAGCCCAGATGAGGAACCTGCCACTCCTGTAACAGAACAGTGGGAGTCTGGATGGGGTGGTGCACTCCTGTAATTCTAGCTACCCCAGAGGCTGAGGCAGGAGGATTCCAAGTTCAAGGTCAGCCTCAGCAACTTAGTGAGACCCTGTCTCAAAATAAAAGAGGTAGAGCACTTGCGTAGCATGTCCGATGTCCTGGGCTCAATCCCAGCCCTGCAAAAAGCAAACCCAGATGCAAAAACAATCACAACAACAAAGATGGTGGGAGCCAGAGTGACTGAAGTGGAGTGAGCCAGGATGGTGCAGCAAGGGGTGAGGTCAGAGAGGAGATGAGGGGCACAGGTCCCACAGGCCTTCAACGCCCTCAAGAGTTTGAATTTTACCCTTAAATGTGCCCGGAAGCCATTGGGGTGCATGGGGCAGAGGAGGCACACGGTCTTCAGTGGGCTTACACTGGTTGCTATGTTAAGAGGAGACAGTACGAGGGCATAGGGAAGAAGCCGGTGACGAGCTGGAGCACTGAGACCGAGAAGATAGCAGCTTGGGCCAAGGGTAGAGGGGAGATAAGTGGACTCAGGCTGGAGGCTTCTGGAAAAGTGTTTGGCTTCCTAGTGAAAAGAGACAGACCATGTGGATGTGGCCCTTCCACTCTGACTCTTAATGGCTGTGAGGACTGGACTTGCAGCAGCCATCTTTGGCCAAAAACATGCAGAGATGTTCGCCAGGCATTGTGGAGCCCTGAGTGACTGCCTCTGTAGTTTTGTGAATAAACAGATTCCTGTCCAGCATGCTGAGTGAGGCCCTCTGTGGCTTACAGCTGAATGACTCATCTTCAGTGAAATGGTGCCTTCAAAGACTCCCTCCCTCTCTGAATATCTTCACCCAGAGCACACCAGCATGGAAGGGTAGAAGCACAGCTGCCCAGGAACTTACTCTCAGGAAGTGAAAGGCAGGGGGAAGGGCACTAAAACATGGTCTCCTAATCCCCACTCATCCAAGCTAATCTTCAAATGGACAAAGTAATCAATTTAAGTAATAAATATGGCTTAGTCAAAGGGCGAATAACTAGCTGGAACTATTCCCCAAACTGTGGTTTCCATTGAATAATTGAAATTATGCAAGGACATGGAAATTTCTCAACAAATAAAATATGTCTGAAAATCTATTAAAGATATGTCTGCAAAAATCACTTGAAAAAGCCCAACTCAGCAATAAAAAATAAATTACATTTCCATTCTCGCTGTTGCTCCCTTTGGGAAAGAGTGCATTGCTATCCACTTCGTGGACAAATGGAACCAGCACATTTCAGAATAAATGACTCTCTACATTTTAACCACAAGGTTTAGATCATTAAATAATGATTCAACACTGAAAAAGAAGTAGGAAAAAAAAATACCCCTCACTTAATGTTGCTCAGATAATGTATCTACTGTTTTGTCTCCAAGGGATTTTGGAACCTGAGTTTTCCACCTGTAATTTTGTGACAGACAACTCAAGAGATTTTGGATCTGCTTTGAACCAATTAGACCAGCCTCATGGGGATCAGAGTTCAGTGAAATCTCCTATTTCTGTTTTTATCTTATCCTGAGCAACAAGGCTCAGAAGAAAAAGGACCTCCAAAAGCTAAGCTACAAAGTTGACCAAGGAGATGTTAAGCTTTTAAATTGTGAATATAAAGAATTTCTGAGTAAGTTCTTTTCAGTGTGACGAAGGTGATTTCTGGACCCCGTGGAATGGTCCCTTTCCCCTCCGTTCCCGTGCTCCTACTTACTCCCATCCTGATTTCTGAAATTCTAGACATTCCAGACATTTATTATTTCATTAAAGTCTCCTTACATATTTTGAAAATCAGTGGTGGGTTATCTAATAGAAAGAAAGGAGAAAAGTTTTATTTTGAGAGCGAGAGAGAGATCCAGATTTTTGTAATCAGAAAATCATAAGGAACTCATGTTAATTACACCACACATGTAAGCGAGGTGTCATTTCAAAAACAGCATTTTCTTTGGAATTACATATGGAAGTGACTGTGGAATGCCAAGATCTTTTTACAGCTTTTTGCGCCTTAGGACTTAACATAGGCCTGGTTAAAGTATGAGGTCTCCCGGAAGTCTATAACTTTATATAAGTTTCATATTGATGTGTAACAATTTGCTACACATTTAATCACTTAAAATGATACTTGTGGATTAGTTTTGTGGTTTGGGGGAAGTTGCTTCCATTTCTGGGCTTCAAAATTCTCATCTGTGGGTTGGGGTTGTTGCTCAGTGGTAGAGTGCTTGCCTGGCATGTGTAAGGCCCTGGGTTCAGTCCTCAGTACTGCATGTAAGTAAATAAGTAAGTAAGTAAATAAATAAAAAATAAAGGTCCATTGACAACTAAAAAAAAATTTATTTTTTAAATAAAGGTTCTCATCTGTAATGTGCAGCGGGTGATTTAGAAATGCTTTCTTTATGAGCTTAGACATTCTAAAATTTGGTTTCCAGATCACAAAGGCTTCACTAATTTTAGAATTTTGGCATTAGTTACGAGAAGGATGCTGTGGTTTGGACTTGGCTGAAGTGTGTCCTTCCAAAGGTTCACGTAGTGAAGGTTTGGTCCTCACAGTGGCATCACTGGGACATGGTGGGGATTTTTATGAGGGAGCCTAGTGGGAAATCCTCAGGCCATTAAAAGGTGTGTAGGACCCAGTCTTTTACTCGGGCATGAGAGTTAATGATTGTAATGGGCTGACAGATCTGGCTCCAAGAGAATGTTATAGGCCAGACTCTAAGGGAAATGACTAAACAGACTCCATTTTGCTCTGAGACTCCATGTTATATAGGAAATAAGCTTCTCCCATGGGAACACCCTGCCTCTGTACTCATCATCAGTTACTTAGCGTGACATGTTTAGCAATACAAAATGGCAATTCTTATGTAATGAAAAATTGCTCCCTTTGATCCCTATTGCTCCTAAACAATGTACCATGTGAACGGTGATTGTGCGGATGTTAGTAACCATTCTTCAGTTTGTACCTAGGTAAGGGTTGTTTTGACCCACTTCCCCCTCTATTGATGAGCTCATGATGTTAGTTTGTAATTTTGAATCACAGCAGCAGAAATTTTTGATTGATGTGGTTTTTGGTATAAGAAGCCCTACAACCCTGTGGTCAGGGCTGTTCTCCCAACAGCCATTTTTTGGGGCATTGTGTGAGACATTCAGCCGGCCGGCTTAATAAAGACTCTCAAATTTGGACTTCTTGGTGGTGAGCAGTCTGTTCTGAAGTTGTGCCCCACAACAATGATCACTTGCTCCCACATGTGCTCCCCCTGTGCCATCAGTCATGATATGATGCAAGTCAGAGGGTCCTCACCAGAGCTGACGGCAGGGCCGATGCCAGTGCTGTGCCATGCCCTTAAATCTCTAAAACTGTGAGCTAAATAAACTGCAGTTTATTTATGAAGTTCTTTATAAAGTTAGTCTGTCTTTGATATTTTGTCACAGTAACAAAAACTGACTAATTTATAAATAATTGGAACTTTGTTGAATGTCTACTATTAATAGAGCCCTTGGGGCCATATGAAGAGGAACTTTTGAAAGGTAGTTTACCTCAGAGAAGAAGGAAGGAAAGAGTGGCCAAGCTTCTGTTTCCCTAATTAATCCATTCAGGCTCTTATCCTCAACCATCAGAACAGAACTTTCTACCATGCACCTGGGTATAAAAAACAAAAGCCCAAGAAATAACCAGGCATCTTATATTTAGTAGCACAGCAAGTGCTGTGGAAGACCGTAGGGCTGCCGATGATATTTTTGCTGTCTTTGTTGATTGTTCTTCCCACCCTCTGAAGATAGACATTGAATGTGATTCTTTTGGTCACTGGAATGTGAGAGAAGAGGGTATAGGTCTTCTGGGCGGAAGTATTTGAGAGCTGGTGTGTGGGTCTCCATGCTACCTCTTTTTGTCTTACAGCAAGGGGTAGTGAAGAGAGCAGGGCATGGTGGTGCATGTAATCCCAGTGACTTGGTAGGCTGAGATAGGAAGATTGCAAGTCAAAGCCAGCCTTAGCAACTTAGAGAGACCTTAAGCAACTTAGCAAGACCCTGTAAAAAAAAAAAAAAAAAAAAAAAAAAAAAAAAGGCTGGAGTTGTGGCTCAGTGGTTAGTCCCTGGTACCAAAACAAAAAACCAGAAAGAAGGTACTGAAGGGGCAGGGGGACACTGCAGATAGTATGAGAACTTGGGGTATAACTAGAAAAAAAGAATTGTTATTTTCAAACTTCTAGGAGTTGGTGTTTGCTGATTATTGCACCATAACCCAGAATATCTTGTCTGACACAGCAGGAAGTAGACCACAAAGTTTGCAAATGGTAGAGACTGTGATCCAGAGAAACATCAATTTACTGGCAGAACAACAACAAAAAGTCCTGATAATACAAATTTTCAGATGAACTATTTTAATTTTTCTTTTCCTGTTCCCTCCCAGGCTTGAAAGAGTTGGCAAAGTGTAGAAAGTAGGAAGAAGGGATCTGAAAGAAATGAAGAATTAGTCTGGATTCATAGCTTGAACTGTCAGCCTATGGCCACCAGAGGGTTGAAGTGCAAGCTTGGTTTTCTAAGGATATGACTTTTACAATATCATATGATATCTTTTCTTGGTTCACTAGTTCAGTTCCATAGCTGCCTTCATTGAAAGCACTAGAATTCAGTCTTTCAACTAAGTTAACTTGGGATTATTTTGCTCTGCCAATATGTTTGGTCTGGTGTGTTTTGCCCATCTTCTGAAAGACTTTTCCTGCTGCTTCTGACTCAGATTGATTTTTTGGAATAGTTCTCCAAGTGAACTCTTGCTCTTGTTTCTTCCCTTCCTCAGGAGGAAGGTCTGTTATAATTCAAATATTAATTGCAAACTCTCAAAGTTAGGACTCCCCCTTATGGAAATTGAGTCTGCCCTGGTTTTCTTAAAAACCTCTCCTTCCATAACAACCATTTTCAGACCCCAGAAGAGAGAGCATGAAGGTCAAAAGCAGGTAGAAGTAAGTTTAGAGAAAAGTGAAATCAAAGTAACCCATTTGTTTGCTTATTTATTTTTACATCAGGTACTAGGTCAACTCATTTTCTTTACTTTTTTAAGATTTAAGTTTTATATGTGTAACATACTCATGTGGTTAAAAGTTAGAAAAATGTAAGTGGATGTGTAGTATAAGGTCTTACTCCCACACCCATCTCTCAACTACCCAGTTCTAGTTTTCAATATGATTAATTACATATGTATCATTAAAGATTTCTATCTATTATGCATAAGCTTATCTGTAGATAAGGATAAATTTTCATCTTTTATATATGGCCCTTTATATCTTTTATACAGCCAGCATTGCTCTTTATTGTATGTTCTTTGCTTTTTTCAAAGGTATATCTATCTTGTAGAGCTATCTGTATCAGTACACAGGGAACTTGCTTCCTCATTTTTTAAAATTCCATTGAGAGTTCATTTAGCCAGATTCCACCTTGATAGATACTTGTTTCCATTCTTGGCTTTTGCAAACCATGTTGCAATGGATAGTCTAGTCCCTGAGTCCATTTGCCTCTGTGTGAATTTATCTGTGAAAGTCATTTCTAGTAGTGGAATTGCTAAGCTAGTTTATTAGTTTAATTGATGAATTTAGGACATAACTGAGTGAGACTGCAATGTATGTGCTCAAAAATACAAATGTTCTCCCAAAGCACAGTGGCAGAGCCTTGCATGAACACTGGTTCATAGTTCTGAAGTGCTATCGCATCATGCATTCATTATTTATTTTGTGCCTATTGTATGCCAGATACTGTGTAGGTGTTACAGATAAGGAAATAAAATAGGTATCAGTGATACCTTTGTAACAATTCATGGAACAGGAGAGGCAGAGTGATGGTAAATTTTATATGTTAATTTGGCTAGACTCTGGAGACCAACTGTTTGGCCCAAACTACTCTAGATGTTGCTGTAAAGGTTTTAAAGTGTGTGTGTGTGTGTGTTTTTTAAGATGTGATTAGCATCCACAACCAGTTGACATAAAATAAATCAGATTATCCACCATAATATGGGTGGACCTCATCCAATCAGTTGAAGTCCTTAAGAACAAAGGTTTCCTGAGAATAAGGAATTCCCCTTGGAGGCTTACGTAAACTGGGTGTGGTAGCACATGCCTGTAATCCCAGTGACTCAGGAGGCTGAGGCAGGAGGACTGCATGTTTGAGGCCAGTCTCAGCAACTTAGTGAGGCCATAAGCAACATAGAGTGTTCCTGTTTCAAAATAAAAAAAAAATTTTTTTGAAAAGAGACTGGGGATGTACCTCAGTGGTTAAGCACCCCTGGGTACAATCACCAGTACCAAAAAAAAAAAAAAAAAAAAAAGATTTCGATACAGTCACCCTGCCTCAGTGTGTCACAGCTGTGCTGCCCTGAAGAATTTGTACTTGTGACTGCAACCACAGCTCTCACCTGAATTTCCAGCTAGCCAGGTTGCTCCAAGAACCACAGGTTTGCCAGTCACCACAAGCCCATGAGCCAATTCCTTAAAATAAATAGTTCTCCCTGAGTATATCATTTGGTTGGGTTTCCCTGGAAGGCTCTAACTAATACTGGCAAGAATGATGTGTTCCACCCAACAGAGGAGCAAACAGGCTTTGAGGGTCCAAGTCTCCCCAGAGCTCAGACTCTCTAGCAATGTTTTTTCCATGTCCCTGCCTTGCAATATCACTACAACTCAAAATAGGATGTACACAGTGGTATTTCCTTTATAGAGTACTAGGCATGTCTAATACAGTGGCCAAAAGGGTGTTCATGATATTTCAATTCTTTATTCCATTTCTTGTTGAAATGGAAAAAAGGTTAGAGAATTTTTATTGCACAGTCACCATCCTGAAAATACTTTTCCTCATCATTCCTGTTTTAATATCTTTTACTAGGGTAGCAGAGTCGGCCTGAAAACTTTTGTCTTCCACTCGCATTTTCCTGTCCTTGAAAACCATCTTTTGACACTTGAAAATGCAACTTTCCTCTATTTCCTCTTTTATCCTATACAGAATGTCTATACTGCAGGAAAGCCCAAGAGCTGACCTGGAGTTATGCTTTGAATATGAGGTGTCCTCCTGTGTCAGTGCAGGAATGTTCAGAGGTACCGTGTTTGGATTGTGAGAGTGGTAACCTCATCAGTCCATCCCAGTTTGAATGGACTGACTGGGAGGTAACTGTAGGCAGGTGGGTGTGGATGGAGGAGGCGGGTCACTGCAGGTGTGCCCAGAAGGGTACACCTCCCTTGCTTCCCTTATCCTTCTTCTCTCTGCTTCCTGGCCACCATGAGATGAACAACCCCTCCTCTACCACTGTCCTTCCATCTTGGGCCCAGACTTGCCCAAGCCAATGATTGAACCTATAAAATTCTATGCCAAATAGATTTTCTCTCCTCTAAGTTGTTCTTATCAGTATGTTTGTCACAGCAATGAAAAGCTGACTAAAACACCTGGCTTGCAGAAATTCTTCCTTTAGAGATGCCAGAATGAATAACCATGCATAAATTTTTGTTGTCCTCGTTTCACAATAATATTTTTGTTCCTACGGTGTAATGAAAATATTTATACTAGCTGGGTGCTGTGGAGCATGCCTGTAATCCCAGCAACTCCAGAAGCTGTGACAGGAGGA
Source organism: Sciurus vulgaris (assembly GCF_902686455.1). Classification (NCBI taxonomy): domain Eukaryota; kingdom Metazoa; phylum Chordata; class Mammalia; order Rodentia; family Sciuridae; genus Sciurus; species Sciurus vulgaris. The sequence continues at coordinate 87,238,487 of NC_136463.1, read as the reverse complement.
TCACAAGTTTGACGTTAGCCTTGGCAATTTAATGAGACCATGTCTCAAAATAAAAAATAAAAAGAACTGCAGATATAACTAACTCAGTGGTAGAGCATCCCTGGATTCAATTCCTAGTACTACAAAAGAAAAAAAAATGTGTATACACTAAGCAGGAAGCTCTTAACTTGGTGGTTTTTCTGCTGAAAAATTTTAGGATTGAGCTTGGTAGAAATTAAAGTGTATTAGTGTTGGGGGCCACAAACCGAAATCTTCCCTCAGTGTATTCATCACTTTGGCAAAATTGTAGGACACTAGGATTATTCAGTTGCTTAACCTGTAAGAGAGAGGAGCCGTATCAGTTGATCTCTAAGGTATCTGGTTTAGTAAAAGGTGGAATTCTGAGTAATTCTTTCTAGGCACTGAGTGGAGGAGCATGCTTGACACCATCTGATGCCAGAACAAGGCAACACAGCTAGATAAAGACTTCTTTCTAATATGATTTTTAGTGCAAATACAAAATATTTGGTCCTGTGTTGAATTATGAAGCATGTCAAGGATGGCTTATCTGTCTATAACCAGGATGAAACTTTAAAAAGAAGTTCCTTCATGCTGAATCTCTTGTTGGTCATAGATTGTTATATTCTTCTCTATTTGTTTTATTTTTACCATGACGACCACAGCCTGCAGTTACTTTTGTGGGTGTGGTTCTGTGCACTACATGAGTGACAGAGAGATTGAAATGCTCACTGTACATCAACCCTTGGGTTTAAGTTTCTGTTTCAGTGATACCTTGGGCTTTTTATTTGGGTGAGAGCTATATTGAAATAGGATTTGTGTGTCTCACAATTTTCCCATTAAAATGTGTAATTTTTTTGAGTATATTCCTAGAGTTGTGCATCCATCACCACAGTCAATTCTAGAATAGTCTCATTATTCTAAAATGAAATCCCGTATCCAGTTACTCCCTTTCCCCCATCTCTCAACCCCTAGCAATCACTGATCTACTTTCTGTCTCTATGGATTTGTATATTCTGGGCATTTCACGTTAATGGAATCCACAGGATATGGTTCCTTGTGGCTTCTTTTACTTGGTATTGCATTTTTAATGTTCATCCATGTTGTACTACTTATCAATACTTGATTCTCTTTTAGGACCACATAACATTCTATCATATGCATATAGCATATTTTGTTTATCCACTCATTTATTGATGGGCCATAGCTTCCTTTTCCCTCTATTTCCTTAAGTCTGAAAATTCTAATAAGCAATGGGAAGATTCCCAAAGTCAGCAAACAAAACTCACAATGATTTCCTTTAGCAGAAGCTGCCTGCTGCATAGGTGGAGGATACCCCAAGCTGTGTTATGAAGGCCACATGAAAGCTAGTTGACCCTTTGTTGAGAGCAGGCAACTTCAGAGACTGCCTGGGCAGGATATGTGTCTTTAACCCTCACTTTCAAGCAGCACGGAGTCTCTTTGAACCTCAGTGTTCTCATCTTCAAAGTGGGAATGACACTGGTACCTTTCTGTGGCAGAGACTGCCACTCAACTCTAGTTACCACTCTCATTTCCAGAGTGATTAAAGTCTCATTTTGGGGCTACACATTTGTCTGCTCAGGTTGAGCATTTCTGCATTACTAAGTCCTTCTTTTAGTTAGGCTGTGTTTCTACCTTCTGGCCACTGATATGCAAACCAAAGCATCTTTTAGCAGCTCTTAAGAGCCTTCTTTCAAAAGCATCTGGAAAATATACTGTCCCTTTTTGACTTTTTCTCTTCCTCTGTCTCACATTTTAGACACTGATGAAATAATCTTGGCTATTATCAAGAACACAAGCAATAACAAGTGTTGGCCTGGATGTGGGGAAAAAGGCACCCTTGTACATTGCAGGTGGAGTTGCAAACTGGTGCAGCCACTCTGGAAAGCAGTGTGAAGATTCCTCAGAAAACTTGAAATGGATCCACCATTTGACCCAGCTATCCCACTCCTCAATTTATACCTAAAGGACTCAAAATCAGCACACTACCGAGGAACTCTGGAATGTGTAGAGGGAAATGGGGGGAAGGAGTGGGAGACTGAGACAGACATCATTACACTATATACATGTATGATTACATGAATGGGGTGAATCTACATGGTGTACAACCATAGAAAAGAAAATTTGTACCCCATTTGTGTACAGTGAATCAAAACGCAGTCCGTATTAAAAAAAAAAAAAAAAAAAGGTTATAGCTAAGAACACCCTAACCACAAATAGAATTGGGAACCTGAAGTGGGAGGCTTCAAGTAACTAAAGTATGTGGTCTCAGATTAGTTGAAGTGATCAGGTAGTAGGTGTCAATACACCTATACTGCCAGCCAGAAAGCTGGTGAATCTTGCGAGGTGGTGGCAAAACATCTGGTAGAAACTATCTCCTGAGTTTGTTGGCAGTCAGACCAGTGACAATCTGTAGCATTAGGGAACTGCTAGGAAAATTTTACAATATGGTGCGAATAGACTGTTTCTGACACCATTGACATAAAACAGATGAACTCTGGCCAGAGTCAACAGCCTGTAGGCACTGGTGGAAGGGAGAACCATTTTGCTATGGGAAGGTTTTCTGCTGCCTCCTGAAATCTAAATGGACGTAAAGTTCAGTACTTGGGGGTCAAGCAGGGCTGAAAAGTCCAGTTACATCTCCACTGCAAAATGAAGCAGTTAGTGGTGACTCTGGAGAGGCAGTTTTACCAGGAGATAAGCTTATCAAGCATCTTCTATTAAGAGTTCTCTAGCAAACAGCACCATAAGCACAGTAAAAGACAAATGGCAGCAAAGATCAGATTGAGTGTTGCTTTCTCTCTGCAGCCTATTGTTTCAGGTGGCCCCAAGGTGGTCACTATTAAGATGCACAAGAAGAGAATGGAGCAGAGGCCAACAAATAGCAGACCAGAGCAGGACTGGCAGCTGGTGAATCTGCTTGGCATATCTGGATATTTCCACATTTTTCTAAGGTCCTGAGTTTAAAAAAAGATGGAAAAAATTGTGGACATTTGTTTTCTGTCTTATTATGTAAGCACCTAGATAACACCATTGATTTTTGCCCTTTAGCCCACAAAGCCTAGCATATTTACTATTTAGCTATTTGGAGGAAAAGTTTGTTCCCCTGTAGATCAGAGTCTTAGGCGTAAACATTATGTCTTGATAAGATCTGGCACACAGAATGACTGCAGGCAAATAAATAGCTAAGAAACTTAGGGAATTTTTGAGAGAATTTTATTACTACCAACAAATATTATTTTCACTTGAAAAACACTGTAATTGTCCCATCCCTGCAGCAAGGCCCCCGATCCCAACTTATACCAGTAGGAAAGGAGCTGTGCCCTCCAAGGGCACACTCTATTCTGGTTTGAATCTGAAACGTCCCCCAAAGAATGTGTGCTAAAGGCTCCTTTGCCAGGCTGTGGAGCTATTGGGATGTGGTGTGACCTTCAGGAGGTGGGGCCTAGTTGGAGGAAATAGGTCACTTTGAAAGTTCTCTTTTGTCCCTGTTCCTTTCCTCTTTTCTCCCTGTTTCCTGACTACCTCAAAATGAGCAGTTTTACTCCACCATGCACTCCCTGCCATGATGTTCAGCCTCACCAAAGGCCCGAAGCAATGGAGCCAGCTGACCATGGGCTGAAACCTCTGAAACCATGAGCCAAGGTGAATCTTTCTTCCTTTAAGTTGATTTTCTCTGGAATTTTTGTCATAGCAACAGAAAGCTGATTAATCCACTTTCCAAGGCCTCCTTCATTCCTCAAGGGTAACACATAAGGTGCCACATGGGCCATCAAGCAACTAAACAGTCTGAAAAGGGTCTTTATAATCCTTGCCAGTCCTTACCAACTAGTTGATTTTGTCAAGTATAATGAACCAGTGATTGCTGCGTTTCCCTTGTGTCCCTTTGACTAACAGTAGTTTATTTTGCTACTATCATGTCTGGTTTTTAAAAAATATTTTGTTTTAGTGGAAGGTGGACATAATACGCTTACTTTATTTTTATGTGGTGCTGGGGTCCATGCACACTAGGTGAGTGCTCCACCACTGAGCACAACCCCAGCCCAGTATCAAGTCTCACCATCGTCGTTTTGTCAGTGAATGTGTGAGTTTCATTTAGTTGATATGCCACTGAGTCACCGGGAATCACGTGTTTCTGATGGAGAGATCTGGACCTGAGGTGGCATACTGTGAGTGAATATCTCTAAATGAACCCCAAGAGAGAGGACCCTAAAGCCACATTTTTTCATTTAGGCATTTCAGACATTTCTGTGTTGCTTGCATTGTATACAAAACACCTATATAACTTCTGTCTTAAGAAATAAAAGCCATAAGATGAAAAGAACTTCTGCAGTACATTTTTGGCCATGGGCAACATTTATGGGCTCCCTTTAAAATCTGGAAATGTGCAAGAAACAACTTTTACATTTTAACATATAAACCTTAGGGGTTTGATCTCAGTGTGTAATCAGTCTTGGAACAGGGATGAATTTTGACGGTAATTTTGTGGTTCTATTTTTATTTTGTAATATTTTTGCTCATGTACTATTTTCTCTTCTTATAGACTGCATTTTGATTCATTGTACACAAACGGGGAACAACTTTTTACTTCTATGGTTGTACACTATGTAGATTCACACCATTCATGTAATCAGACATGTACATAGGGTAATGATATCTGTCTCATTTCACCATTATTCTTTACCCATCCCCTCCCCACTCTCATTTCCCTCTACATAATCCAAAGTTCCTCTATTCTTCTCTTACCCCCCACCCCCAACCCCCATTATGTATCATCATCCACTTATCAGGGACACCATTCAACCTTTGGTTTTCTGGGATTGGTTTATTTCACTTATCATTATATTCTCCAATTCCATTCATTTACCTGCAAATGTCATAATTTTATTCTTCTTTATGGCTGAATAATATTCCATTGTTTACATATACTACAGTTTCTTTATCCATTCTCTATTGAAGGGCATCTAGGTTGGTTTTGCAATCTATCTATTGTGAATTGAGTTGCTATAAACATTGATGTGGCTGCATCACTGTAGTATGCTGATTTTAAGTCCTTTGGGTGTAAACCGAGGAGTGGGATAACGGATCAAAAGATGGTTCCATTCCAAGTGTTCTGAGGAATCTCCATACTGCTTTTCAGAGTGGCTGCACCAATTTTCAACTCCACCAGCAATGTACAAGTGTGCCTTTTTCTCCACATCCACAGCAACACCTATTATTGCTTGTTTTCTTGATAATAACCATGCTAATTGGAGTGAGATGAAATCTTAGGATAGTTTTAATTTGCATTTCTCTAATTACTAGAGATGTTGAACACTTTTTCATCATTATTAATTGCCTGCATATCTTCTTCTGTAAAGTGTCTGCCCAGTTCCTTAGCCAATTTATTTGACTGGTTCTTTGCTTTTTGGTGTAAGGTTTTTTAAGTTCTTTATAAATTTTGGAGATTAGTGCTCTATCTAAAGTGCATGTGGAAAAGATTTTCTCCACTCTCTAGGCTCTCTTTTCACATTATTGATTGTATCCTTTCCTAAGAAAAACATTTTTAGTTTGAATCTAGTCCATTTTTTTGATCCTTGCTTTCATTTCTTGTGCTTTAGGAGTCTTGTTAAGGAAGTCTGATCCTAAGTCAACATAATGAAAATTCAGGCCTACTTTGTCTTCTATTTTTTTCAGGGTCTCTAGTCTACTTTCTAGGTCCTTGATCCATTTTGAGTTGAGTTTTGTGCAGGGTGACAGATAGGGGTTTAATTTCATTTTACTGCATATGGATTTCCAGTTTTCCCAGCACCATTTGTTGACAAGGCTATCTTTTCTCCATTGTATGTTTTTGGCATCTTTGTCTAGTATGAAGTAACTGTATCTATGTGGGTTTGTCTCTGTGTCTTCTATTCTGTACCATTGGTCTGCCTGTCTATTTTGGTGCCAATACCATACTGTTTTTGTTACTATTGCTCTGTAGTATGGTTTAAGGTCTGGTATTGTGATACCTCCTGCTTCACTCTTTCTGCTCAGGATTACTTTGGCTCTTCTGGGTCTCTTATTCTTCCAGGTGAATTTCATGATTACTTTCTCTATTTCTGTGAGGTATGTCATTGGGATTTTAACTGGAATCCTATTTTTATTTTGTATGTTAGGTATTTTCATTATAATGTGCCTTGGTGTGGATCTATTGTAATTTTGTGCATTTGGTGTTCTGTAAGCCCCTTGTATTTTATTTTCCATTTCATTCTTCAGGTTTGGGAAATTTTCTGATATTATTTCATTGAACCAGTTGTTCAATTCTTTGGTTTGTATCTCTACAAACCAAAGGATTTGATGTTCTGCCTCACCTCAGACCTAAAGCAATGGAGTTAAGCCAATTGTGGACTGAAACTGTAAACCAAAATAAATATATCTTCTGCTAACTTGTTTTTCCTCAGGTATTTGTCACAGAAATGAAAATGTGACTAATACACTCAGGGCTTCAGCATGAGGATTTTAGCTAACCAGGCAGAAGTTGCACTGTCTTCTGTGACCTTCACATAGCACCCCTCAGTTATACCCTCTTGGCTAACTAGTAATCAAGGTCAACCCTGATTTGAGGAGAGGAAATACATGTCATTGGTAGGAAGTGGAAAGAAATTGCAAATATTTTAATTGCCACAGTTCCATAACCAGTTTTGCTATTCTTTTTATTATTGGACATTTTTTACTTCTATTTTATGGTATTAAAAATATTGCTACAACTATTAGCATGTAGGTAGCTTTTCCCATATTTTATATGAAAGGAGAATTATTAGGCAAACAATATAATCTGAAATATGTTGTGAAGTAACTTTCCAAAAGGATTATGTCAACTTAAAATACTGTATGCAAGGTAGGTGACAATATATTTGGTACTAGGAATTTAAATTTCCATTATACTTTAATTTGTTAACCTATATAAACTGTGTGCTTTAATATTTAATTTGCATTATTTTTATATCTGGAAATGCTGTTTTTTTATGCTTGATAATTTTATTGTCTTATTGTCTTCTGGTTTATCTACAGGGGTCTTAGTATTTATTGCAAATTACATTAAGTTTTTCTGTTTTTGTACTGGGAATTGAACTCAGGAGTGCTCTAACTCTGAGGTATATCCACAGCCCTTTTTAGTTTTTATTTTGAGACAGGGTCTCGTAAAGTTTCCCAGGCTGGCTTGAATTTGTGATTCTCCTGCTTCAGCCTTCTGAGTAACTCGGATTATAGGCTTGTACTACCACACCTGGTTTGCATTAACTTTTTTTTTGTTTTTAAAATAGCATTTATTTTTTAAATGTTAATGTGTGCATTACAGGAAAAACAAAAACACAAGCAAAGAACAAAGTCATCCAGTCACAAGCAGCTTAGTTGGACGTGTCCCTCCAGGTCGTGCATATACATACACAATATCCCATTTTGTGATTGAGATTGTAGTGTGTATCATGCTTTTCCACACATCATGAATATTCACCAATTCAAAATCCCAAAGCTACATGAATATTTTTGATAACCAAGAATACACTATACCAACTCAATCTGTTATCCTTTCTTGGGGACAAAAATTTCACTTAAGACAGAAATGGCAACAGGCCTCTAGGATAGACATATTTGCAGAGTTACAACTAAAGTAATGCATTCCCTTAATGCATTTAAAATGAGACAAAGCAACAGGATACACCAAGCTTGTTTCGTTACCAGATTTCTACTAAAGTATTAGCAAGAATGTATGTTCCCAGTGAATTAAAGTATTCCTATAGTACAGCCAGAAGATGCACACACCAGTGGCTCACATGGAAATGTCAATCCTTGAGCACTTGCTCCTGTCTTTCCCTGTGTGCGCCCCTGTGCCCCTTTGCTGCCAGCCTAACGAGCAAGTCCTGATACACATAGCCCAGAGACAAAGCAATTCCATGTCCCAGATGCATCTTTTCTATCAATTATAAGTTATTTACAAATTGGCTAATTGACTAGCTCTACTTTTTATGATTCACTGTTACCCTCAGGACATCTAGAAAGCTTAGATGTTGTAAAATAAAGTATGAACTTTGTGCACAATAAACACAAGGACTTTACCAAAATGCACATAGATCTATGGTTATAATCTAAACCTGCCTTCCAGATACGGAGCTACTAGCAAAGAGCACGTCCCCTCACCCTTCCTCTTCTCCCTCAGCACCATTTCAGTGACTAAATTCAGGACTACCCCTAGCTCCAAGAGGTGGATTAACAAGGGTCATTCCCAGAAGACAGTTCTTCCTAAAAACTAACAAGGATATTTATATAAGGATTATTTTGCTACTTCTAACAAACTTTGGGCATTAGGACTTATCCTTTAATACCCAGCAATACTAACTAAAATGCACATATAACAATGGCTAGACAATTGGAACTAATCTAAGGGCACAGAGTGCTTCTCTATGCATACTTTCTCATTCCCCCACCCACCACCCAGTGAATCTTCCACGTATTCTCCAAGACATCAAATTCAACAATTCCATTCTCCTACATGGCAACCATTCCTATATAGTAACAAAAAATACTTAAAAGGCATTACTTTAGTCCTCAACTTTCACCATGTGTTGTGCACCTTTAAACATCTAGAAACACTAGATGTTTCCAACAAGGACCTAAGTTTTAAACTATACATACAGTAGCACTGAATAAACTGCAACTTACTGAACAAAGGCTACACTCTGAAGCAAAACCCCTCTTTTTAAAGGCTAGAATTTGAAAGTGTCTTCCAAACAAGAACATTCTGGCCTAGAACCCTTCCCCTTCTAGTCTCTTATCAACACAGGGGTCAGATATATGCATCTGTAATGCTGAGAGATGACTAACAATTTCACTTCCTAAGTGGTTTTAAGAACAGTCTTTCCTATGAATTTAACATGAAGCGTACTCAATGTGTTAGTTTACTAACTCTACTTGTCATACACTGGCAACCTCTTTAACATCTAGATAGACTAGATGTAAATTAGGACTTGTGTCCTTTATATACACTATTTACATAGTAAAACAAAACTCAGATATAAGAGACAATGGTCAATCTTGCTTCACAAAAAATACGTTGGTATAAAGCCCTTTGCATTTTCTTTTCCTTCTTCCTCCCTGAACAGCACAAATACAACGTGTACTGCTCAGAGAACTGTTTTGATCATTCCGTTTCTAAAAGACAGTTTATTTCATTATGGATTTTAACAAAAAGATACCTACAAAATGTTTTATTCACTACCTCTACTTTTAACATACTTTGTGCACTTCTAAACATCTAAAAAGACTAGATGTTTCAAATAAGGACTTAAGTTTGTCCACTATGTACATAGTAGTGTTAAATAAACTACACACATGTAACAATGGTCATATCTGAAAGTGTCTTCTAAGTAGGATCACTCTGGCCTAGTATCCTTCATTTCTTCCACTTCTTTCTCCTGTGTCACATGTGCCACACGAGTGTCACATGATATGTTACAATTTCACTTCCAAAAGTCTTCTTCAGAAGACTGCCTTTCTATGAATTTTAACACAAAGTGTACAATAGTTTACTAACTCTACTTTTGTCATACATTGGCAACCTCTTTAATATCTAGAGACTAGATATTATAAAATTAGGACTCCTTTGTCCAGTATATATACAATATATACAGCACGGCAAAGTTAAATGAAATGCACATCACAGGGCAATGGATAAGCTGAAGTTTTCTAGCACACTCTTACCAAAACACCCTTGCAACTTCTTCCCTCCCACCTCCCTCAACCCAGTGAACAAGTACAGACAGTATTCTGTTCAGAGGTGGCTTAACAATCCCAAACAGTATTTCCCATCACTTTTTAAAAGTTATTTACAAAGTTTTAATTCTATCACTTCTACTTTTAAATATATCAAGCACTTCTAAATAAATAGAAGGACTAGATATTCCACATAATAACCTGTCCACTAGGCACACAGCACTGGTAAATAAAATTGCACACGTAGCAATGGTTAGAATCTGAGGTATTTTTTAATATGACCATTTTGTCCTTGAACCTTTCTATCCTCACATCCCTCTATCTTTCAGTCCAGTGGACAATTACAGGCATATGTAACGCTTAGAGATGGCTGAACAAATTCATATTCAAAAGTCATTTACAGAGGACAAGCTTCCCTATGAATTTCAACACAAAGTGTACAAAATGTGCTAATTTTACTAACTACTTGGTCATACACTGGCAACCTCTTTAACATCTAGAGACTAGATGTTGCAAAACTGGGACTCATTTGCCCATTATATACACTATATACACAGCAAAACGAAATGCACGAAACAAAGAAAATTGATGTCTGAAAATGTCCCAAGTATGAACACACTAACATATTACCTTTTGCAATTGCTTCCCTCCCACCTCCTCCACATCACCGAACAGGTGCAGACAGTACTATACTGCTCACAGAGATGGTTTAACAGTTCCCTTCCCCAAAAGACTATTTCATATGAATTTTAGCAAAAAGATATTTACAAAGTGATATTTTACTATCTCTACATTTAACATACATCGGGCACTTCTAAACATCTAGCCAGACTAGATGTTTCAAGTAAGGACTCAGTTTGTCCACTATGTACAGGACAGTCTTGAATAAACTGCACACATGTAACAATAGTTCTAATTTTAAAATGTCTTCAAAATATGAGCATTCTGGCCTGTCACTGACCCAGTGGGCTATAATGCTCAAAATTTTCAGAAGACAATCCTTCCTAGGAATTTTAACACAAAACATACAAAATTTGTTTACTAATTCTACTTTTGTCATACACTGGCAACCTCTTTAACATCTAGACAGACTAGATGCAGATTAGGATTCATTTGTCCTTTATATACACTATATACACAGCAAAGTAAAACAAAACCCATAGACATAAGGTACAAGTCTTAGCTCACCGTAGGCACATCCAAGGACCAGCACTCAACTCTGTATGACTCAAAAGGGGGTTTGGCTACTGCCCCCCCAAAAAAATTTCATAAGAATTTTAACAAGAAGAAATGTACAAAACGTGTTGTATGTTACCACTTCTACTTTTACCATATATCAGGCACTTTAGAACATCTAGAAAGCCTAGGTATTTCCAAAAAAGTACTCATCATTTTCAACTATCTACACAGTAATGAGGAATAAAATGCACACACAAAACAATGGTTACAAGAGGAAAATGTCTTTTACATAAAACCAGTCTGCACAGGACCTCCTCCGCCTCACGGTCAGTCTTCTCCACGTCCTTGAACCCCCTTAACAAGCGTGGACACGCGCAGCTCCAGAGATGGGCTAAGGAATCCATTCCAAAGCCACTTGCAGGAGACATTTCCGATTTTTAAAAACAAAAGGCCATTTGCAAGACGTTACTTTCTAACCATCAGACCTCGGCAACCTCTTCACATGGAGATGTCCAGACGCAGCACACGTTGTAACAGGATGGGGCAAGTTGAGAGCAGCTTTTTCATATTATATACGCAGGCCAGGGCATCTCCCCAGGGTGGCGGCCCCGCGCCAGACGACCGCTTCTCTGGGGAGAACGCACCCCAACCGCCGAGGCCGCTCACCGTTCCACCCGTCGTCGTCCTGGGGGCTTCGCTCACCTTCGGGGCGGTTAAGGCCTTTGTTCGCCTGTCCCGACCAGGCGCGGTCTCGAGGAGCCGCCCCGCGCGGTTGCGGAGGGCCCTCGTCTGCGCGGCTCCTCTGCCCAACGCGTGGCCGAGCTTTCGGGCGTCCACTCTCCTCCGAGGGCCCTCGAAGCCCCGGGCGGCCGCCATTCTTCTCGCCCCGCCACGCCCGCCGCCACCCAAAGGCGCCACGAGCTCTGCGGCGGCTCCGGCTGGGACGAACAGGACTGGGCCCCGAGACCTGACCGCCCGCGGGGTCCGGGATCCGACAGGTCGCCGCCGCCATCGGGTCATCCAGCCAGGGGAAGAGGCTCGCAGGTCCTGCACAGGCAGGGCCAGCCAGTGGGCAGTCGCAGCGGGAGCTCCGAAGTCTGCAGGGAAGAGGCCGCGGCCTGTCCCCGGGCCCGCAGCTCACCCGCCGGCCTGAGGCCGGAGGGCCCCAGAGGGCCCGCAGAGCAGGCCGCACTCCGTTTCTCACCACGCTCTCGGCCGGAACTCTGCATTAACTTTTAAATAATAAAAATAGCAATCATTTATTTATCATTTTTGTCCAACATTATCTTTTTTTTTTGCTTAATAATTTTCTTTGAGGTGTAGGTGTTTAAAATTTTTTTTACATCAAATCTATTAATTATTCTTACAGTTTCTATTATCACATTTATACTTAGGAAATCTCTCCTTTAAACTTCCAAATGGTCTAAGCTATCAATTATATTAATATCTCTCTATATAGTTTCATGGTTGGAGTTTAACATTTTACTTCTTAATTTATGTAAAATTTTCAAACTATATTAATTGGGTCTAAAATCATTCTTCCCCTAATGCTAATTATCAAAATCAAGACTACTGAATATTTCTACCTTTAACTTCATTGATCTATGATGTCTTTTTATAATATTGAATTATTGTTTTTAAAATACAATGTAATCCAACCTAGTTACCCTTCAATTGTTGAATGAATAAAGAAACTGTGGTATATATATGCAATAGAATACTACTCAGCCATAAAGAATAAAATTATGGCATTTTTTGGTAAATGGACGGAGTTTGAGAATATCATGTTAAGTGAAATAAGCCAATCCCCCAAAACCAAAGGCCAAATGTTTTATCTGATAAGTGGATGATGATACATTTCAGGGGGTGGGGTGGGTAAGAGAAGATTGAGGAACTTTGGATTGTGTAGAGGGAAATGGGGCAGAAGGGAATGGAGGAAGGAAAGATAGTGAACTGAGACAGACATTATTAACCTATGTACATGTATGATTACATGAATGGTGTGAATCTACATTGTGTACAATCATAGAAATGAAAAGTTGTATACCCCCCAAAATACAATGTAATTATAGATTATGAATTCTATTTAAATTATAGTCTTTTTTGTTATTGTTTTCTCTTGATATGCTTATCTGATTTTTTTCTCTTAGATGAATTTTAGAGGTATATTTGTGAGTTTGAAAATACAAAATTGAGAATATGACGGCATTGCATTGAAACTTAAAATTTGTACAGGAATATTTGACACTTGCAATATTTAGTTTACAAATACAGATGCAGTGTATCTACTTATTTATTCTAGTTCTTAAAATATCCTTTAATTTATTGTATCTCTCATGTGCCTACATGCTTGAATAAAAAACTAAGGTACCTTCTTCACTTAAGGTCCACTGCCTATAACAGGTGCATACTGGGTCATACTCATGGACCAGTCTTTCTACTGAAATTCATATGGTCAGATTTCTCTTGAGAAATCTCTTTAGATCTCTCTCTCTCTTTCTCCCTTTCTGTATTTGCATTTCATATAAAACACCTGTATATTTTTTGTTCTAAATTTTTTTATAGTCCTGACATTTAGAAACCAAATAATAGGGTTGATAGGATTGAAGGAAGATTTGTAGATTTCAGTCTTAAAAAAGAGAAGGAGAGGGCTGGGGCTGTCGATGGTAGAGTTCTTGCTTAGCATATGCAAAACCAGGAAGGAAGGAGGGAAGGAAGCAGAGCTGATTGAAGTTCAGAGAATAGCATTAGCTGTCTAGTCTGGCACTGATGGGGTTCAAGGCACAGTGAAACCCACATCTGTGTTCAGGGCCAACACAGCACATCACAGAAAGCAGCAACAACAAAATACTCCATCTCAAAATTCCTGTCAGACTTAGAAGCCCAGACTCCTTCCCAGTGGTCATCCAAATGGGACACAGCCTTGATTTGTTTTGTGTGGTTTGCAGCCTGCCCATTTGTTGGGATGTCTAGACTCCAGAAAGGGCTGACTTCCTACCCTGCCCAATTATTTCTTTTCTATCGGCCAGACCAGATCTGAAATGTCTTTGAGAAGAGATTAAATATAGTCCTTTGTGGTCAGAAACAGGGCTTGAAATGCCTTGGCGAGAGGACCCTTAGGGAAGTGTAAATGACTATAACAGCACATCCCTCCCTGGTCTCTGCAAGTAGAAGGGCATTCAGAGCCGGAGGAGAGGTGGGTGACAGAAGGGTATGATGACAGGAAAGGGGAACAGGAGGAACACAGGGTAACAAACACCCATTGCTCTTGGTTTGCATTTTCCCCCACCACTGGGTCTGTAGAGTTGGGGATGTCTAGAAAGAGAAAAGGGGAAATACTGCAGAGTGCTGTGTGTGATGGTCACGCTCTACCTGCCAGATGGGCACGTGCACAGGCTTCCTACTGTAGAAGCACTGCTTCAGATTCTTCAGAATGCAGATGCACACCGGCACACTCCCCCTCCCGCAGGATGACCCTGCAGTGGAGGCATCTGAATTGACAATCAGTTCCAGTAAGTGCTGAGAGGGCTAGGAGCCTCGTCCAGGAAAAGGGGGCGATGATAAAAGAGAGCAAGGAAGGGAAAACTGAAGTAGGAGGGAGGAAGAAGGGGTGCATAAAGGGTTCACCAGTTACCAAATTGTGAGTCTGGCTGTGTGGTCACCTCAGCTATGCCCTAAGGACACAGGTTTCACACTCTGTGTCACTACCACAGTCACCTCTGCCAAGGGTCATACTGAAGCCCATGGCCCAGTGAAACTGCATCTCGTTCAAAGCAAAATCTCCCATTTAATGGTTAGGGAACACATACATCACACACCATTAAAACTGCCAGTTTCCATCCCTTTCACACCATTAGTAGAAAATATATATCATTAAAGGAAGTGAGTTACAATGTAAAAATATGGTAATTCAGACTGTCAAGTCACAATTGACAGTACGTTCAGGAGACTGCGTTCCTGAGCTGTCTCCAGAGACCTTATATTTAGTGAAAAGACGTTTCCCAGAAAAGTTTTCATAAATATTCTCTGTGGGGGGAACATGTATATTTATCACTTTGGATAAAAAAAAAAAAAAAAAAAAAAAAAACTAAAGCAAATGTTTTAGAAGCTGATTTCTCAGAAATTTCATAGGTATTTTTAATCCATAGCTGGGAGAATTTTTCTTATCAACTTTATAAGAGCCAGGGAACCCACAATGTTATTAGCAGCATTATCTTTATTTTCGTTCCCCCTCTTCGTCCTCCCTGCAGCCATGCTCCACACTCCGGGCCCTGAGTATCGTGGAGGGTATTAATACTGTTTCCTATTTCCTGTCTTTTATGATGCTTTGACATCTTGGGGCTTTGCTGACCTGGAAGAGGCCGTCCTCCCAGAATTAGCTAATTCCTAGAGAGAGAGCAAATGACTCCCCTCTGAGTGTATCTTTCCTATGCAAACCAGTCAATCCCAAGACTCTATCTTCCAACCTTCTCCTTTATCAAGACATACTTCAGGCTACTATCTCTCTAACTAATCATCCCAGGGAATGGCACCAGACTCCTCAGGACAGATTCTACACCCCAGGGTTCACTGACTTCATTTGAAGTAGCCTCTCTTGGCTCTGCTTAGCTGCCTACCCTGCCTGGTCCATTCCCTCCTTGGAAACCCACACTAATGGCTCTCACCTGTACCTTCTCCCGGTTTTCTCTGCCTACTGATTGACCCTGGTGCTTCCCCTCTTATCCCCACCCATGCTGTGTCTTGCCTCTTTCTCTTGAGAAGAGTGAGTAATAAACTATCTTTTCAATTTCAACCCTTTTCTGATCTATTGGCCTCGCTAGAACTGAATAATAGTAATAAAGTCTTCGCTTCAAAACAGAGAGGTAGAGACAGGTTTTGTGAACCCTCTTTCTGACGGCTCAGAACAGTGGATTTAAGGATAATCCCTCAGAATGGACATCAATAATCCCGACGGGCCACTGCTTTCTCATATTTGGTCTCAGTTAAAATGAGACTTCTTTATGGTTCAGTGGGTCGTCCTGCCTACTATCCGAGGAGAACTGTACATTGATGACTAGCCTTGGAATCCAGAAGCCATGGGAGGGAAGTGTAAGGAAAATGAAATTGGAAAGGTTAAAGTTAGATAGGGCAGGACCAGACCAGTGTGGGAAGTTCCGTGAGGAGAGAAGACTATAAAAAGACCCAGTCTGGGGGAAAAGGAGAAACATTCATTTCAGGTGGAATGAGGTGGGGAAAATGTAATTTGAGAGAATTCCCCAGGACAGAACACTGGGTCCTGATGAATGCCTTAATAAATGTGCCGACAAGTGATAAAAGGGCAACATACTCAGCCCCAGAGACACCAGGGTGAGAAAGGCTGAAGTTCCTGTCCCAGGGAGCTCAGAGTGTCATGGGAAATGGGCAGCAGGCACTTAATGTGAGTGCACCAGGGGTAAGTGTAAGGGCTAAGTGAGCACAACTGAGGGACATCAGAGAAACCTGGAGGCATCTGCTCCAAGTAAAGTGAGTGGGGGAGGGAAGGCATTTAAAAGAGGGTTCCAGGCACAGTAGAACAGAAAATGAGACAGAAATGAGACAGAAGTGAAGAGCCTGATCTTCCTCAGGAGGTACTTTATTGGTTTTCTTTCTTCCATCTTTGAGACCTGTGGTTATCCCATACCTGCCTTGTGGCAGGTAGCAACTACATCAGACACCTCACAGTCACTCAGACTTTGATTTTGGCCAGGGACACTTCAGTCACATGTGGATCCTAGATGACCCCACCCTACAGACTTACTCAATGACCCTACCCCTCGCAGCCACTTCAACTGTCTCCTATCTCATCTGTGAGGATCCTTCCCCATCCAGGACTCAGCAGAAAATCTGCAGTTAGCCAGCAGGGGCAGGACACCAACCATGTGTGAGCATGCCCTTTTTGCATATGTAAGCAGCCTTGCTCAGACCCTCACCAGCACAGTTGGCATGCTGTTTCCCCTCATGCTGCAGCACGAATCCTAATAAAACCGCTTTCAGGTGGATTTTTTTTTTATTGTAAACAAATGGGATACATGTTGTTTCTCTGTTTGTACATGGCATAAAGGCATACCATTTGTATAATCATAAATTTACATAGGGTAATGTTGTTGGATTCATTCTGTTATTTTTTCCCTTCCCCCAATCCCTCCCACCCCTCTTTTCCCTCTATACAGTCCTTCCTTCCTCCATTCTTGCCCCGCTCCCTAACCCTAACTCTAACACTAACACTAACCCCTCCCTCCCCCCATTATGTGTCCTCATCCACTTATTAGCGATATCATTCGACCTTTGGTTTTTTGAGATTGGCTTATCTCACTTAGCATGATATTCTTCCATTTCATGCATTTGTCTGCAAATGCCATAATTTTATCAATCTTTATGGCTGAGTAATATTCCATTGTATATATATACCACAGTTTCTTTATCCATTCATCAATTGAAGGACATCTGGGTTGGTTCCACAATCTGGCTATTGTGAATTGAGCAGCTATGAACATTGATGTGGCTGTATCTCTGTAGTATGCTGATTTTAAGTCCTTTGGGTATAGGCCAAGGAGTGGGATAGCTGGGTCAAATGGAGGGTCCATTCCAAGTTTTCTAAGGAATCTCCACACTGCTTTCCAGAGTGGCTGCACTAATTTGCAGCCCCACCAGCAACGTATGAGTGTACCTTTCTCCCCACATCCTCGCCAACACCTGTTGTTGCTCGTATTCTTGATAATCGCCATTCTAATTAGGGTGAGATGGAATCTTAGGGTGGTTTTGATTTGCATTTCTCTTATTACTACAGATGTTGAACATTTTTCCATATGTTTGTTGATTACTTGTACATCTTCTGCTGTGAAGTGTCTATTCATTTCCTTAGCCCATTTGTCGACTGGATTATTTGTATTCTTGGTGTAGAGTTTTTTGAGTTCTTTATAGATTCTGGAGATTAGTGCTCTATCTGAAGTATGATTGGCAAAGATTTTCACCCACTCTGAAGGCTCTTTCTTCGTATTGCTGATAGTTTCCTTTGCTGAGAGAAAGCTTTTTAGTTTGAATCTATCCCATTTATTGATTCTTGCTTTTATTTCTTGTGCTATGGGAGTCCTGTTAAGGAAGTCTGGTCCTAAGCCGACATGTTGAAGATCTGGACCTACTTTTTCTTCTATAATTTGCAGAGTCTCTGGTCTGATTCCGAGGTCCTTAATCCATTTTGAGTTTAGTTTCGTGCATGGTGAGAGATATGGGTTTAGTTTCATTCTGTTGCATATGGATTTCCAATTCTCCCAGCACCATTTGTTGAAGAGGCTATCTTTTCTCCATTGCATATTTTTGGCCCCTTTGTCTAGTATGAGAGAATTGTATTTATTTGGATTTGTGTCCGTGTCCTCTATTCTGTACCATTGATCTACCTTTCTATTTTGGTGCCAATACCATGCCGTTTATGTTACTATTGCTTTGTAGTAGAGTTGAAGATCTGGTATTGCAATACCCCCTGTTTCACTCTCCCTGCTAAGGATTGCTTTAGCTATTCTGGGTTTCTTATTCTTCCAGATGAATTTCATAATTGCTTGCTCTATTTCTGTAAGGTACGTCATTGGGATTTTAATTGGGATTGCATTGAATCTGTATAGCACATTAGGTAGTATGGCCATTTTGACAATATTAATTCTTCCTATCCAAGAACATGGGAGATCTTTCCATCTTCTAAGGTTTTCTTTAATTTCTTTCTTTAGTGTTCTGTAGTTCTCATTGTAGAGGTCTTTCTTCTCTTTTGTGAGATTGATTCCCAAGTATTTTATTTTTTTCGAGGCTATTGTGAATGGGGTAGTTTTCCTGATTATTCTTTCCAAAGATTCATCACTTATGTATAAAAATGCATTAGATTTATGGGCATTGATCTTATATCCTGCTACTTTACTGAATTCACCTATGAGTTCTAAAAGTTTTCTGGTGGAATTTCCTGGTTCCTCTAAATATATAATCATATCATCAGCAAATAGGGATAGTTTGAGTTCTTCTTTTCCTATTCCTATCCCTTTAATTTCTTTGGTCTATCTAATTGCTCTGGCTAGAGTTTCAAGGACCATATTAAATAGAAGTGGTGAAAGAGGGCATCCCTGCCTTGTTCCAGTTTTTAGGGGGAATGCTTTCAGTTTTTCACCATTTAGAATGATATTACCCATGGGCTTAGCATAAATGGCCTTTACAATGTTAAGGAATGTTCCCACTATCCCTATTTTTTCTAGTGTTTTGAGCATGAAGGGGTGCTGTATTTTATCAAATGCTTTTTCTGCATCTATTGAAATAATCATGTGATTCTTGACTTTAAGTCTATTGATATGGTGAATGACATTTATTGATTTCCTGATGTTGAACCAACCTTGCATCCCTGGGATGAAACCCACTTGATCATGGTGCACTATCTTTTTAATATATTTTTGTATGCGATTTGCTAAAATTTTATTGAGAATTTTTGCGTCAATGTTCATTAATGATATCGGTCTGAAATTTTCTTTCCTCGATTTATCTCTGTCTGGCTTGGGTATCAGGGTAATATTGGTTTCATAGAATGAGTTTGGGAGGGTTCCCTCCTCTTCTATTTCATGGAATACTTTGAGAAGTATTGGAATGAGCTCTTCTTTGAAGGTTTTGTAGAACTCGGCTGAGAACCCATCTGGTCCTGGACTTTTCTTTGTTGGTAGGCTTTTGATGACTTCTTCTATTTCAGTACTTGAAATTGGTCTATTTAAATTGTTTATGTCCTCCTCATTCAGTTTAGGCAACTCATATGTCTCTAGAAACCTGTTGATGTCTTCAAAATTTTCTATTTTGTTGGAGTATAGATTTTTCAAAATAGCTTCTAATTATGTTTTGTATTTCACTCATGTCTGTTGTGATATTTCCTTGTTCATTCCGAATTTTAGTGATTTGTGTTTTCTCTCGTCTTCTCTTTGTTAGTGTGGCTAAAGGTTTATCAATTTTGTTTATTTTTTCGAAGAACCAACTATTTATTTTGTCAATTTTTTGTATTGTTTCTTTTGTTTCAATTTCGTTGATTTCAGCTCTGAGTTTAACTATTTCCTGTCTTCTACTACTTTTGGTGCTGGTCTGTTCTTCTTTTTCTAGAGTTTTGAGCTGTAGTGTTAGGTCGGTTATTTGTTGAGTTTTACATCTTTTAGTAAGTGCACTCCATGAAATAAATTTCCCTCTAAGTACTGCTTTCATAGTGTCCCAGAGATTTTGATATGATGTTTCTTTGTTCTCATTTACCTCTAAGAATTTTTTAATTTTCTTCCTAATACCTTCTGTTATCCATTCATCATGTAATAGCATATTGTTTAATCTCCAGATGTTGGAATAGTTTCTGTGTTTTACTCTTTCATTTATTTCTAACTTCAAACCATTATGATCTGATAGAATACGAGGTAGTGTCTCTATCTTCTTGTATTTGCTAACATTAGCTTTGTGGCATAATATATGGTCTATTTTAGAGAAGGATCCATGTGCTGCTGAGAAGAAAGTGTATTCGCTCTTGGTTGGATGGTATATTCTATAAATGTCCATTAAGTCTAAATTATTGATTGTGTTATTGAGATCTATGGTTTCTTTGTTCAATTTTTGTCTGAAAGATCTGTCTAGTGGTGAGAGAGGCGTGTTAAAATCACCTAGTATTATTGTGTTATGGTCTATTTGGTTTCTGAAATTGAGAAGGATTTGTTTGACATACATGGATGAGCCACTTTTTGGGGCATAGATGTTTATGATTGTTATATCTTGCTGATTTATGCTTCCCTTAAGCAGTATGAAATGACCTTCTTTATCCCTTCTGACTAACTTTGGCTTGAAGTCCACATTATCGGAAATGAGGATGGATACTCCAGCTTTTTTGCTGAGTCCATGTGCATGGTATGTTTTTCCCCATCCTTTCACCTTCAGTCTATGGGTATCTTTTTCTATGAGGTGAGTCTCTTGCAGGCAACATATTGTTGGATCTTTCTTTTTAATCCAATCTGCCAGTCTATGTCTTTTGATTGATGAATTCAGGCCATTAACATTCAGGGTTATTATTGAGATATGATTTGGTTTCCCAGTCATTTGGTTCATTTTTTAAAGTTTATTTATTTATTTGTTTGATACAACTTGTTTCCTCCTTTATTTGACAATTCCTTTAGGATAATTCCTCCCTTTGCTGATTTGCTTCTTTGTTTTTCATCTCTTCCTCATGGAATATTTTGCTGAGAATATTCTGTAATGCTGGCTTTCTTTATGTAAATTCTTTTAGCTTTTGTTTATCATGGAAGGATTTTATTTCATCGTCAAATTTGAAGGTAAGTTTTGCTGGGTATAAGATTCTTGGTTGGCCTCCATTTTCTTTCAGGGCTTGAAAAATGTTGTTCTAGGCCCTTCTAGCTTTTAGGGTCTGGACTGAAAAATCTGCTGATATGCGTATTGTTTTCCCCCTGAATGTAATTTGGTTCTTTTCTCTCACAGCCTTTAAAATTCTGTCTTTATTTTGTATGTTAGGTATTTTCATTATAATGTGCCTTGGTGTGGGTCTGTTGTAATTTTGTGTATTTGGAGTCCTATAAGCCTCTTTTACTTGGTTTTCCATTTCATTCTTCAGATTTGGGAAATTTTCTGATATTATTTCATTGAATAGATTGTTCATTCCTTTGGTTTGTTTCTCTAGGCCTTCCTCAATCCCAATAATTCTTAAATTTGGCCTTTTCATGATATCCCATAGTTCTTGTAGATTCTGTTCATGATTTCTTACCATCTTCTCTGTTTGTTCAACTTTGTTTTCAAGGTTAAATATTTTGTCTTCAATGTCTGAGGTTCTGTCTTCCAGGTGTTCTATCCTACTGGATATGCTTTCTATGGAGTTCTTAATTTGGTTTATTGTTTCCTTCATGTGAAGAATTTCTGTTTGGTTTTTTTTTCAATTTTTCTAACTCTTTATTGAAGTGATCATTTGCTTCCTGTATTTGCTCTTTTAACTGTCGATTGGTGTGATCATTCAATGCCTGCATTTGCTCTTTCATCTCATCGTTTGCTTCCCTGATCATTTTAATTATGTACATCCTGAACTCCTTTTCTGTCATTTCTTCTGCCATGCTGTCATTGGATTTTATTGATGTAACATCTAGATTTGTTTGCAGCATTTTCTTTCCTTGTTTTCTCATATTGTTCAGGCATCAGTGGACCGCTGAGATATTGCAGATTTCCTCTATTGACTTACAATGTCCCTGAAGATTTCTATATATATCCCCCCTTAGCCTTCAGTAGGCTGAAGTCTTGGAGGAAGTTGATAATGCGGTGCTCCACAAGGAAGCTGCCTCTCTAGGAGTGGTGGCCTTCAGGTGGGGTATATTCTCTGCTAGTGGGCAGAGGTGCCTCCACTTGTTGACCAATGGTCATCCAAAGGGGACCTAGGCTGCGGGCTGAGGCAAGGCCTGTTTGGGCCTGTGTCTCTGGTTTTATCGTCCTTGTGGGGAAACCTCACTCGGCAGGGGAAACTCACCCGGTGGGGAGGTCTCGCTGGTCAGTTCCCTCCTAGAGGTTCCCCTCAATTTACAGCTACCACCTGGGCTGGGCTGCCTTCCTCTGCAAAGTTCCCAGGGGCCCGGCCCTACCTCCTGGGCCTGGGAGCCTCACCCTTCGCAGATGAATCTCCTTAGGCTGCCCCTCCTCAGAGAATCTGCCCGCAGCCCTGGAACCTTTGCTCCACCCCTAGGCATGTCTCTGTGGGGCTCTTCTACCAAGAAGCCTCCTAGATCCTGGGACCCTGCTCTGCACCCAATCACCTGGCTATGCGGCTCCTCCTCTGAGCAGCCACCTGGGGCCCTGTACAATCGCTCTGAGTCCCAGAGACCCGCCACACGCCTCTTCCTCCAGACAGCCACCCAGTATTCCGGTGCGGTCACTAGGAGTCCAAGAAACTCACTGCATGACTCCTCCTCCCACCAAGCACCCGTAGCCCTGGGTAATCAATCACTCCGAGTAGAAATGACCCGCCCCATTCTTCCTCCTCCTCCAGGTAACCCCCCGGGTGTTCAGGAGGGGTCGCTCTGAGTGGCTCTGAATCCATGGGACCCACTGCATGTGTCCTCTGGGCAGCTGCCCGGAGCTCTGGTGCGGCCACTCAAGACCAAGCGACCCACCGCGCTTCTCCTCCAGGCAGCCCCCCTGTGTTCAGGAGCGGTCACTTTAAGTCCAAACAACTCACCGATCGCCTCCTCCTCTGAGCAGCCACCTGGAGCTCTAATGCAGTCACTGAGAGTCCAAACGACCCGCCGCGCTCCTCCTCCTCCTCCTCCTCCTCCTCCTCCTCCAGGCATGCCCCAGTGTTCAGAAGTGGTCTGAGTCCAAACAGCTCGCCACACAGCTCCTCCTCTGGCAATCGCCTGTAGCTCTGTTGAAGTCACTCCGAATCCAAGCGGCCGCACTCCTCCTCCTTTCCTCCTCCTCAGGGCAGGCCTTGGTGTTCAGAAGTGGTCACTCTGAGTCCAAACAGCTCGCCACGCCGCTTCTTCTCTGGCAACCACCTGTAGCTCTGGTATAGCCACTCCGATTCCAAGCGGCCGCGCTCCTCCTCCTCCTCCTCAGGGCAGGCCCCGGTGTTCTGAGTCCACCCAGCTCTCCTCGCCGCTCCTCCCCTGGGTAGCCACCGGAGCCCCAGTGGTTGCTCCGAGTCCCAGCGCTGTGTTGAGCGGCCTCCTCTATGACGCTCCCAGTTGTCCGAATTCACTGCTCCAGCAGGGGGGAGGGGCGTCTCACCGGCAGCTCTACTTCACAAAGTTCCCTGCATTCCGGGACTACCGCCCCATCCGGGACGCCTCCCCAATGGAGAGAGTCACCCGGCTGCTTTGAGTTGGTCCCAAGTCTCTCAATATCTCCTCTTTTGAATCCTGAGTCCTGGAGCAACATGAAATGCAGCCACCCTCTAGGCCGCCATCTTGAATCTCCTCCTAGCTAAGTATTTATGTATTTATGTATTTCAGTAAAAACTATGTAACATTCACATGGTATAAATAATGGATAAATAAAGGCTAACTAGTCTTGTCTAAGGCTTCATAATCCACAATTATTAGGAATGGATAATTTGGGTAAATATAAATGAGATAAATGGTTAAAAAATAAGTGTCATTTTAAATAAGCTAAAATCCTGAACTATTGAATGATAACTATACATTCAAAATATTCTGGCTTTTTAAAATCTGCAAAAAGAATATATTTGGGTAATGTGTAATCCTGGACGTAAAGAATACAAAAGGAAGTTAAACTATTCAGATAAAGAGACTGGGAAAAAAAGCATTAAGTATTTTTTATTTGGAAAAATAATAGTTTCAGAATTTTGCAAGGATTATTTTCAAAATACTAACTTAAGGAAAAAAACTAGGTAAAAAGAAACCAAGAAACGAAAAAAGATATAAAAAAGTTAGAGATGGGGGATATAGTTTTGATTAAGAAGACTGGAAAAAAAGGGAATGTTTATTGATAAGAAAGGATTTTGTATGGTAAGATTTTTGTCCTATGACTTGATTGTTAAAAGGTAAGATAAGGGCAAAAGCAAAAGATTTAAGCAAGTTGTAGAGGGTCTGAACAAGTCAAAAGGGTAAAAATTTGTAAAAAGTAAATCTTCTGATAAAGCTACCATGTGATTAAGCTGTCAGTAATTAAGGAAAATTATTCACAGGTTTGAATTCACCAAAAGTCTGTTGGTCTAGCATAATTGTTATCCTGAATTACCGTATACACTAAAATAGCTAAATTGTCCACTGGTGGCTAAATTTTTATCAAAATTCTAACCATTGCTGTTAGTCCTTTGACATCAAAGTTTGGTTCATCTCTAAAACATTCATGATCAATCATGGAAAGGACACTGAGTACTTCTAAGTGCAGCTCTCCAAAAAACCTAGACTCATTTTACAGAAATTGGTGTTTCTTTGGCAATTGGGAATTGGACTGGATGCTGTTATGGTTTGGATGGAGGTGTCTCCCAAAAGCTCACATGTGAGACAATGCAGGAAGGTTCAGAGGAGGAATGATTGGGTTGAGAGTCTTAACCCAATCAGTGAATTAATGCCCTGATGGGGACTAATTTAGTGACTGGAGGCAGGTGGGTGTGGCTAAAGGAGATAGGCATTGTGGGCTTGGCTTTGGGGTATATATTTGTGTCTGGCCAGATCTGCTTCCTGATCATCACGTGAACTGCTTCCCTCCACCACACTTTTCTACAGTGTTGTTCAGCTTCCACTCTAGCTCCGAGGAATGGAGCCAACTGTCTATGGACTGAGACCTTCAAAACTGTGAGTTCTTAAATAAACTTTTCCTCCCCTAAAATTGTTCTTGTCAGGTCTTTCAGTCATAGCAGTGAAAAATCTGACTAAAACACTAACCTCCATCTCCAGGAAAGATAGGGTCAAGTTTGACAGTTTAATGAATCTTCTGAGTGTTCAACAACAAAGATTTGGTAGACCAAATCTAAGCATGGTAAAAGGGCGAAGGCAACAGCCAATATTTTGTTCCTCACCTTCCAATGTCATCCTAGATCAAGGGTATGAAAGCCTCTTTAAAAAGACCCTGCTACTCTGGTGAATCACTGATCTTCCAGATCCAGGGATTCTGAGAATTGCAGAGTGCATATCCTGCAAACAGGAGGGTCACTGGAGAGAGGAATGTCCCAGCATATCAGAGGGAAGCCACATGGTCAGTGAGTCCCTGACTCATCATGGCAGATGGCATAGTTTGTACAGGGAAAAAAAGCTATAGGAGACAAAAGACTCCTCACAAGGCCTTAAAAGTAATCACTGAGTGGTGTTGGTTGGCCTTAATGGTAGGAAGAAAAAAGGTTAATTTGGGACCTAATAGGGTCACCTGCTCAATCTTGAATACACAGCAGCAACCAAAGACAAAGTTACTTTTATGGGTATGTGGAAAAAAGGAGGAAACAATCATAAGTGAACTATTAAATGGGAAAGACTGCCGTCCTCTTGTGGCATTTGTGGACACCTTCATGGGGTGGGCTTATACAGGAATAATTCTAACTACAAAAACCATCATAGAATTTAAAACTGCTTTAAATTGGGTATTTAGGTAAAGTATACTGAAAGCATCATTCACCAGTATTATAAGTAATTTTTGTGTAAAAACAAACTTAGGTCATTTAATCTAACTTTTTATTTTAGACTTAGGTTACTTGTATAAAATCATGATAGAGTTGCCAAAACAAAGTAAATATGAGAAATGTCTGGAAGGAGAAGAAAAGCAGGCAGAGCTTGACTTGAAGTCATGCGGATTAAACAAAAGTTTCAAGTTAATTTATAATCAGTAAAATGAAAAGTTTAAACCAAAATGAATTAATGGTAGTGACAGTAAAAAAAAAAAAAAAAAAAAAAAAAAAAAAAAAAAAAAAAAAAGTGTCACAAGAAGGAAACAAGACAAAGAAATGCTAAACAAGGTAAAAAAAAGTTTTAAGTTTGCTAACAGGGCTTCTTGGCCTGAACTGTACTGTGCATTAAAATCACCTGAGTTTAGAAAAGACACCACCAACATCAAATGCACAGAATCCTATGCCTGGAGCCTCACAACCCCAGGCCAATGAAAGCAGAACCCTCTGCTAGTGGACCTGGGTTTTTGCTTCAGAAACACCTCCAATGCTTCTGTGACTCAACCAGGCAAGAGCCTCTGAGTTAGAGGTAGGCCTGCGTAGAAACACTGTGGGGGATTACAATGACAAAGATTAGGGTAAGGAGGAAAATTTAGGAAAAAAGGCCTAGAAATATCAAGGTCCTGCACTAGTGTGAAAACTAATAGAAATTGGAAAAAGGATAAATATAAAATGCGTTGTACTGGGATATCTGTAAAACTTTGCAATTATTTATATGTGGATTTAGGATACAGGACAAATTGGCAAATGAGAGAACGATAGTTACGCTGAAAGAAGTGAGTGAAATTAGCTCTGGGTATGAGGGGTGGGAAAAGCTGTGAATTCTATTGGGATAAGCAGGTAGGGTTGCCAGCAGCTTGTTATAAAGGACATGTAGAGTTCAGGAGAGGGTGATAATGAGTCATCATCCACATGGGAGTGATAAAGGCTAGGGGCAGACCTTGAAAAGCTACCCATATTAGAGGGAAGAAGAAGGGTATACTATCAATAAATAAGAGGTGATCAAAAACAAAAGAAACCTTGACACTGAGTAATTGGTGTGTTTTAGGATCTAAAGAAGACTTTCAATATGGAAATTAGTAATAAAATTTTAAAAGCTACAGAGACTCCTGACTAAATTTGGTCAGTGATGTTTAAATAAAATTTAATAAAAATCAGATGGCATGAGATTAGAAAGTAAATGAATAGCAAAGGCACGCAGGTAACATTTTTATGCTATTCCTTCAAAAATTTCAAGACAATAGGAAAGTAACTAGATGCAGGTAATGGCTGAGAGGATTTTAAAAAAAAGAGTCACAGATGTGAACCTTTTTTGAGGCAGACAGCAAGAGCAATTGAGAGACAGATGGAAAGGAGAGGGAGCTATGGTGTGGCAGGTACAGAAAGCTTTGTCCTCGTATCCTATTCCTAGTCCTATTTAATGTCTTAGTTAACAGATAATACCTCTGTCTAGTCTCCTTCAGCCCTGTCCACTCCATGGTCATTTTGGGGAGGGAAAAATTCTCTCAATGAATGGGGTAATTGATAGTAATACAAAGCAGAGAAGACTAAACTGGACCTGTAAGAGGCTGTGCCAACTGTCCTGGACCTGGAATAGCCACCCACTGGAATAGCCACCCTCCTTGCCTTGTCTGTTCCTCCTCTACTCCCCCACCTCTCCTTCCTGCAGTGAAGTGTCTGGGCTGTGACTCAAAGTCAACTGCTAGAGAAAGGACTGAAAAAGGGAGCCCCTGCCCACCCCTCCCGTCTCTCATCATAGAATCTGGTAGGGCTCTCCTCTGTATAACCCTCGGTATGAACGTTTGATTAGTTTGAAACTTGTGGTACCTGAAAAGAGGGACATGACTTCACTGTCAGGGCAGGGAAAGCACCTGAGCTTGGGTTCAGCAAGGCAGGCTGTTCATGTGAGTGACTCGGGCACCCTCAGATCTGCCATGCGGTTTATTATCTGAGGATAAGATTAGAAATAAAGATCAAATCAGCTGTTGGTGGGAAAGACACAGCTTGCATTGGGCATCATTGGACTGGGAACATGAGTGTGTTGTGGCATGAGAACACTGACATTGAATTCTTTGAGCCAGAATCTACTAAGTGCCCCTGCTATTAAATGACCCAGTGGTCACAGAGGAGCATGGATATCTTCATTTGGCTTCATGACAGGCAGGGTTCCTTTCGATGCCTCTGCTTCTCTCCTATTTTAGGTGGTGGTAGTTTCATGTCAAGTTGATGGCACTGCTAGGATCCAGCTGGGGGAAGAGTTGGGTCCTCACAATCACTAGAGAAGTTAGTAAGACATTTTTTATTAGTGCATTATAACTATAAATAATTATGGGGTTCATTTTGACATAATCACACATGCATGGAATATAATTTGCTCCATTTCAGTCCATTGTACCTCCTCCTTCCCTCCCCTTTTCCCTCCCCCATTCCCCTTCATCTACTCCACTGGCATCCCCCGCAACTATTTATTGTTTTTATAAATTAGTGCTCAATAGGTGTACGTAAAGGTGGAATTCACTGTGGTACAATCATACATGCACACAGCATGATTTAGTCAAACTCATTCTGCAGTTCCTCCTTTGCCTTGTCCCTCCCCTATCCTTCTCCATCACCCTCCTCCACTCCACTGATCTTCCTTCCATTTTCTCTCTTCTCCCCTTATTTGGCTCTAGCTCCACATATAAAAGAAAATATTTGAAGTGACGTTTTTCACTTAGCATGATGTTCTCCAGTTCCGCCCATTTTCTGGAAAATGCTATAATATCATTCTTCTTTATGGCTCAATAAAACTCCATTGTGTATATATACATATTTTCTTTATCCACTCATTTGTTGATGGGAACTCGGTCTTGTTCTATAATTTGAATATAATAAATTGTGCTGCTATAAACATTGGTGTGGCTATCCCTAAAGTTGCTGATTTTAGTTCTTTTGGATAATTATCAAAAAGTGAAATAGCAGTGATCCAAGATGGCAGACTAGAAGGTGACTGCATCTCCAGTCGCTCCAGAACCCAGGATTCAAGAAGGGGAGGCATTGAGAGACTTGGACTAAAATAGAACCACAGTGTGAGTCTCCCCCCAACCAGTGAAGCTCGGCTGGGTGGCAGGCCTGGATTTGGGTGGCTTATTAGAGTAGGGCAGGGCAGCTAGAGTCTCCCCCAGGCAGCCCTGAGCACTCCGATGGTGGGCTCCTCCCACAGGGCCAGATTCTCCAGCTTCTTGGAGCAGGCCCCCCAGTGAGAGCCTTTCTGCAGAGAGCCAGATCCAAGTCCCTGAGCCAGCGCAGCAAGCTCCAGCCCACCCGCAGGTTGCTTCAGAGACCAGGACAGGGCAACCAGGGACTTCCCCAAGCAGCCTGGCTCCCTTTCGGCGGGAAGCACCTTTCTAGGCTAGCTTCTCGGAGCAGACTGCCCAGTGAGAGCCTTTCTACACAGAGCCAGCCACAAGTCCCCAAGCCAGCGGAGACCTCTGACCTGCAAGCAGCCTCTGGGACCAGGGCAGGGCAGCCAGAGACCCTCTCCAGGTCTCTCTCCCTGGAACCAGTAGCGGGCTAGGGGCAGCTTTCTTTGGGAGCACTGCATTATCAAGTTACTCCAAGACTCCAGGCTACTAGGCTGGGAGGTGATACACTGGAAATCTACAGGGACACTATAAGCCAATAGAGGAAATCTGCAATATCATAGAATCCCACTGACATCTGACCAATATGAGAAAACGAGGGAAGAAAATGTCCCAAACAAACCTAGATACTATATCAATAAAACCCAATGACGGCACAGCAGAAGAAATGTCAGAAAGGGAGTTCAGAATGTACATAATTAAAACAATCAGGGAAGCAAACGAGGCGATGAAAGAGCAAATGCGGGCATTAAATGATCACACCAATCAACAGTTAAAAGAGCAAATATAGGAAGCAAGAGATCATTTCAATAAAGAGTTAGAGATACTGAAAAAAAAAAAAAAAAACAAACAGAAATCCTTGAAATGAAGGAAAAAATAAACCAAGTTAAAAACTCCAGGGAAAGCATAACCAATAGGATAGAACACCTGGAAGACAGAAACTCAGACATTGAAGACAAAATATTTAATCTTGAAAACAAAGTTGAACAAACAGAGAAGATGGTAAGAAATCATGAACACAATCTACAAGAATTATGGTATATCATGAAAAGGCCAAATTTAAGACTTATTGGTATTGAGGAAGGCTTAGAGAAGCAAACCAAAGGAATGAACAATTTATTCAATGAAATAATATCAGAAAATTTCCCAAATCTGAAGAATGAAATGAAAAACCAAGTACAAGAGGCTTATTGGACTCCAAATACACAAAATTACAACAGACCCACACCAAGGTACATTATTATGAAAATACCTAACATACAAAATGAAGACAGAATTTTAAAGGCCGCAAGAGAAAAGAATCAAATTATATTCAGGGGGAAACCAATAAGAATATCAGCAGATTTTTCAATCCAGACCATAAAAGCTAGAAAGGCCTGGAACAACATTTACCAAGCCCTGAAAGAAAATGGAGGCCAAGCAAGAATCTTATACCCAGCAAAACTTACTTTCATTTGACGATGAAATACGATCCTTCCATGATAAACAAAAGCTAAAAGAATGTACAAAAAGAAAGCCAGCATTACAGAACATTCTCAGCAAAATATTCCATGAGGAAAAGATGAAAAACAACGATGCAAATCAGCAACGGGAGGAACTAGCCTAAAGGAATGGCCAAATAAAGGAGAAACCAAATCATGTGAAAAAACAAAAATGAGTCAAATGACTGGGAATACAAATCATATCACAATAATAACCCTGAATGTTAATGGCCTGAATTCATCAATCAAAAGACATAGACTGGCAGATTGGATTAAAAAGAAAAATCCAACAATTTGCTGCCTGCAAGAGACTCATCTCATAGAAAGAGATACCCATGAACAAAAGGTGAAAGGATGGGAAAAAACATACCATGCACACGGACACAGCAAAAAAGCTGGAGTATCCATCCTCATTTCAGATAATGTGGACTTCAAGCCAAAACTACTCAGAAGGGATAAAGAAGGACATGACATACTGCTAAAGGGAAGCATAAATCAGCAAGACATAACAATCATAAATATCTATGCCCCAAACATTGGCTCATCCATGTAGGTCAAACAAATCCTTCTCAATTCCAGAAATCAAATAGACCACAAAACAATAATACTAGGCAATTTTAACACACCTCTCTCACCGCTGGATAGATCGTCCAAACAAAAATTGACAATAAAAAACAGAAACTTCTCCAATACCTGGAGATTAAATAATACACTATTATATGATGAATGGATAACAGAAGACATCAGGAGGGAAATAAAAAAATTCTTAGAAGTAAACGAGAAAAAAGCCACATCACATCAAAATCTCTGGGACACTATGAAGCAATTCATAGAGGAAAATTTATTTCATGGAGCACATTCAAAAAAAGAAGAAAAAAATCAACAAGTAAATGACCTAACACTACAGTTCAAAGCCCTAGAAAAAGAACAGAGCAACACCAAAAGTAGTAGAAGACAGGAAGTTGTTAAAATCAAAGCTGAAATCAATGAAATGGAAACAAAAGAAACAATAGAAAATATTGACAAAATAAAAAGTTGGTTCTTTGAAAAAAAAAAAAAAACCAAAATTGATAAACCTTTAGCCACACTAACAAAAAGAAAGAGGGAGAAAACTCAAATTACTAAAATTTGGAGTGAACACGGAAATATCACAACAGACATGAGTGAAATACAAAACATAATTAGAAACTATTTTGAAAATATATACTCCAACAAAACAGAAAACCTCGAAGACATCAACAAGTTTCTAGAGACATATGAATTACCTAAATTGAACGAGGAGGACATACACAACTTAAATAAATCAATTTCAAGCAATGAAATAGAAGAGGTCATCAAAAGCCTACCAACAAAGAAAAGTCTGGGACCAGATGGGTTCTCAGCCAAGTTCTACAAAACCTTTAAAGAAGAGCTCATTCCAATACTTCTCAAAGCATTCCATAAAATAGAAGAGGAGTGAACCCTCTCAAACTCATTCTATGAAGTCAATACCACCCTGATACCTAAACCAGACAGAGACACATCAAGGAAAGAAAATTTCAGACCAATATCCTTAATGAACATCGACGAAAAATTTCTCAACAAAATTTCACCCCAATTAGAATGGCGATTATCAAGAACACAAGCAACAATAGGTGTTGGCGAGGATGTGGGGAAAAAGGTACACTCATACATTGCTGGTGGGGTTGCAAATTAGTGCAGCCACTCTGGAAAGCAGTATGGAGATTCGTCAGAAAGCTTGGAATGGAACCACCATTTGACCCAGCTATCCCACTCCTTGGCCTATACCCAAAGGACTTAAAATCAGCATACTACAGAGATACAGCCACATCAATGTTCATAGCTGCTCAATTCACTATAGCCAGATTGTGGAACGAACCTAGATGCCCTTCAGTTGATGAATGCATAAAGAAACTGTGGCATATATATACAATGGAATATTACTCTGCCATGAAGAATGATAAAATTATGGCATTTGCAGGCAAATGGATGAAATTGGAGGATATCATGCTAAGTGAGATAAGCCAATCTCAAAAAACTAAAGGACAAATGATCTTGCTTATAAGCAGATGAGGACATATAAGGGGGTGTAGGAGGGGTTAGTATTAGTGTTAGTGTTAGGGTTAGGGTTAGAGATAAGGAGGGTGGTAAGAATGGAGGAAGGAATGACTGTATAGAGGGAAAAGAGGGGTGGGAGGGGTGGGGGGAAGGGGAAAAAGTAACAGAATGAATCAAACAACATTGCCCTATGTAAATTTATGATTTTTAATTAAAATAAAAAAAATCAAAAAAAATAACTGACATTATAAAAAAATTTTAGCAAATTGCATACAAAAATATATTAAAAAGATAGTGCACCATGATCAAGTGGGTTTCATCCCAGGGATGCAAGGTTGGTTCAACATCCGGAAATCAAAAAATGTCATTCACCATATCAACAGACTAAAAGTTAAGAATCACATGATTATTTAAATAGATGCAGAAAAAGCATTCGATAAAATACAGCACCCCTTCATGCTCAAAACACTAGAAAAAATTGGGGTAGTGGGAACACTCCTTAACATTGTAAAGGCCATCTATGCTAAGCCCACGGCCAATATCGTTCTAAATGGTGAAAAACTGAAAGCATTACCCCTAAAAACTGGAACAAGACAGGGATGCCCTCTTTCACCACTTCTATTCAACATCTTTCTTGAGACTCTAGCCAGAGCAATTAGACAAACCAAAGAAATTAAAGGGATACGAATTGGAAAAGAAGAACTCAAACTATCCCTGTTCACTGAGGACATGATTATATATTTAGAGGATCCTGGAAATTCCACCAGAAAACTCTTAGAACTCATAAGTGAATTCAGTAAAGTAGCAGGTTACAAGATCAATGCTCCTAAAGCCAATGCATTTTCATACATAAGTGATGAATCTTCAGAAAGTGAAATTAGGAAAATTACCCCATTCACAGTAGCATCGAAAAAAATAATATACTTGGGAATAAATCTCACAAAACAGGTGAAAGACCTCTACAATGAGAACTACAGAACACTAAAGAAAGAAATTAAAGAAAACCATAGAAGACGGAAAGATCTCCCATGTTCTTGCATAGGCAGAATTAATATTGTCAAAATGGCCATACTACCAAAAGTGCTATACAGATTCAATGCAATTCCAATTAAAATCTCAATGATGTACCTTACAGAAATAGAGCAAGCAATCATGAAATTCATCTGGAAGAATAAGAAACCCAGAATAGTTAAAGCAATCCTCAGTAGAAAGAGCGAAGCAGGGGGTATTGCAATACCAGATCTTCAACTCTACTACAAAGCAATAGTAACAAAAACGGCATGGTATTGGTACCAAAATAGAAAGGCAGATCCATGGTACAGAATAGAGGACATGGACACAAACCCAAATAAATACAATTTTCTCATACTAGACAAAGGGGCCAAAAATATGCAATGGAGAAAAGATAGCCTCTTCAACAAATGGTGTTGGGAAAACTGGAAAACCCATATGCAACAGAATGAAACTAAACCCCTATCTCTCCCCTTGCACAAAACTCAACTCAAAATGGATTAAGGACCTTGGAATCAGACCAGAGACCCTGCATCTTATAGAAGAAAAAGTAGGTCCAAACCTTCAACTTGTTGGCTTAGGATCAGACTTCCTTAACAGGACTCCCATAGCACGGGAAATAAAAGCAAGAATCAACAACTGGGATAGATTCAAACTAAAAAGCTTTCTCTCAGCAAAGGAAACTATCAGTAATGTGAAGAGAGAGCCACAGAGTGGGAGAATATCTTTGCCACTCATACTTC
This sequence comes from Sciurus vulgaris, assembly GCF_902686455.1. Taxonomy (NCBI): domain Eukaryota; kingdom Metazoa; phylum Chordata; class Mammalia; order Rodentia; family Sciuridae; genus Sciurus; species Sciurus vulgaris. The sequence goes on along the minus strand of NC_136463.1, from coordinate 87,203,974 downwards.
AGATAGAGCACTAATTTCCAGAATCTATAAAGAACTCAAAAAACTCTACACCAAGAATACAAAAAATCCAATCAACAAATGGGCTAAGGAAATGGACACACACTTCACAGAAGAAGATGTACAAGCAATCAACAGATATATGAAAAAATGTTCAACATCTCTAGTAATAAGAGAAATGCAGATCAAAACTACCCTAAGATTTCATCTCACCCCAATTAGAATGGCGATTATCAAGAACACAAGCAACAATAGGTGTTGGCGAGGATGTGGGGAAAAAGGTACACTCATACATTGCTGGTGGGGTTGCAAATTAGTGCAGCCACTCTGGAAAGCAGTATGGAGATTCGTCAGAAAGCTTGGAATGGAACCACCATTTGACCCAGATATCCCACTCCTTGGCCTATACCCAAAGGACTTAAAATCAGCATACTACAGAGATACAGCCACATCAATGTTCATAGCTGCTCAATTCACCATAGCCAGATTGTGGAACGAACCTAGATGCCCTTCAGTTGATGAATGCATAAAGAAACTGTGGCATATATATATAATGGAATATTACTCTGCCATGAAGAATGATAAAATTATGGCATTTGCAGGCCAGTGGATGAAATTGGAGGATATCATGCTAAGAGAGATAAGCCAATCTCAAAAAAACTAAAGGACAAATGATCTCGCTGATAAGCAGATGAGGACATATAATGGGGGGTAGGAGGGGTAAGCGTTAGGGTTAGCATTAGGTTTAGGGTTAGGGATAAGGAGGGTGGTAAGAATGGAGGAAGGAAGGACTGTATAGAGGGAAAAGAGGGGTGGGAGAGTTGGGGGGGAAGGGAAAAAATAACAGAATGAATCAAACAACATTGCCCTATGTAAATTTATGATTTTTAATTAAAAAAAAAAAAAGAGCTGAAGGCATGGTTCTGGAGACCTCACATTAAAAA